>NC_088791.1:167509261-168153533 GCF_011386835.1 Chrysemys picta bellii | reverse complement strand
CCTGCGGCGGGGCACCGGGGCACACTTGCCGAGGCCAGCGCAGCTCAGTGCACCGGGACAGGACCCCCAGTTCCCGCTTTGCCCGCAACGGGGAACCAGCATCACCCGGGGCTCCGACCCCCGCGACAAGCGGCGCGGGACCGGCTGCAGCTCGCACACCCGGCTCCGGCCGCGGCGGGCAGAGGGGGCAGGAACGGGGACACCGCCCCCCCGGGCCGCGCCCAGCAGCCTCCTGCCCCCGCCCCTAGGCCGGGAGCTCAGCTGTGTCTCACCCCTACGGCGCCTCGCACTCACCGCGGCCTCCCCACCCGCGCGCACCGAGACCCGCCGCCGCTCGCCGGCCCCGGCCCCACCAACAGTCACCGCCTGCGTTGTTACCTAGGAGACCACGCCGCCGCCGCGTGCAGTCCTGACGCGACTCCGCCCTCTTCCAAGCCCCACCCCGCACGTGATTGCCCCGCCCCCTCCTCCAGTCCGACGGGCGTAAACTCCTTCCCCTCCGGCGCTAGCTCCGCCCCCTCCAATCCGCCATCCGGTAGCTCCGCCCCCTCCGCCTTGTCCCCGACGCCGCTGCGCTGTGCTGTGCTGAGAGGCCAGACCTGTAGGTTCCGAGCTCCGCAGCACAAAGTGAATCCCAGCGACTCCGGCCCTGCCGCAGCAGCTCCCAGCCCAGGGGCTACATGTGCTGCTGCTGGTGTCAGGCTCATCGTCCACGTTTTGCAGGAGAGCCAGGCATGGGGAAAGGCGGACAGTTGCTTCCCCCGCCAGACTTTTTTAGCGGTCTGGATGCTCCATTATGTCCCACACCTTGCCCAACTGTGGACACCGGCACTAGGAAAGCTAACTTCCCCGACCCTGTCTCCTGACTCTTTCAGAAATGATGCAACTGGAGACAGCCCTTCCCAATCCCTTCCGCCCCTCCACTCACCAAAAAAAACCCCAAAACTCAGATTTGAACCAACTCTTGACTGGGAGGAGTTTCAAAATCTGCCTCTGAATATTCCACTTTAGGGTTATCATTATTGTGGAAACTGAGGCCCAGAGAGATTACGTGATTTACCCACGATCACACAGAGAGGCTAAATTGAGGATCAAGAAAGCTATAAATCTAGCTGCTCAGATACAGCTGTAATATTGGCGCATGTTTCAGGTACTTAAAAACAGGGCAGGTGTACTCTCTCTCCCCTTTCCTGGCCTGCAGGAAAAATGGATCTGGTGTGAGTATTCAGCCATTACTAAGGGAAAGGGAAATCAATGATACAAGTTTTGCATTTATTTCTGAACATGGCAAGGGTTATGGTCATTTTTAATCTTTTATGTGAGTGAATTCCAAAGTCCAAAGCAGGCACCTGTGAAAGTTCTTTCCCACACTCACCTTCACCTCCCTAGTCAAAATTTCCATGGTTCCAGTGGAACACACAGCTGTTATGGAAGCTTATGGCTGGAGAAGGAGCAAGCAGTAGGCTTTGAATATAAGAGGAGGAACTTTTAATTGAACTGTTTCATCAGTAGAGAGCCTAGTACAGAGAGCAGAGCACTGGGGGAAGTGGCGATAGTAACCCAAGTTCCCAAGAAGACAAACTGTAGCACATAATAGTGGATGAAAAGTCTTAAACCATTGAGGGCCTATCTCAGGGGTGGGCAAACTTTTGGCCTGAGGGCCACATCGGGCTTCCGAAATTGTACTGAGGGCCTGTTAGTGGAGGCTGTGCCTCCCCAAACAGCCAGGCGTGCTGTGGCCCCCGACTCCTATCCGACCTCCCCTGATTCTCGCCCCCCTGATGTCCCCCTGAGGATTCCTGCCCCTCCAATCCCCCTGTTCCCTGTCCCCTGACGGCGCCCCTGGGGCCCTTGCCCCATCCATCCCTCCCTCCAGGGCCGGCTCCAGTTTTTTTGCCGCCCCAAGCAGCGAAGTGGAAAAAAAAAAAATAAAGCCGCGATTGGCAGCAGCTCTACCACGCCTCTTCATTCTTCGGCGGCAATTCGGCAGCGGGTCCTTCCCTCTGAGAGGCACTGATGGACCCGCCCACTTCCCGGT
Source organism: Chrysemys picta bellii (assembly GCF_011386835.1). Lineage (NCBI taxonomy): Eukaryota > Metazoa > Chordata > Testudines > Emydidae > Chrysemys > Chrysemys picta. The sequence goes on along the minus strand of NC_088791.1, from coordinate 168,151,495 downwards.
TCACCAATACGGCCAAATTGCCACCAAAGACCCGGACGTGCCCCCCCTTTCCATTGGCCACCCCAAGCACCTGCTTCCTTCGCTTGTGCCTGGAGCCGGCCCTGCCTCCCTCCCTGTCCCCTGACCGCCCCCGACTGCCCCCTGCCGCCCCATCCAACCCCTCCTCTCCTTCCTGACTGCCCCCTGTTCCCCGCCCCCTGACCGCCCCACCCCCTATTCACACCCCCGCCCCCTGACCACCACCCCAAACTCCCCTGCCCTCTATCCAACCCCACCCCCCATCTTCCTGCCCCCTCACCGCACTGCCGGGAGCACCGATGGCTGGTGGTGCTACAGCCGCGCCACCCAGAGCACCAGGACAGGCAGCCATGCTGCCTGGCTGGAGCCAGCCACGCCACCGTGCAGCACAGAGCACCAGGTCAGGCTGCGGTTCTGCAGCTGCGCTGCCCGGCAAGAGCTCACAGCCGGTGGTACAGTGAGCTGAAGCTGTAGGGGAGGGGGAACAGCAGGGAGGGGCCAGGGGCTAGCCTCCCAGGTCAGGAGCTCAGGGGCCGGGCAGGAGGGTCCCATAGGCCAGATGTGGCCCGCGGGCCATAGTTTGCCCACCTCTGGTCTATCTACTATGGTGAATAGAGTTCTAGAAGAAGGTAGATTGATTATGCTAGACACAGCAATGGAAGGATATTGTTATTTTGTATGTGTATTGCATTAGTGCCTAAAAAATTCTTTCTTTCTATGAAAGCTGAAATTCTCCCAAAATCACTTGACTCAAGAAGCTGAGGCTTTAAGAAAAACACCAGTGATTATGAATCTCGTGACAAAACTGCAAGAGTTGGCAACAGCATGCAAGTTACTCAGCATGTGAAATAAGTCTGATTGTAAGAGAAAAATTTTGTACTGCATTTAAGGCATTATGAAGAAAAAGCCTGCTCAAACTTTTAGATTTTAAACTTTTTTGGACTGGGATTAAGTATTTTGTTTAGCACTTTTTTCCTGTTGTAAAGTACAATGTATAGCTGTGGCATTATGTGAATAATAAAACAATAATAACGAATATGTGTTAGAAACCTGCTGCCATGTGCGATTGGAAAGTCAAGTTTCTACTGCCATTTCAGAAAAGGAGTTGCAAGTAGCATTTTTCAGTGAAGACCAATGCTCACAGACCCAGTTTATGGAGACTGAATGAAACTACAGAGCTTTAATAACAAATTTTAAAAGTGTTCCGATTCAGATAAACTGTGTTTCTTTTGCAGGAGACAGTGCTGTTATGTATACGGGATCAGATCCTGATGTCTTCTGCAGTTTGGGGATTATCACAGTATGTATAGTTCTTTAACAACATAATCAATTGCATGTGCATTTTGTGAAGACATTTATCAGAGCACAGAATCTACAGTAACGTGTATACAAGAGTCCACACTGATTAGGAACCCCCCTGCTGTAAAAGACCACCTAGAGCATCCCAAAAATTAGAATACAATGTGATCCACCTTGTACACCACTCTGTGATAAGCAATTGATTTTTTGCCTGGTCACATATGAGAAGTTTTACTGTATATTATATGCACAAGTTAAGGTAAAACAAAAAGCATGAACTCAGAAATAACCACCAGTACTATAACTTTTATTTGCTAATAAATATCTTAATAAACAGGCTTACCCCATCTGTAAGACCTGATAATGCCTCTTAGGAAATCATAGAAAAATAAAATACAATAATAATCAGTAACTTGTACTTTGTACAAAAATCTTATTATGTTGCTCAGCAGGTAGCTTTGCCAAACCCCATATTCATTCTGCAAATAGATGGCATATGTAATGCAATTCACCTTAAAAATGCCCTAGTTTTGAGAGCTGAACAGTCTATTACACTATTAATTTGTAGGCATGCCAGCACATGAAAATTTACATGGAACATCATATCTTCATAATAGTAGATTTAAAAAAAAAAGGAAAATAATACCACCTTCAAGTAAATAGGAACTACTTCACCGCTGATGTAAAGTAGGTTACCACATTCTTCTTGGGATTGAAGCTCAGTATTTTAAACTTTGTATTTCAGTTATTCCCACAACACTGCTATAACTTGAGAGAAACCAAAATGCATTTGGAACATGTGTGGGAGGCATATTACATGAAGAAAAGTAATTTGAAATGGTGAGGCAGTCCCAAGAGGAAAATAACTATGCCAGCTATGAAATGTTCTATCTCTCAGAAATGTTGGATCTCACTTGCTGTTTGCAGTATTACACAGGCACATTTTTCAATGTTCAAAATCACTGAATGGCATAACTTAAAGGTACAACACCCAACGGCCACTTTTGTATAGGAAGAAAGGTGATTTAGATACAGGTAGTTCTCAATAGTCAAATGTATCTCTAAGGAGAAAAGAAGCAATGCCAAAACACAAGTGTTAGCTGGCATCTTTCTAAAGAGGTGGCTTTCAGAATATTGATAAAGATCTGTGCAGAGGCCATTGTTTACTTGTAAAGTATTTTTCAAGTCTGATTATACTGCAACTTTAGATGTTTTGACATGGCTATTTATATATTGCCTAAAGTGTCTGTCATCAAATATATGTTTATATATACACATACGTCAATACATTTTATGGCTATGCTAGAACAGCAAACTATGATGAGCAGGCATATTTAATCGTGTACAACCTAATTTCACAGCAAAAACGAGATTAAAAACCCCTTTGAATTCATACACTTTTAAAGCCTAATACACAGAATTGGAGGCTATGCTGAAAAAACATACCAAACACAACTAGAAAGACTGCTACCTTTCATGTCAAAATCAAAACTAACCTTTTGAGGGGAACAACTATGTTTTCTACATATTTTCTTTAAATGGAAATAGCATATTTTAAAAATAATCTTGAAGACAAAATTAGATGAAGCAGAATTTTTGCCATCTTTGACCAAATTAAAGTTGCTTTACTGGAAGATACTCCATTGCCAATTAGTAAATGTAGTCTCACATCCAGATTTTCAGTATCACACGACCTTTTTAAGACCTTTTTTTCCTGCTGCATTGGAGTATTTGCAAAGTAGTTTTGTGCTTCTGCAAACTACACATATGATTTTCAGAGGTGCACAGTGCCTGCCAGTCCTACTGAAGTCAATAGGAGTTGCAGATGCAAAGCACCTGTCAGAATCAGGCCATATTTTTGCTGATAGGTTTTCAATCACAGTAGTAATGTCCATGATGTATTCTGCACTACTAAAGTAGTTGGGGGTTTTGACATTGACTTCGACAGGAGCAGGAATGAAGCCTTAACTAAGAACTCAGGACCACATTCATCCCTGCAGTAGTACAGTAACTTCATTGGAGTTATTCCAGGGATAAATGTTGCCACCACAGTCAGAGTGGTCTTTTGCTTCCATGATAAGCATTGCTGTAAAAGGTGGAAGAAGAAACAGCCCTAAAATAATCTGTAGCTTTAAATGAAAAGGTTCTGGTTCAAACTTAACTTACTCTTTTGTGGGAGGGGAAGTAGAAAACGTATCCTGTCATAACTTCTACTAATGAATGACGGGTGTATGCCTTAGGAGTTTTCAAAACCATGCGATCCCAGTGAAATATGGACTTGAATCAGGAATCCAATAAAGAGAACCCCTAGGAGAAACATGTTTATTTTCACATTATTTGTAACAGTACCCTTCATTAACTGACGTTAAAATCAATCATGCTAAATTATTTTAAACCTATCACATTATTTTGGGCACAGTGCACTAAGGGTGTTTTTTCGTAATCTTTGGGCGTACCTGTAAGATACATAGAAGAAACAAACTCCTACAAAGAGGAAAATTACTGTACCAGTAAGGAATAATATTAAGAGGGGTAGGTCATAGGTTATCATGGTATGTGTCACCTTAGGGAGATAATAAAACAAGATAAAGAAATACTATACAAACATTTGAATTGGGTTGATAGGTTCTGTTTATTTGGGGATGATTTTCTTCTAAATTGCATAAATTAACTTGTGGATATTATTTCTGAGGAGATATAGTTACAGAATTTCTAGATGTACTACTATATGCAGTACAGTACTTGAAGTTTTCTTTAACAGTACTTATTATGGGCTAAATTATGGCAGCCCACTTCAGGTACATGAACGGGGGAGAGAGAGTAGAGAGAGCATTTCCTCCTCACCAGATCTCGGCTCTGTCATGCAGAAAGCAACCATAAGGTAGCCTCCATCACTCCCTGAGCTACAACTGGTTATGCTTAGTGTCCTCTCTCCACCACTATTCAGGTAGGGTATTTCTTCCTTTTCCCACAGCAACCCCCTAGCTCTACAGCCTGATCAAGAGCCCATTTCAGTCAATTGACATATTTTCACTGTTTGAAATGGACTTTGGATCAGGCCCTAAGTGAGAGAGTTCCATATCTTGTAAATATCAATAAAGAATTATTAACAAGTCCTGTTTACATCACAAGAGAGCATGGTTACTAATACAAGTTTGGCCTTTAGCAACAATTGAACAGTGCTAACAGAGGGGGAAAATACTCGTTTATAGTGTTTGGACTGATCATTATATGTATAATTTACTTAGAGCCTCATTCTACTCTCACTGAAGTTAATGACAAAACTTCCATTAACTTCAGTAGGAGCAAGATTGGACCCTATTGACATTTTTCCCACTCTCCCACAAACTTCAAATCGTCACACTATTTACATCAGTAACAGTAATCACTCTCATTACAGGATTCTACTATTAAAATACATTATTCTTTCCAACGGGGTTTTAAATGCACTTGATCAAGTAGACTGAAAGATTCACAAGGCAGGAAATGTCTCCTTAACTGTATAGCAGTTTTACAGCACTGAACCTGCAGTTAGTGCTTAATGAATAATAATGTACAAATTTAAAACAATAACTACAGTTTGTTGTCTGCTTCAGCTGATCACTTTTCCAGTCATGTAAACTGATTATAAATTATATAGCACAAAGCATCCAGTATATTAACAAAATTTGTGTTTTTTTTCTTTTTCACCTTTTGACTAACCAGTAAGAGCTCAATTTGAATTAGAGAGAACTGAAATGTGGGCTTTTAGGGCTCTCATCATTGGTCAGCTATACTCTTTACTGTTATTTTGGCTGCTCACAAAACATAATTATAAGAAGTGCAGAACAGTTAGAATTCCCAATTATTATAACATTATGTTCACAAAAGAGAATCTCGTCTACTGAAAATTCTAAGCTATAATGATGGTGCTTCGTATTGTCACAGGCTGGATTCTGGAGAATCAGCAAATAGATTTTTTTTTCTTAATAGCCAACATACTAGATCATCAGATCATCTTAGTGTGATAATATTGTGAAAATATTACTTCACCTAGGTTGATTTGAAGCACACTGTCTTCATAATTCACAACCAGAAATGAACCATCATCTCAAAATTTGGATTCCAGTTTGGAATTTCCCAAACTTTGAGGGTGTTCAGATCCAGGGTTCAGGTATGGCTCATTATACTATATAGGAAACAGCCACCATACAGTTTACATTTAAATGAAGTTCTGAACTGCAAAGTTTAGGAGTCTGAGTGGATCCAGGATTTTGGTTTGATCTTCTCTCTACTTCATATATACTAGGCTCACTAAATCACCACTAATGAAGAGGTCTTGTTATATCCATTAATTTTTTTATTAGTAAAAAATTTGGAGAATTAGCTAACTTCCTGTTGTGCATCACAGGGTACGTCTATACTTACTTCCTGGTCTGGATGTAAGCGATCGATCTTCTGGGATTGATCCCGGAAGTGCTTGCCGTTGACGCCGGTACTCCAGCTCAGCGAGAGGCGTACGCGGCATCGACGGGGGAGTCTGCCTGCCGCGTCTGGACCCGCGGTAAGTTCGGACTAAGGTACTTCGAATTCAGCTAAGTTATTAACGTAGCTGAATTTGCGTACCTTAGTCCAAAGTGGGGGGTTAGTGTGGACCAGGCCTAAGAGGAGAATATTTATAGAAACAAATGGAATTCCCTAAATAAAGATAGCCAGGAACTGAACAAAATCTTCCAACATATTAAAGAAAGATATAATTAGAAGATTTTATAAAAATGCCACATAGATTAGACCTCTACTCAGGTAAACAAAATATGGTATTGAAGTTAAAAGAAACAAACACATTATCTAATGTTGCTTTATACATACTTATTAAAGCCTCAATCCCGCAAGCACTTTAAATCTATGCCTAACTTCACTCATGTGAGTAGTCCTATTGAAGTCATGTGTGCTTAAATGTTTGCAGATTTGGGGCCTACTATAGCAACTTAGTATAGTACATATATTATTTCTGAGATACAGACATAGCGCCTAACCTGACATTGCCTAAATGTGGGAAGTAGATCACAAATTAGGAACACAGCAAAAATAGCAGAGAAGAAAGCTTGAAATGATTTTGGGATTGGTTTCTTTAATATAAAGTTTTCCATATCCTTAGCTTCTCATTTAATTATACAGGGATAATAGAAGAGGTCTTTGTGGAACAGAGGAACAGTTGAGAAATCTCTTGCAATAAGGGAAAAGTGAGAGATATTGTTAGAGAACATCTTAAAGAAACACACAGAGATACTCTTACGTGAACTGATGTCATTATTTAGCATAATAAAAAGAAAATATGATTTATAATCTCATAATGCTTACTATTTATTTTAAACCAAATGTTATCTCCATAATAAGCTTCTGCCTTTTGTCTTTTCTAAACTTGAATACTTCTTGTTTAAAAAATCTGGAAAGTCCCATTGCCTTGAGACTTTCCCTTAAATTATCCGGGGATGGGAGGATGAGATCCTATAAGATGACATTTAAAAGAGAATAATTTATAGTGTATAAGCATCTTGAGCTACTACACCAGGAGATCTCAACCTTTATTTTACAATATGGACCACATCTTAATCAAGAGATTGGCTCACCTCCCCTACCATTCATGATCACTTGAAATCTCTACAGCAACTACAGCAATTATTCACATGGAAAAGTATCATTAGGACAGTGTTCAATGTTTTTAATGTGATTTAGTGACTGGAATTAAGAGGAGGGCCAGCATCGTGTGACCAGCCAGCTCTCCATAGTTTGAGTTTGAGAGCCACTCTTCTGCACTTCTTAATATATTTGTTTTGGGATGTACATTTTCAGACAAGAAGCCAGGAACACGATACACATTGGCTGAAATTTTCAAAGCTGACTGGAGGATTTAGCCACACAAGTCCTGTTAGTTTTAACAAGAGTTGTATAATTAAATTCAGTAGTCTACTTTGAAAATCTCAACTACTATAACACACACACACACTTTTTATAGCCATACCGTGCTCTGTGTAGCCTAGTCTGTAATCTGAGGACCTATATTCCACCACAGTATTCTTGTCTGAACAGCATGTACTACTATCTTCTAAGGATTATATGTGGCGGAGGAAGAGATTTGTGGATTCCAAATGCATGGAATGTGTCTTTTGGGCAAGTGTTTTGTTTCTGTTATAGGGGGACCTAAATGGGATTTAAAACTGTCCTAAAAGGGGATCTGGAGATTTCTCTGTCAGCAGACAATCTCCTGATAGCATAAAGCAGGTGTAGTCAGCTCAGTTGCTACCTGCTTTCCCCCACTCTGTGCAGAGGGTATTCCAAGGTGAGTTAGAGTCATGAGGGTATTTGGCCAGAGTGTGCTATGCTACAGCAACTCCCAAATGCCAGAATGGCCCCTATGGGACCATTCCAATCAATGGAAGTTACTTGTACCTGCTCTAACTTGTGCTGGGGGCCAGTTACACCCTCAGCTACCCCAGGATGGAGAAACCTAAAAGTTACTTTAGAGCCACATTTGGGCCATTTTCCTGCTGCACTGACAATAAGCTTGGTGCAGCTAACGAACATATCCATTATATTTAAAGAAACAGAAAACAGAAAATTCTAAGTTAAATATCATCAAAATATTTCAGTATATGAGCTATATATTGAAATATTCCTGTGTAAGTGATGATTAGTCCAGCAGATGTCTGCCAAAGTTTAGGACAAACTTGAAGAGTGGGTAGGCCAAAGCAACAAATATGATCATAATATATGCATTTTGAATTTATGTTTGAATCTGTTTTCAATTAAAGGATCATTGTATGTTGAAAACGTACATATTTTGTCATAAAGTCCCAGCTGATGGCCTAGAATAAACATAATACTCACGACTGAAGCCTACATTTGAGCTGCTACTGATCATGTCTAACTTATGTCGAAGGAAAATATAACAGAGGCAACTTGTTCATTAGGGCAAATTGAAACCCATTTCTCCTAAATTCTCTTCCTTTTATCTCATGAGAAACCCACGTCTTCACAATGACTCGCATGCTACCAGTTGTGTGCAAATATCTCAGGGACAGAATATATTACAGACCTGGGTTTCTGTAGTTCTCATTTCAAGTAAACTATCATCAGTACTATGGATTAGGGATGAAATTCATCCCTTTGCAGAGAGACAGCACAAGAGCTGTTCACTACATAAGTATCACTTGAGCCCTATTTTGAAGGCTTAAATGGTGCAAAGAACCCATGTAGGCCAATAGCAGATGGATGTATTTCATTCTAGATGAACAACAATAAAATCATTGAGAAGAATGTATGCGGAGACTTCACCTGTAAATTACTATTTTCTATGCCCATATTTTAAATCAAATTTTTGTATTTGCCTCTCACACTCCCTTTATTCTGTGCATTTTCAACAAACACTTTTGGTTACTGAATGGTGTTCACTGAGAGCTAGATTTTTAAGAATAGCCTAGTAAATCAGTTTGAATGCTAACTGCATACACTAAGAGCAGCTAATTTTCATCTGGAGAAACAGTCATCCATTTTAGTGGAAGCTGCTGGTAACATTGTGCATACATTTGTAGCCTGCACAGAAATGTACACATTTGAAAAGACAACACCAGCATATTAAAAAACCTCAAACCTCATTGCATTTCTTTTGTATGTTGAAACAGTGGAATGGGCATCATGTTCGAGCAAGAGTAAAAATGCTGTTTCTAAAGCTGGGGAAATGTAAGTTTGATCAAGATCATTATTAAGAAAGAGTTATGCAGCACAACAACAATAAAAACCATCCATAGAAACCCACAAACTCTAGGAGATGATGATTAGTTTGTTTTTTTTCTTAAATAAATGTCCTCACCAAAAGAATCCTCTGTCACTCCTTCCCTGGTTACTTAAACTTGTTTTTATAAAAATAGATTTAATTAATAAATGTTTTAATATTGTTTTTATATTTGTTCTATTGAAAATATATTTTCAAAAGTGTGATAAATCTGGAAATTAATTTCCATGAGACATATGCAGATTAATGTATATGTAACAAGCAGCTTTGCATCCACACTTCCAAAAATAAACAAACATACATATGAGCGCAAGAACACACCCACATGGTTTGGATTAATTTTGAGTAATCTTTTAGTACCTCTTAACAAGTACTTGACTCCCATTCCTCATTACATATTTAAAAAGCTGCTTGCAAAGATCTCTTCCCCAAATGGCACCTTGATGGAGATGGAAGCAATGGCAGGCAAAAGGGAAAGCAAAACAGTAAACAAAAATCAACTTTTAGATTTGAATCTGAAGTTCTTATTTTTTAAAAAAGTCTTACAACATGGAAAAAATGGTATGCTTTTTGTTCCATAAGAGAACCCTTCTTAACAAAAAATAAAATGTGGAATTTGGGCAGAAATTTACGGGAGATTGCTTCACAGAGAAGAACTAAAGCTAGTTTGTTCTATTAAGGGCCCTTGATCCTGGAAACACTCTCACACATGTTGTCCTGTTCAGTTCATTGGGACTGCTCATGTGCACAAATTTACTCTTGTATGTGTTTGTGGGACTGGGGTTTAAGTTCTTGAAACATATTCAGAAAATTAGCATTCAAGGATACTAGTGAATCTATAGCTTTAGGAAATCTATTCCTCTGTTAGAACTTTAGAAAAACAAAACCAAAAAAATGCACTTGATTCACCACTATTACTCTGTTGAAATCAGTGAAGTCACAGCAGCATAAAAATGGAGTAACAGCAGTGAATCAGACCCAGTGGGTCTTACTCTGTGAAACTGGTTAGAAGGATAAACCTTTCTGAATCTTCTCCTGCTCTTCCTTCTCTGCCTTCCATATATAACAGCAGCTTTTTCCCAGTGTCAAGAAGTATGCTTTTTAAGTTGCAAATTACGCAATAAATAGCATGATGATTACTTAGTCTGGTTAATTCATTTTGTAATACATATACATTTTACTGATCATCCCAAATGCTCTTTTTAACTGAAAATTAATAATGCTCAAGTATATTGTAGCTCCACATAACTTTAAAAATGGTAAACAAATTAACACAAACATCTGCACCCAGTTTACATGTGACATGCATGTAAAAATGTGCGTGGCTTTCAGAGCATGCAGACATGCGCCCATTTCATAGTTCACAGTAGCGCATATCTCATGCAAGTTTTGAAAATGTAGTCCAGTATATCTATGTAAGTCATCTGAATAGAGCATGAAAGCTTTAAGTCTTATAGAGGTACAAATATTGTGTTCGGCCTTTGCATCCATTTTCTTGCATGTAAATATGGCTATTAAAGAGTTCTAGTTTTAAAGAGAATTATCTGAGATGTCAGTTAGACGTTTGTACTAAATGAAGACCAGCTAGTTAATAACTAGAACTCCATTTCATCATAGGCTGCTTTTTACTTCTAACAGCAAACATATAAAAGTAGACTCAAGGCAACATATTATTACACTGCTGTCCTAGGCCTCTCTCTCTGCCTACATAAAATGTAGTAACTAATGCCGCACTCTTACATAGCGTAACTTACAGTAGTGATTAGTTTGTTTGTGTTCCACTGATCTCTCGTGGATGGTATGGCAGACCTGCTCAAGTATGAGGATCTCATCATCCCTCTAATGGCTGGCCCACAGAAGTTATATAAGCCCTAAAACTACTAACCTAATGGAGATTCTCCGTTAGCTGCAGTGGTAGAGGCTTTGGCACAGAAAGCTCTGTAAAGTCTATGTGACTGCAGTGTGAAGTATAGCTGACAACTGAATATTCTGTGTGGCTTGAGAATTGTTACAACAGCCTTTCCAAGGGTTACTCACCATGTGGTAGAGGCAGATATTTAGTATAAAAAAAAAAAAAAAGGACGAAAAATGGTGAAAAATTCGAATAATGAACCAATTTTGCAACCAGCTCTATAATGGATAAAATAATGTCAGATGCTTATACAAATAAATTTAAGCCCAGGGCTCAGGAAGATTTAAAGTTCAGTTCTTTCTAATCCGCACCCCAGTTAGTCACACATAACGAGAATTCACTACATGAAATCACTGGTCATTTCTGCAAAGAATTCTAACATTTTCAGGCACCAGCTTACCAGCATTTAAACTATTACAAAGTTAAGGTAACAATATGACCCATACATTTGGATTTAGTTAAGAGATAAAATAAATATTTATGTCAAACTTTTTTTTCTGATTGCACATTTGATATTGGAAGCTACATGATCACAAAACATGAAAAAGTCAATTACTTTTTGATCTACCATCAAACTCTAAATACATCAATAAGGAAGCCACACCAGGCCAAATAGGCTACTACTTTCAAAGAAGTCCATGAAAGTTTCCCAAATACTGTTATACAAAGTTACACATCCATGCTGAGTTATTCACCAGTGTGTAGCAACAGTTTTGCAGTGCGCCAGGATTGTATTGGCAGGTAACTGACAGAGGAACTATGCAGTGTGATTAAAAATTCCACATTGGAAGCATTAACATAAAAGTACGTGTTTATAGTCTGAACGGGAGACTGCAGTTCTTGAAGTTGGGAGGAACATAAGGGAGGAATGAGAATATCTTCCATTTTAGAAATGCTGAGGCACAAAACAAAGTTGCTTCTAGTACTTTCATACATGAAATCCTTTCTCCTGTATGTGCATCATGTGTAATCGCAAAGTCTGTAAACTGCTCACTATTCGTCTCTGGTGTCCAATGAGTACAACTCCAATTCTCCTAATGTCACTGTAAGATAAAGAAAGGTTAAAATTCATCTTGGATGCATGTACAGCCACACAGAAAGAATTCTGATTGCTTCCACATATTGTTCAGCACCTAATGTAGTTCTTAATCAGCACTATTCAATGTCTTGATTTGAATATGCAAAAATGCCCTAAATTTGCAGGCATTCAAAGGTGCACCCACCTATTCTTTATTTGTATAGGCAACCATTTAGAAAAAAATCACATCTCATAGCTAGGACGTAGCTTTTTTGCTGTATCCTTAGAGGTCAAAATCTTTCTCCCAGCCCCTAGATACAAGCCTGAGAAGCAACCAGAGAAAAGGGACCTCCAAAGGGTGGGAGGAGGGAAGCAATCCTTCCCACCCATGCTGCAGAGGCAAGCAGAACCACTTCATGTTCACTATTGCAGCTGCTGCAGCACTTCTGTTGCTTGCGGGAGGGGCAGGGATAAGACCAACAATTTGTAGATCTGTCCATGCTTATCTCCCAGTCCACCTTTGCCTCACCTACTTCTACAACAGGCTGATGCAAAGGAAACACTATGAAGCATCCAGCTCCTTCACTGTAGAACCTCCCAACAATTTAACTGCATTGAGTACCGTCTGTGGATGAGGAGGGCAGTATTTGACCCTTTAATAACAAATGGAAAGAGCTAGTGGATGCTAATGATTAAAAACTGCAGTAAAGTTAATTATGATCTGGTGACAAATCTTCACACGATAAAAACCCCACACAATAGACAAGCTCTGAATTGGCTGAACCAAATATTAAACATTAGGACAAAAGAGTAATTTATGTGGCTCACGGCAATCCTCTGAGGCAAGAACAGCATTTTTAAAAAAAATATGAAGTACAATACAACTTTCAGAAAACCAGTATTATCAAATTTAGTATTATATAGCTCCCTTCACATTCAAAATGTGCCACAATGTACGGTAAAATGTCAAATTAGATACCAATAGCAACAGTCATCATTATTCACTGCTCCTGCTCCCATTGAAATCAATAACAAAACTTCAATGGAGCAGGATCAAGAACTGAGTTCCAATAGTGTGCTTGGGACTGCACACAACACAGAAAAGATATGATTAGTGTACACAACCTGGACCTGATCTTGTTTACAGCAAAGTACATTTTACCATTGGTTCAATGGGAGCAGTTCAAGCCCCCGAGCCAACAACACACTTATGCATACAAATAGTCCCACTGATTTCATGTGGTTACACAAAAAGTATGCGGCAGAGTGAGGAATTGAAACCAGGTCTACCGAGTCTCTTAATCACCACATCATCTTTCCTTGCCATATTTTGGTTGAAAGTCTATTTTTCCTTTTATTAACTGTACTAGCAAAGTGAAAATATACTTTTGTTCCATACATCTTAGGACTTAGGCTCTATCAGTTAATCTAAGCAATTGCAGTTTACCCACTGTACCGATAATAGTTTACATACTTACTCAATACTCATTCTTGAAACCACATCCAAAGTTGTGAAACCCGCTGCCATGAAGTTATTTTTATACTGACCCATTTTTATTGAATCTAGCCAATCAATGACTGAAACAAACAAAGGATATTCGGGAACTTCACCAGGTGAATCTGGCATTCTACAAAAACAAAATGTAAAAGCTTGTAAAGAAGTAATAAATATAAAAAATAAAACCTTGTTTACTTTTGTAGAGATATTTTTGTACTAAAAAGTTGACTAGACTAGGGCTATGTCTACACTATAGCCTATGTTGGCAAAACTTATGTCATTCACTGGTGTATATATTCCACCCCCTGAGCGACATAAGTTACACCAACATAAGCGTTCGTGTGCACAGCACTATATCAGCGGGAGAGCTTCTCCCGCTAATATAGCTTATGCCGCTTGTGGAGGTGTTTTTTTTATGCCAATGGAAGAGCTCTCTCCTGTCAGCATAGAGCATCTTCACCAGATGTGCTGCAGCAGCGCAGCTGTATTGGTTACATACAATACAGCTGCGCTACTGTAGCACTGTAAATATAGACATAACCTAAGTCTATCAACACTAGAAAGAAATAAGATGAGCTCATGCTGCAAAGTTCAGATCCTGAACTGAAGTTCTCCAAAGTTTCAGATCTAGCACTTTGATTCTGGCCCATTCTCTAAAATTTGTCAGTTATATTTTAGAATCCAAAATTTCTTTTTACTCTACTATTAAGGAATCATTGGAACTTCACAAGAGTTTTATATGCACAAGAAGCTCAGAAATGGACCTATCCACATTATTATAATTTTCAATAGAGTATATCTCTGCAGAAAAAGAGGTTACTTACTTTTACAGTAACTGATGTTCTTTGAGATGTGTAGTCTGACATATTCCACAGTGGGTGAGTGCAAATTCAGTGTGCATGCATATGACAATTTTCTAGTCAGCAGAACTCACTGTGGTAGTGCATGTGCCCTTCTTCTCCTTGTTTGCTCCGCAAAGCCACCCTGCCACATCCCAGGAGGCTGGGAATCAGGGGAAGAGTGATTGGCAGGGCTATGGAGAGGTTGCAGAAGTCCAATATCTGTCTCAGCCAGGCTGGGGCTATGAGGATTGCCTTCTCCCACTTTCCAAAGACCCTGGGGAGCAGGGGAAAGGGAAGGAATGCATAGAAGAGTCCCTCTGTCTGTGGGAGGAGAAAGGCTTCTGAAAGAGACCCTGGATTTCTGTTCCTCCTCCCCTGTGCAGAGGTGGTGACATTTTTTCTCCCTCTTTGCAAAAAGATCTGAGTGAGAGACCTTACATTGTTGGAAGATGTCCTGGAAGACCCACCTTTTAGTGCTCCCACCACTCATGATTGTCATAAAAGTGCCTGCTGAGGCCGTCTGCCTTCACATTGTCCACTCCTAGGAGATGGACCGCTGACAGGGAGATGCTATGTCCTATTGCAGAGTCACTTGGATGGCCTCCTGGCACAGAGCCTGTGATCTAGTGCCCCCTCTGCTGCCCGTTCAGGTAGAAGATTGAAGTGGTATTTTCCAACATTACCAGAATCATTTGACCTTGAATGACTGACAGGAAGGCTATGCATGCCCTGTATACAGCCCTGAGTTCCTACACATTGATCAGCATAGCCTTGTGCTATAAGATTGCCCATGTGAGCCCATACACCTGAATGTAGAGGCATCTGTGATCACTGTCCTTGAGGGAGAAGTGGGACTATACAGAACCCCTCTGCAAATGTTGCTTGGGTCCTTTCACCAGCTCAATGATTAGAGAATTCCCAGAAGGAGGTGCAGTACCTTGTCTATGGGTGTCTTTTTCGGCTGTAGATGGAGGACAGCCAAGCTTGATGGTGCCAGAAGTGAAGCCTCGCATACGGGCTGATGAACATACAGGTCACCATAAGATCCAGAATCCTGAGGCAGAGTCTTGCTTGTGTCAGCAGACAGGACTGCAAATGGGAGCAGAGATTGTGCAGCATCTGGAACTTGTTGAGTGGTAGATAGGCGATGGCTGCCTTTGCATCGAACACGGCCTCGCTGAATTCCATCCTCTATGTGGGTGCTAACATGGATTTCTTTTCATTAACCAGGAGGTACAGGTGCACAAACGGTTGGAGAACAGTCCCAATGTTGGCCTGGACCTGAGGTTCTGCGTGGCTGCTGAAAAACCAGTTGTCTAAATATGGGAACACATGGCTAGCCATCGTTCTGATGTAGGCAGCCACCACATCTAGACACTTCATAAACACCTGGGGCACCACATACAGCATGAAGGGCAAAACCCAGTATGGATCATGATTGTTTTTGAACACAGAATTCAGGAAGTGCCTGTGTGATGGGTGCATCACAATGTGAAAGTACGCATCCTTGAGCTTGAGGGCAACATACCAGTCTTTCTGATCTAGGGAGGGGATAATTGACGTGAGGGAGACCATCTTTAACTTGAGATTTTTGTTGTTGGTAGTCAGGCCTCAGAGTCTAATATTGGTCAAAGCCCCACTGGTTTCTTTGGGAATGAAGAAGTATCTTGAATAGAATCCCCTTCCCCTCTGTCAAGAAGGAACCTCCTCTACAGTGCCCAAAGCAAGGAGGGACTACACCTCTTGCTGAAGCAGGGTCTTGTGGAGGGGTCCCTGAAGAGGAATATGGAGGGAGGATGATTGTGTGGAAAAGAGAGGAAATGATGGCATAGCCTCTCTGGACCACCTCCAGTTCCTAGTGGTCTGAAATGATGCTGGACCAGGTGTGAAGTAAGTGAGCCAAATGGTTGCCAAAAAAAGGGAAAGGCAAAGATTGTGGAACACTTGGTATGCTATCCTTGGGCACCAAGTCAAATTTGTTGCCTGGTTGGTACCAAAGAGGAGTGGTGAGGTTCCAAGGTAGATCCTCCAGCAGGCTTCTTTCTTGAGGACATCTGCCTGCAACCCAAAGGCTCTGCTGGCCTCTACTAGAAAAATGGTGGTTGCTGCTGCTAAGGCTAGGTGCCTCTGCGTGGAGTCCAGGAGATAGATTCCCAAGGACCTGAGGATAGCCCTAGAGTCCTTAAAGGATTTCACTGCCTTTGTCAGGGGGTTGGCGGTGTGCTATATAGGCTGGCAGTACCGCCTAATGACGATATTCCAGGGTGCAGTGCCTAATAGTGAGAGTCCAAGGCTGCTTTGCCTAGCGGCAATAGCTCAGGGTAGTGTCACCCGTTGGCAAGAGTCTAAGGGTCGATTTCCCTGGCAGTTACAGCTTGTGGTAGTGTTGCCCAATGGTGAGAGTCCAAAGGCCGCTTTACCTAGTGACAATAGTTCAGGGTAGCCCACTGGTCGGGGGGCGAGGGAGGAGGAGGAGGACCCAGGGCCCATCCTCCTCCACTGGGTTCCGACCCAGGGCCCTTTGAAACAGGCCTGTCACAAGGCTCAGGGCCTGATACCCCTAAGCATGCTCCCTGGGTCACTTCCTACCCTTGTTCCAGTCCCTCCAATGTCATCACGGGTGACTTGGGGTTCCTCCTGTGTTCCCTTCTGATGGGTCTCCAAAGTCTCTTCCATGAGCCCCAGAGTGTCGTTACCCTCAGTGTCTGTGGTCAACAGGCTTCCTGTGGCTGGGCTATGAGGCTTGGTCCTAGCGGTATGGAGCCCTGGCAGCTTCCCAGCATCTGCACCCAACTGCTCTCCTCTGCAGTCAGCCCAGACTGAGCTGAGTCACTCCCTTTTAAATGCTCCCTCCACTGGGAGCACGCCCAGCAGAGGCGAGGGGGTGTATCATCTTGGGCCCAGAGCACTCTTTAACCTTCGCCTCACCAGTGCGGGGTTGGTGCATCCCAGTCACAGTCTCGTCAGACTTATCATGGATGAGTAAGCAGCCCTTGAATGACAGATCTTCAATGCTTGTTTGTAATTCTTTAGGTATATCTGCCAAGGTGACCCACTAAGAGCAGCACATCATGATCACTGTTACCATTGACCTGGAGGCCATGTCTGCCACATCCAAGGCCACACGCAGAATGGTCCAGGCAACCAAATATCTTTCTGCAAGAATAGTTTGAAGTCATTCTGGCAGTCTTGCAGCAGCCCACTGATAAAATGTTGCAAAGCACAGTAGTTGACATGGTAATATTTTGCCAGGATTGCCTGGTAGTTTGATATCTTCATCTGGAGGCTTGAGGTGGACCAAGATTTCTGACCCAGCAGGCCAAGGTGCTTCACCTCCTTATCCTTGGGTGTCAACTTCTGTTGGCCTTGGCAGGTTCTCTTGTTGGCCACTGTTATTACGAGGCTGAATTCAATATCTAGGGGTTCCTCTTAACATTACAAAGCAGAACCAGCTCAAGCCCCAACCCAGAAATCTGGGAAAACTAACTACCGTCCGGGCGGCTGTAATAGACAATATTTCCCCATTTGCAATCAATGAGTCTGTGTGTAACAAAATAAAACTTTTATTAAGAGTAGAAGGAACACAACATTAATTTGAGAAAACACCACAACAATGATTCAAAAAGTATGCAGACAATTAAGTAAACACCCACCTCACACTATCTTGGGCAGTAGTCTTCCCCTCAGATTCCCACCTGGTGGTGTAAAAGTCCAATAACACACCACTCTTCCTTTCCCTCCACTGCACCCCACTTGGGGTGTATTGTCTGAAGTCAGTGAAGTCTCAGAGTCCAGGAGTGCATTCAGGTGGGTTCACCTCTTGCCTCTGAAGGGGGAGGGTTGAGTGATGCCTCTGCCACTGCTGCTATGTTACCACTCCCTCTGTTCACTGTTATTATTACTGCTTCTTGCCACCAACACTGCTGCCCCTGCCTTTATCTGTGATGCTGTGTTCTGATGTTCCACCAGCCCAACCCTTAGTGATTTCAGCTCTTAGTGATTTCACTGGGTAGTGGGGAACCTCACTGCTGCTGCCTCCTCTGCACTGTCTTTCAGCACAATGCTGTCCCCAAACCAGGTCTTAGACTCAGCCCCCTAGACCACTTATCAGTGACTGCAGCTCTAGTGATCACTGAGCAGAAAGAAGGACTCAATTGAGTCTAATCAGCTCTGTCTTTAAACATTGGAGGGGGCTGGTCAAATGCATCTAGGATTCTTTAAATAGATTCCACATCACCAGGTTGGAACACCTGTCCCCAGCCCCTCTGACCTTCACTTGAATTTGTATCACTACCTCACAAACTACCTCACATTACCACATACATTTAGGTTGACTTCCTCAATTAAGTTAAATTAAGTAAAGTTCTGCTGCTGTTTAGTCATACAGTAACAATAGCAACATTTCATTACACTTGCATCCAAGACTTACATGATTTTTTCCCCCAAACTGCCAAAATTGATCACTTTGGCCGAGCAGGTATGTCTGCTGATCTCCTAGGCACAGTAGGTACATGTGTGAAAATACGGTCTGCTCCTAAAGTGTTTTCTTCAGTGCATCAATTGATGGAAGGAGAGAGCACATTCAGACTACTGGCTTACAGGATGAGACAGTGTAGTCCTCTGGGAAACATGGTGCCCACCCTGTGGGTGTAGGGGGACCCTGACCATGTGGCACAAACATTGACGCTGCTACGTCCAAGGATCTGGATGGCATCAAGGGTGACTGCAGCTCCAATAGCTGTAAGGGCGCTGGGACCAGTGATGAGGGCATCAGGATGTCCTGTACTGGAGGCAACTTGTAGCAGGTACCGCACTATCTGGTTACTGTTCTGACTGCCTCAGTACCGAGGAGGCTAACACGGCTTTGACAGCATCGGGGAAAACTCTGGCCCACTGGATCTGTTCAACTGGTGCTTACTTCAATGCTCAGAGAACATTTTCAAAGTTTTGGGGCACCCTTAAAGCCTGACAGCATGGTAATTTTATGTGGCTTTGAAGTTGGTGCATGGGAGGGAGATCTCGATCTCTCCCCCTTCCAAAGCTCGCCTTCCGAGTTCAACCTATCGCTGTACCTTTTAGAGAAGTTGATGCTAGGGCCAATTTCAATGGTCGATGTCCCCCGCAGACCTAGATGCCTGGAATCCAGGGCGAGAGTCTGGCCTTATCGCCTGCTTCATGAGGAAAACTCTGTTGTGCCTCCCTGGGGTTCTAGGTCTGCTTCGAGAAGGACCTGCAGATTTCACAGCATTCTAGTGCGTGCCCCTTGCCAAGGCAAAACTGACACCTTATTTGTCTGTCATTCAGCAGCATAACTGCCTCTCAGGACAAGCAGTTTTTGAAGCCGAGGTACTTGCCGTGGTTGGCCATGGTGCTTGTACTACCTGCAACTGTGGAGAAGGGTCCCTCTTCCTGCTGTGTTCACTTGCACCTTTCTGACTAAAATAACAAGGCTAACTAACTAGAAGCCAAATTGGAGGAAAATCTGAAGTTGCTCCAAAATGTACCTGTGGGTGGTAGAGAAGGAACTAGGTGTGGCTTGGTAGTATCACCCTTTGCACCTTCACAGAATGCACGAAGAGATGAAAGGTGCATGTGCCACCCCAGTGGGTACTGTTGACCAGAAAATTCTCCAATGCCTGCATGCCAGCCCAACACGCCCCAGCTGTGGAATATGCATATGGACTAGCACTTGAAGAAGAATTTAAACTCTTGGGATGAAGATAATGACATAATTTTGAAACCCACCAAAGCAAAGCAGAGGGTATAAAAGCAGATTTAACCTTGGCTATTATGGGAAAATTGCACAGTTAGAATGAAAAAGTATTAATACCATGCTGGGTAATAACTTTTACCTTTATCTACATAGAAAATAGATGAAAAAGGGAATGGCTGTTTATTGCCACATTATTAGACAATGGTTGCAGCAGCTGGAGTACTAACCTAAAGAGCAAATAAGAATTACATTTTATACTCTGATTTTCATGGAATTTTATGTATGGTAATAAACAAAAATAAAAGGGTCCAGCTAATTCAATCACACTTCTGTCTCAATATTTTTTAACCTACTATTGTTTCAAGTAAAATTTAAGAGATTAGAGAAAACAACATTCTCTGTTGGGTTGTTTCCCTGTTATTTCCTTTGGACTTTAACCCACGGGGTGGAGAGTGCTCTCAGCTCCCAGTGACTTTATGCATTTGGCAGCACATTGTGTAGAATTGCTTTGTAAATTATTTTGTCTGTTATTTTCACCAGCCTGTGTGGTTCTTTCACAGAGCACATGGGGTGGGGGGGCAGGGAAATATTTTATAAAATATGAAAAAATATAGTAAAACCACAAAAATGGTCAGGGAGACTGAGGCACAGGTGCAATATCTGAAACTATTTTAAAACAAACCTTTTAAAATTGACTAGATCACAAGTTGAATAGCAGAAATGTGTTTGTAACACTTTGAAGAATCAGTATTTTGTAATTAAAAACATCACTTTGAAAGTATATTTTCTAAAAGAAGCACATGATAGTTTATAAGTGTTTTGGAGTACCTTTTAAAAGAAAGATATATTCTAATTTCAGTGGGGCAACTTACAGGGGAAAATACCACTCCAAACCTAGCCTTAGCAAGACACCACTAACTGTTCCAAACTCTGACTCTAGTGTGGGGAAACAAACCAACTCCAACTATCACACAAATCTGGGGTGGCCAGACAGCCACAGCTCTAACCTAGTCTGGGTTTACCTAACAGCCTTTCCCCTCAAGCTTACCTGTGGCAAACCACCAACCCCAACCTTAGCCCTAGCTACCAGCCTCTTTCCACACTCTGGTGCAGGTCCCCATGGCCTCCCCAAGGGGAAGTATTAAGTATGAAGTATTAAGAGGCTCAGAGGGCCCTTCACACTGGAGTGAATTTTGCCCTTAATGAATAAGAGTGGGGCCAAATTCATCCCTGATATGAATTCACTGATTTCAGTTTACACCTAGGATGACTTTGGCTCACTATGATTACAAAGTGGCCAGTCATTTCTTCAACAGCTCTACACCTAAAATCTGCTTTATTCATGTGCATAATATTACTTTGGGAATAGGGAGGAAGCTTTGGGTAGCACCTCCAGGAATTTGTTGTGGAATGAGAGTGCCATAGATTTGCTGTATTAATATCCCTCTTCCAGTAAGGGGAGCATGACTTAGCAAGTATGGAGTATAAATAGATTCAGAAGGAAAATACTCTAAGACAGTTTACCAACTGTTCACGCACTCTGTGCTATTTCAAATGAAGAGACAGAGCATTAAAGAGAGAAGAAAATTAAAGAGGGAACTTGGAAAACAAGAGTATAGGACAAACACCAAACAAAAGGTGGAAAAACAGAGAGGAGACTCATGAAAATCAAAGACTGACAGAGAACAAACAAAAGAGATAGATGAAAATTCTGGACCAAAAAAGATAAATGGCTATCAATGTGCTTGAGAAAAAAAGTCCTTTTGTTTGCAATTTCACCAGTTTCATTTGATAATAAAATACACTTTATAAGAGGCTCAGAATGATTTTAAACACACAACACTTAACAGCTAAGAGCTATCTGAGCTCAGAGTTGCATCAGGATATCCCGTCCCTACATAATCCACTATGTTATCTGATGGCAGCCATGATTGTATGAGGAAAGAGCATGAAGTGAGTCTTACACAAGTACATCCTCCACTAGGGTATGAAGGGAGCTGGGGTTGCGGATCAATTTGTCTAGGAAACTGACAATGTCAGTAAACTTCGGCCGGTGGTTTCTCTCTTTTTGCCAGCAGTGAAGCATAAGTTGGTGGAGAGAAGCTGGGCAGCCCATAGGAGCCGGAAGCCTGTAACCTTCTTCTATAGACAGTATAACCTAAACAAAGATAATAGGGGTGATTACAGAGCATCATATTAACACACATAAGGACAATATCAAACTAGGAATGCATACCAATGAAAAATGAAGACTAAGACACCCTCATGGTCTAGCATTGTATGCAGCTCTGAGATCCTCACATGCAGATGGGGTGAAGGCCAAGATTTTGACTAGTGTTCTTTACACTACACTTTCCGTCTCAGACAGAGCTAGCAAAGCATTAGTCTCAAAGTATTAGTCACAAAAGTGTGTCTCATTCTATTTTTTTTAACTATTTCTACTATTTATTCTATTATTAACCTTTCTATTAAATGACTGTGAAGGAGGAGAAGAGGAGAGAAATAAGAAACATCCTTTTTCTCTTCAGCAACCTGAAGTCAGGAAGCCAACAAAACAATCCCATATGAATGTGCTCTGATATTTGCATTGTGACATTGCATTAATACATGCCAATGTCATGCTGTAATGAGATTGTCACAGTGCAAATACCACAGTGCAACGTCTGGCCCCCAGTAACTTCATTTGATGACAAAGTGGTTCTCCTGCTCTTCAGGACTGAGTACGACTGATCCAGACAATGAAAGGCATTTTGCAATACCGCATAATGCAACTTTGTCTTGTACAGCATTTTCCATAAAAACTGCATCTTACAATACTTTAGGGGGGTGGGTGGGTGTATTTTTGTATATATATATATATTGTGACAAAGTTCCTCCTCTATCTTGGTGGGTCCTGCGCTTATTGGCGGGTCCTGCGCTTATTGGCGGATTTTCTTGCCTCAGAGATTCACCATGTGGGTTGGGGAACAGCCCAGAGACCTTCCCCTCTGGAAGAACCCACAGTCCAGGTCAATTGGGAGGTTTGGGAGGAACCTGGGCCCGCCCTCTACTCCGGGTTCCAGCCCAGGGCCCTGTGGACTGCAGCTGTCTATAGTGCCTCCTGTAACAGCTGCATGACAGCTACAACTCCCTGGGCTACTTCCCCATGGCCTCCTCCAAACACCTTCCTTATTTTCACCACAGGACCTTCCTCCTGGTGTCTGGTAACGCTTGTGCTGCTCAGTCCTCCAGCAGCACACCCTCTCACTCTCAGCTCCTTGCGCCTCCTGCTCCCAGGTCCTCACACTTGCATCACAAACGGAAGTGAGCTCCTTTTTAAAAACCCAGGTGCTCTGATTAGCCTGCCTTAATTGATTCTAGCAGCTTCTTCTTAATTGGCTCCAGGTGTCCTAATTAGCCTGCCTGTCTTAACTGGTTCTAGCAGGTTCCTGATTACTCTAGTGCAGCCCCTGCTCTGGTCACTCAGGGAACAGAAAACTACTCATCCAGTGACCAGTATATTTGCCCTCTATCAGACTCCTGTACCCCACTGGTCTGGGTCTGTCACATATCCCTCCCCCCTGCTCAACGCCAAGGGGTTGGGCAGCTTGGGACGCCAGACAGTGCACACGTGACAAGCCGTCAGTGTTGCCATGACGGCTCCCTGCTCTGTGTTGCACACGGAACTGGAAAGGTTGGAGGGATAAGAACCATCTGGTCACCCGTGTGTTCTTCTCCTTGTTCCGCTGCATCCATTGAAGAGGGGCATGGTCGGTCCCGAGGACAAATCTGTGCCCGAGCAGGTAGTAGCGCAATGTTTCCATGGCCCATTTTACAGCGAGGCATTCTCTCTCCACCACTGCATATTTTTGTTCCCTTGGAAGGAGTTTCCGACTGAGGTATAGAATTGGGTGTTCTTCCTTCCCGACCATCTGTGATAGAACGGCCCCCAACCCTACTTCCGATGCATCCGTCTGCAGGATAAACTCCTTGGTGAAATCAGGGGCTATCAGTATGGGGTTATTGCAGAGGGCAGTCCGTAGGTCTGTGAATGCTTCCTCTGCTGCGTCAGACCATCTCACAAGATCAGGTCCACGGGCTTTCACTAGGTCTGTCGGGGGCTTGCCCTTGTGGCAAAGTGGGGGATAAATCGTCGGTAATACCCCACCACACCTAGGAACGCCCGGACTTGTTTCTTGCGAATTGGTCGGGGCCAATTTTGGATGGCCTCTAACTTGTTCACTTGGGGTTTTACCAGACCTTTTCCCACAATGTAGCCAAGATATTTGGCCTCCGTAAACCCTACAGCGCACTTGGCAGGGTTTGCTGTAAGGCCAGCTCGCCTGAAGGTATCGAGGACTGCCTCCACCTTCTCCAGGTGGGTTTCCTAGTCTGGGGTATGAATGACCACATCGTCCAACTAGGCAGCAGCATAACTGTTATGCGGGTATAATAGCTTGTCCATGAGGCACTGGAAGGTAGCTGGGGCCCCATGTAGTCCAAAAGGGAGGACAGTATATTGAAAAAGACCCTCTGGTGTAGAGAACGCAGTCTTTTCCTTTGCGTCTTCTGCAAGGGGAATCTGCCAGTACCCCTTTGTCAAGTCTAGGGTAGTCAAGTACCGGGCATTACCCAGACGGTCCACTAGCTCATCTATGCGAGGTATTGGGTACACGTCGAACTGGGATACTTCCTTTAGTCGCCGGAAGTCGTTGCAAAATCTTGTGGTGCCATCAGGTTTGGGCACCAGCACGATTGGGCTGGACCATTGACTGTGGGACTCTTCGATGATCCCCAACTCCAGCATTTTTTTTATTTCTGCTTTTATTTCCTCTCCTTTTGCCGCTGGCACCCGATAGGGCCTCATTGTTATTCTGGCCCCAGGGTTTGTGACGATGTGGTGATATGTCTCGGTTGTTCGACCCGGTTTTGTCGAGAACACATCTCAGTTCCGGAAGATCATCTCAGACACCTCATTCCTCTGGTCTGGTGTTAAATCAGGAGACACTCTCACCTGTTTGGAAGACTTGTTTTCCTGGGTTAGGTCTTTTTGGACCGTTGTGCATGCCTCTTGTGCATGCCAGGGTTTCAGAAGGTTAATGTAATAAATCTGTTCTTGTTTTCTGCGTCCTGGCTGCCGCACCTTGTAGGTTACTTCCCCCACGGGTTCAACCACCTCATAGGGCCCCTGCCATTGGGCCAGAAGCTTGCTTTCTGCCGTGGGTACCAACACCATAACTCGATCCCCTGGTTGGAATTGTCGCACTTTTGCCTGGCGATTGTAATGGGTTCGCTGGGCCTCTTGGGCCTTCTCCAAATGTTCCCGTACAATAGGGGTAACCCGGGCTATCCGGTCTCGCATCTGCATTACATGCTCTATTATATTTCTCCCCTCATTGAGTTCCTCTTCCCAGATCTCTTTGGCGATATCTAGTATGCCACGGGGGTGATGCCCGTATAATAACTCGAAGGGGGAAAACCCAGTTGAGGCCTGTGATACCTCCCGGATAGCGAACATAAGGTAGGGTAGTAGGGTGTCCCAATCCTTCCCGTCCCGACTTACCACCTTCCTTATTGTAGCCTTGAGGGTTCGGTTAAACCTTTCTACCAACCCATCAGTCTGCGGATGGTAGACTGAAGTTCTCAGGGTATGTATATGGAGCAGCGTACAGAGGTCCTTCATTAACTTCGACATAAATGGGGTTCCTTGGTCGGTTAATATCTCCTTCGGTAGCCCCATTCGGGCAAAGATCTCCACCAGCTCTTTGGCTATAGTTTTAGAGGCCGTGTTCCGCAGGGGGACGGCTTCTGGGTAGCGAGTAGCCTAGTCCAAAACAACAAGTATATATTGGTGGCCCCGAGCCGTCTTCTCCAGGGGTCCCACTAGGTCCATGGCTATTCACTCGAAGGGCATCTCTATGATGGGAAGGAGTACTAAAGGTGCCCTCAAGTGGGGACGGGGACTGTGCAGCTGACACTCCGGGCAGGAGGCACAGTACCGCCGCACTTCTTCATGTACTCCGGGCCAGAAGAACCGTCGTAGGAATCGTGGCAGGGTCTTCTCTACCCCCAAATGCCCCCCAAAAAGATGACTATGAACAAGACTTAATACAGTGTTCTGGTGTTTTTGAGGTACTAGGATCTGCTGTACCTTCTGCCCCTGTACTGGTGCAACCCGGTATAAGAGATCCTTCTTCATTATGAAGTAGGGTCCTGGTCCCTGGGTTTTTCCTTCCACGGGGACCCCATCTATTACAGTCACCTCCTTCCTAATGTTGTCATATCTTGGGTCTTCTGCCTGGTCCCGTCCAAAATTTCCACTCCCGGGGCTAATCTGCCCAAGATCTAGGGGCCCAGTCTTTGTTGCCTCTACTGGTTCAGAAGCATTAGGGTGGGCGTCAGACTCAGGTGCTTCTCCCTCCTGCGTGGCCTCCTTTTCAGCTGCGTGGGTCCGCCTACCTACAAGAGCAACCCTCTGGCTTTGGGTCAGTATTCAGGTTCCCAAGGCCTTAGCTGCCCTTCTTTCCCTTTTTGTCTTTCTACCCTGTCTGGGAGTGGAGAACAAAACTGGGGATATTTCAGAGAAGATTGGGGGTTGACAATCTGCTGTGGATGCCTCATCAATTTTAGGGTCCCGATCTTTCTCCAATCCCCGTACTGGGAGTACGTTTCCAAACCCTGGGAAGTCCCTCCCTATGAGCACCGGGTATGGGAGTTTAGGGACTACACCTGCTGCTACCTCAGTAGTGTTCCCTTGGATCTCGATTTTTACTGGGATGGTGGGGTAGTAACTAACTGTCCCATGGACACATGTTATCCCCGTACATTTAGCCTGTAGCAGCTGACTACGCTTTACGAGCTTCCCTGAGATAAGCATGATAGCACTCCCCGAATCAACCAGTGCCGTGGTCCCTACCCCATTTAGTTTCACTGGTCTGGTATACATATGTGGGGTTAGTGAGACCCCCACAAGGTGGATTAGGGAGCATGGATCTGCCCAGTTCCCCAGGTTACACTGCATAGGCTCAGGGCCGGCTTTAGGCCGATTCAGCTGATTCGGCTGAATTGGGCCCCGCACTGCAGCTGTCCGCCCCGCCCCCAGCTCACTTCCCCCTCCTCCCCTCCCCTGAACGCTCCGCCCCCTCCCCTGCTTCCCGCGAATCAGAGATTCGCGGGAAGTCTGAGACGAAGCAGGGGCAGGCCAGCAGCACGAGGTAAGCTGGGGTGGGGGTGGTGGGGGCGGGAGAAGGGCTCCGGGGAGGCGCGGCCCGTTCCCGCAGGCCCCAGCGGCTCTGGCCCGGCTTGGCTCCAGCCCAGCCCCCGGGGCCCGGCTCCGGCCCGGTCCCCGCGGCTCGGGTCCCGTCCCCCCCGGCGTGGCTTCTGCGGCGCGGCTCGGATCCCCCCCGGCGCAGCCCCCACGGCGCGGCGTGGCTCGGGTCCCCCCCACGCAGCCCCCGCGGCGCGGCTCGGGTCCCCCCATCCCCGTCCCCCCCGCGGCGCGGCTCGGGTCCCCCCGTCCCCCCCGCGGCGCGGCTCGGCTCCCCCCCCCCCGTCCCCGTGGCGTGGCTCCCCGTCCCCCCCGCGGCGCGGCGGGGCTCGGGTCCCCCCATCCCCCCCGCGGCTCGGGTCCCCCCGTCCCCCCCCCGCAGCGCGGCGCGGGTCGTCCCCGCGGCGCGGCTTGGGTCCCCCCGTCTCCCCCCCCGCAGCGCGGCTTGGGTCCCCCTGTCCCGTCCCCCCCCCCGCGGCGCGGCTCGGGTCCTGGGGGCGGCTCGGGCCCCCCCCCCCGCGGCTCGGGTCCCCCGCGGCGCGGCTCGGGTCCCCCCGTCCCCGCGGTGCGGCTCGGGTCCTGGGGGCGGGGCTTGCAGCAAGCCCCGCCCCCAGGAATCGGGCCCCGCTCTTGCTAAAGCCGGCCCTGCATAGGCTCCTCAGCATCGGGACACTGTGTAGCTATGTGTCCCCACTCCCCGCAGGCATAACATCTGTATGGCACCCTAGGCATTCCCCGATCTTTTGGTTTGGGCAGTCTAACATCACGATCCTCTTCTCCCTCAGCGCTCTGACTCTTTGTGGCCTCTGATGGGCCTTCAGCCTCTCTCTTTTTCCACCTGGGCCCTCCTGGTGGCCCAGTCACCTGAACTTTCGGGCTTGGTGCTGCTAGTTTAACCCGGGGTGCCTCTTCCTTAACTGGTCGGGTCAGCTCCCTCGCTTTCCTTCGCCTCTCTACCAGGGCGACAACCTCGTCATAAGTGGAGGGTTCGTTCTGGCTTACCCAGGCACGAAGGTCTGGTGGTAGTCCCCTCATGTATCGGTCAATGACCAGAACTGCTAGTATCTCTTCCGGACTCTGGGACTCTGTTTGCAACCACTTTCGTGCGAGATGGATGAGGTGATACAATTGGGACTGCAGGGTTTTGTCTTCCTGGTACCTCCAACCGTGATTCTGCGGGGCCCGCACTGCTGTCATTACCCCAGATCTGGCCAGGATCTCTGCTTTCAGCTGGGGATAGTCTGCCGCAGCCTCTTCAGGCAGATCATGGTAGGCCTTCTGGGCCTCCCCACACAGGAATGAAGCAAGGATGCCAGACCACTGATCTTGAGGCCAGGCCTCCCGTAGGCCTGTCTTCTCAAAGGCCAGAAGGTATGCCTCTACATCATCCTCCTGTGTCATTTTCTGCAGCCAATGGCTGGCCCATATGAGCTGCGTCCCATCATGGCCGCGATTCAGCTTTGTAAGGGACTTTACCTGGTTTACCAGTTCCCGCTGCATAGCTTGGTCTTGAGCAGCCTGGTCCATCAGCAGGCGATTAGTCTCTTGCTGCAGCCACACTGTCTCCTGTTGGGCAGCTGCCTGGACATGGGTAGCCTCCTGCTGGGCCACGTAGCTTGTATCAGTGCCCGCACTACGTCATCCATTGTGGTGAAAAAAAATGAACCTTCTCCCTTTTTTTTTTAATCACTCTCCTTCTTTCGCCGCGCTGTGCACCCCAAGATCCCACTCCTGACACCAGTGTGACAAAGTTCCTCCTCTATCTTGGTGGGTCCTACGCTTATTGGCGGATTTTCTTGCCTCAGAGATTCACCACGTGGACTGGGGAACAGCCCAGAGACCTTCCCCTCTGGAAGAACCCACAGTCCAGGTCAATTGGGAGGTTTGGGGGGAACCCAGGCCCACCCTCTACTCCGGGTTCCAGCCCAGGGCTCTGTGGACTGCAGCTGTCTATAGTACCTCCTGTAACAGCTGCATGACAGCTACAACTCCCTGGGCTACTTCCCCATGGCCTCCTCCAAACACCTTCCTTATTCTCACCACAGGACCTTCCTCCTGGTGTCTGATAACGCTTGTGCTCCTCAGTCCTCCAGCAGCACACCCTCTCACTCTCAGCTCCTTGCGCCTCCTGCTCCCAGGTCCTCACACTCGCACTACAAACTGAAGCGAGCTCCTTTTTAAAACCCAGGTGCCCTGATTAGCCTGCCTTAATTGATTCTAGCAGCTTCTTCTTAATTGGCTTCAGGTGTCCTAATTAGCCGGCCTGCCTTAACTGGTTCTAGCAGGTTCCTGATTACTCTAGTGCAGCCCCTGCTCTGGTCACTCAGGGAACAGAAAACTACTCATCCAGTGACCAGTATATTTGCCCTCTACCAGACTCCTGTACCCCACTGGTCTGGGTCTGTCACAATATATATATATATGAAATTACAGTGTTAGATAAAAATACCAGGAAAGTGATACTCAAGGATTGGCAGGGGCGGGAAGATATGTTTTGAACTGAGGTATGAAAAGAAATGGACAGATCAGATATAGGGAAACTGTTCCATTTAGGGGGAGCTGAAGAGGAGATGGCTTTGTTTAGTAACTCTGTGAGACGGCTGAAAGTGACAAACAGGCCAGTGCTACATAAGTGGAGAGAGCAGGAAGGAAAGCAGAAGCAGACAAGTTCTGTGAGAGGTCAGCTGGAGTGAGTTCATGAAAGGTTTAAAAACTGAGACTGGAATGTTTACTAGATCCTGAAATGAAAAGGGAGCCCGTGGAGCTGTTGAAAGAAGAGAATGATGTAGTTATGCTTCTTTGCACATAGAGGGAAAGCAGCAGCTGTTCCAAGGACAACAACCTATATACAATGTCCACTGAAAAGTAAATCATGATATTTACAATAATACATTGGCGTTTGTGAGAAATATACCTGTTGAAAGCATGCACTCTGCATTAAAGTGACATTTTATATATTTTAGTATAATTATACATACACATACATTGCACATATAATCAATACAGCAGGCAGAGTGCACATTACATTATTTACAATGAAGCAATGCTTTATAACTGTAGCTTCTGTATTTTCAATCCTATTAGCATGGGACTCTAGCTTGCGCTCTTTCTGAATTCTGTTTATGCTGCAGGCACTATGCTAATAACAGTAATGAAGCTACATTCACCTTGTGGTGCAGAGGGAAGAAAGAGCATGGTAACTGCACTCAACTGGGCCTGAATTTTTAGAAAGAAGAGCTGAGCAACAGAGCATTGCCCTCCTGTACACTGGTAGAAACCTACTGTGCATAAACAGCACGTGTTTAGAGCTGTATGGGCAATTGGGATTGCGGTGGGGGAAGTTTTGAACCACTCAGCAATAGCACTAGTTGATATGCTTTACTCACAAGTTAGCATAATTTGCCACAGAGATCTTCCAATCTGTAGCTTCTTCCACTTCCTACATGCTTGGGTGTAATGTGCACAGATAGATCAGAGACTAATGGGGGAGCTGGCTGCGCTGCCTGGGGTATGAACCAGGAGAGTGTGTGCAGAGGGACAAACGTGTTACAAGTGTCCTGGAAATTGCAGATTTTGGCCTCAGATTTCTTGCAGGTCCTCAGGTTCCATGTGAGTAGGAGTCCCTGCCCCCCTAATTCATGCTGCTATCCTTCCTCTCAATGGGATAAACAGTAGATCATTTCCAGGAGTTAGTCCAAATGGAAATTTTCTTGAAATTTCCGCCTTCCATGCTTATTTTCAGGAGAATAAACTCTGTCCATAGAGGAGAAAATGTCAGCAACTGAAATTACCACAATAGTGGATTATTTATGTCTTCCGCAGCAACAGAGTCATCAGAATCCTTTCATTCTGCGCAATAAACATGTATTTTTCCACAACAACCATTTCATTATCAAACACAGTTTTCTCATTAGGTAATATGGCCAACCCAAACTCAGGCTGATAAAGCCTTTTTACCTCACTCCTCACCCTCTGTATCTATATACATATGTAGGTGTTCAAATCTCTCTGTATATAGAGACAGGGAGCTATAATACACACCACACGTGAGGAATTGATAACTATTGATAACTGTAGGAAGGAAAGGAAACTACTAAGTGGATAGAAGAACAAAGAAAGAAGCTCTGTAAGTTTTTCATAAAGGAGGTCTTGCTGGCATGGGAAGCCCCATTGCCAGGTCCTTTATAAAGAGGGAGAATCCTGCCAGAGGAAGGATACAGCCTCACAAAATGTTTCCTAGGACTCGGAGGCCAGTTGACTTTATGCCAGTCTTGGATGTCACCCATCCCAAAAGTTTAACAAGAAATGTTAAGTATCACCTAATGCAATGAATCAAAAATGATTGCAATTGCGTGGCTTCTATTCTAAAAAGCAGGAAGAAATAGAGGTCTATCAGAAGTAGCTACAGAAAACTTAGTTACTTACTATAATAGTAGGTAGATTTTAATGGATACCCGTGACTGAAGCTGCAATCTTTAGCTGCTCAGAAAAACAGATATCAGCCTAATATATTACTGTACTTGTTGCAAATGATGTGTTTCTGAATGGTGTTTTTACTTTCTAGGTCAGAAGTAAATGTTCCACACCTTTTATTAGGCATAAAACATTCAACAGTCATGCCAATACAAAGCTGATGAGGTTTTTCTGAAAGACATTATTTTTAAAAGGATTTAATTGACATTTATATTTTCTTTGACCCATTACATTTTATAATTTCTTTGGTAGGGAGTCAAGGTCCATTAATTTTATTCTCTTGTTCAAAAGGAAAATTTCAGTATACGTAGAGATGTAGACTACTGTTGAAATAATTATTAACAATTCTATTATTAATAGCATATATGGCACTTTTTATCTTCAAAGCACTATATGAACATTAACTAATTAATATTCATAATACCCCTGTAAGGCAAGTATTATTATCCCCATTTTACAGATAAAGAACCTGGGGCAAAGAGATGATGCAAGTTTGCCAAACTATACAGTAGGAGGCAAGTGTCAAAGGCAGGCCTAGAACTCTATAGAGTCCCTGCCACCCACTCTCCCTGCTTCTGAACAAGAGGGATTAGGCATACATATAGCTGAGAACAGAAGGCCAATCTTGGTAAGGTACAACATCTAAGGCAGGGGTGGGCAAACTTTTTGGCCCGAGGGCCACATCTGGGGGTGGAAATTGTATGGTGGGCCATAAATGCTCACAAAATTGGGGGTTGGGGTGTGGACTCTGGGGTGGGGCCAGAAATGAGGAGTTCAGCGTGCTAGAGAGGTTTCCGGGCTGGGGCAGGGGTGCGGGTGGGGGGGTGAGGGCTCCAGCTAGTGGTGCGGGCTCTGGGGTGCAGGAAGGTGGGACCAAGGGGTTCGGAGGGTGGGAGGGGGATCAGGGCTGGGGCAGGGGGTTAGGGTGCTGGAAGGGGTCGGGGTGCAGGCTCCAGGTGGCGCTTACCTCAAGCAGCTCCCAGAAGCAACAGCATGTCCTCTCTCCGGCTCCTATGTGGAGGCGCGGCCAGGCAGCTCTGCGCACTGCCCCGTCCGTAGATGCTGCCCCTGCAGCTTCCATTGGTCGCAGCTGCCGGCCAATGGGAGCTGCGAGGGCGGTGCTTGGGGCGGGGGCAGCGTGCGGAGCCCCCTTGCTGCCCTACATGTAGGAGACGGAGGGGGGACATGCTGCTGCTTCTGGGAGCCGCGTGGAGTGGGGCAAGCCCCAGACCCCACTCCCCGGCAGGAGCTCGAGGGCAGGATTAAAATGTCTGAAGGGCCGGATGTGGCCCCCAGGCCATAGTTTGCCCACCCCTGATCTAATGAGACCACATTTGACTTTTAGGGAGATAAAATGTGGAAGAAGCTGGAAGACATTTTTTTTAAACCCCTTTTAATATTCTTTTCTGTAGCTAGTTTAGGGCTGGTGAAAGTGTCAGATTGATTCTCCTGGAGTCCTACCTTCTCTGTCTACAGAACAGACATAGAAAAGGCTGCAGCAGTCAGTGGAAGCTTCCCCACATTGGCAAATCAGTGTTCAATTGCTCTCAATCTGAAATGATAATAGGTTTAGCTCAGTCTTCATAACAATTTTGTCCTTGGACGAAGGGTGCTGGAATCTTTGTAGAAGTGTGTGTGTGAGTGTGTATATGTGGGGGAGAGGGGGGCGCAAAGGCCAAAGGGCCCCCTCTCTCTCTCTGTGGCTGGCTGCTCCGGTGGTGAGCCCACTGCCCTCTCTTTTGGTGCCACATCAGCCCCTGATGGGTGAAAGCTGTAACTGCAGTGCCTCCCTGGCAGAAGTTATCATTCTGCAGGAGACACGAACTCTGCACTTATGTTTCTTCTGTTAAAAAGTGGGGGCCATGGTCCCCTGGCTCCCCGATTCCGGCACCGGTGCCTTGGACTCTCCATTAAGACTGCCAACAAAAAGATTGATTAGTGCTAACTGTGCTTCTGGTTTTCGGATGTAAACACTTGACCTGCAGGAACTGGACTGAAAGCATCAATTTATTTCACTCAGTTCATCAAGCAGAAATCAGATAGTCAAAGCCAGACTTTCTCTCTCTAAGTGATGTAAATGTTGAAAGAGTTCATCAGTGGGTTTTGTGGATGAGAGTTAGAGTTAGTGAAATGTGTATGGTGAATTTTTACATGTCAATATTGTTGTTAAGTGAGCGAGAAGGTTTATTCAGTTTGCTATGGCAGTTTTATGCATATTCAATCAATCCATTAAATATTATTTTTTTCTGAATATCCAAATTCTGTAATATGTAATAATTTTTACAACGGCCTCTAATAGGTGTCCCAGAAGAGCTCATTCACAGCTGTTCTGTAAACTGAATGCATCGGACATAAATCTTCCTTTCCTCACACGGTATTAGTGAGCTAGACTCTTAGCTCAATCTGTTCATCAGTACAATAGTTTCCTCAGAAAGCTCAATATCTAATCTAATGTTTATTAATTAAGCAATAAGACATGACAGATTGTGCAGCAACCCTAATTAATGGACACCTCTGGTGCCTGACGCACATCCAAGAAGTGCATTAATCAGCATTACCACAGATCTGAAATGACACAACACAATAATAAAATGGTTATTTACGGAAACAAGTCACATTTCTCAAATCGAGTAAGTTTTTAAGAATACATATTATGCTGTTGGTAATGTTACAAAATGTATGGTCAACATTTTCAAATCTAGGTGCCTAAAGGTCAGCTCCTAAATTCATACTTAGGCAATTAAATAGAAGTTGCCTGATTTTCAAAGGTGCTGAGCCTCTACAGTTCCCAATGACTTAACTAGTATTTATGGGTGCTTATAATTTCTGAGAATTAGATCACTTTTATTCAGATGCCTAAATATCACTTGATCAGACTAACTGTAGACTCTTAGGTTTGAAAATGTTGATCTATGTAAATACTTTCCTATATGCTTGTGTAGGGTGATCTGTGACAGCGAATTAAAAAATTCTAACAATTTTGACCACCGGTGCTGAAGCCCACAGTAGCCAGTCTAGAAAGGGCATTTTGTATATTAACAGAGTATGACTTCTTATTTTTTTCTTGTTGCTCAGTGAAGACCCAACAGGCATGAGGTGAAAGCTATCTGGGACATGGGTTTGGCCAACTGGAGGCCAAGTACTATAACTGTCACTTAAAAAAACGTATTGCAAGATTTTCCAAAACAGTCATAATAGCTGATATCTTTGCAGATCTGTAAAAATAAACTATTTCTGAAGTGATGTAAATGGTGGTATCAGCTAGATGTAGGTAAGTGGACATAAGGAGATACATTTACACACTAATGTAGCAGAAATATGGAGAATAGCAGGAAAAGCAACTAACAAAGAGAGTGTGGAATGGTGTCAGAAAAAGGTCCCAACCTTAATTTGTTAATATTTTTTTTCTGCTGTATCTCCTTCCATCCTTCGGTATCTAGGGTATGCTTGTACTGTCTTTCTGATGAGCGAGTAACACCACCATATATAACACCTCTGAATTTGGTTTAGAATGTCAGCTCATGTAGCTATTGTCCTTTTTTGTTAAAACAGGACCTGTGATTCTCCGTATTTATGCAAGACTTGTCAGCAAAAGTTTGCACGGTGTCTTTTATACATCTGCTCTGTGCACACTCCCCCTACCCCCACTTCCCTCGCCAGAACTACAGTATCACTGACTTTTGGGAAATTCATATTATTTCTG
Organism: Chrysemys picta bellii; assembly: GCF_011386835.1. NCBI lineage: Eukaryota > Metazoa > Chordata > Testudines > Emydidae > Chrysemys > Chrysemys picta. The sequence goes on along the minus strand of NC_088791.1, from coordinate 168,116,002 downwards.
TAAAACAAATTCATGCCTACTTAGAGTTACTTACTGTGCTAAAACATAGGCCACAATATGCTGCAAAGGTAGGTTTACATACTGCATGTCTAACTATTTGGAATTTTCCAACGCAATTTAAAGCCACTGAATGTTTGGAATGTCACATTTACTTCTTGTTAACATCTTGATCAAATTAATGAAACTTCATCACATTATATTGGGAAAGACATATTGTTCTGCATCCCAATGATACATGTTTTGGTACAGCATGATGATGATTATATGGCAGTATTGCCATGACTGATTTTTTTTTCTGCTGGAACATTCTGAAAAAATTCTGAAAAAAGTGGCTTCCTTAATAAAAGTACCTCTGTCAAACCTCTTTTTGACAAATCAGCCTGAAACTAACAGAAGTTGTCAATCAGCTTGGAGTGACAACATCCTTGCAATAATGTAAAAAATAATCATCTAGAAAAGTTTTGTGATACAGAGATATATCTACACTATGCAGGGCATGAGGAGTGATAAGAATGTGTAGTAAGAAGGGGTGGCTGTCATTCTGCACCATGACAGGGAGATTGTTTCTTGCGTGAGGCTTTGACATGCTGTTCCAAGCTATGGGGTGCCATCCTCAATTGCAGTACTTGTGGAAAACTTAACTTGTGATAAAAATTGCCCTATCTCTTTCAGTGCTGCAGTTTACAGGACAAACTTTCAACTTCCTTAGAAGATAATGTTTGTTCTAGTTAAGAAGAACATTTACGGTACATAGTTGAAACTTTTTTTGAGCAAATGGCAGAGAAAAATATATCACTTTATACCTTTACACTGTCTTGTACAAAATGTAAAACTACAGGTAGTTTGTAAAGAAAACATTGTATATTAATTATTAAAAAGCAGAACTAGAAATATTCTTCTCACGGCAGCTTCAAATTGTATCCCATTAGCCCCAGACGTGTTTTGGGATTCACCACCTAAAGTATGTTCATTGAAGGGCACCATCAGGGCGCTGTAGATAAATTGGACCAAACTGATCACTGGTATAACACCACTATTCATGGAGGAATTGAAATATTACTTTGTTGAGCAAACTGTATCCTCAGGTGTAGGCACAAGGCTCCCACTGACTTGGATCGAAGCTGCACACATCCGAGCCCAGAATCTGGCAAACTGATTAGGACTTTTTGTGGTGTGGCTTTAGCCCTTCCAGGAAGCCAGTCAAAATTTTACTTATAGAGAGGCAGATCCTCAGCTGGTGTAAAACAGCAACATTTCATTGAAGTCAGTGGAGTTAAGTTGATTTATACTAGCTGAGGATCTGATCGAGAAAGTAAATAAGATAGCAAAAAATGATAGGGGTAACAATCATTTGCAAAGAACATTTAATCAGAGTGAGGAGATCGGTTCCATGCAGTACTTACATCCTGATTAGACATCTCCCAATATGGTCTTTCTCCATAGGACATCACTTCCCACATGACAATCCCATAGCTCCATGCATCACTTGCTGAAGAGAACTTTCTGTAGGCTATAGCTTCAGGGGCAGTCCATCTTATGGGGATTTTTCCACCCTGGAAGACATATTAAAAACTTCTCAGTCTCACTAGAATACAGAACTGCAAGTACCTTAAAAATAAATAAATAAATAAACCCTCTCACTGTTGAGGTTCCATATTCTGCTGTCTGTGAAATAGACTGACAATACAGTTTTGCCTTGGCAATTTACTATAAATGACAATGTTGGTATTGGTGGCCCGTGGTATGCAGAATTTCAGACTAGATGATCTGGTGGTCTTTTCTGGCCTTAAACTCGATGACACTACTATTGCAAAAAGCATTTGCAAAAATTTGATTACCACAGTTCAAATATATACCCTCTAACAAATTCACACTGTGGAGATCTTTTGCATGGTGATATATTTATACACTATAATCAGTTATATTTTATCTATTACATTTTGTATCTGGAAAATTCTTTTGCATTTTTAAGAGTAAAATGAGTTTTTTCCTGATGCATTCCTTCAACAAAAATCTGTGTTAATTATCACTGATTAGAGGAGCTCCTCGAAAAAAAGTTTATTTCTTGAAAGTAGTGTATTCATAGTGCCACTAGATGGCAGAATGGGCCAGTCAGAAGAATTGAGAACTAATCCTAGCTGTTTTTCAATGTATTGAGAATAAAGATTGTTCAGTGTGAACACTATTTCTGGAAGAAAGAAAATAAATTAATTACAACATAGTTTTGGATGCTGAAGAAAAGTCAAGCAGTTTTTAAAAAGGAAGCAAATTTACACTGTTAATCTAGTTTGTTATGTGGAAAATTATTGGTCAATAACTTGTCAAGATGATGATGACTCATAATGCCATTGCTGCATCAGAAAGTATTGCAAGGCAAAAATATATGCATGTGGGCATCTTGTTTGAATGTTATTATTCCCTTTATTAATTATAATCGCTGTGACAAACCAATGTAGCTAGTTAATGTCGTTATGGTTCATAAATGATTATAGCTAAGATGCTCTTTGTGGGGTTTATATCTTTTTATTTAAGCACTATGGTTTTGTAAAAGACTTAGGCTATTCAAATTTGGCCTAACTCGGTCTACTCTAAAGTCAATGGCAAAACTCACTTTGACTTTAACAGGAGCAGAGTTAGGTCACTAATGCTGAATTGCTTTTTAAAATCTCATGCTCTATCCCATTTATTTAGAGCTATACTGAGCCATTTAGGCACTGTGATTTTAACCTGGGGTGCTAGTATTGATTTTTCCTTGGACCTTGTGAGGATGAACAAAGGAAAGACATCTTCCATCCTTGGGGCCACAGAAAAGACAGAAGGCCCAACACAGAAGTTAACATATTTGGGAATTGAATTGGATACAAGGCAGCATGTATCACAGCTACCCAAAGAAAAGCTAGATAATATAAGGCTGTTGATAAGGGTACTCAAAGGTTCTAGGAAAGTTATACTAAAATGGTTTCAGGTGATCATGGGGCACTTAAACTTTGCATAGAGAGAGGTGGTGCTGGGTAGAGCCTCATAATTTTGTCAGGGTGACCATAGAAATGAGGGAAGATTTGGAGGTATGGGAAACATTTTTGGAACAGTTTAGTGGGCTAACAATCTGGTGATCCAATTGGATACTGGAATCGGAGCTTCAGGTAGAATTGGATACCTCGGAGGGAATCTGTTGTAGACCGTATTACCAAGGGAGCACAGAGGTAGCTTGAGTAGTGGGCAATGCAGGTTACAACAAGAGATGTCCCATTTGAGTTTTCCACTAATACTGGTGGCTTCCAATATGTAGGGCCAGCAATTTAGAAATAAATGGGTTTGTTTTTGGTACAACATTCAGGCAGTAGTCACATTATTACCTGGCAGTCAGCATTGGAGGGTTTTGACTCCCAGTGAGTCCAGGCAATTGGGCACTGGAAATTGGACTGTTACAGGACCTGTGCTCCCTTTGATGGGTGACTGGGGAAGGCAAAGATGAGCTAATGTTGTCTGTCTGTGATTGCAGGAGACATCAGAGACAAGGTTGATGTTTGGATTTTCAGGTCCCCTATTGTGCATTGGGCCCACACGCAGGCAGCTAGGTTGGCAGATGGACTGCAGCTAAGCTTCAGGGCTGAGGGTGTCTGCCTTCAATGGTTTGGCAGAAGGGGCTCATTCTGGAATCAGCTCATGTCTCTTTTGCACTTATTGATGGGTGAACTATACCCACCTAATGTCCTAGTTATTTATCTCGGGGAAAATGATTGAGGGGCCTGCAGGATTCAGAGGGACATGGGATAGATTAGACAGTCACAGCCAAACATGAAATTGGTTTGGTTAGAAATACTCACGAAGCATGTATGGCAGGGAGCCATCAATCTTTTTGGATGCAGGTGGCTCAGGGATTACACACAGGGACATCCAGTACAATGTGCTGGAGGCTTTTAAGGGATGAAGGAGTGCACTTGTCTGGGGCTGACATTTTGGCTGTGGATTGGATTAGGTAAGAAACAGATCCCACCTGGTACTTAAACCCATCTCTGTGTCGTTCTTTCATTCACCCGTGCACCTTGATCAGTGAATGTTTCTCACTGTTCAGTTATGAGCCTGCCCCCACACAAGTGAGACAGGCAAAACTCCCACTCCTCCTGACCATGAAGAGCATAGGATTGGTTCTTAAGAAGAGACTAAATTTAACATTATTTTGTAGTCCTGCCCTTTTTACATTCACCATTTCGCCTCTCTTCTTAGTTTAGTAACTCAGGCCAAATTCAGGACCTGATGTAACAATGCATGTTAAATGCAAAGGAAAGATTCCCATTAACCTTCTGTGGGTGCTGGATCAGGTTCTCCAGCGCTATGTGCTTTTAACACAGCCAAGGGCAAATTGTGTTCATGTTGACCCTTACAAGTGGGTGCAATATCTGCCTGGATTATGCATGCCAATTGTGGGGGAGGTGAACAGAAGATGTTAGCACTTGGGCTAAAAAGTACAGACTTTACCCTTGAAACCCAGGCCCTGTTGAAGACTTCTTCTTGCCATATGTCCATACACAAATGATCTGCAAAGTGTGAACTCTGCAGGTTTTGAGGGAAGGCGCAAAAGAGGAATTCTCTGTTTCTCTTCCTGACCATGGTTTTTTGGGTGAGAATTTATGTGCAGCTTGAGGTCTGGCCGTAGAGATTTAAAAGATGCTCCTCAACCCTATATAATACAGATCTATTCCCAATTACTGACTTTGGTTAAAACAAATTTCTTCTCAGAGGCTAGTATCGACTGACGTCCAAAGCCTTTTTTTAGATATTAGTGGCCAGAAAATGGATACAATCCAAATACAAGCCTTGAGACATCAGAACAGCAGTGAGAAATATACTACTATAACCGAGAATAAATGACATGCTACTAATCTGAATGTTCAGTGTGTTAATTTAAAGCTCTATATCATGTAGTGAAACATATTCATAAATTGTTCTAATGAGCATACACTTTTAATTTTGTAGAAGTTTAATCAATGGAAGACATTTGTATCTATCATTTATCAGCATTTGAATTTTAATGAATAGTTCTGTTATTAATTACTGAATTTCTATGTTTAGAGAAAACACGCACAAATAATGAGTAGTTGACATTTGGATATTCATAAAATATTCTTTTTGTATGAAATTAGCAACAGAACTATGCATTCAAGTCTGAACGTAGATAATGAATTTATTCATTAAGTTTGATTGAGGGTGGAGATCTAATCATCATTCCTTCATGAATCTGATCACATACCCAGAAAATATACTCAGAAGAGGTCACAATTGTCACTTTGAATAGCATTCATAACAAAATTTGATTCTTCATATAACTGACTTTTTAAAGAATCTGATTAGACTACCAAAACTAGCTTCATCATACAGCTTTACTGACTGGTTCCTCTGGGACTGGCTCCTAGAATGTGAAAATAAGAATGGAGAATAAAATCTTAACAAAATTCATGGAAGTTCATTTCCCTTGGCACAGTATGTGCTCAATGTTGTAGCATAAAAGGAATTTCCTGGGATACCTAATGGCAAAGGGAAGCAAATCCTCTTAAATTCACACAGTAGACTCAGCTTACACATAAGCCATTATAAGCAAAAATGTATATTTCAATACTTAGTTATGTTTGCAGAATATCTTTTATGCAAAAAAGCTGTTTTATTTCTTGGGAAGAAATCTGAAAGGTTGAGACCTCAATATGACTAACAGTAAAGGCTGATATAACTAAAAAGAACTATGAGCCATTCATGCATAATAAGACGCATAAGCTTCAGGATAGCTAAAATGACACTTCAAGTTCATGATGAGAGTAATAAACAACACTATTATTATTGGGCATTTCTTTTTAGTTGTCACCTAATTGAAAAAAAATTTGAACACAATATTGTACACCAAGTGAGCCAGCTTCAAATTAAAATAATGTATACATGATCTAAATTTAACTACTCTAGCGGATTAATCAAAGCTGTCACAGTTTCCTAGTCCAGAAAGCCTTTACACAAGCAAGCACTTTTTTTTGTTAAAAACCATGTTGCATTTTTGCCCCATCTCTAAAATTTATAATGAGCTCTGTGCCCAGGGCTGGATTTACACCTTGGGCACACCTAGGCCAATGAGAGCTGCGGAGCTGGCGCTTGGGGTGAGAGCAGCATGCGCAACTTCCCTGATTGCCCCTGTGTCTAGGGGCTGCAGGGACATGCTGGCCACTTCTGGAAGTCATGCAGATCCAGGGCGGGCAGGGAGTCTTCCTTAGCCCCGCTGCACCACTGACTGGACTTTTAATGGCTCGGTCAGCACTGCTGACTGGAGCTGCCAGGGTCCCTTTTTGACCAGGTGTTCTGGTTGAAAACCAGATCCTTGGCAACCCTAGCCGGCCTCCCGCCCTGCCGGGACCCAGGAGTGGCAAAATTTGAATTTTTAGGTGCCTCTAGAATGCTGGCGCCTCTAAGCATGTGCCTACTGTGAAATCCAGCCCTGTCAGTGATATGCTAATTTTGTTTTCCTGTAGTAAAACAGCTCTAACGGTGATATTCCATTCCTTATGATTTAGCCTGTTTTTTACTTGCAGCCTTCTGAATAGTGACAATTCCCTGAATTATTCTTGCTTTTAATTGAGTGCCAAAATTCCGCAGTGTGCTGTCAAGACCGTCCTAACAAGAATACAAGTGCTATATTATTCACTTAGTGCACCCGTGCAGCTTCAGAACACACACACACACACACCCTACCTTACAGAGTTGACAAAAGCACAGTGTGCTCTATTAACTAATGATAGAATAAGTTATACATTATACAAAAACTGTCTCCTTCTCAGAGTTTAGACGCCTAAAAACTAAGTAAAAAATGGACACCTTTTTCCAAAACATCCTCTGTCTCATTACACAAACAAACAAACATTATAATTAATGTAATATTTAAAGTTTTTGGAGATCCAGAAGAGCAATGTAACAATACTCTATCCAGGTAGGGTGACCAGATAGCAAGCGTAAACAATCAGGACAGGGGGTGGGGGGGGCGGGTAATAGGAGCCTATATAAGAAAAAGTCCCCAAAATCGGGACTGTCCCTTTAAAATCGGGACATCTGGTCACCCTATATCCAGAACTAGCTCACTGTTGCAGCTACAGCACATTATGCTGCATTCAGCAACGCTGAAGACCAGACTACATTTGTTAAGCTCAAAATTACAGACTGCCTGATGGGGAGACATCAGGAGTGGCAGAGGGGGAAAGAAGCAAGTGTGCTAGCTGCCCTGCCTTTTGTATTCCCTGCTAACCAATCCAAAAAGTGATACTGATGAAAACCTTAGACAACAAGAAAGCAGAGATTTATGAGCTATTACATATGTTAGAAGACATCATCATATGTAACTATCCAAATTATCCAAACTTGAGGCCTTAAAAGCATAATTTGCTCAGTGTTAATACTAATATGAGGTCATGTGTATTTCTGCTACAATGGCCCCCTAATCTCCCTGAGTTGGTAGACTCCCTGGAGTCCCTGTCTGCAGAGTAGGCCAGGGTATTTGTAGCTGTGGAACTCCCTTGTGTACAGAATCCCCCATGCATGTCTCAGGCAACAATAACAACAAAAATCCTATACATACTCCTGGGTCAATTATATTGCTCTGCAGCAGATTTTGTTGGATGAGGCCTTATCCACCTATGACCAGGGCAACTCATGTTCCTGATTTTCCAGAAAAATCCCCCCGCACCACTTTTTGTGTGTGTAAAGACAAGACTAATTTGTATTTCAGTTGTTTTTGGTGAGGTGACAGAGTGTCCCCAGCTATGGAGGTCTGCAGTGTATACTCACCAATCCTGCCACCATGGAACCTAGACCACTGCTCTAATCTGGCATGGCAATTCCAGTTTGCCTATGAGTTATCAATCACATTTGCTTGTGATGTTTTGTAATAATTGTTCATGGCACTCATTCAGTCTCAGCCTTTTACCCCAACCCATATGAGAGAAATAGAACGAAAGGCCCTGAGAATGAAAGGAGAGCAAATACTCAGTGAGGGAACTGAAATTTAAAATATTGAATGCAATTAATCATTCTATATAAAAATCTCATCCCACTTTACCAGAGTGGTGTTTTTGTTTGAAGACATGGATCTATCCACATTTTTCACATGAGAAATCAGTTTGGTCATCTTCAATTAATACCTAGAATCTCTAGTGGACATTTGTCAGCATTCCCAAACCATAATTTAGAACTATTCAGTATTACTGACATTCTTCTACAGAGAGTCCAACTATTAGAATATCAGAGAAGCTATATGTTAGGACGACAAAACTATTCTGGAAAGTTTCCCCAGAGTCTGCCCATATTATGCCTAGCTTCAGCTAGTATTATCAATCATTCATTTTCATGAGAACTGAAATGAACAAAAAAAAACCCTCAACCTAATTTTAAAAATATTGGATTTTTTTTATCTCAAAGGAAGTACCATTTTATTTCAAACATTCTGCTAGTTTAAAAATACTACAGTTGGGTACGTGCAACCTGATTTTTTTTTTAAAGTTGGCCATCCCCTTTTTTGTCTTAAAAATAGCAGGCAACTTCTTAACATAAAATAATTATTCTAGCAAACATCTTATTAACACTTACATTATACATGTGGGCATGTATGAGAAAAGGAAAACTATTTGTGGGTGGAAAGAATCAGCTATTAGATACTACTGTGATGAGTGCCATAGAAACACCAAAGAGAGAGAGATTAGAGGTTCTCACTCTGATCACTGAAACACTTCCAGATGAAGCTGGAAGTTTCACAGGGGTGAAAAAGCATAGTCTTGTGGTTAAGGCATGGAATTATTACTCATAACACCTGGGTTCTAGTCCCAGCTCTACCTCAGTTTTCCTGTTTGACCTTGGGCAAATAATCTCTCTGTGCTTCAGTTCTGCACTTGTAAAATGGAGATAAAAATACTTCCCTACCTCACAGTGGAGGGACTGGGTCCGAGGGTCTTTGTCTAGAGTTCAGCAGATCACTTATCCTTTACCTCACAGAAAATCCAAAGGCATCTAGGACAGTGGGAAAGAAAGGTGCTACTCGGCCTCCTTTTCTTCTTTTTGCTTCATTCTGGATCATTCTCTTTTTGCTCTTGATTGGCAAATATTAGTAGATGATTTGGACTATGACAGGGCTGGAGATTGCAAGCATACCAGACCTCAGTGATGAAAGCAATATTGAGTGTCTCATACGAAATCAAGCTCATAGACGATGCTGGTTTTGTTGACAGCTAATTTGTCATTTAGCAATAAGAACTTGCGGCTGTTTTCTGCCACCCTGCTTGCTGCGGTTCCAGCTCAGGAATATGATAGATGGTTGGTTTTATGTCCCTGGTTGCAGAGCTTTGCCCTAGGACTCTTGGATGCATATCACTTTAGGGTTACCATATTTAAAAAATAAAAAAAGAGGACACTCCACAGGGCCCTGGCCCCACCCCTTTCCCAACCCCGCCCCGCCCCTCCCCCCAACTCCGCCCCTTCCCCAAAGTCCCCGCCCTAACTCCGCCCCCTCCCCTGAGCGCCCCGCATTCCCCCTCCTCCCTCCCAGCCACGCAAAAAGGGCTGCCCGAGCGCTACCAGCTTCACGGTTTGAAGGGAAGCCCCCAGACCCTGCGCCCCCGGCCGGTGCTTCCCCAGCGCAGCTGGAGCCCAGGAGGGGAAGCACCCAGCCGGGGGCGCAGGGTCTGGAGGCTGCCCGGCAAACCATGAAGCCGGTAGCGCTCGGGCTTTGGGCAGCCCCCATGCCTCCGGACCCTGCGCCCCCGGCCGGGCACTTCCCCTCCTGGGCTCTGGCTGCTGTGCTCCTCCCCTGACTCTTTGGCTCTGTTTAAGGGCAGAGCTGCCCGAGCGCTACCGGCTTCGGGCAGCCCCCTGGCCTCTGGACCCTGTGCCTCCGGAGCCCGGGAGGGGAAGTGCCCGCCGGCGGCGCAGGGTCCGGAGGCATGGGGGCTGCCCGAAGCCGGTAGCGCTTGGGTGGCTCGGCTTTAAACAGAGCAGAAGAGTCATGGTAGGGAGCACAGCAGCCGCAGGAGGGGAAGTGCCCAGCCGGCGGTATTTTTCCCGGACATGTTCGGCTTTTTGGCAATTCCCCCCGGACGAGGGTTTGATTACCAAAAAGCCGGACATGTCCAGGAAAAGCCGGACGTATGGTAACCCTATATCACTTAGTCCTGCTGATATACGCCCCGATTCAGGTAGGCACTTAAGTACAGGCTTGAAGTGAATGGGACTACTCACAGGCTTAACATTAGGCATGTACTTAAGTGCATGATCAGGGTCTCAAACAAAGCCAAACCATGTCTCTTGAGCGTCAAGAGGCATACTAGTGGCAGGGCACTGTCCCAGCAGTAGTGCCTGGAGGCATTGTAACTATTAAAGCCTTAATTTAACCAGAAGCACTATGTGCCATGCCTTTACAAAGATCCAGCTAGCACTTCCCCCAGCTCTAACAGCACTGACATGTACATAGTGCTAGTGAGTAAACTAGGATAAACGACTCTGGAAACTGAAGTCTTCTATCAATAGAACTGGTACAGCTTGGTGATTAGCAAGTTTCTCCAGAATACCCCACCAATTTGCCATTTTGCTTTCCTGGAGTCCATCAATACTTTTGAACTGGTTCTTTCTAAAAACCAATTTTATTCTTTCTATGAATGACCCTTTGATTGTTCTCCATCCTTAGCTCAAAGGAATAAAAAAAAAAATCAAACTCGTCTCCTCTCAATATTAAAAATTCTGTCACTTTTTAATCACAATTTTTTTTCTATAAAGTAATAAAAGTCTCCATTACTATTTCCTCTGTACCAAACCATTTTAACATTCAAGAAAAATCCCTTCCCTTTTCTAAAGCACTGATCTTCACTTAGGTTGAAAGATAATAAAAAGTCTGATAAAAATGCATAACTTTGACCCTCAAAATTCACATAAATGCAAGGATAATGAATATTTCTAAACACTTAAATCTGTCCTGCAATCATTTTTCTTTACAGTACACTTTAACAAGCATTATAAAATGGCAAAGATACAGCAGACTACAATATGACTGGCTGATAACATTTCCAACTTGTTTGTGTATCTAATGGGAGAGCAAGGGTCAAACCTCACTATCTAGGGTACCCTCTTTGACAAAGTGCCCATTATTTTCCATTCATTTTAAAAAATATTTCTTTCATTTTAAAATGAACAAAATAGTAGAGATGGGAGAATGAGGAATCCGTAGTTGGAAACCTGATAAAACTTCCAGTGTTTTACAATTAAAAGGCTAGCATACCTTTTTGAGGGAGGGAGACAGATTTTTAAAAAAAATCTTTTTCAAAGTTAAATTGGTCTACACACACAAACACACCCAACACGTTTTGCAAAATCTCTATAGCCCAATCCTGCTCCAAAAGAAATTAATGGCAAAATTCATTGATTTTGACAATGTAGGATTAAGTTCTAACGTTTTGAAATTGAAGCCTTACATTTTTCTAGGATTAAAATTGCTGTAGTGAATTTCACAAATTCAGATGCTTTATTCTAGGCAATGAAAAAATCCTTTTCTTTTCAGAAATCAAGTGTTTCAGAAGCACTCTTCTCTACCAGATTTAGTTTGGAAACTATAATACTACCTGATAATAGTGGAAAAAATGTTATTTTCTTGAAACACTAGTATTTCTGCAAAGATATACCTCTCTTCAAGTAGCATGACAGTAGAACCTCAGAGTTACAGACACCTCAGGAATGAAGGTTGTTCGTAACTCTGAAATGTTTGTAACTGAACAAAACATTATGGTTGTTCGTTCAAAAGTTTACCACTGAACATTGACTTAATACAGCTTTGAAACTTTACTATGCAGAAGAAAAAATCTGCTTTCCCTTTATTTTTTTAGTAGTTTATGTTTAACACAGTACTGTACTATATTTGCCTTTTTGGGTCTCTTTTGCTGCCTGATTGTCTACTTCTGGTTCCAAATGAGGTGTGTGGTTGACTGGTCAGTTCGTAACTCCGGTGTTTGTCACTCTCAGGTTCTACTGTAATTTCAGGCTGTCTGCCAACTCATATTACAGCAACCAATTTCATGAAAGCTGCACATACAGAGTTCTTAAACCTGCATGCCCCAAACCTACCTTACTCAGACAAGTAATCCTCAGTGGTTTGAGCATTGGCCTGCTAAACCCAGGGTTGTGAGTTCAATCCTTGAGGGGACCACTTAGGGATCTGGAGCAAAAATCAGTACTTGGTCATGCTAGTGAAGGCAGGGGGCTGGACTTGATGACCTTTCAAGGTCCCTTCCAGTTCTAGGAGATAGGATATCTCCATTAATTTATTTATTATTTACTCGGCACTGGTTAGGCTGCAGCTGAAGTACTGGGTCCAATTTTGGTCACCAATGTATAGAAAGGATATAGAGAAACGGGAAAGGATCCAGAGGCGAGTGACAAAGATGATCAAAGGGGTGGAAGGCAAGCCATATGAACAAAGGCTGAAAGAACTGGGTATGTTTTGTTTGGAAAAGAAGATATTAAGGGAGGACGACAGCGGTTTTCAAATACTTGAAAGGCTGCCATAAAAAAGATGGAGAAAAATTGTTCTCTCTTGCCACAGACGGCAGGACAAGATGCAATGGATTCAAACTACAGCATAGCAGATTTAGATTAAATTTCAGGAAAAAATTCCTAACTGTAAAAATAGTAGAACAACAGAACAGACTGCCTAGGGAGGTTGTAGAAGCTCCTTTGCTGTAGGTTTTCAAAAGGAGGCTGGACAGCCATTTCTCTTGGATGGTTTAGACCAGAGGTAGGCAAACTACGGCCCGCAGGCCACATCCAGCCCGTGGGACTGTTCTGCCCAGCCCTTGAGCTCCCACCCGGGGCGGCTAACCCCCAGCTCCTCCCCTGCTGTTCCCTCTCCCCCGCAGCCTCACCTCGCCCTGCAGGAAGCGCTCTGGGCAGCAGGGTTGTGCGCTCCTGCCGAGCAGCTACGGCTGGGTGGTGTGGCTGCCAGACATGCTGCTCTGAGCGGCATGGTAAGGGGGCTGGGGCCGGGGGGGTTGGATAAGGGGTGGAGGTCCCGGGGGACAGTGAGGGGACAGGGAGCGGTTGGATGGGGCGGAGGTTCTGTGAGGCGGTCAGGGGATGGGGAGGGGTTGGCTAAGTGTGGGAGTCCCGGGGGGGCTGTTAGGGTGTGGGGGTGTGGATAGGGGTCAGGGGATGGGGAACGGGGGGGGTGGATAGGCATAGGGTCTCAGGGGCCTGTCTTGGGGTGGGGATGTGGATAGGGGTCAGAGCACTCAGGGGACTTGGAGCGGGGGGGTTGGATGGGGGTGGGGTCCTGGGGGCGGTTAGGGGCAGGGGGGTCCCGGGAGGAGGTGGTTAGGGGACAGGGAACAGGGGGGGTTGGATGGGTCTGAGGGATGCAGTCAGGGAGCGGGAAGTGGGAGGGGTCAGATAGGGGGTGGGGCCCAGGCTGTTGGGGGAGGCACAGCCTTCCCTACCCGAACCTCCATACCATTTTGCAACCCCAATGTGGTCCTCAGGCCAAAAAGTTTGCCCACCCCTGGTTTAGACACAACAAATCCTGCATAGTGGCAGGAGGCTAGACTAGATGACCCTAATGGTCCCTTCTACCCCTATGATTCTCTGATTACAGAATCAGGACCCCAGTGTCAACTGATGTACAGTGTTGTCTGCCTGAGTCTCTACATAGCCTGAAACAACAGCTCTGACTTGTATTAACTGCTCCATTCATCTCAATAATTTTTAACTGAAATCTAAAGATGACAATTTAAATATCAACATTAATTATTTCACTTACCTTGCTGCCATAACACCCAAATCTCACCCCCTGTTCCCTCTAAATTCTACAGTGCAGTTATAAGTTGTCATTACAAAATTTGCACCGTACTGAAAGCCGGGACAGAGTAAAATAAATCAAATTTAAATGCAAAATTAACACTAGGGTTACTGTAGTTACTGCATTATTCATTTTCAATTTAATTAATTCAAAACCTTCATTTTTTTTTACTTAAATGAAGCTGGGACAGAATTTCCAATCTGCTGCACAAGAATGTTGCAGAATCTAGGCACCTCAGATGCAGAATTTAGATTTAGCTTTCTCCAGAGTACACTGTATCTTGCTTATCTAATGTTTCTTCAAACCTTGATTCTAGAAAGGGGCCAGAAACATCATAAAGAGGAGGCTTGTCAGAGTTCCAGTGCTGTAACCCTGTTGATAATGATCAGAATTACTGTGTGATTAGTCTCATCGTTTCTAAGTATTTTATCACTTTGGATTTGGACTCAGCTGGAATCAGGAAGTGCAAAGGAGAATTAATACAGAGTGATGAATAAAAGATAACCAAACTTTTCTGAACATCAGAAAACGTTCAGTTCAAATTTTGGTGAAGGATCAGATCACTTCTCATTTTAACCTGAAACGGTTTGTCAATTCTTCAGGTTACATTCAGTTCACGTGAACGTAATTTAAGAATTCATCAGAATCAAATACATCTTAAATAAATAATATTTTTATATTTATATTTTTATATTTTTAAAGAAAGAATAATTATTATATATTCTATATTATTTTAAAAATGCACTTTTTGTTGAATTTTAAAAGTTCTGTTTAATTCGGAATACCTCACTATAGGCTGTGTTGATGCAAGACTATGATAACATTGATGGCTCTTTAGTGAGTCATCAGAAATCAGTTTGTTGATCTGAGTCCAGTTGTCTGTATCACAAAAAACACCAACAGTAGGCACTAATTCTGTACCACTGTTGGAAGTCTCAGCACAAGAACAAGAACTGAATGGCTATAGAGACTGACTGACTCTCAGCTGTTCAGATAGCATTCCTGGTCAGTGTTGCAGAATACTAGTGGGGCAGTCGGTGGAGGCTTGTACCGCTATAGCTGTTCTGTGGAGAGAGAACGTTAGTTTCTAGAACCTTCACACTGACATATTCCACCAGAAATAAATTCACTTTTTAAAAAAGATACAAACTCTACCAACTTGCTGGGAATCTTTATCATTCAAATCTCATGTCTCATAATGAACCCAAAGTGTATGTGACTCAGTGGGAAATATTCATATATAGTATTTTTTTTTATTCTATTGTTGAAGTATTCTGCTATGGAGGGAGATATGCTCGACCATATTAAACTCAGCTGGTGTCAGTGCTATTCTACCATTACACAGCATAAATGAAAGTCAACAAATTACTAAAATACTAGAAGGAAATTACGCAAAATACTAGCTTGCCGACTAAATAAATTAGATGCTTCTGAGCAATGTTTCAGTTTGGTTCAATGACATACTGAAAATAGTCCATAGATCGCTGCAGTATGTCACGAGCATATTCTTGAATAGGATAACCATCTGTTTGATGATGAATAATTTGGCATAGAAATAAAATTAAATTTTGCTGTAGACAACCAGGAGGAACTAAATCTCTGTCAGATATTTCAAGAAAGGGCACAGAGTGACTTTTAGTCTGTATTTCACTATCATTCTGACTAAAGCTACTGTACAGGGCCAGATCTTCAGCTGACATACAAAATGGTAGCTCTATTTAAGTCAATGAGATACGCTGATTTACTTGAGCTGAGGATCTGATTAATGATTCTGACAATAACAATGTTTCTTATTATTGTACCTCATGGGCCCAACCTTCTTGAACTTCTTTTAAGTGCCTTGAGACTTTTTAATACCAAACCATATATGAGTTCTGAGACTGGGATACCTTGGCACTATACAACAGTTGAATCTACTGGTCCTCTATGGATGCATAATCTTTTGAGTAATACACTGTCACATTATCTTTCCCTGATGATACATCATATTAAATCATCACCTTAGTGATAATGTAATGACAATAACATATTAGCATAATTTATCATCACTATACATTGCTCAGGGGATATTTCATTGTACTATATAATATATTAGTTGTCACTTTGGTGATATATTGCAGTAAGACATTATAAGAAAAAAATATGGTTTTGATGAGGTTCTACTCAACATTAGATAATATTACCCAGGGATAAACAGACCTCAAGGATGCTTTAATTTAACAGAATATTGAAATACAAAGGCACAGAAGGCACATTTCATAACAAGCAAGATCATACTTTTCTGGTACCAGAAATGCCATTGGTATTTGACCAGCTTTGGTTTATTTTAAGTAGCATTTATTTACAGAAATTGTTACCCAC
The DNA here is from genome assembly GCF_011386835.1 of Chrysemys picta bellii. Lineage (NCBI taxonomy): Eukaryota > Metazoa > Chordata > Testudines > Emydidae > Chrysemys > Chrysemys picta. Next base: position 168,099,789 of record NC_088791.1, on the reverse strand, counting down.
CCATCTTGTCAATGGTGGTTTCATGTACCACCAATCAATTAATATTAAAAAACCATCAGCCAGCTGTGCAAACTTGTTTTGGCCTTTTCTGAAGGGCTCCTGAAGATAGATAAAAACAGGGGTGTTGATTTCATTACAGTAACCACCTAATTCAAAACAGCCTAAAATGTGCTAAGGATGCTTATTTTTCCTTTTAAAAAAAGATTAATTGAAAGAGTGCTAGATTAGCAAAGGCAGATCCTTGTAACCATATGTTCATGGGGAGAATGCTATTTTAAGAATTCTTAGCTGGGAATTGTGCTCTTAGCATTCGGATTTCATGCAAAGAAAGCATGTCCATCTGGCTAAACTATGTCAAAGTTGGCTGGACTCTTGTCTTAGCACATAGGTGTCTGGCAATGACAGATTTATAAAGACAGCCTGAATATATTATAAATGAAGCTTCTGTAGCCAGTCTCTTTTCTGTGCTTTAAAAGAAACATATGGTCTCCATTTCTCCTTGACTCAATCTGTTAACATTTATGTAATGAAAAAGGAAATGGATTTAAAGATTATTTGGGATGGCAGCAAGACCATTTGGATTCCGACAGATACATGGGACACCTACTAGCACAACCGTGCTTGGGATGTCTACAGTATGTGCAGGAAAACTCATTCAGTTATCAAGCACTAGGAGAGAAAGTAAACCAAAGGGATTCAGCAGAGCTCAACAGGATAGGAAAAACAATTCTCATCCTGAGTCAGTAGGCAGCTAAGACTTCAAATTTGGTTTACAGATTAGAAAATTTGGTTGCCCCAATTTTTGGGTTGTGATCTTATTCTCAAGTAAATTAAGATGAAATATTGCTGCTGCTTCAACTGTCTAACAGCATTTCTCTGCATTCTGCTTGCTCCATTCTGGACTATTATGTCAGGGGTTCTCATTTTCTCCTCCTCTCAGTGTCTGACACTTACTTGATCTTATATGTTTAGTTTTGACATTTACTTCACTAGAAATTAAAATGTTACTGCCACCGTCCAGCTAAGATTGAAATAATTTATTACATAATTTCAGTTCTTATTCAAATTCTGGCAAAAATTCTAATGCCTAAATATAGTGGATAATGTCCATCTAGTTGGAAATCTAGATCTGATCCTACAGAAACACTACTGCACTTCTCTACTTGTACTGCCTGCTGTTCAGGGGTCCCTTAGACTTTGTTCCTAGTCCTCCCAGTAATGCCAACCCAAAGCATTAAAAAAAGCATGAGAATGCCACCAGAATCATGAGTTTGTAAAGGTAACAACGTTTTATGTTCTTTTATTTGCCTTCTGCTTGTTGAGCCTTTAAGGCAGAGTCAGGTCATTTTTCAAGCTTTTCACTGCAACCCTAAGGACTAGAAATTTACATTTGTTAAATGAAAGCTGAGATTCTCATGTAATCACATGACTCCAGGAACTGGGGCTTTAAAGAAAGATCACCAAATATTGCAAGATTCATAATAAAATGGCAAGAGTTGGCAATACTGCTGCCCTTTATGACATTTAAGAATAGCTTGATGAAGGCAGAAAGCATCTACACTGAGGCTATTCACATAGAATCTGTATCAAGTCCTGGCATGTGTTTTACTACATGTATGTCTGTGTGAACTTGTTTTGATTAAGTTTGTCATGAAAAACTCAAATTCAACCATGGTAGAGCTACAGAACAATGAGACTATCTATGAAGAGCAATATACCCTGAAAGGCAGGTGACCAGATGGTTAAAATCTTTGTTAAACATGTATGTCCACTGATATTTGTCATGGGGTAGTACATAAATATGATTGTAGAGGCAACAGATGGCAGAGGGCATTCTCCTTTCCCTCCTCATTCAATATCTATATAAAGTGGTCTAGTAGATTGTTAATTTGCATATTGCCCTAATGCTCCAATTCTTTTTCTCTACTACTAGGTCACTGTTTGGAGTCAAAGCATTGAAAACATGGGCATGATGGTTGCTATAGCCCAGTGACATGCTGAATGTTTCCCAGGTTTTTCTCCTTTATTTTAGCTTCAGACAACAAGAGATCATCTTCTTGAAGAATAAAAGAGTCTTAAATCATAATGGTGATTAAATCTATCATGAAACAACGTGCCCACAAATTTGCCTGTCTTAATCAACTTAAGAATACCTGCGACTTGGACTACACATCAGGCCTTGACTCAGTTTCTGAAACTTAGTCCAAATAGATGACACCCAAATAATAATTTTGGATCACTGGCTTCAGTGCTCTGGCCTGATAAACAACCAGGATACCTTGAAATAGCTCTGTGTTGCCTGACAGACCTCAGCAAGAGCTTGATGTTGCCATCTTCTTAAGTGACTTTGATAATATTTTGTATTGCTCTATTCAGCTCCTTCTCTTTCCCCATCCCTGAGACAACTCAGCTCTCTTTGCTTTACACTCCTACTCAGCCCTACTGCCACCCTTCTTTCTGAATGGCAACTCAATTCTGATGTCACTCAGCCCACTCCAGGGACCCTTGTTCAAGGGGACAGAGATCTGATACTTTCCTTTTCCAAATATCACTTCTATTTGCTCTGGAATTCTGGGCAATAGGATTTTCCTCAGTTTGTTTAAGGGTATAACTTGACAGATTAACCAACAGCATGCTATGTCTGTCAGCATGTGGCACAGCGAACAATAGACTGTCCGTGTACTTCACTGGAAGACCACCAGGCTAGATCTGCAGACAGCTAACTGTCCTTCCTTCCCCACCCAATTCACTCTAATCTGTGCCTTCTATGCAGCCCCGTATGTTGGGAACAACCTTCCCAACCTAGCTCCTATTGCTTCTACTCTACTGCTTTTAGTCCTCCTCCATGGCCTTCCTCAAAATATACTCTTTCTGTAAACCCTATATACCTTAATTATGTAAAAAAAAATCTACATTAAAAGAACTTTAAGGTTTCAAAGTCAAGCACTCAAGAGTTAGGAAATGACTGAATTAAGTTTGCCTGTCCAACCTTAATTCGTCACCCTTGTGCATATGCTTTATGATAGTCTTTAATTACATAATCATTTATTATTTTTTTCCTGTGTCATGTACTGCATGCTGGATAATAACATGAAAGGACTCCATGCTTGTATAACCAAACTGACTCTTTATTAAAGGAACCATTTACAGAGATGCTGCAACTGCAGCTAGCCTCCTAGACATATGCACTCAGATTGACTTCCTGGTGACTCCTCTAAACTCTTCTGTCCTGAAACCTGTGCTCTATCCTCCAAATGACACGTGGGTTGATATAGTGCTTTTATCTCATTTGTCTAAGTGGGTTATAAGCTTTCTGAGTGCATGCCCTTGATCTCCTCAGGGCTCTGTACAGCAATATGTATGGTTGGTACTCAACAAAAAAAGAATGAGAAAGAGAAGCTGGGTTCTTGACAACTCTGATTGTCAGCCATGCAAATGAATGGAAAACAATCGTGTAGCTAACATCTCCACTTGTTTCCATGACTTTTCAGGGGAGGTAACTGTACACAAACAATGTTTTGTGGACAAGAACTGTGTTACAATTTTGTAGAGCTGCGCTTTTCAAGACCTTTTAAATCACGTCAATTATTCAAGGCTTTTGGCAATGCAATGTGGTATTTTGGGGTACTTGTTGAAATAGGAGAAAGTCCTGGCTAGAGGTAAGCATGACAATATCTAGACTATGAACATTCTGACATATGTGGGTTAAAGAGCTCAGTTTGGAACGGCCTTCTTTAGATTCATGGCAAATGTACCATTATAAATCCTGAGTCAGAAAAACAAGCTTGCTTTTGAACTATTCTCCAAATGTCTCTGCCATTATATAAAAGCTTATAAACCAGCGGTTCTCAAACGGTGGTCAGCTGACCACCAGTGGTCCGTGAGCTCCATTCAGGTGGTCCACAGATAGTTCCCTCTAAGGTGCGTGCGAGAGAATGAAGGGCCACCCACCTAATTAGTGGAGTAGCACAGGCGTGGCTCCACTAATTAGGTGCCTGGACCCTGGAGAAGACGCACATGTGAGCTGGTGGCCTTGTGGGAAATAAGGGGTAGGTGGGAGGGGGCAGTGGGGTGAGAAGAGGGGGTAGGGGGGAATTTGGGAAGTGAAGAGCTGCGGCGGCCAGAGAGGCAACTTCCCCAACTCCAGGGCTGGAGCTGCCAGGGAGAGAAGGCCCTCCTTCCCAGCGCCAGCTCTATGGCTGCTGTGGTGGGGGAAGACCCCTCTCCTTCACAGCCCCAGCTCGGGTGCTGCCACATCCGGGGAGAGAGGGCATATCCATCGCATTAGAAAGGTAAGACTACTGATATTAAAATGTAAGTTGTGTGCTTTTATTTGTAGAACAAAAAAACCTTCATTATTAATAAGGGGTTTTTTTATATAGCGCTTTTATCCAAAGTGCTTTACAATAGTTAGCTAACGGTACAAACAATATTTGGAAAGATCATTAAGTGGTCCACTGAGACTCTAACCAATTTTCAAGTGGTCCACGGAAAAAAAAGTTTGAGAACCACTGTTATAAAGCATTTATTTGAGGTTCACTGACATTTCTGACTGTTCCAGAAAGGTAAGCAAATCATCATGGTTGGTTTTCACACTTAATATTTCACAAGTATTTCTATTTAGCAGGAAAATGTTTGCTGAAAATCATTAAATTATATATAGTTCTTTTTTTTTGCAATACTACTAGTTGGTACTTTTCCTCTGAAGAGTGCTTTACAAGCCACAAATAATTACCCTTTATAAGACCCCATTTAAGAAGGATATTAACTCCATTAACAAAAATAAAAATAGACACAAAAGTTGAAGATCTGACTTTCAGACGCTGACGCTGGCGTTGAACACCTGCGACTCCCAATGATTACAGGTGTATTTTTTGAATGCTAATATGTCTAAAAATTAGGCCTAAAATTATTTGCCTAAGGTCAAAAAGCAACAGTTTCAGAGGCAGAATTAGAACTCATACAATTCCTGTTTCCTAGTCTTGTGCTCAGTTCACACTTTTCTCTTACAATTAAGAAAGTTGTCCGATGTATGCTGCATTGATAAGAATTAAAAAAAAGAAAAGAAAAAAAAGGCAGTACAAAATAATGGCCCATTCCTACAATTACTTAGCCATATAAGATGCCCCTTCAAAGTCTACTCACTTAAACACATGAACAAAAGTCAAAGAATTCACCTGTAAATTAGTAATGTTTGTAGACACAAAGGAAAACTCTCTGTTTTGTACAGAGACACTGTCTAAATAATTATGCTGGAAATAACCGCCTTTAACAGGGAGAGGAAAAATGATGGACTTAAGGAAAGGAATTACAGTACTGCCAAAAATTCCACCTTGAAAACATCTTGATATCAATTTCTCACATTATGTTCTACATATAATTGAGAAAATGTTCCTTGCAAATACGTTTAACTGTAATAATGCAAATATGCCCCCCCACCTTCAAATTGTGATCCAAAGTCATTATAATGATCATATCAAACCAATAATTTTCTGCAAAGGAAGGCTGCAGTATTCTACCTAAAAGTAAATCTCCTAGCATTGGTCTTTGTGTGCACTCCAAAAACAGCAGAAAAGCATTCATTCTCTGAGAACTTTTGATCTGTTCTAGTTTCTCTTTTCAGTTCAGCTAGAAAGATCAGAAAGTGAGCTAAAAAAGATTTTCTGTCCAGCCTGAATAGTAGCTTCCACAATGAAAAATCAGTTTTATACTTTTGGCTGGCATTTGACGCATTCTTTTTTTAATTCAGCAAATCATATAATTAATTTGATTAAACACATCACTATTAGGCTGGAAGAACAAAATGTTGGCTTTACTGGGTTGCTTTGGGACTTGTAATTGAGCCAAATTCACAGATGTTCAAATAAACAAACAGCATTTGGTCCATTTCTAGTATAAACATCAATATAGACTTTATACATAAGACTTCACAAGGTCCTATCATCTGCCCTGCCCACGTCTCCCTTATACTTTTTATAAACAGACAAAAGAGAAGATTATTTACCAAAATCCTTTTACTCTATTACTATGGCTAGATTTTATATAATACAGTGGCAAGGATCTTATCTTTTTCATTTTGCCAGTCAGGTAGAAGACATAGTAGGACCCCTAGTGTACTCAGAAGAAGGTACAAAGAACATTTTAAGGACTAGATTCCCTTCATTCATTTGAGTAAAAGAACAGAGTCCAAGATTATTAGAGAAATTTTAACATTCAATAGGACAGGAGAAATAACTCGACAATTCTATTTAATTAATTCTTACTGAATATTATACCGATAAATAAATCACCAAGGCAGAATCAGGTTTGAAAAGCCTCTTTTAAAAGAATCACAATAAGATATTGTGCCATTATAGGCTTTGTTGGAGCACTAAGCATGGCTAAGAGTATAAACCAAAGTAGGCCTTGTTAGAATAGTAATACTAGGCATCAGCTAGCCAACTGACCACATTCCTGACCTGAAAGGATGATACAGTAACACACAGACCTTTTAAGTAACAACATAAAATAATTCCTGAGAGGGTGTACAGGAACACACAGACACAAGTGAAATCACACAGTATGGCAAACCCTTCCCCTTTTTAAAGGGATTATAGTGTACAGAGCACAGAGTTTGCTATATCACTAAGGAAAAGAAAACAGAAAAGGGGAAGAAAGGAAACAAAAAGGCAAAATTAGGGGGAAACTGCTCGGTCTACTTGTCTTTCTTATTCTTTTTTATTTGCTCTTGTTTTAAAAGTTCTTGGTATTTTGTTTTTTTGGAATTATTTTGTTTTGCATGTTGTTTATAAAAAAACCTGTATCTTGTAACACAAGTCGTTAGGTTACATGCCAGAATCACTGGGTGAAGTAGGATGGCCTGTGTTTTGTAGGAAGTCCATTACTAGATGATCATTAGTGGATTCTGGCCTTAGAATCTATAAACCCACTGTAATGTTTGGCCTCAGGGTAGGGTGACCAGATGAGAGATGTGAAATATCGGGACGCGGGGGGGGGGGGGGAAGGGGGGCGCAGGCAGAGCAAAAAAAAAAAAACCAAACAAACCCCAAGAGCCAGCGGTGGAGGGGGGAAAAAAAAAAGCCCCAAGAGCCGGCGGCATAGGAAAAATTGGTAGGGGCTGAGCACCAACCGGCAACTCCACGCCCCGCCCCCCCTCCACCAGCTCACCTCCGCTCCGCCTCCACCTCCCCTGAGCTGGCTGCCGCATCGTGCTTCTGCCCCCTCCTCCAGCGCTTGCGCTGCCATACAGCTGATTAGTGCAAGCCTGGGAGAGAGGGGTGAGGAGGAGGAATGCGGCATGCTTGGGGAAGAGGCGGGGCCAGGGCGGGGATTTGGGGAGGGATCCGATGGGGCAGTGAGGGGCGGGGCTGGAGGCGGGGCAAGGGTGGGAATTTGGGGAGGGATCCAATGGGGGAGGGCAGGGGCAGAGATGGGGTGGGAGGGGGCATGAGACCCCTCTGCCTGTGCGCCGGAGCGCAAAATATCGGGACAATTCGCGCCCCGACTGAACATCGGTTGGGACGCGGGACAAACAAATATCGGGACAGTCCCGATAAAATCGGGACGTCAGGTCACTCTCCCTCAGGGAATCTATTGCACTTACCATATGTTACTGAAGAATATCCCCATAAGAATTTACAATTTACAAAAGATTTATTATAAAAAAAGAACATTTATAGGATTAGGAAGTAAGTTATGTTTTGTTTTGTTTTTTTTGTCTTTAAGAGCTCCATTTTCCTATGAGGAGACTGTGATTTTCATCAAGGATAATACTTGTAAATATACCATGAGATGTAGCATAAAACAGTAGCTAAAAATAATGCAGTGCACGGGCTACAAAAGATCTTTTGTATTGGAACAGTTCAAAAATCCTTTCATATGAATGCTGAGTCAGACTTCAGCATTTTCATAAATAAATGAATCCAACAAATGTGCACACAAAGTCTGTGGGAGATAGCATTACCCATCCATTACAAAAGTTTACACATAAGTATGAGGGAGAATAGCGATGATCAATAAACAGTTAGGTACATGAACTTCATGAGAAGCAGAGCAGCTGCAAAAAACCAAGTGTGGATTGGCTATGAAACATAGCACAGCGTAACCGCTGTGAAACTGTGCACGTGAGCCGTGAAAAATGGTGTTGCATGGCAGCTGTAAAGTAGTCTGTGCACACTGTGAACTGTGGCCTTTTACATGATATCTGTAAACTAATTTACAAAAATAGGTGTATCTCTTCAATAGCCATTGTAAGCTGTCCCGTAGAGATGGAGGACTGGGAAAATGCCTCTTGGTGAATGCTGCCCGCCCCTTTTTTCCATCTCCCTAGCCTAGAGGGGCATTGATTTTCTGGGTGCAGTATTGCCAGACCCAAGCATTCAAAAATCATGAGATAAACCAAACCATTTTGTGTCTTTTTATTTGCCTTTTGTTTTTTTAGTACTTAAGAGTCACGTTTTTAAGCTTTTCTCTGCAACCCTAACACAAATATCTTAAAAATGTCAGCCCCATTCCTGGCTTTCATTAACCCCTCCCCACTAATTTAGGAGCCTAAGTCTCATTTTCAAAAGGGATTTAGGCATGTAGGACCCTACATCCCACTGACTGTTTTTAAAACCCCCACCAAATATCACACAATTCACAGTAAAATTACTAAAGTTCAAAACACTGTAGGTGCTGGATAAATTGCTGAATCCAGGGTGTCATTACTCCATTATTCTTTGCTGATTTTTGACCCCTAGGGATGTAGAAATCTGAAAGAATCAATATGAATACTTTAAATCTAGGAGTGATATCACATAGTAGCTGTAATGAAATTTGTTCACATGATGTAGAGGACACAGTATTGCATATCAAGTTACCCTCCTTCTTGATCTCAGAGAAATTTTACAACTGGACCCTTTTAAATTAGATTTTTAATTATTATTTATTTTTAAAAAGCCTTCAGCATGTTATTTGACCTTTTCTTATGCTTTTACTTGTCTTTTATATTTTTTATTATGTAAGGTACCAAAGGGCATCAGTACAGGTGACTAATAAAATTATGTTTTATTATAGTTATAAACAAATCTATGCACAAAGACTGAGAAAAATCCAATGTGCAGCAGTCATAAGAATAATTGTGCAAAACCTAATACAATGTTCAGGAGCAGAATCACCACACTGCATATGTGTTATGGGAGACTGTGCTGTGTGGCCACTCCAATCACAACCATGAGTAATTATAATTTGTGTACATCATCAACTATGGATTCTAAAGTCCATATGGTTTAATGTTTACAGCTGAGACCACTGCACAACTACATAAAAACGTTTCATAAGAGAAGCCCTTTCTTCCTTAGAATCAAAAATCTCCAGGGACACAGATAACCTGAGCTCCCATGTGGTATATATGGAACTGGAGAACCAGGCTCCTCAGATGCAGAAAGAAAATATTCAGGCTTTGTATGTTGCATTCTGTAAATCCAAAAGGACTCAGGGTGTAGTACAGCCCTTTACAGAAGACCAGCAGAATGGCTATGCATTATTTAAGTCTCATGTAAAACCTACTTTCATGGTGTAAGAGGGGCATAGGCCTTGTACTGGCCCTCTGCCACAGGAAATTGACCGTACCATTATTTTTTCCTTAAATCAACCAGATGGTCAGAGCTGAATATACAGATAGTGGATCCCAGTTATACATTTTCTTCCCCTGCACAGAACAATTACAATTGAGCCACCTACTATCATTTGGAAAATTATTTGACCCCCCCCCCGCCATTTCTAATGTACTCATTATCATCTAAGTATCTAGGAGTCAAATACAAAAATTGAGGACTTGTGTTACGTGTATATGGCTCTGCTCATGACCACTCTTAGGTTTGAATGATTTAATTAGATTTTTCTTCCCAACCCAAAATGTCTTGTCTTTCCAGTGCCCATGAAGATGGGGGCGGAGAACTCAGCTCCAAAATGGAGAAGGGAAGGGGTGAAGAATCCAACCACAAATATAGGGAAGGGTTGGGTGTGGAAACTGGGGTCAGTGGGGGAAGGGTGTGCTCTAAACAGGGGAGCAGAGAATATGGAGCAAGGAAGAGCCCCAAGTGTGTGTGTGTCAAAGAAAAGCCTCAGCAGAAGTACAATGCCAGAAAGAAAGGGGAAGTAATAACTCTAAATGGATAACCACCCAAAATAGCTGAGGAAAAGACCCAGCAGCAATCTAGGAAGACTCTGGAAACATGAGCAAGGATGGAAGGGAGACACACAGCATTGGGAAACAGAAAAAGAGGAGAGCACTGGAGGAGAGAGACTAGAGAGCATGAGAACTGAAAAGAGAGAAGAAGTGGAGGAGATGGAGGGAAAGGGAAGACAACTGGCTACAGAGTCAAAAAGCATGGGAAAAAGTGTGTGTGTGTGTGCATGTGCACGTGCAGAATTGGCAGAAAAGAGATGGGAGAGAAAAGAAAAATGGAAAATGGAAAGCAAGGCCAGAATAAGGGTCGTGGTGGAAAGGATAAATTAAAAAAACAAGAGAGTGAGAAAATGGGCCAAAAATGATAAGATGTTGCAGATGTTTATCAGTGCATGGCATGAGGGAGATATGGGATAGCACAGATGCTATTACATTACCAAGAGAGACAGTTCTGAGCAAAAGAGTTTGAGAACCACTGGTTTAGAGTTTGGTAAAGGGTCTGAAAGGCTAGTACCAGGACCCCAATTTGCAATCACTAGCAAATGGGAAGCCCAGGGAAGCATGAGAATCACTTCTTGGTGATGTGCTCTCGGTGAATGGTCTTTACTTAACAGTAAGCTATGATATGTTGCACACACTGGAGCTTCTACCTAGCCTTCACCCCTACAGAAAGTGAGTCATACGAGTCCAACATAGAGATAACAAAAAGAACAGGAGTACTTGTGGCACCTTAGAGACTAACAAATTTATTAGAGCATAAGCTTTCGTGGGCTCCTGCCCACTTCTTCGGATGCATATAAGAAGTGGGTTCTAGCCCACGAAAGCTTATGCTCTAATAAATTTGTTAGTCTCTAAGGTGCCACAAGTACTCCTGTTCTTTTTGTGGATACAGACTAACACGGCTGCTACTCTGAAACCTGTCATAGAGATAACAGAATCACAGTGGCTAAATCCTCATCCAAGAGGAACTGGCTAAAAGTGGCACAATAAATAGCTTTCCAACAGAGACTACTATAGTATGGTTACGTATAAGAATGTAGAGAACTCTACTTTCAGGAAGTTCTTAAAGAGACAGTATATATGGAGGAAGGAATAAAGCCTTAATTTTGCATTGTCTTGATCTCTTTGTTTATGCTCACATACAGAACATGGTGTCTGAAGTTAGCCAGCTCCTGCAGGTATGTGAAATCAGAAACGAAGAATATTGCAGCAAGCAAACAAAACATAAAAAAAAATCATAGTGGCATAACAGATTCCTGTCTCTGAGTAGGTGGACATGGAAGGGGATGTGTTTAGTAACTAGATATTCTTTAGATCATAATAGGAAAATTATGAAATTGCAACAGGGCTGGATATAGAGGAAAATATAATAAAAGCTGCCATACTATTAGCTTTAATGGACAAAGGTGGCCACATGCTCCAACAGCATCCAGATATGTCTGCAGAAGACCCATGTAAAATCTAAGAAGCACTCCAAAGTACTTGCAACTTACAATGTCATATATGAAAGGCCTGTTTAACAAGTGTAATCAAGAACCTAGAGAATAACAGACGTGTATACTGCCAAACTACGTAAAACGGCTGTCTCATGCAATTATCATAAGAACATAAGAATGGCCATACTGGGTCAGACCAAAGGTCCATCTAGACCAATATCCTGTCTTTCAACAAAAACAATGAGGAGTCCTTGTGGCACCTTAGAGACTAACAAATTTATTTGGGCAGAAGCTTTCGTGGGCTAGAACCCACTTCATCAGATGCATGAAGTGAAAAATACAGGAGCAGGTATAAATAGATGTGTGAAGTCAGTCTAATGAGATAAATCAATTAACAGCAGAAAACCAAGGGAGGAAAAATAACTTTTGAAGTGGTAAGAGAGTGGCCCATTACAAATAGTTGACAAGAAGGTGTGAGTAACAGTAGGTAGAAACTAGTACTGGGGAAATTAAGTTTAGGTTTTGTAATGACCCAACCACTCCCAGTCTTTATTCAGGCCTAATCTGATGGTATCCAATTTGCAAATTAATTCCAGTTCTGCAGCTTCATGTTGGAGTCTGTTTTTGAATTTTTGTTGTTGTTCTAGCCCACGAAAGCTTATACCCAAATAAATTTGTTAGTCTCTAAGGCCTGGTCCACACTAACCCCCCACTTCGAACTAAGGTACGCAAATTCAGCTACGTTAATAACGTAGCTGAATTCGAAGTACCTTAGTTCGAACTTACCGCGGGTCCAGACACGGCAGGCAGACTCCCCTGTCGATGCCGTGTACGCCTCTCGCCGAGCTGGAGTACCGGCGTCGACGGCGAGCACTTCCGGGATCGATCCCAGAAAATCGATTGCTTACCGCTGGACCCGGAGGTAAGTGTAGACCTACGCTAAGGTGCCACAGGGACTCCTCGTTGTTTTTGCTGATACAGACTAACACGGCTACCTCTCTGAAACCTTTCAACAGTGGCCAATGCCAGATGCTTCAAAGGGAAGGAACAGAACAGGGCAATAATCAAGTGATCCATCCCCAGTCATCCACTCCCAACATCTGGCAGTCAGAAGCTTAGGGACACTCAGAGCATGGGATTACATCCCCAACCATCTTGGCTAATAGCCATTGATGGACCTATCCTCCATGAATTTATCTAATTCTTTTTGGAACCCAGTTATAGTTTTGGCCTTTACAACATCTTCTGGCAATGAGTTCCACAGGTTGACTGTGCATTGTGTGAAGAAGTATTTCTTTTTGTTTGTTTTAAACCTGCTGCCTATTAATTTCCTTGGGTGACCCTTGGTTCTTATGTTATCAAATTTGTGATAGATTAGTAATAGGGATGAAAAATGCAGAACGTGAGAGCTCTGAGTTACTACAGAAAATTCTTTCCCCAGGTATCTGCCCGGTGGGTCCTGCACACACGGTCAGTGTCTAACACTGATTGCGTATTTGGTGTCAGGAAGGAATTTCCCCCCGGGGGTCAGATTGGCAGAGATCCTGTTTTTTTTTTTTTTTTTTGCCTTCCTCTACAGCATGGGGCATGGGTCACTTGCAGGGCTGGCTCTAGGTTTTTTGCTGCCCCAAGCAAAAAAAATTTTGGCTGCCCCCCCAGCCCTGGTCTCTCTCTCTCTCTCTCTCTCTTCCCCCCATCCCCCCACTGTACCTTCCTGCCGCCCCAGCCCTGGGTCACTGGTAACTCGCTCCCAGGGCGGGTCATTCAGCAGGAATTTTGGATGTGCACAGAACACAGACAGGATTGGTTCCCATATGGTTACAGAACTGCAGTAAAGTGGAACAATTTTCAGCTTGTGTGATTGAAGGATATCTGGATGCATATTATAAGACTGTCCTACATAAATGAGGAAAAGTTGAGGTGCCTTTATTATTCTTTTGTTCCATTCTTTGTTTCTACGGGGAATTTGCCAATGCAATATTACTGTCTTCCTTTTAAACAAATAAAACTAGAACTAAAAAAAAAAAAAAAGTAATGGCTGTTGAAAATAGCAATTCCAGTCCTAATAACCACTGGGAAGAATTTCTTGCTCAATTTAGTCTACTTTTTCTACAGCAAGTTACAGTGGATCAGTATATTTGATTTGGGAGAAATGAAGTAACAGCTGCCCAAATTGCGCTTGAGCACTCCTGAATTCTGAGTTGTTCAAATCTGGAAGGCAGGTGCTAGATTCCCTTTCTGAATATTAGCTAAATCTGGAAAGGAAAAGTCAATTTCTGCTTCCATGGCTCAGAAGTGTAAATCCTCCTACGTGCCTGGTACTGTATCTAAAGCTGCCCAGGTCCTAGTAGAGCCTCCCCTCCCTTACTTTTCATTTTAAATTCTAGTGGGATCTCCCTTGCTAGGCTTCAGATAGAGAGGTGCACTGTCCATTTAGTCCACCCAATTCTTTCTTTGGGGGAGAGCCCAGGGCTGGGGCGGCAGGAGGTGCAGGTGGGGGCCAGAGCTGGGGCAGCAGAGGGTGCGGGTGGGGGGAGAGCCCAGGGCTGGGGCAGCAGGAGGGTGCAGGTGGGGGCCAGAGCTGGGGTGGAAGGGGGTGTGGGCAGGGGAGAGTCCAGGGCTGGAGCATCACGTGGGTGTGGGGGGAGCCCAGGGCTGGGGTGGGGGGGGCGGCAAAAAACCTAGAGCTGGCTCTGACCCTACCATTCACAGCAAGCTGCAGCATGAGGTTTCAGTTCCACACTCCTTCCCCCTCCCTTTCCTGTTAATTGCGGCCAAGGGAATGTTGGGAAATGTAGTTCTTTCCCTGCTCCAGGGCTGGCTCTATAGGCAGGGAGCTAACCAAGGAACTAGAGCTCCCAGGGCCCCCTGTTGACTCTCAGCTCCCATGCTGGATTCTTGCACCCCTGCAAATTTGCTGCCCCAAGCAACTGCTTGCTTTGCTGGTGCCTAGAGCCAGCTCTGGTCACTTGCATGTTTAAACTAGTGTAAATGGTGAATTCTCTGTAATTTGAAGTCTTTAAACCATGATTTGAGGACTTCAGTAACTCAGCCAGGGGTTAGAGATCTATTTCAAGAGTGGGTGGGTGAGGTTCTGTGGCCTGCAATGTGCAGGAGTTCAGACTAGATGATCACGATGGTCCCTTCTGACCTTAAAGTCTATGAGGTGCTCGAATGAGAATGCTCAGAGAGCTCACGTTAAATATTCCAAGAGCTGTAGCCATGTGCAAATCTACTGAACCAGTTCACATCCCAATGTAGGGTGTAAGCAGAACAGACAGAGAGATTATTCACAAAGTAGCACAGGGAATGTATGCAAATATAAGGAAAAATAAACCAAAACGTGTGCCAACCCAAATGCACAAATGCAAAGTAGAATAGATAAACAAAATGCAAAGAAGCCCTGTAGATACTGTGAAGAAAAAACAAGATAATGGAAAAAAGCTTTATATGTGGGGGTTATATGCAATAAGTGTAACAAGAAAAAGCATTGTGCATTGTGCCAAAGCTTGCAGACAAACTAAGAGAAAAAAAAGGTCATCGGGAAAGCAAGCAGTGACTCAGCAGATGAGATTTTTGTATGTGTATTGTATGAATGTAGTGTGAAACAGCAAAATAACGGGTTGCAAAGCTTAGACTAGCACTATGTGCAAAGACAAGGTAGCAGCACACAAACAGAAAATTGAATACTAAATAGACAGGAGCGGCATCAGTGAATGTGCTAGCCTACAAAGATGACTTCTGTATTATACAAGGGAAGAAGGTGAAATTGCATTCATGCAAAGTCAAATTAAAATTTGATGACAGCACGATCATAATACCACAAGGACAAAGTAAATTACAAGCAGAATACCAAAGAAAAGTATACAGGGTGAAATTTCAGTGCAGACAACAAAAAGTCTCTGCTTCCAGCTAAAACAAGTGAATTCATGAACCAATGACACTAAACTTAGGACAAATGATTCAGACAATAGACATATAAATAAAACAAAAAACATGTCCAGAGCAGACAGTACACTGTGGCATGCCTGAACCAAAGCTACTGAAAGATTACTACGATGCTTTTGAAGTACTGTACAGGGATGTTTTCCAGGCTTGTTACACCTGGAAAGAAAACAATTCAGCCAGTACAGCCTCTTCCTTGCAGAGCACCCATTGCATTAGAGGGGAGAATAATGGGAGCAGTAAAGCAAATGGAAAAAGACGGCATCATTGCTAAAGGCCCAAAGCACACAAGCAGCATGATAGCTAGGGCCCTATTGAATTGATGGCCATGAAAAACGAGTCACGGACCATGAAATCTGGTCTCCCCCCGCATGAAATCTGGTCTTTTGTGTGCTTTTGCCTTATATTATACAGATTTTACAGGGGAAACCAGCGTTTCTCAAATTGGGGGTCCTGACCCAAAAAGGAGTTGCAGGGAGGTCGCAATATTGCCACCCTTACTTCTGCGCTGCCTTCAGAGCTGGGTGGTTTGAAAGCAGCAGCTGCTGGCTGGAAGCCCAACTCTGAAGGTGGCTCCCCATAAGCAGCAGAACCGAAGTAAGGGTGTGTCATAACTATAAAGGGAAGGGTAACAGCTCTCCTGTGTACAGTACTATAAAATTGCTCCTGGCCAGAGACTCCAAAATCCTTTCCCCTGTAAAGGGTTAAGAAGCTCAGGTAACCTGGCTGGCATCTGACCAAAGGACCAATAAGGGGACAAGATACTTTCAAATCTTGAGGGGGCGGGGGAAGGCTTTTGTTTGTACTCTTTGTTTGGGAGTTCGTTTGCTCTTGGGACTGAGAGGGACCAGACATCAATCCAGTTCTCCCCATCTTTTTAAACAAGTCTCTCCTATTTCAAACTTGTAAGTAAATAGCCAGGCAAGGCGTCTTAGTTTTCCTTTGTTTTCTCAACTTGTAAATGTACCTTTTACTAGAGTGTTTATCTTTGTTTGCTGTACTTTGAACCTAAGACTAGAGGGGAGTCCTCTGAGCTCTTTAAGTTTGATTACCCTGTAAGGTTAATTTCCATCCTGATTTTACAGAGATGATTTTTACCTTTTTCTTTAATTAAAAGCCTTCTTTTTAAGAACCTGATTGATTTTTCCTTGTTTTTAGATCCAAGGGGGTTGGATCTGTATTCACCAGGAGTTGGTGGGAGGAAGGAGGGGAATGGTTAATTTCTCCTTGTTTTAGATCCAAGGGGTTTGGATCTGTATTCACCAGGGAATTGGTGAAGGTCTCTCAAGGCTTCCGAGGGAAGGGAACTAGCCTTGGGATGGTGGTAGCGGACCAGAGCTAAGCTGGTAGTTAAGCTTAGAAGTTTTCATGCAGGCCCCTACATTTGTACCCTAAAGTTCAAAGTGGGGATACAGCCTTGACAGGGTGGCAATACCATACCATGCCACCCTTACTTCTGTGCTGTGCTGGTGGCGGCTCTACCTTCAGAGTTGGGCTTCCAGCCAGCAGCCGCTGCTCTCCAGCTGCCTTTCTCTGAAGGCAGCGCCACCACCAGCAGCAGCGTAGAAGGGTAGGATTACTGCAATCTCCTCTACAATAACCTTGCGACCCTCCCACAACTCCATTTTGGGTCAGGACCCCCACAATTACAACACTGTGAAATTTCAGACTTAAATAGCTGAAATCATGAAATTTACTATTTTAAAAATCATATGACCATGAAATTGACCAAAATGGACCGTGAATTTGGTAGTGTCCTAATGATAGCCATTGAGAAACCAGGCAAACTGCATTTTCATGGACCCAAGCACTAAAATGAGCTTGTGACAGGGTGTTTACCCCACATAAGGCAGAACAGGTTAAATTAGGTCAATTAACCGGGGCCGGGGTGAGTAACAGTCCGGCCTGGTCCCTTGCAGGCAGGACTCAGTTGGGTGGTAGGGCGAGGAGGGGGGCGGCCCGCGGGGTCAGGTGGCGGCTGTTCTCACCCCCGGCCAGCGGGACTCGGGAGCAGCCGCTGCTGCAGCTCCCACTGCTGCGGGGGGAGGAAGCGGCCATGGCGCTCCGCGGCTGTGGCTCTGGCGCCCCCGAACCCCCCGAGCCGGGGCCTGCTGCGGGGACCCAGCAGCGCGCACGCTGCGCCCAGCCCCTGGCCAGTCGCGTCTGGGCTGCTGCCCAACTGCTGCTATCGCGCGGCGGCCCCGGAGTGGGGGCAGCAGGCCCCAGCCCCCCCGTCCCGCAGGGGAACGAACGGGGCTGGGCTGCCGATGCCTCCGCCCCGGGGCCGCCGCGGGATAGCACCAGCTGGGCAGCAGCCCAGACGCGACTGGCCAGGGGCTGGGCCCAGTGTACGCGCTGCTGGGTCCCTGCAGCAGGCCCCGGCTCGGGGGGTTCGGAGGTGCCGCAGCCGCCGAGCGCCATGGCCGCTTCCTCCCCCGCGGCAGTGGGAGCTGCAGCAGCGGCTGCTCCCGAGTCCCGCTGCCCGGGGGGACAACAACAGTCGCCGCCTGGCCCCGTGGGTCGCCCCCCTCCTCTCCCAACCACCCAACTGAGTCCTGCCTGCAAGGGACCAGGCCGGACTCTTACTCACCCCGGCCCCGCGCTTCCCCTGCGTCTCCCGGGCCTCCCTCCAGCGCTTGTGGAGGGAGGGGGAATGGTGAGCCCGGGGAAGAGGCGGGGATTCGGGGAGGGAGCCAATCGGGGGAGGAGGGGGTGGAGTCGGGGCGTGGGGGGGGGGGGGGGCGCGAGCACTTCCGGGCTCTAGGCTCCGGGGCATTTCCTTGTTTGTCCAGTGTCCCGACCGCATGTCGGTCGGGACGCGGGACAAACCAGGAAATATCGGGACAGTCCCGATAAAATCGGGACGTCTGGTCACCCTACTACTAGACAAAGATGCAGTGTAGATATGGCTGATATTTTTAAAAAGCTGCTGCTAGTGATCCCAAAATGCTTTCAACATTTTGGGATTCAGCATAAAAATATGGCAATTGAACAAGCATGCGAGATCCATTGCCTGATAGAAATACAGAAGACACAGAAAAGCATGGAAAAAAATCAACCAAGTACACTATATGCCAATTTCAAAAGCAGGGTCTGAAAGAATCTGAGAACAAACTATACAAGACAAATATTTACAAGTGTTCATGTCTGTCATTCTGTGAGGGTGGCCAGACACCTGGGGAGAAACTCTTCCTGCCTCCTAAGAATACTGGAACTACTGAGATGAATATATAACACAGCATCATATATAAAGGCAGCTGAATAACGATACCCAGATGATTGAGCGTGGAAACTCTCTCAAGAGCTTTAAGAGCCATTCTGGAATAGAAGCATGTCTCTGGAAAGCTAGAGACACCATATACTGGCCAAACATGACCAAGGATATCAGAGACATGGTGGGCAGTTGTGATACATGTAGGGAAAGGCAGGCCAAGCAGCTAAAAGAGAAAATGAAAATACACAGCATTCCCAATAGACCTTCAAGCAAAGTAGAAATGGACCTTTTCACTAGAAACCACAGTAATGAAGTAGTTTCTGTAGACTACTATTCAGACTTCTGGGAACTAGATGAATGTCCAGACACTACCACAGTGACCATCATAAACAAAGCAATGAAACATTTTAGCAGACATGTATCCTAAACTGTGTAGTTTCAGGCAATGGACCCCACTTTACTTGCAGTGCATTTGTGCTATTTTGACCAGGAATGGGAATTCAGTCATATGACATCATGACCATAATACAATTGGCAGCAGTGGAAAGAGACAGACAAAAAGGAAGACACACTGATATGGCAAGTCCATCCCACACAAGGCCTGAAGGGGTAAATTAGGCCAATAAACCTATAGGCCACATCTGGAGGAGAGCCAGGGAGTGCTAAGGTCTAATTGGCTGATGAAGTCCAGTGTGGGGAGGAGCTGAGCCAGGTTTATAAAGCCAGGAAGCTGCAACAGAAGAGGGCTGCAGGGAAGTAATCTGCAGTCACTCCCTGAGAGAAGGGAGGTGTGTTGGGGCTATAGAGAATAGCCCACAGACTCTCCCCCTTGGAACGAGAGAGTCCTCAGGGCAAGACAGGATGGGTGAAGACACAGCCAGAAGAGGGTGCAACGCCTGGCAGAGCTAATCCCCAGGACAGCCAAGAGGAGGCACCACTGGCAGTGAGTAGACCCTGTCACAGATACACGCAAAGGCCAAAATCTACTAGACCAACAAACTAAAGACCTCCCAGTACTACAACTGGGCGACTGTCAGAATCAAACTATTTCCTTAACCCAAATCATGGACTTGGAAGCAAATTACATGTCTTGAACAAATCAATCCTCATAATGTATCAGTCCTCATAATGGATGGGCATATATTTCACTGAAACCACACAAACATTTGCCCACTATAAACACATGACAAAAACATGACCTGGAAGATCATAAAATACACACTCTGAGACTTGATCAGCAGCACCCAGAAGGAATGCAGGCCAACAAATGTTTGTCAGGAATCAGAACAGATTCAAAATACCACAGCACCAAAAGAACCAAGTGTGAGGCCCTCACAAGAGAGACTCAGATCCTAACATCAAACTACCGACAAGTTATATACAATACTTTGTACAAAACTAAGGCATGAAAGAACAATCATTCCAATGGCAGAAGAAAAGACTTAATTGCCAAGCAAGTTAATCAAAAAGAGTTCTTAGGTTATATATATGATAATATAGAATAATTGAATGTTGAGAATGTAAGCAGATTATGGTATTCATGTTTAATTTTGCTATTTCAAATAAATGTGATACAAGGGATGTTACAATATGGTGTCCCAATAAGGGGCACTATAGTCTGATTATGTACAGGAACTTGTAAGTAAGTGCTCTTTTGAGAGAGAGAACAGTATATGTGGAGGAAGGAATAAAGGCTGAATGTTGCATTGTCTTGGTGCTCCTTTCTTTATGCACACACACAGAACAAAAAGTAATAACTAGGTCACCTAACACTCTGATATGTTGTGAGGAAAGGAAGGCACCTGAAGAAAGAAAAGGTCATTTTCTTTAAGAAGCTATACTTGGTATCCACAATTATTGTTAAGGTCCCAATGCTAAAGTCCTACAATAAGGTGTGAAGGACTCCTCTTTTCCCCAACCTAACTTTACTTAAGGAAAACAACAAAAAGTAGACCCTGGAAAGTTTATCCTTTCCTTACCTTGAGAAACAGACTCTACACATGATGTAGAGCACACATCTCCTCCTGGAAGGTTGGGAAATGAGAAGCTTGGTTACTAGTTTCCCTTTTAGCAAGGCATGCTGGGGATGGAAGGACTCTGGGATTCTATATAATATAGACTCCTCTACTTCTTAGTTAGCGTTGTCGGTAATAGCAGAAGGTGCTGATCTAGGGACCTGGGACATATAAGTAGGTGCTTGTTCAGAAAGTCAAAAAGCATTCTGAACACCAAAAACGTGTGTGGATTGTATATAGCTTGTCACTTCTTGTGTAATAGACATTACCATGTTTTATAGAGCTGTTCTATCTGACTTTATTTATCATACCAATTATGTGATAAGCAAGTATTCTGAATTACTGCTGCAGCTGAAAACAGGAGATTGATCATATTTTAAAGCAGGGGTCGGCAACCTTTCAGAAGTGGTGTGCCGAGTCTTCATTTATTCACTCTAATTTAAGGTTTCACATGCCAGTAATACATTTTAATGTTTTCAGAAGGTCTCTTTTTGTAAGTCTATAATATATAACTAAACTATTGTTGTATGTAAAGTAAATAAGGTTTTTAAAATGTTTAAGAAGCTTCATTTAAAATTAAATTAAAATGCAGAGCCCCCCGGACTGGTGGCCAGGACTTGGGCAGTGAGAGTGCCACTGAAAATCAGCTCGAGTGACAAAGGTTGCCTACCCCTGTTCTAAAGGGAAGTGAACTATTAATGGACTTGATGACCCAGGAGGTCTCTTCCAGTCTTAGGTCCTATACGCCTACTGAGAAGAAGGGTGGTATTGTTCTCAGGAGATAATGCAATAAAGCTCATGATTCCTTCAGATAGCACATCTTCCATAACTGCTCATTAAATTATGGTAAACTTAATTATACCTTTATCTCTGCATTAGTGCAATCTTATCAAATGGAGATTGTTGAAATAACATTGATAGTCCTGCAAATTAAATGGTGATATAGCTGATAAAGTCACTTTGTTTAATCTCTTCCCATTTGGATCATTTCATTACACCTCTACCCCGATATAACGCTGTCGTTGGGAGCCAAAAAATCTTACCACGTTATAGGTGAAACTGCGTTATATCGAACTTGCTTTGATCCGCTGGAGTGCGCAGCCCCGCCCCTCCGGAGCACTGCTTTACTGCATTATATTTGAATTCTTGTTATATCGGGGTAGAGATATATTTGCTAATCCTTTCATGACTCTCCACAGTAACTTTGACCAAATAACATTATGAATGCCTTTAAAGGGGATAAAATCAACTATTTTATAGCTATTGCATTTATGTGTTATGTTTTTTGTGATATTTCATTTCGTTAATTTTCTCACATACAGACCCTCCCATTCAAAGCAACTGAGATAATAATGAGGTAATATTTATGGAACAATTTGACTTTAGAAAGCAATTAGCTCATCAGGCAAAGCCTTTCAGAAGTGACTAGTGATTTCGGGTGCCTCACTTGAAACACCTTGAAGGGGCCTAATTTGCAAACATTGAACTCTCCTCCTCTGAAAATCAAACTCCTTTATAATTTCTCAGGTTGGGCACCCAAAAGCACCAGTTATTCTAGAAAATCTTAAGTTTGAGACTAGGGGTCCAGTCCTGCTTCCACTGAAATTGATGTCTTCTGCCAGGGGAGCAGGATTGGACCCTATATATTACATGACATTGTGTATGTTCCTGTTATGTATGTATAAAATGGGATATTACTATTCTATGGAATGGAGGTTATTCCTGGTGTCAAAGTACATACAAAACAACCACTGTCCTCTGTCAAGACAAAGATGTTAACTCTGCAGTCTTAACCTTGACGAAGACCAGAATGTACTGTAGACAATCAGCAGGAAATAACTTGATATTTTAAAAAATAACTTCTTAATGGCTCCCAAATATTTCTTTCAAGAAGAGTACATGTGGCACCTTTAAGACTAACAGAAGTATTGGGAGCATAAGCTTTCGTGGGTAAGAACCTCACTTCTTGCATCTGAAGAAGTGAGGTTCTTACCCACAATGGTTTCATTTAATAATTTACAATGAGTTGTGCAGTAAAGTTTTTTCTTTATTCTATGAACTTAGCAATTTTCAGGAGCAATACTACAGTATGAAGTATATTCCGCTTGTTAGCCACAGCTGTGATGTGCATCTTTCTATTTGCTCTCATGTCCCCTCACACCATGGGGGTGTAACATCATTTGTCCTTTGAACAGAAGAAATGTGTGTTGATGATCAGGCTGTTCATACACAGTAGAAATGACACATCAAGAAAACTATGATCCTAGCTAGTTTCCTCAATGCTGTTCCCTGTAGAAAACCAATGCCAAGGAAAAAAGTATTGCATAAAGTAAACCAGATAATACATTTATAGTGCACAAGGTGTACCTTCAGATTTTAGTTGGAAGCAATCTATTTTCGGAAGACTGAAATTCACCCCTGTGCAGAGGTCCAATCCATGTGCTCCACTTGAGTCTCACTTAAGCCCTATTTTGAAATCTTCAATGGGATTTCATAGAATCATAGAATATCATGGTTGGAAGGGACCTCAAGAGGTCATCTAGTCCAACCCCCTGCTCAAAGCAGGACCAATCCCAACTAAATCATCCCAGCCAGGGCTTTGTCAAGCCTGACCTTAAAAAGGATTTAAGAGGCGCATGAATCTTGTGCTGACTTTCTGCACAGGGGTGAAGTTTACACTAAATTAGCTGACAAAATAAGCACAGTCTATAAGGAAGACCTTGAGCATTGTATATAGAAGGCAGAAATAATACTACAAAAAAGAGGAAGTAATTATCTCCTACAGCATATACTGGGAAGCACACCAGGTAACATAGAAAATTACTCAGGCTGGTGGACAAATATCCAGCTGTTGTAGAGTCTTCCCATTAAGGGCTAAATTCTGTCCTCAGGATCTCCACAGATGACAAGGGGAGGGATGTGACTATCCAAGGGCAGTATTTGAAACTGGGGTGAGTTTCAGACTTCAGAATGGTTTTTGTTTTCTTGGTCTCTTGAAATTCCCAGACATGGGGAATTGTATTAATCATCCATGTCACCATCTCTATTTTGAATCTCCTTAAAAATTCATCTTAAGGATGACATGGGGTTGATCTACTACTTTCTTATGGAGAGAGCTATTTAAAAACTCCACTTGTCATTGCAGTACCACATTATCTCCTACTCTAACTGTAAGAAGGTTTTAACATTAATATAAGAACTTATGTTAGAGATCATCAGCAGTTAGCTTCGTTAAAGTCAGGGGAACTTCACCAGTGTAAGTGATATCAGAATCAGGTCCAGTGCATTTACTGCATATACTTGCGCTGAACGGTGAGGTTTTTTTAACTGTGCAAGTTTTAGGAACAACCGACTACCTAGTGGATGTGAATGGAGTATTTTGCCCTCAGCTTAACTTTGCTTATCTCCAATTTTTACACTAAAAAGTGTGCACAGGGATGTGTGTTGAAGAAGTATAGCAATATGCAGCATTCATTCATTCATTCATTCATTCAGAACAGCATAGACAGGAAAGAAACAGAATGCCCAAGAAGTAGAGGTTCACCCTGTGCACAAAGCAACAAGGACCAAGACAAAACCCTAGGCAATTCTTAAGCCCCACAGTAAAACTTGTACTGGTTTTGTGTGAAGAGTGAATTTCAGCTAGAGAGAACTGTAGCAAGAGAGGAGGAAATGGCACCAATCAACAAGTTATATATTTATTTTTTCGGGGAAAAATGGTGTTAATCTGCTTCAGAGAGATTTTGATTGAACGACTATTGCCTACTCCTCAGATGGCAACTGGCTTGCTGATGCTGGAAACATTACTAGGTTTTGAAAAAAAGTGGCCTGCAAGTCTCTAGTGCCTTGGTAAAATGGGTGGGATTTACTTACTTGGGTGAGGAGCAAGAGGTAAGATTAGTTAATTATCACCATGAAGAGGCAGCATGTTTTGAGCAAACAAGAACAGGTCTTGGAGTCAGAAAGTCCTGAGCTCTAAGCCCAGTTCTGCTACTGATTCATTGCATGGCAAATCACTTATTTGCCTGTGCCTCCGTTTCCTCATCTGGGGAGGATACCTGCCTATCTTACAGGAATGTGGTGAGGACAATTTAGTTTACATGTCCATACAGCCCTTAACCTGTAAAGTCCTGTATAAGAGACTGTACTCTTTCCTCATTCAAAGATACAATGGCACTAGTAGTGTAAGTTGTTGTGTCAACAGCTTTTTGGGTACTAAAAATGTAATTGGGAGCTGCATTGTCTGACACACACTTTTCTCACTCTTTTCCCATGAATCTACTATATATAACCTCTGTTTATAACTCATGGTTTTCAAGTGTGCATGTAAATCTAGGAACATATGTTTCAGAGGTGCGGACTAAATCTGGGGAGATCAGCTCAGCACTTAAGAAATTCAGGTTATCTTTAATTGAGGTTACTCTGTATATGGTTTTAGATGCCTATCTTAAGCACCTGAAATCACACATTTTGACCCAATTGTTAATGCTACACACGTAAAGTTTACAACTTTCACAGTCACTATATATATTAAAAACTAACAGGAAATCCCCATGACTAAGAACCAGTAAAACTGCATCCACAAGCTGATGGGCATATATGAATGTACTTTAGGCAGAATACTGTATATTCAGTAAACCATTCATACTTTGAACTTTTTCAGGAGGAAAACATTCTGTGTTCAGTTAAACAAGAGCCTGTAACCAGGCGCATCACTTCAGAAAAATTCTGGGCTTGGAGGCAGGCAAAGTTGTGCTGGCAACTTCTGCTTCCGCCATCCAACTGAGATCAGGACTGCTTGTGGGGATTTAGTGGGCCAGTCCCATCCTGAAGGGGGTGGGGAGCTGGTTTGCTGGTCCTATCCTGGGGACTGTTGGGAGGTCAGTGGACCAAGGAGGGTGTCTCACCAATGGCCAGCTCGGGGAAAGGATCAGGGGCCTGCTCTCTCCATGCTCAGCTCCAGCCCAGAGGGCACCACTGCCGCTTCCTGTCCAGCCAGCAGGGACAGGGAGGTGGTGCTGACAATGTGGCAATTAGGAGCCCTGGTCCGCTCCACAGGGTATGTCTACACTGCAGCTGGGAGCATGCAGCCTGGATACACAGACTTGTGCTAGCATGGCTCCAACTCGGATGCTAAAAATAGCAATATGGAAGTAGCAACACTGGTGGCGGCTCAGGCTAGTCACCTGAGCTTGGACCCAGGGGATTGGGCAGGCTTGGACTCGGGCAGCTAGTCTGAGCCGCCTCTGGTGCTGCAATGTCCATGCTGCTATTTTTAGTGCATTGTCTAGAACTGAGCTAGTGAGAATCTGTGTATGTGGGCTTGGTGGCTTGCTCCCAGTGACAGTGCAGACATGTCCACAATAGCTTCAAAAGGCACCACAGTCTTGGCTGGCAAAGAGCTATGAAAAGCCAGGGGGGCAAACCAATGTGCGTGTGGAGGCAACTGCCCTCGGTGCCTTATAGCAAATGATGCTCCTGTCCTTAACCGCTTTTACAAAATATTGTATAATATATACAATAAGCAACTTCTATTTTAGACAAGGTTGACCCAGCTCCTATTGGCCTGTCTAGAAAGAGGCTTCATTTTGACTCCCTTCTAGAGTTCCTTCATATGATCCCCACAAGAGTTCTTAGTTTCAGTCTTGGCTGTGAAAATGTGCAAGACTCATGCACAGCGAGACCAGCCACAGGACTCGGCTAATTGGTTAAATTCTCTTTAGCATGAACAACTTTGGCTAAAATTTTCCCTCAAAAATTCAGCCTGAGGCAGACATGGAGCACATAAATTTCAGCCCAAATAGTTAAACTTGGCAAAATAAGCCAGGGACTTATAATGGGATATGTTGGGCAACCTTAACAGACTCCCTCTTTTTGAAATACACTCGGACACCTTAAAGGGCTGCTTTTTTCTTTCATTCCCAAACCTTATTGTGACAAGCCTTCATACTTTTCTTAAATTTCATAACTCCCTAGTGGAAGTTAACTCTGACCAATACACAAGAATCTCCTTGTTATATATAAGTAATAGAGTAACACCTCGAGGAAATTGTTAATCATGATAGAAAGACAATGATCTGCTGAATGTTTGGGATGTGCTTACATTATAATCCTCTTCTGTATGTGGTTGAATAAGCAAGTATTCTGGCGAAATGGTAGTTTCAGCACAGAAAAGTGCTTACTTGCATAATATGTAACTGAATTATTTGCCTTCCTACATTCAATTGCTGGTCTACCAAATGGGAAGTTAGTAGGAGAACTATCCTCAAAGCAATTTATCTTGACACAACCTAAGGGTAGACTGGCACTTCAAGGAGCAAAGAACAAATTAACCTTCTATAGCAGTTATAGTTATTCAAAGTTGTATTTAATTTATGGTTTTAGCAGTTTGGATTAATATATTCTAATTTTGCTAGGGAAAGGA
The DNA here is from genome assembly GCF_011386835.1 of Chrysemys picta bellii. Classification (NCBI taxonomy): domain Eukaryota; kingdom Metazoa; phylum Chordata; order Testudines; family Emydidae; genus Chrysemys; species Chrysemys picta. The sequence goes on along the minus strand of NC_088791.1, from coordinate 168,072,584 downwards.
TGAAGAGGAACCCTCAAGGTCAGGTGATTGCTATGAAGCTAAAAATGTTCTAAAGAATTTTCTGATAAGCTAAATGGCCAATTCATAGAAAAACTGATGTTACATAAATATCTACCAAAATATAGCATTCAAACTTTATAAAAATGGTAGTTTGAGATACATGGTGGTGAGGTAACAGCTGTTATTGGACCAACTTCTGCTGGTGAAACAGACAAGCTTTTGAGCTACACAGAACTCTTCTTCAGGTCTGGGAAAGGTATTCAGAGAGCCACTAAATATAAGGGGAACAGATTGTGTAGCATAAGTAGTTAACATATATTGTAAGAGATAATTCAAGATGAAGTGGCTAATTAATACCTCTGCAATCATAGTCAAACTCTCTCTAGAATGCTCCTACAGCAGCATCAACTTCCGGGACACCACAATCAGCTTCAACAATGGAATCCAGGAACTGGCGTTTACTGATTGTTAACTTCCAGGCAAGGTTTAGACTGGCAGAGTCCTGAAGTTTGCTGGCAAGGCAGATAAATTGATGTGTCAGGGAACTGATACGCAGCTTAGCAGCAGCAAAGCTCACTTCTGCTGAGGTAGACAGGTAACACAGTGGCTCAGAGTTCTGGGTGTTCTAAGCAAGACATCACACTGTACTATCTTCTAGTCAGGCAATCACAAAGTAAGAATAATAATCTAGTCCAGAACATTCATTTGTTTACAGTGGGTGGAAAAAACTATACCTACTTTGCTTGAGGGGATTAATTTTTCCTGTGCCACCAATATGGGCCCTTTCATTTGACTTGACCTGTACTTTTGGCATATGCCAAAAGCTTGACAGCTTCCTGAAGTGTCAGTGTTCATTTGACGCCAGTATGAAAGGTCTCTGGCCTTCATTTCACCCCATGTATTCTTCTAAACATATTTTTCTGTAACACCTTAGGAATCATCACCCTGGTGCCTTTAAACAAAATCCCCTCTAGTATTGAGAACTTCCTCCTTAACCTGATAATAGGGGCTGAGAATATGCTGTTCTGGACATCCTATGCGAATATGCTTAAGTACGTTCTGCTGAGCAATGTCTGGCAATCACAGTCCACATTCTGTCTGAGAACAGACAGGGTTTTTTGTCCAGACTCACATTTAAAAATGTGCGCTCTGTCAAATGCTCTAGAGAGTATATCTGTAACTACCAAATCTCTCCCAGGTTTGTATTCAATTTGCAAATCATAGATTTTTAGCTGAAAAAAAATCTCTATTTTTTGGGGTGGAGTGGGGTGAGGGAAGAAAGGTATTTGTCAGATCCCTTTTGGCAAGGGCAAAAAGTGGTTTCTGGTTAGTTTCAGATAGCACAGTCCTGCCATACAAAAAAGAAATAAAACTTTTTACACCATTGGATTAGAATCATAGAACCATAGGGTTAAAAGGGACCACAAGGGTCATCAAGTCTAACCCCTGACTAGGCCCAGGGCCGGCTCCAGGCACCAGCCCAGCAAGCAGGTGCTTGGGGCGGCCAACGGAGAGGGGCGGCACATCCAGCTCTTCAGCGGCAATTCAGTGGCGGGTCCCTCACTCCCTCCCCGAGCGAAGGACCTGCTGCTGAATTGCCGCTGAAGACTGAAGCGGCGGCAGGAGAACAGATCGTGATCGTGGCTTTTTTTTTTTTTTTTTTTGCTGCGTGGGTTGGCAAAATCCCTGGAGCCGGCCCTGACTAGGCCAAAGCCTCCTTCTCTATTTGAGTGTACTGATACTCAGTTTTTGTTAGCACCCGTGACACATATGCCACAGGGCTCCTATTTTGACTACACTGTTGTAAGAGGACTGAGCCATACGCTCCATGGAGAAATCTGTGAACAACTTAGTTTGGGGCTTATTTTCATAGTACCTAAGGACTGGGACATCTTCACTTAACTCCTACAGTTTCCCAAACCTTTATTAAGATGTACATCCCATGTCCATTGGATGTCTTTGCATAGTAATGCTCGCAGGTTATAAGTTCAGGCAGCTAGATGAGGCACACATTTCCCAACACAGCTCACCTTTCCAAGGAATATTTGTACTCCTTCCTTGTCTGGTGGGACAGGCTTGTTGGTGATGGCCTCAGCCTTACTAAGATCTACCTGTACCTCTTGCTGTGTTAACTGCTCCCCAGCTATGTTATTTCTGTTACATGGCATTTACATTTGTTTGTTTAGCTTTAGCCCAAAAGCTGGAGATCTTTCTGAAGTAGCTCAGAGCCTCTGGTGATGCTTCTCTACTGTTTTTCCACACATCAAAACATCATTTATGTAAAAACATTAGTACCTTCTGTGCCATCAAAAATCTGTCGTACCGAACACAACCCAAATGGCAGTCTGCAAAAACAGGGTCTTCCAAAGGGGGTGTTGAATGGGAACAAACAGATGCTCTGTTTTTTTAAGGGCACTTACCAGAACCCTGCTGAAGCATCAAGAACCATCAATCATCTTCCGCCCAAATTTCTTGCCATGTAGATTGTGGAAAATGTTCCCTTTTCACATATTGAATTCTTTTGGGTTTATACACAAACGAAAGGTTCTGTCTGCTTTTCTACAATTATCCACTCTGTTGGTTCTTCTACTCGCTGGATGATTCCCAGAGAATTGAGCCCATCCAGCTCCTCTTTTAGTCTCTGGCTTATGACTAGGAGAACTTGTAGGAGCTGGATTTTATAATGTACTATGAGAATTAATGTATGATTTGATTTCATCTTGTCAGCCACCCTTTTTGAATAGCAGAAAGGAATGACAGACCAGAACAATCCTTATGACTAATTATGGTCATCCTTTTGTTTTAGAATAAGTTATAAAGCTACTATGGTTTCCTATATGTATTACAAATTAGGAAGTAAGAGACAGGATTCTCTATTGTATCTGTGTTAAGAAGATTAGAGGAATGTTGAGAGCCTGAAGCCCCAATGTGAATTGTTTTAGTTATAAGATTTAGCAAGGCTTGATTTACAATATATTCTGCTGAATATACAATACTGCTGTCTGTATACCTCTGTAAGAGATTGTTTGTGTGAATGAGGAATGCATGCATCAGGAAAAGATAAGGTGTGAAAGCCATCACAAATGTCCAGATGGTCAAGAAGAAGTGAGAGACTTGGAAAGACCAGGAAACAATCAGAAAACATCCATTGTATCCAATGTTAAACATGTTAGCAGCATTGACGACCTCAGAGGTGATGCAGGCACCCCCGAAGGCGAGACAACGAATAGGAGATAACGATGGGAAGCGGGACAATAACCATCAAATGATAACACCACTTAAGGACTAATGATTACAGGATGACATTGCAAAATGCATGGACTCAAATGGGAATTTACAACTATAAAGCTGGGGTGTTTTGTCATGGAACTCTGGGTTCAGTCCTGCAAAGCCTCGGAGCATCGGATCGCAACTGACAGATCCCAGCTCTACACTCGTGCTCAATCTAACTGGCCATTAGATTGACTCGAGCTACAACAGACTGGTAACTATGAACATCACTGGCAGGACTATGTGTGTGTCTATGTGTGTGTGTCTAAAAAGCATATGCTAACTATGGTATTCTCAATAAATGCTGTGTATTTACCTTCCTCTATAAAGATCCCGTGTGCTTTGTATGAGCATAACAAACTTTCCTAGGAGCATGAATTGTGGGATAGTTGTGCTTTTTCAGCTCTATTCTGTGTGCTATTGTGAGCTTCCCTATCCACTCAAACTCTTCCTTAACTGTTTTGGTAGGGTTACCATATTTCAACATTCAAAAAAGAGGACACAGGGTGCCACCCTAGCCCCGCCCCCTCCCACTTCCCGTCCCCCTCAGAATCCCCCTACCCCCTACCTGTCTCCTGACTGCCCTCTCCTGAGACCCTCCCCCACCCCCTATCTAAGTCTCTCTGCTCCCTGTCCCCAGACTGCCCCAACCGCTCTCTACACCCCCTTCTCCTGACAGCCCCCCCCCAGAACCCCCAACCAATCTAACCCCCCCGTTCCCTGTCCCTTGCCTGCCCCACGCACCAGGTCGAGGGAGAGCTGCGAGCTCCACGTGCAGCCAAACACTGTGGTGCTGCTCTGTGGGGGAGGAGGGAGCGGGGGCGGGGGAGGGACTCTGGCTGCTAGAGGCCCCAGTAGCTGCGAGCGGCTTTCAATCAGGCCCAACCATCCAATCAGCCGCGCCGCACTCTGCATGAGGGGAAGGGGGAAATCCCGGACATTTCTACTTTATTAGAAATCCCCCCCGGACGGCCATTTAAAGCTGAAAAAGCCGGACATGTCCGGGGAAACCCGGACGGATGGTAACCCTAGTTTTAGTCCTTTGCCCCGCCAAAGAATGAACCCTCTTTATGAGACCAAAGGTGTGACGTGCTTTTAATCCAAAAATGGAAGTGCTTTTCGCTGGTATTATTACAAATTTTAATTTTTCCAATTTGTTATTTACTCATACATTTAATTTACCTACACCTTTAATGGGGATAAGCTCACCACAGTTTTACCCACTTATCCTCCGATACCTGTGACTTTTCTTTTAGCGCTAATAACATTGTTTCTAGCAACACATTGGCTTGTGCACTAATGTCCAATGTAAAAATAAATATCCCATTTACTTTCAGGTTGATAGTCTAATCATCTTGTGACGCAATGTTTCCCATTGCTCCTGTGAAGAATTCATCCGAGTTAGCCGTGCTTTTGTCGTGCTCTTTGTCCTTCCTGTACATACTTTGCTGGTGCTTGCAAACTTTTGCAAACTAATGTAATCCATTACCTTTTTTCATCTCTTCCCATATAGCAGGCATTGTTTTGGTTTGTATTGGTTGCCACTGCAAGTGCAGCTTCATGGGCTGTTTTTGCTGGATTTCAGCTTTGAGTTTTGCATGCCTTTCTGCCTCAGGTCTCTTCTCTAGTAGTGTTTTCAATTCTCTGTAGTGTCTAGAGCACTGTCCATTCTTCATAAGCTTTATTCTGGACTGGGTGACTTCCTTTACTTGGCAAATTCTAATTGCCCTCTTCAGGGCAATTAGAATTCTGGGGGTCTCAGCAGTCTCTCTCTGTTTTTTGTGCAGATTCCAATCACGATCTGGTCTCTTACCAGGGACTAAGTTAGACCCCCCCCAAATTGCAAGATTGGTTCTTCAGTTTTAGATCAGTCACAAACCCTGCTATGGTTTCACCTTCTTGTTGTACTGTGTTTAAAAACAACTCTCTCCAATGTTTAATTTTTATGTGAAGTGCAGTACTCCTCAAATTTCTTTAATACAGTTTCATAGTTAGCCTCCTCTGCCTGAGTTTACCGAAAAATACTAAAAACCAAAGAAACAGCTACCGTCAGAAATAAGGCTACCTTCCTGTCTTCTTTTTTTGCTGGCACCTGCTGCTTGAAGATCGAAAGTGAAGCACTGTTTAAACCTTCTTAAGTTGTTTTCCATGTTTCCAGAACTTCAACTCCGCTGAGCCTTTTAACTGCTCCATTCTTCCGCACAGATTATTTTCTTAGTTCCTTTTTATTCCCCTTTAAATTCCTTTTAATCCCAGGGGGGGTATTCAGTGATCACTCAGTGCTGAAGGAGCTTGCAAGATAACTGTTTTATCCCATATGCAGTGTTTTTGTAGTCGTGTTGGTCCCAGGATATTAGAGAGACAAGGTGGGTGAGGTAATATCTTTTATTGGACCAACTTCTGCTGGTGGGAGAGACCAGTTATCGAGCTTACACAGAGCTCTTCTTCAGCTCTGGAAAATGGACTCAGAGTGCCACAGATATACTAAACAATCTATTTCATCTTGTGTTTAAGTAGTTAACACATATTTCAAGGGATCACTGGATTCAGCTGCCAGTGTGTAACAATAAGAGCTTCAAAGTGCCCCATTGGGACACTCTGTCTGGGAGGCTCAGCGCTTAAAGGAGCAGTCCAGAATACCACAGCTATCACTTAATATTTGGACTACATTGTTGAATTTCCACCTTCTGTTGGATAGAATGAATGTGACCTGACAACATCTGCTTAAGAGCCTAATAAAAGATAATAGTGGCCCCTCTGTGACCTTGGGAAGGCCCATAAGCTAAAGAGTCTATAAACAATTTTTTAAAAATTAGGCCTAACCAAGACACTGCTAAAAAGCAAAATGAAGTGCTTGGGTGTTGTGGAGGAACTCCAGTGTTTTGATATCATATTAAAGGTTCATAGGACCAGTTCTGCCCTTGTGTTTGTGGTTCCAGATGACTTTACAGGGAATTGGAGGGCAGAACAAGGCTCATCATTTTTAAACATTGCAGCGTTACTCCTTAAAGTCTTCAGTGTGACCGACTGAAGTATTACTCACACCAGATACGGATACTTGCATCTTTTTTTCTTAGGCTATTTTTTTTATATTATTTGCTAAGCTCCAACAGTGCATTTGGCATTCTATGTGATATTGAGGAAGACAGTCCCTGCTCTGAGAGTTTTACAGTCTATGGTCCAGGTTCTGACATTCCTACTCATGTTGAAATTTACCCCGTGAGTAGACTCTGGAGTAAGGAGCTAATTGGCATCAATAAGGGTAGCAGAATTAGACTCTAAAGACATGGACAACAAAAGTACTAGCAGACGAAGAGGAAGATACCACCTTAGATGTTTTTTTAATGTAAAGAGTAGGGTGACAGCATTTTTATTGACTTGGGTTTGCTTTAAGGCTTCAGAATTGGGTTTTCAGCAAGGACTTAAATGAGAAGGTGGATGCCTGGTACATTGGAATAGAAAAATAGGTCCAGGGATAGATGCCAGCATGGAAGAAGGCACAAAGAAAAGAGAAGATGAAAGGAGAGATAAAGTGAGATTCACTGGCAGAGTGAAGGTCCATATGGTTAGAAATGTGAACAGAGATGGAGGCATGGTTAAGGCTGTGTGATCTTAAAGGTAAGAATAAGAAGTTTGACCTTGAACTACATTTCAGCATAGTATAGAAAAATGTATAGAAAAATGCATAGAAAAATGTAAACAAAGCAGTAAGCCTGTTCATATTGTTTAGGAAAAAAAGTGGTGATCACATCTAGTTTCACAACTTTTAAATGCTTTTAAAAGTGTCAAAGTTTGAAATTTTGTTTACCTGAGATTAATTCAATGTGCTCATCTAATGATTTCCTTGCCAAGAAAGGATATTTTGGGAAAGCAGCAGAATCTCTGAATTTATTGATGACGTAACAACTTTGTCTCAGCTTTTACTTTAGATAAAAAGTTCTCTTCACTGAAGGGGAGGGATGACAATTTATGAGTAGAGTTCTTAAGGAGCCACAGGGAACCCAAACTCAATAGCTAACAACATTCGCCCAAACAGTTCACAGGAGAATGATTTGGTAAGGAGCAAGTTATGTTTTACATTATTAAAGATATAATAGCTGAAAACGAGAGATTAAAACACTAGCAACAAAAGGACAGGGAGCAATGAAGCTACTGTATTAGTACAGGATATTGTTTTTCCAAGAGGCTATATGGAATTGTTACACATAATTGTAAAAAGAGTTTCAGAGTTACAGTTGATACAATAAGGAAGCAGTAGCTTTTTAATCTTCAACATAAAGAGGTACAGTACTCTTATTTTCAAGAGTGACTGAAGACTAAGCCATATATTTTGCCACATTTTAAATCCAATCCATTGCAGCCACAGTGGGGCAGTCAAAGGCAACACATAATATCGGTTTTCAAAACGCTTCCACAGTGCACAGTGAAGTAGATTAAATATGTTAGATATCAAGGGCAAAATCATGCAGTGCTTACTCAGCCAAAACTCCTGTTGAAGCCTGAGTAAGTACTGAGTAAAGACTGTGATAGCTGACACACATTTATCAGAATCATACAAATCTTGGTCTGCTGTATTTTTAAAATTGGGCAGTCAACCCCTATGCTGTAATATTCCTACAGCATTCTGTTAAAGGGAAAACTCAGTAAACATATCCTAATCATTACATCTAACTATAATCTGTAAGTCACCCCAAAAGGTAATGTCTCAATTGTAATAAACAGGAATCATTCAAAGCTGGTCAAGGAGCTGCTATTGTGACAGTATGCCATAAAGTAGGACTGAAAGAATCAGTTTTACCAGTTGAAATTATTGGAAATCGGATCAGACAGAAAAGCTTATATATAAGATTCCTGAGGGCTTTTGATTAAAAAAGAAAGGAAGGAAGAAATCAGAGAAACAATTTGGCTTTCATTCTTGCAAACAAAACTACTCACAAAAGTAAACAGAACATCAGGTAAATATAACTGTTTCTTTTTATTACACCTACACTTCTGATATACAGCCAAATACAATTCCCATTAAGTCAATGGAAAGACTCCTTATTGATTTCAATCAAAATTGGGCTGGGCCCATAAGCTGGACAGTTCTGCTCCCTAATAAGTCACAGAGTTTTGACATAAACATAAATAACAGCAAATTAAGTCTAGCATATGCATATCTCCTATATGCCAACACAAATTTCTTCTGCAATTATTGAACTTAAAAAAATTGAAACTCTGATATCAAATTATATATATTAAAAAACTGCCCTGAAGGAGGCATAATACAGGATGAGTATAAAAATCCTAGAATTAGCACTGGTCAGAATAGAAAAATTCAGAGGCAAACAGAAGTAGTACACATGTTGGACTTCATCTTGCTCTCATTGAAATCAATGACAAACATAACATGTACTTCAATGAAAGCATGATTAGGTCTTCTAGCTCAGGAAAAATAACTTATATGCTGTACATTATAATGCAGTCCTGTCCCCCATTTTATTTAACAGGGCCCCTTGTTGATTTGTGATATTCTTATATGTAAAAATAGGAGGCAAACATGAAAAATCACTAGGAGAATTTTTTTTTTTATTTGAGAGCTTTTCCATGAATAGAGTATCCTAAGCCCTTCTGAACTGCGTGATATTATCTGAGAAAGCATGCGATTTCACTTTCTAGTATTCAGCCAGGGAGTGACTTGACATTATCTATAGCAGTGAAATTAAACTTGTGTCTTTCAAAGGGTAAATGCAAAGTCTAAAAGTATCACCAAAGGGCAAATGCACAACCTAGTCCCTGTGATGGTATAAAGTAAACGTAAAATGGACAGCCTGAATTCAGCCAACTTCAGATATTTCCACCAGATATAGAAGACAGTACTACTGGCCTCCCTTTCCTTTTTTTTTAAGCATAAACGCCATAAATTCAGTCCACCTTGAATGGTCCCTTGAAATGTGTGTTAACTACTTAATGCTAAACAATCTGTTACTCCTTGTATTTAAGCTGTGACACTCCAAGTAAGTTTCTCAGATCTGAAGAAGAACTCTGTGTAAGTTTGAAAGCTTGTCTCTTTTACCAACAGAAGTTGGTCCAATATGACTTCACCAATGGATATTACTTATCCATCTAATATCCTGGGACTGACACAGCTACAACAACACTGCCTATTTTTGGTCATCTTTCACCTTGACTCTGATCCTTCTTCAAAAAATAAGAACGAACACCATCCCCCCTCAAAATAAAGAAGAAAAGCTTCCTGGTCCCCAGTACACATCATGGCACATCTCCCACTCTAACAAGAGAAGTAAGATCATGGTGTGCCTTTCAGTGCCATCAGGTTTTTTTCTCTCTTCCTGCACTGTATTTCTGATCTGATCTTCAGATGGTCCTGTATAGAGTGATAAATTCACTGCAAGCTGAACACACACAGGAGCAGCACAGATGGGCCCAGTGCTATCAGAAGAGCATTTCCAGGGCACAATATGGAATTCTTTCCAAGGCTCTTTTTCAGAAACTTACAGCAGGAAAATTTGGACTATGTCCCCATTCTGTAAAGGCTTGATGCCTTTGAATAATTCATTCTTCTCAGATGCTAATCACAATTATAATGGAATTCCTTTCCAGGTACTTCAGTATGTAATGCAATGGGAATTCCATTCTAGTGTGTAATAGGTTAATCTTTAATTATGAAGCGTTTAAAAACATTCAGCAAAGTCAATAACTTAACATTTTCCAATCTAAAAATTTATATGGAAACATGGGGAAAAGTTACTTTTCACAAAAGTATTTGCTTTTAAGTTCAGAAGCTGGGCTGTTGCAATGACAGAATACAAAATATTCAAGGTCTTGTTTCCTTCAATGAGTTCAGCAATATAATAGTTTGGAGTTGAATTCTTTGGATCACTGGAGTTGAATGGTACTTGTGTTCTCTCTGAATCACTCACCCAGCCTGCCTTCTACAGTATGCAGTAAACAGCTTTAACTTCTTAACCTGTTTTCAAAACTAGTGATTTTAAATGAAAAAAAAAACAACATATTGGGTAAAAACTACATTCTCTGATGATTTCTGGAGGTTGCCCTACGTGCTCTGTATATTGAAATGTTACTACCTCAAAGTAACTAGTTAGTGTCAGTTCACTTGGTATTTAATACAACATGCTGATCTTATGGAACTGACTTTAAACTCTTCTAGAGTATGTCATCACCTGTGCAGTCTACTTTCAGCTGTGTTTCAGTTTAATATGTTTACATGGTAAAAATATTTTCTGGTACATTATATCTTAGCTGATTTTTTGAATATTAATATTCTAAATAATAAGAAGGCTTGGAGGGATTAGGTTTTAATCAGTCAATGCTGGTAAACATCACTTTGACCATACACCCAGAAACTGACAAAAAATTTCCATCAATAATCAAAATTTAAAGAAAGGCAAAGTAAGAGAAATGCTGCTCGAGAACTTATTAGAGTTTGATTTAAGGATATCTAGTTTGTATACTTTGGCATATGTTGACCCACCCCATAATTTCACACAACTGTGCAAATTCAGATAGATAAAAACTGAAAAAAATGCTTAAATATAAACAGAGCTATTATCCATCAAAATTACAACAACAAAAAAATTGAATTCTGCAAAGCCTCATAATAAGTAAACTATCACACACAATGAAATTATACTTAATGTAGACATTGCAATAGCCTTTCAAAACTGCCATGTACAATAAAGCCCATTCATATGATTAGCAATAAAAACAAAGCTTTGGGATTACTGTACTATTCCTAATTTTTAATCTCTAGCATGGATATTAGTATTAGATATTGCTAGAAATCTATAAATAGCTTTATATTCTGCATGTTTGCCACATCTCCCTAATTATAGTCTTGCAATATGGTGATTCTGATTAATAAATTAAAAGTAAACAATTATGAATGCATGCAATCAAGCTTCATATGCGTGACAAAAACAGACTTGCATGAAATTAGACTGAAAATTCAGATAATTATTAAAGTGTTTTGAGAGGCCCTTGGTAATATTAGGTATTAATGGCAAAATGCCACAACAATTCATGGAGAGTAGGTAACTGCCATGTTCTTCTTTTATTGAAGGCCGTGTTTCAAAAAACTATCTTGAAATGTTGACTGGTAGCTATTGGAAAGTAACATTTTCAAAAGCATCTAAGTCTAATTGAAAAAAAATGGGACTTAGGCCCCTTAATCACACGGGGTGTTTTAAAATATTTTACCCAGTGTCATTCCAATATACACAGTCTTAATTTCATTGATGTTACTTCAGAAATAATATTCAAGCACATCAGTTTGACATATCTATGATTGTGAAGATATTTAAAGATTACTTAGATGCTAGCAATGGCTATTTGTTTTGGCCCAGATCCAGTGAGTGCCATACCTTTCACAAAAGCGGATTTTAATAATAATCAGAAGATCTTAAGGTTTGGGAAAAAATTCCTATGAAAAATGAATAGTTTGATGTCATGATCTCACTGGACACATTTCCAGTTATGGATCACAAGGGAAGTTCACTTCTAAAAATGACTTGCTAGAAGTTGTACTAGTTAATTATACAACACTATCCCAGACAATACTTTGACAAATCTAATGAATAACCATTCTGGCTCTAAGCACTTTATACCACATATGATGTAGCTAAAATATATTTTAAAAGTTCCCTGTATGCAGTGGAAGGTATTACCAAAGTTCTGCAAGGAAAGTGACCCTGTCCATTTATCTCAGAGTACTTAATTAGGGAATCAAGTCACCAGGAGAAACAGGAAATTGTATTTCTGAATATATAATAAAGACAGTTATTTATTTAAATTACACCTTCTGAATTGTACGTTGTCTGGGAAGGATAGTTTGTATTTTGTTAGATTTTTCATAAAAGCAACTTAGAGAGGAAATAGAACTGTATACCGGGCTATTAGATACATGCGGTATAATATACTGTCATAGGTGGCCACATTTAAAAGGTGGCAGGTTGAGAAATACATAGCTTGCCCACGATTTCTCTCTTTTTTCCTCTTACTAAATAATGGTCTCTCTCCATTCCTATGTTCTCCCTTGTAGCTGTACTCCTTTTACCTTCCCCATCATCAATCTTCTCACTCCCTGATGTGTCCTTACATAGAAATAAAGTGACTGAGTTACATATAGCACCATTACATAGGAGAAGGAATTACACCTTTGGGACTTGGTCCACAGTTTCCTCCTCAGTATAGGTAGTACAATGTGCCACTTCTCTGTGGCTCTGATGGGTGCACACATCCTCTCATACATAAGAGAAACTGGGACACTTCCAGTCTGTTAAACAAATCAGTACCTCCGTCCTAAAGCTGAAGAGCAGAGGAGTTGATGCCAGAATGACTGATAACTTCATATTAGTTGATTTAACTGTAATCTAGAAGGCATATTTTAAAACGTAGATACAAAACAAAATACATGGTTAGGATTAACCATGACCACATGACAAACTGTTAAACATAATCTTTGTCTACACTGTATGCTAAATTATGTCTAGCACTCTGTCCCTTCCCAGTGTAGACAAAGCCAAAAAGGAAAATTGAAGTGTTGGGCCTTACAAAACTTTGGTTTTGTGGATTGGTAACTTATTTAGTATGGTTCTGTATCTGAATTAAAAAATAGTGTCTTCTAGACTGGACCAATTATTCTGCAAAGGACTACCGTGCTATATCCACTAAGCAGTGTAGCGGTGGAAAAATCCCATTTTTGCCTCTGAAGATAAGTGAAGGATAGATTTCCTTTGAGATGGATCACCATATAGTATACTGTAATGTCAACTCACAGCATTTGAACTAAATCAATTCAACTATATCATCATCCTAACTTCCAAAATAGAGCTGAAGACACTATCTAATTTTATCTGTATCTTTAAAATAAATTCCAGACTCCCTCCTTGCCTGCTGTCTGCCATTTGCTTTTATTACCTCTTGTTTCTTATTATAACCAAGCACAGTGAAAATTCAAGCTGCATGTTTTATAGGCTATTCCTCTCCTCAATTTCATTTCATGACCTCCTGTTATTGGGTTAGTTACTATTTAAACAGTTTGTTACCAGTGCTTGCTTCTTTCTCTTCTGAATCTTTATTCTCAGAAAATTCTCTGCACAGGCTATTTTATCTATAAAAGTTAGCTTGGCTAATTTTTTTTAACTGTTTCAACTGCCCAAATCCTAAATCATTTTGGTTGCCAAGTTGCTCTCTGCTGCAGTTTTTGATTTCTGCCATGCTTTCTCCATAATATGGAGTTTACAGTTACACACAATATTCTATATTGGGTCTCACTAGTACAACATAAAACATCAGTAATTTCTGCAGATTTATAAGCTTGTCCTTGTTCACCTGGTTTCACTGCTCCAAACCCATTTCTCAAAATTACTCTTACATTCTTCTTCCTGGACTGCATTCCATGTTATCCTTCCATTTGAATTGTAATTCCTGTGTTCACCATTAGTTACCACCTTCATTAACATGCACTTGGCAAAATTAAATAACACACTTCTTTTGGTAAGTCATGGATTTTAAGGTCAGAAGGGATCATTTTATGATCATCTAGTCTGACCTCTTGCATAGCACAGAGCACGGAATGTCATTGTGTAATTTTTGCATCAAGCCCTTCTCATTGAGCGAGAGCATCTCTTTTAGAAAGACACAGAATTTTGATTTAAGAACTTCAAGAAACACAGAGACCACTACAGCCCTGGGTAAGTTGTTCCAATAGTTAATTACCCTTGCTGTTTAAATCATAGGAATTACCATAGTAAATCCGACCCAAAGGTCCATCTAGTTCAGGATCCTGTCTCATGAGAAAATAATCAACACAATTACCACAAATCAGGGAAGTCACCACTACAGCCACATTAACGTCTGGACCAATTTCATCTCACTCTTAACTCCAAAATACCATAATATCTATTACTGACTGCCCAGCTCCATAACAAACTAATTTTCAATTCTATTATAAAACCCCCCACAATGCACATATCCAGTTCATCACAATTGTACTCACACACAACCTGAAATCCAACTTTAGCAACAATAGAATTTAACTCTTCACTTAGGTATGTTGATAAAGTATTTGCGCATAAGAAATTGGCAGGAGGCAAGGAGAAAGTGAGTTGAAATCCAAGTTGGCAGAAAGAGACAACTTACAGCTCTCCTAAAGGCAGCTGCCCTTTTGCCATCATAGACACTATGTAGCTTATTCATTGGAACAGTTCAGTCCACTCTTCTTGCTGGAGACCGAATTAATTATGATAAATTAAGGGAATAATGGTTTAGAATTCAAGAGTAAAAGGTAAAAAAAGACTGGTGTAAAATTTCCAAAATCATTATGGAAAAACTGTTTCCTTGAAAAAGATATATATTTGATAAGAAAAAAAGGAATTTAATGGCATCTGAAAAATTATTGTATTAAGTTTGGAGACTAAATTCAATCTTTAATGATGCAGGATCAAGTTCTCTTCCTGCTGTGCTTCTGGCTTTAGTTATCTTTTTGCCTTTTTAGCAGGGAATAAAATAAAAAAGTGGGAAAAAAAACACTAAAACAACCAACCAACCAAACAAACAACAAACAAAAAACCCCTTAGATGAATCCAGAAGATCAGCAGGAAAAAAATCTCAAAAAGGAATCCAAGAACAGGGATCCACTGAAATACAATAGAACCTCAGAGTACGAACTGACTGACAACGCACACACTTCATTTGGAACTGGAAGTACAAAATCAGGCAGCAACAGAGACCCGCCCCCCAAAAGCTAATACAGTACAATACTGTATTAAATGTAAACTACTAAAAAAATAAAGGGAAAGTTTAAAAAAAGATTTGACAAGGTAAGGAAATTGTTTCTATGCTTGTTTCATTCAAATTAAAATGTTAAAAGCAGCATTTTTAATCTGCATAGTAAAGTTTCAAAGCTGTATTAAGGCAGTGTTCAGTTGTAACCTTTTGAAAGAACAACCCTAATGTTTTTTTCAGAGTTACGAATAACCTCCATTCCCGAGGTGTTTGTAACTGTGAGGTTCTACAGTATTTACATTTTGATAAATGACACATGGTCTGTTGCAAATCACGTAACAAAACAAAAAATAACCATCATTCCAGTGAGTAGATTTCCTCCCCCTACTTTGAAAGATGTAACTTCATCAATTTTGGATGAAGTGACACCTTTAAATGTTACAGATAGAGAGGAACCCATCTGTTTCTGCAATCATATCACTTGTTTGGGCCCCAAGGTTATTTATGCTTGCACAGAGTGAGCATTGGCTCTATACTCTCATGTAACTTACCTCTGCACTGGGCTGACCAATCAAGAGGACAGTGGCTTGGTGAAGGAGGTGACATGGAGGGGCTCTATATTCATTTTCCAAGAGCAGATTGCAGAGCCAGTTGGGCTGGAAACTCAAGCAAATGAGACTTCACCACCACCCGAACACCATCACAATCCCACCATGTGTTGTAAAAGACCTATCTTAATTTATACATCTACCATGCCCCCCCCCCCCACATTGGGAATGCAACTCCTTTCCTTTCATACATGGTCTCAGAAGTGAAATAGTTAATACTGCTGACATTTTAAAGTACAACTGGCACCAGAGTCAGCACCCATTGAAACAAATGGAGCAGTTCACTCCTCTCTGCTATTGTTTAAGGCTCTTTGCAAATGCAGGACTTCTCTACATGGTGCAGCCATGCACACTAGAGGGGTGGGATTTCTAAAGCCCACCAACATGGCTGCACAGCACTATATTAATGCCTACCAGGGAATTTTCATGTGCACCAGCAGGGTCTACATGGGCCAGTTACTGCACAACATGTCGGTGCACTTTAGACATCACCCCCCTCTAGTGCGCATTGCCACTGTGTGTAGACAAGCCCTTAGGCAGACATTATTGCATTACTTATATTATGATCACATTTTGAAGATTTTGTTCACAACCAGTATAGCTACAGATTTACTTTTAAAAATGTGAAAATGGGGACTCTGCAGAAAAACTGAGGCCTGTCTGCTGACCCTCACCCCTTCCATCTAGTCCCTGCACTTTGGGAAATACTGCCCTGGAGCAACTCTCCAAACATCCTGCACCTCCATCCCCTGCCATGGGAAAGACAGAGGTGGGAACAGGATGTTCAAACTCGCACTTCACCCAAGTAATTTGTAGGGAATGGGGAGAAGGGAGGAGGAGCAGCCCAGGATGCTATTTCTGCTCCTCCTCACTAGCCCTATTACTACTTGAAGCTCGCCATTCTGTTTGGAGCTACGTCAGCAGTGCTGCTCCATGAAATGGAAGGAACCTACCCCTTGTCGGAAACGGTGAGGGGGGACAACCTGAATATGAGCACGTCCTCCATCTAGATGACTCTGAGAATATTCTCTTCCAAGGGAGGGTGAGGAGTTGCACTGCTGCATAGTGCTCAGTTGGCCAAGAAGAGGATGAGGAAAGGTGGAGGGTTCATCAACCCCAAGATACAGGTAGGACCTCTGCAATGCAGAGACTAGCTGACTACACAAGTTCATCTAGGCCAGGTGTAGGCAACCTATGGCACGTGTGCCGCCTTCGGCACACAAGCTGATTTTCAGTGGCACTCACACTGCCAGGGTCATGGCCATCAGTCTGGGGGACTCTGCATTTTAATTTAATTTTAAATGAAGCATCTTAAACATTTTAAAAACCTTATTTACTTTACATACAATGGTTTAATTATATATTATAGACTTACAGAAAGAGACCTTCTAAAAACGTTAAAATGTATTACTGGCACGCGAAACCTTAAATTAGAGTGAATAAATGAAGACTCGGCACACCACTTCTGAAAGGTTGCCGACCCCTGATCTAGGCTTTTCCCTGAGATGCCCCACAGGCAGGAATTCATTTTTTAGCTGATTGCTAGCAAGATCAAATATAAAATCTAGATAAAACAGTATTCAGTGGGATTCCAGAACACTTTCCATATCTTCAGAGGTGAACTGAGTTCCAAATACAAATCCATAATTAGTAATATTCTGTACATTCTTCTCATATTGGTGATACTAGAATGTTTTATTTTCGTTGTGTCTGCAAAATTAGCTAGCTGAGAAACTGTGCCCTACCTCATGCAGTTAATAAGGGGAACAAACACTGGTTAATACAAACCCTTGTGGCACCTACTCACTCTGTCTTTGCCTGAACAGTTACCAGTAATTGTTTCCCTCTATTTGCTCTTGTTAAATTGATTCTTAAAGAAAATTTTCCAGCCATTCTGCTTGTCCCAGCACTTAGAAAGTTCATAAGATAAGTAGCATTTGTTAACTAGGTAACTTTTTTTATATACTTTTTAACAACCTATCATGTATTTTTTCCTCACTAGGCTGAACATAATCCATGTACCATAACAAGAAAATAGACATTGTGTGATTCATGAAAACAACATAATTCACCTAATTTCAGTGTATAAATTTGGGGCCCAGTTCTGATCTCACTTAAGTTTTGCCCTGGGTTACTCTTTAACTAGATTGCTGGCATCAATCTGTTTTGTTCCTCGGCTGAATCTAATAACCCTGAAGTATCTCTGCTCAGGCTACTTTATTCAACTTTAGTGTCTCAGGCTGACTTAAGCAGGATCAGGTCCATAAAGTCCATCAAATTATACAGTGAGGACAAGGTAATAATCCTATTCCTATATAACATTGGGAAAAAACAAAATATATTAAGGACTGAATTCAGCAATATAACAGATAGGCAGGAGTAATCTTGAATGCATTTCTTTATATATCATATAATTCAGTTTGAAGCAGCTTTTATCTCACTAAATCAGATTTAAGGCAGAACTATTAAGGCTTCACCGTTAACAGAATCACCAATTTAGTCTGCAGTGGCACTACAAATTCTATTCTCACTACACATACACATTTCCCACATGTATATGTTTCTCTGGGGCTTAGAGTTCCTTCATAATTGCAGATAAACTTTTACTATATTTTAAAGAAAATTGGTCCATGGGCTACAACGTTGGGGTATCTGAAAACAGAGGTACCGAGCCTAAACTCCCTCTGTATTGACTAAAGTTCCTATTTATATGCTAGAAATGTCTTTTTTTCATGATCTGGTGTTGTCTTGGCAACCTCTAGTAAAAAGCTAAAATTTTGTCTCCCTGGAAAAAGGCATACCATTTAGTTCTTTCAGAAGTTGCCTTATCAGTTCCTGTTCAATTTGAGACACAAATATTGTAGATGGGGTGTTACTAGGTCTTAATTCCCACTTTCTGCTCCAAAATTGAATCCTGCTGTAGGTCTTGCCTTCCATTACACCAAGTAGAGACAAATCTCTTATTCTCCCCACCTGCTAACCCTAATATCAAAAACACATTTACCTTCAGTTCTGTCAGTAGGTTGGAGGGAAAAAGGCTTCACAAAAGTCAGAAAGCCATCTTCTAAGATGTCTGTCTTTTCCTGTACTGTTTAAACTATTCAAGAGCTCTTACAGTAGTCTCACAGTCTAAAGCCTTTGGGAAATTTACTAATCCTAAACTATCGTACTTATGGGCATTCTCCAGCTGCCCCATCTCTCTTAGTTGTATATCGTCTCTTAACTAGTGTTTCAGTTTGAGCTCGTAGTGCAGCAACTTTTCTTAGTAATTTCTTCTCCAGACTTTTCTTCTCCCTACTTCATCTGTCATTTTTTCCAGTTCCTAAACTCCAGTTTCCACTCCACTACCAGACATACAAAAAACAAAATAAAACCCAAACTAGTATTTTTTACCACTCTACTAACAGTCACGCATAGAGACTCTAATAAATCTTCTTCAGATTAAATTTTAGAACCAGGGAACTCTACAATTCTCCATAACAGCTGTCTTACATCAGCCATTGGATGCATCAGCTTTCCTTCAATTACAGCTGCCTGCTTTCACATGTCAGATTTATCAGAGGGCCTACAGCCCAAAAGAGGTGAACACTTTTCTTGGCAATAGTCTGTTTGTGGATCAGTAATGATCCAAACAGGCCTGATCCAGTCATTAAATACACCAGAGAAGGCAAAAACGTTGGTTTGCCTATCAATTTCATCTTTCTCCAAATGCTGGCCTGCTTTCACCTGAGGCCTGTCTCTTTGTCCACAGAGACGGGAGGCAATATACTGGCAGATTCTATGGTGTTCCATGGCATAAGTACTTCTCCATGGAGAATCTCTGGAATGATTTTTCCCAAAGCTACTGAAAATATTAATAGGAATAACTCCTGACACTAGAAAAAAATTGGTGGTGTGTGCCAACAGAAAAAGAATAGCAAAATCTGTCAACTTTTTTTTAAAAATGTGATGAGTCCAGTCCAAGAGGTAACCTCCTTCAGAAAAAGCTGAATTAGGAAGACTGAGACAAGGGTGGGATGGATTGTCAGACATACGTTTTAGGAGAAATTAAACATAGAAGTAAGCCAAAAGCTTTACAAGGGAAAGTAAAGAGATAGCTGCTAAACCACACCAGAAGTATGTGATAGCAGTGAGAATCCAGTACATACACTAGTGAGTGAAAATAAAAATATATATTGGACAACAACCGAAGAGCAATCTAGGATTCCCCAATGGATTGCAATACTTTCTAGCTAAAGGCTGTGTCTGCCGAGGAGCTTAAGTCCAGTTTGTAATACATGGTCAAAGGGTGTATGTTTAACCAAGCTGCTGCTTTTCATATTTCTTTAGTATATGCAGCCTGTTCTAGCCATAGTACATGACAACTTCATATTCTTTTATTTGAATTCTGCTCTTGTACCGTATCTTCTCCACCTGCCAAGAGTTTGGCACCATTGTCTCCTGCACGATGGATGAGAAGCTACAAAAAAAAAAAAAAGCGTCTTATTGCTTCAGATTGGCTTGGTTCTTTTTAGGTAGACTCAGATTGCTAGGCAAATATCTAACTTGTGCCACTTTTTTCTTTTTGGCACAGGGATTAGGGTAAAAAAGGAGGAAGCACTATTTCCTGTGAACACAGAAAGAGTGTGTTGTACTTGGAGATAAATAAAGGAGAGGTGCTCAGAACAATATCATTGTGGAATACGCCACAAGGCTCTTCTGTGGAGTCCTGCATTCCCTACAGATAGTTGGCTGTTAGAAAGGCCATCTCTATAGACAGGAAATAAAGCAACCCATATCGTAGGAGCACAAAGTCTGTATATTAGCACCTGAAATGCAAGGTTTACCCTGCATGTGGAAAAAGATTACATGGAATTGAATAGATTTTATGCTGCTTTGATAGATCTAGTAACATGTGGATTGGAGTAGAGAGGTTGCCTGTGAGTTCTCCCACAGATTTGTTGAGAGCTGAAGGACATAGCTTCAAGGTCAAAACACTGTGAGTACGAATAAATCAACCTAAGGAAGTTCCATATTTTTTACAACTGGAAGAAACTGATTTCTTTGCTTTCTGTTAGCATGATGCCTAAAAGCTACCCCAGGCATCAGTAGATTCTGTTAATGGATATTTTCCTGGCTTACAAGAGAATATTTATGACTTTTGGTGAGTAACATAATGGGCTTATAATTTTTTACTTAAGAACCACACTGCTAAGATCAGGTTTGTCAAGTTTTTGTGAGGTATCATCTCCTGAGTGAATGAGGTCTTGGCCATTTGGGAAAAAATTAGTTTCCTCCTGACATCTTAACTAGGTCAGAAAATGAATTATGTCTTCGCCAGTAAGGTGCTATAAGGTGACTTTGTGTCCTGGTTTTATCTTCTTCATTACCCCAGGCAGAAAGGGAGATCAGAGAAAATGCATTCTGTAAGATGTTTGGACACAGATGTGAGAGAGTCCACCTTGGGATCTTCCCTTGCGTTAACTTTAAGACCTGCTTAAGGACCGACAATTTCAAGAGAGTCCTAATGAACTCATCAGATTTTGTGCATGTCACCTCTATTATGTGCAGTGTCCTGATGGATCGGATGTAAATAACTGCCAAGTGGAAGAGCTGTATCAGATCTTGGTGTAGAATAGTCGTATTGTGGCCCCTGCTGATTTACATATGATATCATGGTTAAGTTGTCTGGTCAGAGAAAAATGTTTTATTTCCAGAAGATTCATTGAAGGGCTCTCAGGGCCAGCCTCACTAATCAAAGTTCCAGGATGCTGATATTATTCTCTGCTTCATCTGGAGTCAAAGCCTTTAGGAAACTGATACCAGCTTGTGTGGCTGAGGAGAACACATTATGAAGGTAAATTTTGCTATAGTTGTCAGGTGAATGCTGCAATTCAACTGTATTGACAATAGAGAGGGAGCTCAAGGCTTCCTGGGCTACAGTCACATGCTCTCGTGGCATATTGCCACTTTTTTTTTTATCATCAATCTATGGCTGAAACCATTATTCCCAGTAACAAATGTAGGTTCTTCTACCTTGTGTCTCCTGGGAAGAAGGAGAATTGGGATCACGGAGATTAGCTTCTGATTTGACTCTTAGGATATACATACCCTTCCTTTCTGTATGCTGATCATATGTCCCAAACTGAATTATTAACCTTTCTGTTCTTTAAGGATACAGCCATGACTCTAGGTATTAAAACCAAGCAACCAGTGATCCGATTACCAAATAACAAAGAAGGGGAGGAAAATCTCCATGGGGAGGGGGAGAAGAAGGAAATCACATGACTTTAAATTATAGGTAAAAGGGTTCATGAATCCAAACTAGTTTTGTGAACCCAACTTTTATGTTTAGAGGTTCACAAAGCCATTTTGTGGGTATCCTCAATTAATGAAGTCTAACATGCAGCGATCTCTCCTTCTCTTCAATTCTAGTCTCAAAAAAGAGCTCAAATGCAGGAAAGAGTGATGCAGAAGGCATGTCAAGTCCATTTATAATGCTGTTTGGACAGTTTTCAAGCAAAAGGCTTTGTGTATTATGCTGTGCTTTAGCACTATTAAGTATAGGATAGCTGCCTTTGTGGATAAAGGCTATCATTGTTCAACTCTCTACCCAGTGTGAATGATTGACCAAACAGACATAAAAATATCTGACATATGTGCTGTAGTCTAAAGCATGTCATGATTTTACAATGATTTTCCTCATTATTGCAAAACTACAATACTACAACCAAAAAGGCAGGCATATAATAAAATCAAAGCTCTATGAAACATATGGAACAATTGCTCAATAGTTATATCTGTTAAAATCTATTGAATAGATAAAGCAGTTGAAAACTTTCTAAGGTTCTATGATTTTTTTTACACTGAATAGGGGAAAATTCCTATTTTTGGTTAAATGGTCTACCATTTCCCAGTGGTTTTAACCAGTCATAACTTGCCTTAAGAATAAAAGCAGTAAGTAATCCCGCATCTGTTCCTCCAGCCATCACTATCTTCCAGTGGTTCTCAAACTTTTCTAGTGGTGACCCCTTTCACACAGCAAGCCTCTGAGTGTGACCCCCCCCCCTTATAAATTAAAAACACTCTTTTATATTTAGCGCCATTATAAATGCTGGAGGTGAAGTGGGGTTTGGGGTGGAGGCTGACGGCTTGTGACCCCCCAGATAATAACCTCACGATTCCCTGAGGGGTCGCAACCCCCAGTTTGAGAACCCCTGCAATATTCAGTGGAAGGGTTTAAGAAATAAACAAGAGAAGCACATTTACAATGGAATAAACTACAAAGTTTCATGAGTCTTTTGTGTATAGAATATTAATGCTGGAAGTGGTGTATTACAAGAACTTTGAGACTGGATATATCTGACTTTCTTTTAATTTTTTTCAGTGTGCTGAAATGCTTTCAGTAAATGCCAGCAACATTTTGAAAGAATGTCAGCATGTAGAATTTCAAAAACCATTCTTTGGTTTAAAACCAAATAGACATACAAACCTGTTGTTTTACAAAACCCTAGGCCTATTATGGTCGCTGCGGTGAATTCAGCAGGACAAACAGAATAGTCATTACAATACACTAGATCAGTTCCACACTGTGGCTGCAAACCACGTCTTAAACTGAAACTATGTTAAAGAATAGGTCGAGTAGCCATTTTGTCTCTGCAAAAACAATGAGGAATCCTTGTGGCACCTTAGAGACTAACAGATGTATTTGGGCATAAGTTTTGGTGGGCTAGATGCATCTGATGAAGTGGGCTCTAGCTCACGAAAGCTTATGCCCAAATAAATTTGTTAGTCTCTAAGGTGCCAGAAGGACTCCTCATTGTTTTTGCTGATACAGACTAGGAGGTCTATATCAGCAAAACACAGCTACCACTCTGAAACCTGTCATTTTGTCTCTGATCCTTATGATGGGAACCCATAAGTCTATGGGCATTCTGGAAGGATACTCTATTAATTAGAATATGCTGTGTATTTGTGTAATCATTTTAATTTCTATGTTGCAGATTAACATTATTTGAAATGAGCATATATTTAGTTAAGATTCTTAATATAGTAATCATTATAAAATGGGACTTAAAATTTTATTGTACCGAAAAGACTGTCATTCAGCATGGAACTTCTGTTGACACACCAACATACTCAATTTCTTATTCCCCTCATATTGCACATCCTGTATATCTTATATGTTGTATAAGTCAAGTTTGAACAGTGTTCTCCAGGTTCGAGAATTTTAAAAAAAGTATTCTTCATTATAGCCAACGTTTACTTTTATAGCATAATGCACTTCAGTATTAATGTGAAGAAGCTTCAACCTTGAAAACAAGGTCAGTTCCCTTTCAGATGGTAAACTTGAGCAACATAATTAGATATTTGAAGTATAAATGCGGGGGGGGGGGGTGTTGATCCTTCAGCTCTTCCACTCATGGAATTCCCACTGAAGAGGAGTTCCAGACTCCTGAGTACCTATGAGCTCAGATCTCTTGTAAGATACTTTTCAGAAGATTTTAGATAATATCAATGGATCATTGGATGCCAATATCGGTCAAAAAAGGTACAAGATCAACTTAATCTTCCTCAACACTGCATGCCTTCATCACAGCAATGTGTAAAAATGCCATTACGAAGATGCTGGCAAACTTTCCAATGAACAAAACAAAGTTAACAGCTGAAAAAATATGTTAAAAAAGCTAAACTGTGATTCATGTTTGAGTAGATGGATCCATAACGTTAACAGCATAGTAAGTTATCCCATGTCTCTAATTTTAAAATGGCCACAAGTAGTTAACACAAGATATTTTTATTAATTTGATACTGAGGGAATAACCTGTGAAGAAAAATTATAAACTAGCAAGCTTGTTAAGGGTTTTAAGGGGACTGAATAAGTCAACATATTGCTATACTACCATATAGTTCAAAAACAAGCTAGTCCATATGAAATTGCTAAATGTCCGAGTGCTTAATAAAGGTGATCACAAACACAGTATAAAGACTTGCATATGATCCAATTATGTCAGAATGGATTTTACATGGAAAACAATGACCAAATGTTTCATGTGGTTCAAAGGAATCAGTAAGAATTTTTGTTCACTTTTTAAAAAGGCATGTCTTTGCAAATTTATGCCGGGGTTGTGGGTGAGTGTGATGGGGTTTACAAATCTATCACTAAGGCCAAGGCAAGAAAAAAGCTGGAGCAGTACTGGGCCAGGAAGACTCCGCCTCTCAGGCACTGGCAAGCATGTTCCTGGGGAAAGGAGAAGTATAAAAAGAGCTCCAGCAGCCCAGGTAGTGGGGGTGGAGAGAAACCATTTCCAGGAGGTGAAGGAGTGCTTACTGAGGCGGCCCTGCTGTGAAGTTCCCCCCACACCCTCCAGATATAGGGAGAACTGTGTGCTGGGCACCAGAGGGTTGCCTGCATCAGGTCCAAGACTCTGGGGGTTTGGAACAAGGACTATTATCAAACAGCAGCCGTGCCCCAAACTGAGACATTGGGTGGGGTAGGAAGTGGCTGGGGAAGGTGAACAGGAGGTGGGCCAAGTGTAGGTCAGGCGGTGCTGTCACACTTTCAGGGCCCTAGCCTGGGACCTGGTGGAATGGGAGGACCTGGGCTACTCTACCACCTACAGATTCCCCTATGCCTAGTCCTAGGACAGGCAGGACTAGGGTGCTACTGACAAGAAAGCTGACCCAGCTGAACCCTGTTCAGGGGGTCCCTCACACACTGAACTGAGAGAGAGACTAGAGCAGCAGGCCCTGACCACTAAGCCTGCTGACTGGATGGACCACTCTGCTACAGTGGGGAAAAAGGGAGTGGAGAGAGAGAAGAGAAAAACGCTGGTTGATAAGAAAACTGGCGGCTTAAGCATTACTTAAAAACCTTCAATGAAGATTACATTTTTAAAAAGCAGCCCAGTTATCCAAACCCCACACACTATTAATGAAACAAAACAGTCAATCCAGACTACTATGTCTGAGTCGCAAATGCGGTTGAAACAGGAATAAAACAAATGCAGTTTACACAACTTAATAAACTGTTCAAATTAGATAAGAGACACTCACACTTGTGGTGTAAGCAGCTTCAGGGTCATCCTCTAACACTCGTGACAGACCAAAATCAGAGACTTTACACATGAGGTTACTGTTGACTAAAATATTACGGGCTGCCAGATCACGATGTACATAGCCCATATCTGAGAGATACTTCATGCCAGATGCGATTCCACGAAGCATGCCAACCAGCTGGATGACTGTGAAGTGTCCATCATGCTTCTGCAAGTAAGATAGTACACAGTGTAAGTTCAAGGAACATTTCTAGTTTTGATGGATTTAACACTATTTACATAAACTGCAGTTTGCATTTAAAAATTGTTTATAGATTTAGGGTCCAATCCTGCACTCCCAATCCAGGCAAAACTCCCAGTGAAAATCCACTGTTATCACTTGCTTGTATTCCCATTTGTTAGTTGGTTCTCCTCCTTCTTGCCCCCTCCTATACTGCAGCCCTTCAGCTCTCCAACCTTTCTCTCTCGCTGTCCTTTATGTGGGTCACCTTCCTTTTCCTTTTCTACCTCCCGCTCCTCCATCAAACCCCCTTCTAATCCAACAATTCCCTTGTCTCCCCAACCTTCAGTCCCCAGTGCCCCTTCCCTTCAAATTCCCAAAAACCTAAAATCAATTTTTGCAATATAAATGAAACAATATAGAACAAAGTCCCTCCTCCTGTGCCCCCACCCAAAACCCCTCAGACCCAATGGAAATGACATGCTGTATATCTGCTCTTACTCCACTCACTTTAGCTTTGTATGCAATATCCCTTTGTATTGTAAAAATAGCTAAATGCAGTCTGAAGGCTTGGAGCACATATAGTACTAATCAGTAATTTCAGCAGAGTGGGTACTCTTGTTTTAATTTTGCTGAGAATAAGTCATAAAAATGCAACTCTTTCTACTGGCCTCTTAACTATTGTTTAACATACCCTAGTAGCTATTGGTGCAAATCATTTAGTATTTTTAAAAATAGTACTATATTTGCCCCCTCAAGTGCCAAATGATTAGGAGCCCTGTATAAGTCAATACAGCTGATTTTATACAAGTTGGGTGCATTCACCATTTGTAACCCTCCCTTAACACTGTAGTGAAGACACATGCATGTGTTATTTCTGATCTTTATTTTGGAGCTATTGAAAATGCTTTGGAGTCTAACTTTCAACATCCCTCTGTAATCAATCCTCATAAGCACCGAAACTCCGAGATGTGTACTTTTAGGTAAAAAAAAGACCCACAGGGTGGACACACGATCAGATTTGTAAAGCTTTCAGCTGTAAGTCTCCAAACAAAGCAGAGGTTTATAGACCCTCCATTTAAGCCAGTTGTTTGTACTAGTTTTGCTCTTTAATGTCTACAACTTTATAATGTGCTTTGGGAACAAAATGACTGGAATGTGATAAACATTAACTCTGAGAACCAATAAGTTTCATAATTACTTTTTCCTCCTGGATATCCTGTAACTGTCCCAGCTGCTTCAATACTGTGCAGCGTACATGCTCTCAGCTCTGCTATCACAGAAGTCAATGCTGATCCCCCAAAGAGACATGTTGCACCTACATAGTCAACTGATTTCTTCTCTGCCCAGCCCAACTGCCATCTACAGTCAGGCTGGTCCACAGTTAGCAGTCAGGGCATTGGGAAGGATGCAGTGAGGTTGTGACAGGTTGGGTCATAGAAACCTTCTTGGGACTGCCGCCTGATGTCCTGAGACTACCTCTGAGCCCGTTTTCCCTGGTAGCTTGGGACTTCAGTACCCTGTCTTATTGAGCCAGACACGCTAGCCTGCTGTAAACACAGACCCAGGTCTGAACCACATCCCCCAAAAGCTGCAGGCTTAACTGAAAACATCTTGAGAAGTGCTCCTGTCTCCAGCACCCAGACACTCAGTTCCCAAGGGGATCCAAACACCAAATAAATCCATTTTACTCTGTATAAAGCTTATAGAGGGTAAGCTCATAAATTGTCCACCCTCTATAACATTGATAGAGAGATATGCACAGCTGTTTGCTCCCCTAGGAATTAATTACTTACTCTAGGTTAATTAATAAACAAAAAGTGATTGTATTAAATATAAAAAGTAGGATTTAAGTGGTTCCAAGTAATAACAGATAGAACAAAGCAAATTACCAAGCAAAATAAAACAAAAACATGCAAGTCTAAGCCTAATACAGTAAGAAACTGATTACAGATGAAACCTCACCCTCAGAGATGTTCCAATCAGCTTCTTTCACAGACTAGACTCCTTTCTAATCTGGGCCCAATCCTTTCCCCTGGGCTGATACAGTCTTTGTTCCAGCTCAGGTAGTAGCTAGGGGATTTCTCATGACTGCCGCCCCCTTTGTTCTGTTCCACCCCCTTATACATCTTTTGCACAAGGCGGGAATCCTTTGTCCCTCTCTGGATTCCCACCCCTCCTTCTAAATGGAAAAGCACCAGGTTAAAGATGGATTCCAGTTCATGTCACTATAAGATTTCATCACCCACTTGCCAGCACACACATATATGGGAAGACTTGCAAGTAAACAGAGCCATTTACAACCAACTGTCCTCGTTAATGGGAGCCATCAAGATTCCAAGCCATCATTAACTACCTGAAAGGAGGTTCCAAAGAGGATGGCTCTAGACTGTTCTCAGTAGTACCAGATGACAGAACAAGGAGTAATGGTCTCAAGTTGCAGTGGGGGAGGTTTAGGTGGGATATTAGGAAAAACGTTTTCACTAGCAGGGTGGTGAAGCACTGGAATGGGTTACCTAGGGAGGTGGTGGAATCTCCTTCCTTAGAGGTTTTTAAGGTCAGGTTTGACAAAGCCCTGGTTGGGATGATTTAGTTGGGAATTGGTCCTGCTTTGAGCAGGGGGTTGGACTAGATGACCTCCTGAGGTCCCTTACAACCCTGATAGTCTATGATTCTATGATTAAT
Organism: Chrysemys picta bellii; assembly: GCF_011386835.1. Taxonomy (NCBI): domain Eukaryota; kingdom Metazoa; phylum Chordata; order Testudines; family Emydidae; genus Chrysemys; species Chrysemys picta. The sequence goes on along the minus strand of NC_088791.1, from coordinate 168,044,016 downwards.
GGCCCAAACTTTGCATAATTACAATAGGACCTCAGAATTATATTTCATATTTCTAGTTTCAGATACAAGAATGATACATTTATACAAATTGGATGACCACACTCAGTAGATTATAAGCTTTGTAATTATACCTTACAAGAGACCTTTTGCATGAAGCATAGTCCAGTTACATTATATTCACACTCATTAGCATATTTTCATAAAATCATATAGAGTGCAACGTCACAGAGATACACTGACACTCCATAAGTGGGGAGAAGGTTCCTTCTTAAAGGGGCCACATTGCATCAGGGAGAATCACCCAGATGAAAACTCAATGATTGGGGCCTATTGTGCTAAAAATCTCCACTTGGCAATTATTAGCAGAGAGATAAAAAGTGATCTTCTCACTGACTCCAAATCCTCTCCCTGAAATAATTAAGGAACCTATTCTGTCCTTCCCCTGTTGCAGCCACACAGGTATAGGTGGTCTGACCTATCAGCCACAGCTGGACTAGTATCGGTCACAAGTCAGTAGTCAGGGAGCAGGGAGCAGAGTAATGGCTTAAAGCCAGGATCAATAGGCAAGAGTCAGGGTTAGCATCAGGCTGGGGTCAGAAATTGGAAATCAGCAAGTGACGTGAAGTCTGGAGTCACAGAACCCTGCATAGCTGCCCAAACAACTTCCTGGAGCACTCTCCATGGTTAAATAGTGATCATGGGCCAATCAGAAGGCCACAGGGTGCTGTCACTCAGGACCTTTTGGGTGGTACTCCCTGAAGTGCCTAATCTCCACAGTGCTCTTTGGATGTCGCTCTGCATGGCCTCCCAGTGATGATGTGAGAATGTCAGCTGCCCCACACCTGGATTCTAGTCTTGTGGATCCTTACAAGAATTCTTATTGTTTTAGGGTTTTTATAACTACTAAACATCTAATATTGGAGTCACCTAGGCCTGGCCAAGGATCAGTGTCAAGTACTCATATTCATCTGTTCTCCACCCACAGAACAGATGCAGGTTAGTCTGACCCCACCCCTCCATCCCAACATACTCAAACATCCCCTGTTGGCCAGGCGCAGAGAATTCATGTGGCCACCTAGGGGTAACTTGCTCCTTATAGCTACATACATTTGCTTCAGTATTTGGTTCAACGTGTCTATAACTGAACTTTTCTCCCAAAATCTTTAGACTCCCACCCTTCATTATCATTGCTGACTGTTCTACCTCCACCACTTCCCTGGGAATCCAGGTTCAAAATCACAGACTCATCTGCAACACCTCCAGGTCTCCCTCTAAAAATCACAAAATATCATCCTTTCCTCTACTCCCTACTCCTAAATATCTGGACAGTGTCTAGATAACGACTTTTCTTAAAATATAACCTCTTTATATTTGCCACATTCTAATATAACTGAAATGCATATGATAAAATTCATCTTGCTTTTCTGACATTCCAACTACGTCTCCCCATCCTTGAATCCCTTTATTAACTTTCTGTTGTACTGCCTCAAGTTCAAGCTTCTAATCCCCAACTTCCAGTCTCTTCACAGTTTCACATCTGTCTACATTTTGTCTCTAATTTCACCCTTCTTTCCCTCTCATTCCATATGTTCCTCCCAAATCCTCTCCTGTAACTGGTCCCCTTTTCCCTTCCCACACTTGGCTGTACATCTCGTTTCATGCTGCCCCCACACTTGGAACAGTCTCTCTTTTCCTGTAAGCTAAACATCCTTCCTCTTCAAAATCTTTCCTTAATCACTTCTTTTGCATTGATTTCCATGCCAATTTTATTCCCTTGCTATCTTTGAACTGCTGTTTTCCCCACATATCATACTTGTCTGTCTGACTTAAGCTGACCAGGATAGACACCTTGGGCCAAGTCATCCCTTGAGCAATTCAACTGAGTTAATGAAGTTACACAAGGTAAAAACTTGACACCCCCCCCCCCCGACGCCCCAAGTCTTATGCATTTGTAAATCTCTATGTGCACCTGGGAGTCAACACAATCCTCTGGCAACTTTCCCACGTGCCTTGCTTCATTTATGTGTCTTAAGGAGACATAAAACACTCTCTATCATACATCTGAATGATACAGTGGATGTTATCCAGGGCTTAGTTCCAATTCCCAGGGCTTAGATATTCAATGTGCTTTTGATATGATTCCCACCTGGCTGCTGAGGGTGTTTATCAGCACTGGTAACAAATCAGATTACAGTGAATTTGTGCAGTTCCATCAAATTTTTAAACAGGCTTTAATAGCTTTACCAAATAAACTTTTGTCATCAGTTGAGATATATCTAATGTCTGCCTGGTCCTGAATTTATGCTTCTGATCTAATGCTTTGGGAAATGGTTATGTTCAACTACAGATTTGTCTTGCAAAATCCTACTTAAATGAAGTATTGCAGTCAACCTATAGAACTTCTCTTTGCTATAGTGTATGTTATTATTTTACTAAGCATTGTACTAAGCACTTTACACAAATTCCTCAAGAATCACATTGCAACTAGGTATTACACAGACATATAATTCATGTTTTCTTCATTATGTGGCCGGCACTCCGATTTGTATTATTGTCATTGAATTATGTCAGCTGTCAACTTCTTCTTTAGTGAACAGGACTCCATATAATGGATACTAAGTAATTTCATAGAACATAATAGAAATTATTTTAGTTCATTTTAAACACTGCTGAATGATACTGTTTGACAATAGCGCCAAGTGCATCTTCAAGTATTATATGCTTGTGTATTATACCATCAGAAGAGACTAGGGATGTGTATTTTTTCTTTTACAGTAACAGGCTGTGTTATCTCTAGTAGTGCTCAGATTGGAAACAAAATACCAACAGTTGCCCAGTAGCCTCAACTGTTCCCCTCCCCCTTTCTCATTTAAAGCAGTAATAAGTAGAGGATATGACATAACCATTTACCCTTCCTTCTGCCCCCATCCCTAAAGCACTTGTCTCTAGAACACAGCTACTGCAGAATGCTCAGCACACATTTTTATACAATTGTTTCAACACAACTACGCATTTAAAATCTTTACATTGGCTTCCCTTAAGACTCCATATCACTTTGAATTTTTGTTGTTGTACGTATTAATTACTAAATTATTTTTGTACTCCAGATCATTAGACATATGACCCTTGTCACTAAATGGGCAGAATATTTACAATGGTTGTCATTTTAAACAATCTATTCTTTGAGCAGAAGATAACTATGGTGTCTCTGGGTAAATGTTGGCTCTACAATGGCAACTATGGTAGTTTGTCCTTAGCCTAATCTTGAACCCCCTGGATGATGGGACAACTATGATACTTGATTGTGGCATTTATTTCCAGCTCAGTTTTTAAATGCCCAATCTGTTTTTTGGTTCAGAGAAAAAAAAATTGCTGCCTTAACAATCCCTAAAATCCCTACAAAAGGTACTGAAATGCTGTCTTTCTCCTACTGGGAAAGGAGTGCGCCTCCAATAAATAAGAGTGCAGGTGCATGTTGTGTGTGAAGGGAAAAGAGAGAGTATTAGTTATGAGCTTTAATGTTGTTGCCTCTCTTGCTGCAGATAAATAAGAAAGGGAACCATTAAATTTAGCAATGGCATGTGGCCTCTTTTCCCCAAAGATGACTTTCTGACTAGTGAGGCCAGATTAGATGGATTTACAACATGTGCTTTACAACTTCATTTTATAGAACTCTTTCCAAGTCTTCATTTTTCTCTTTCCCTCCCTTTTCCCCAACGTTATTTAATGTAGGCTTCTACTGCAGAATCTAACCTCTAAGCTGACAGGAAGGGTGAGGTTGATGGCAAATCTGCTCTGGGAATTACATAATAATGGCTGCTGCCTCCAAAAGCAATATACTCAGAGACTTCTTCCCTCCAGAACCTTATCTTTCACTTCTTTTAGCCTCTACTAGACTTGCCTTGGGGAATTAAAGTTTGGTAATAAATCCTGGCCTTATAGTTTACAGTATAGTCTGCTTCTGTTCATGCATCAAGATAGCTAAACAAATTATTTTATATAGTCTTTTTTGAGGAAGAGGATTAATTGTTTTATAGTGTTTTGGTACATGACGCTTCTCCGTATTGAAATCTAGCTTTTTCTATGACCATTTATTGTTTTACAGTGAAAAAGAAAATAACGGCATAGGCTTCTAAGCAGGAGCAGGGGCCTTTCAGAAAGGGGGACTACACAAAAATGAGGAAGTTAAATAGAAATTAAAAGGTACAGTATCAAAAGGGAAATTCCTGCAAGCTACATGGAAACTTTTTAAAGAAATCATAATAGAGTCTCAACTTAAATGTATACCCCAAATTAAAAAACATAGTAAGAGAACCAAAAAAGTGCCATCATGGCTAAACAAAGTAAAAGAAGCAGTGAGAGGCAAAAAGGCATCCTTTAAAAAGTGGAAGTTAAATCCTAGAGAGGAAAATAGAAAGGAGCATAAACTCTGGCAAATGACATGTAAAAATATAATTAGGAAGGCCAAAAAAGGAATTTGAAGAACAGCTAGCCAAAGACTCAAAAAGTAATAGCAATTTTTTTTAAGTACATCAGAAGCAGGAAGCCTGCTAAACAACCAGTGGGGCCACTGGACGATCGAGATGCTAAAGGAGCACTCAAGGATGTTAAGACCATTGCAGAGAAGCTAAATGAATTCTTTGCATTGGTCTTAATAGCTGAGGATGTGAGGGAAATTCCCAAACCTGAGCCATTCTTTTTAGGTGACAAATGTGAGGAACTGTCACAGATTGAGGTGTCATTAGAGGAGGTTTTGGAACAAACTGATAAACTAAACAGTAATAAGTCACCAGGACCAAATTGTATTCACCCAAGAGTTCTGAAGGAACTCAAATGTGAAATTGCAGAACTACGAACTGTAGTTTGTAACCTATCATTTAAATCAACTTCTGTACCAAATGACTGGAGGATAGCCAATGTGACGCCAATTTTTAAAAAGGGCTCCAGAAATGATCCTCACAATTACAGGCCGGTAAACCTGACTTCAGTACTGGGCAAACTGGTTGAAACTATAATAAAGAACAAAATTGTCAGACACAAAGATAAACATAATTTGTTGGGGAAGAGTCAACATGGTTTTTGTAAAGGGAAATCATGCCTCACCAATCTACTAGATTTCTTTGAGGGGGTCAACAAGCATGTGGACAAGGGAGATCCAGTGGATATAGTGTACTTAGATTTTCAGAAAGCCTTTAACAAGGCCCTCACCAAAGTCTCTTAAACAAAGTAAGCAGTCATGGGATAAGAGGGAAGATCCTCCCATGGATTGGTAGTGGGTTAAAATATAGAAAATAAAAGGTAAGAATAAATGCTCAGTTTTCAGAATGGAGAGAGGTAAATAGTGGTGTCTCCCAGGGGTCTGTACTGGGACTAGTCCTATTCAGGATATCCATAAATGATCTGGAAAAAGGGGTAAACAGTGAGGTGGCAAAATTTGCAGATGATACACAACTATTCAAGATAGTTAAGTCCCAAGCAGACTGCAGAGAGCTACAAAAGGATCTCACAAAACTGAGTAACTGGGCAACAAAATGGCAGATGAAATTCAATGCTGATAAATGCAAAGTAATGCACATTGGAAAGCATAGTCCCAACTATACATATAAAATGATGGGGTCTACATTAGCTGTTACCACTCAAGAAAGAGAACTTGAATCATTGTGGATAGTTCTCTGAAGACATCTACAGCAGCAGTAAAAAAAAAAAAAAAAAAAAAAAGGGGGGGGGGAACAGAATGGGAATCACTAAGAAGGGGATAGATATTAAGACAGAAAATATCACATTGCCTCTATATAAATGCCTGGTATGTGCACATTTTGAATACTGTGTGCAGATGTGATCGCCCCATCTCAAAAAAGATATATTGGAATTGGAAAAGCTTCAGAAAAGGGCAACAAAAATGATTAGGGATATGGAATGGCTTCCATATGAAGAGCAATTAATAAGACTGGGTCTTTTCAGCTTGGAAAAGAGAAGACAAGGTTGAATATAAGAGAGGTCTATAAAATCATGACTGGTGTGGAGAAAGTAAATAAGTAAGTGTTATTTATTCCTTCTCATAACACAAGAACTTGGGGTCACCAAATGAAATTAATAGGCAGTAGGTTTAAAACAAACAAAAGGAAGTATTTGTTCATGCAACACACAGTCAACCTGTGGAACTCCTTGCCAGAGGATGTTGTGAGGGTCAAGATTATAACAGAATTAACAAAATAATTGCCAGAAGCTGGGAATGGATAACAGGTGGTGGATCCATTGATGATTACCTGTTCTGTTCATTCCCTCTGGGGCACCTGGCTTTGGCCACTGTCAGAAGACAGGATACTGGGTTATATGGATCTTAGGTCCGACCCAGTATGGCCATTATGTTCATGCTTTACAAGTATGCACGAAGGCCATAGTTTTATAAGAAAACAAATAAAACAAGCGCCAGATGATTCTTCTCCAAATGGAAAGAACTCTGATCTGGCAGAAAAGGAAGGTGGGAGTGCCAGCTTTGCTGCATCATTGAAGCCCACCCAAGGAGGCAACGTGCGGCTTGAGTATCAAAGACTTTCAGGATATGTCTACACTGCAATTAAAAATCTGCAGCTGGTCTGAGACAGCTGACTTGGGGTCACAGAAGTCAGGGTAAGGGGCTGTAATTGCAGTGTACATATTTGGGGGACGCTCCTCCCTCACAGTGGGAACATCTATACCACAATTAAACAGCCTCTTGGCCTGAGTCCTGCAAGCCTGAGTCAGCTGATGCCGGCCAGCTGTGGGTGTCTAACTGCAGTGTAGACATACCCTCAGTGGCCAGGAGCAGGAGGAGCTGATCTCCATGGCATTCTGCTTTCATAGGCATCAGGAGACTGGATTATCCATTGTCCCCTTCACCACGTGTAGTCACTTAAACCAGCGACCAATGGCTGTTAGACGCTACCAAAGCAGAATGACAGTGTTTACAGCCACTTTGCATCACCAAGGTGAACGCTCATAACTGAGGATACTTGAAGCACCCTGTACCTATCTGAGAGAGAAAATGGAGTTTTGCACTGGTGCGGGGGTGCCTTTACAAGAACCAGTGGTGCCAGAGGAGCAGGATGGAGAGTGTGACCAGCATTCCCTTCCTTGTACATCTCTGGAAGTCACACAACTGGGAAGCTGAAACCCTTGACCCCTCCCCAGAATCCCAGACCCCTCCCTTTTTAGGAAACAGTTACATAAAAATGCCACGAGGCAAACTTTAAAGAGTTGCTTGGCCCCAGGTGAATCCCTACAGGATTGGAATGGAAGAGTGAGACAACACACCACAATTAAATGCAAATGGATTACTATTATAATCAGGCCTCTTAAAGAACAATTTATGGTACAAAGTAATTTAACTAGAACTCTGATCTGATTTAATGTTGCTGTGTCCCAATTTGCTATCTCAGTGCACTAATTATTGATTAGCGCATTTCAAAAGCCTAATGGAAATAAAATACAGTAGTTAAGATTAGCTACTCTCCAGCTGGAGAAAAACTACACAGGTAGTCAGGGAAGCAAAATAAAAGCTCTCTGAGGGAGGGTTTCTAATTTATTTTACAGGTTTCTAGGGTTCTTAGCCAACCATAAACACAAACAAATCCCAAAATGTCAATCTCTGGCTACCTTCCTTTTGTGAAGCTTAAATCCTTAAAATGAACAAACAATCTCTAACCACAGAACAGTGCAAAGTCAGGAGCTTTTCTACCTCTACATTCCCCACTCTGACTTCTCTCCCATGTATGAGATTTAAACAGAGGCAACATGCCCCAGTGGTAAGGAAGCCAGACTGATCATCAAGGGCGTGGAATTTTTATTTCTTCTTAAAAGTTTGGGTTTGGTTTATAGGTTAGGTTTGGGCATAGTTCCAAATTTAGGTCAGTCCTTTTGTAAGATAGGGGAAAGAAACTGATTTTAATTAATAATTGTAACGCTTGTGTTTGGAAGATTAATTTGCGCACACACACACACACACACACACACACACACGTTACAAGAGAGGAGATACTATGCTTATCAATACTATCTAAACTATTGCAGTGGGATGGGGGAAGAAAAGGAAAACTATAGCAAATCAGGATCTGAGAAGAGGGTATTATCTTAGAATCTATATATCTTGGGCAATTTAGGGTGCTTGGTGTCTTGCACACATTGCTGAGATGAGTTAAAATGAAAATGTCCTTTAATTAAATAAATAACCTTACTTAGTCTGCTGTCATTAGTTGACTCCCCTTCATTAAATGCACAGATGAATCAGCTTTCAAAATTATGAATGTTTGTGTACTGTGGCAAGGTACCTCTTCCACCTCACCAGGGTCAGTGATTCCCCTCTCTGGCAGTGGGAGGCTTGGAATAAATCAAACCCACTCCAGACAGTATTTGTTTTCCCATTAGGGGTTTAGTTCTGAATACTTTTGAGGTAGGCCTCAGGACAGGCCCAAAGAGTGCTCCTCCATCAAACAAAAGAAACAAATTCACATCACAAACAAAGGGAAATACCTCTTCCTATGCCCTCTTTGGGTGTTGGCTGGGGTGAGGTGTGTGGCCTTGTTATTGACCTGGGGTGCCAGTCCTTCCCCTAAACAGACAGTCAGGTAGCTTCTCCTATAGGGAGAAGGGCAGCCTTCCACCCTGGAGAAGCCTTTCTCCCTGCTGCCATTAGCTCTGCAGCAGCATCTCTCTCCTCTTCTCTCACCACAGGCAGTAGCGTAGCTAGCGGGGTGCAGGGGAAGCAGCCGCTTCCCCCGCCTTTCCAAAAGCGGCCGCAGGAGTGGGGGGCGCAGGCTGGCGGCCCGTAGAGCAGCCGGCAGCCATGGAGGTAGTGGTGAGCTGAAACCGGTTGTTAAATTTGGAAGCCCTTTTAGAACTGGTTGTCCCGGGTCTAAAAGGGCTTTTAAATTGAACAAAAGTTCCAGCAGCTCCCTGCCATGCCCCCAGCCCCAGCTCACCGGGCTCTGGCTCTGCTTCCTCCCCTGAAGGCTCCCCCTCCCGGCTTCCTGCGAAGGGGGGTGGGGTGTCAAGGAACATGGGGGGCTGGATGGGCAGGAGTCCTGGGGAGCGGGGGGGGGGGCATGACCCCCTCATGGGGAGAGGAGGAGGGAACTGGTTGTTAATATTTTGGCAGCTCATCACTGCATGGAGGAGTGGTGGGCATGGCCGGAGGAGTGGGGGGGGGCACAGCCAGAGGAGTGGGGGGCACAGCATGGCAGCCGCGGCCGGAGAAGCAGGGGGGGGGCAATGGGGATGGCATGGCAGGGCCAGAGGAGCAATGGGAGGGGGGGGAGGGGCGGTGTGGCCGGAGGAGGAGTCAAGAGGGGCGTGGCCAGAGGAGGAGCCAAGGGGGGGGCACCTTTTTTATGTTTGCTCCCTCTCCTCTTAGAAGCTGGCTACACCACTGACCAGAGGAGGGGTTTTTGAAGGTCTCAGGCAGCCCTTAATTGGACTCAGGAGTCCCTAGTTGACATGAGATGACCTCTCTTCATCAGCTCATAGGGAAAAGGACCTTTATCATTCTGGGGCTGATATACTTGCAGTCTACCACTCTCTTACAGCTGTCCAGCCTGACTTTGTCACAGTATATTTCAGGAACATAAGATGCGTGTGTGTGTCTCTCTCTCTTTCATATGTATGTATTTTTTTGAGTCTGCTGTCTATTTCATATAAGCCTCTGTGGTGTTTAAGGTATTGGTTTTGACCTAGCAAACCCTAGAGAGTTTGGAACTCTCTCTCTCCCTGCGTGATACAAAAACAACATGAGGAAGACTGATCTTGCATTTAAGACCATGGACTGGGATTCAAGTGATCTGGGTTCAGTGCCCACTTCTGCTATCCACTTCCTTTCTTTGTGACCTTGGGCAAGTCACTTATTTTATAGTTGGGAAACTGCAGCATAGGGATGAGGATAATATTTACTTTCTCCCACCCTTTGTTGGTCTTCTCTGTTTAGACTGTAAGCTCTTTGAGGCAAGAACTGTCTTACTATGTATTTTGTAGTGCCTAGCACAATGGGGCCCCAATGGAGATAGGGGCATTTAGGTTCTACTGAAATACAAGTAATAGCATTAAAGCTAACAATTCTCTGGTTTAAGAGCAGGGGCTGATGGTAGGATGTCTTCCATGAAGGTCTTTTCTGGAGTTCACTTTCCACATTGGTAAATCAGGTTTTGGAGAAGGGTTGGGTTGAGGGATGTGGTGGTAACATTCAGGGTAACATTTTTTGAGGAGCACTTGCTATGGTGGGGAATATTCTTATATTTTGGATGTTTATCCTTTGACTGCATGTAAGAACACCCAGAACAGTAGAAAGAAACTCTTTTAAATATGAAGAAAGATAGATGTTATGAAGTTCTTCCGGATCTTGCCACATGAAAGGCTCTTTGTAAATGTAAAAATGTATTATGATTTAGAGATAAACTCTCTCTGTACTTCTTTGCATCTTCACAAAAGCATTTCAAAGTTTAGACTTAAGAAATCTACAGGAAATAACTATTTTTAATGAAGCAAACTGATTTCTTTTAAAATTTGATACTGGCAGTCATTTGCTTTGGTAATTATTAACAGGAATTCCCATGAAATATCTACAATGCTTTCAGATGCTGATTATTATTTAAAATCCTGTCAAAAGGCATTTTTAAATAATAAACCAAATCTGCAGTGAGAAAGAAAGCTGGAAAATAATATACTCAGAAAACAGCTGCAGAAAATAATGACTAGCACATTCCCAAACATTTTGCCTAAAATATATATTTGGTACAGTGTGAACATCATTGCTCCATAATAACCTCATAATTGTGATGATCTCAGCTTCTAACATAGTACTGTAAGTGCATATCAAGAATAGCTCATTAGATCCTACAGCTGTGCAGAGAAAGGTAACTGTGTGGAGGATTTCAGTATTTGAAATAAGGTTTCACCCTGATTCAGAACAAGACCCCAAAATTTCAAAGTTCTCCACAAAACAGAATGGAGCCCCAACTCAGAGAGACAATCTGCCTTGGAAGCTCAGGGGTCTCCAACTCAGAGGCAGTCTGGCAGGCGACTGACAATGAGCCGGTGAGGTGAGCTGTTAGGAAACCAGGTGGAAGCGTGCCTGGCAGAGACGTTTTGAAACCTGCCTGCGTTTCCCAAGGAACTTTGTCTGTGAAACAGATTGTCAACCTCTGATGAAAAATTGTTTCATCTGAATTTTTCTGACCAGTTCTAGCAGAAGCTTATGCCCAAATAAATCTGTTAGTCTTTAAAGTGCTACCAGACTCCTTGCTGTTTTTGTAGATACAGACTAACACAGCTACCCCCTGATACTATACATCATAGTGTTATCCAATCTTGATGGAAGAGAGGGTGAGTGAATGTTTGGGACCAGGGGAGAGAAAATGGGAACTCCCGAGTTTCCTAGTGTAGGGAACAGAAAGCAAATAGAGGGTAGAGGAAAAAATACAGGGGAATTATCAAAATGGAAGGCAAAAAATACATAAAAGCATCTTCAGTAATGGCTCAATTATGCTTTTAAGGTAAAACTCTCTTCCCTCCAGACACCTCATCTTTTCCTGTATTGACTATTGCCACTCTCCCCTCCATTGCCTTCCTCTCAGAAACCTCAACCCTGCCCCGGACCATTCAAAATACAGTTGCTAATTTCACCACCTTTGCCTGTTATTCTGATTACATGACCCCATCTTTGAATCCCTCTGCTGGCTCCCCCTTCTCCACTGCATCATCACATTCAAGTTTCTCGCACTTGCTTTTCAAGCCATTGACCACTCTGCCCCTCCCTGCTTATCTGCTCCTATATCATACCCCCCAGTGTTGCAGGTTGGACCCTCTGCTTATACACTTTCCCACAAATATCTTCACACTTTCTTCCACCTCACCCCTTATACATGGAATACCCATTCCACATTAGTTCACAAAGCCACTTAGCCTCTCCTCCTCCGAATCTCACTTCAAGACCTACTTTTACCATGATGGCAACTAATAATGGTGAGATGGACAGTCAGTGTGGTTCGTTGATATTTATACATGTAACACAAATTTTAAATAATTCACATAGCTATCCTGAAATCGTAAGTTCCATGCTGGTTTTGAGGGGTCTCTTACTGGAGGCTGAGCTTAAAGTGAGTGTATTTTCACAAGCTGTGGAGAGTGCCAGAGCCCTCTACTGAGCCCTCTACTGATGTTGGCAGAAGACCCCATATGACCTTGGGGGCAGCCCTTTCCTCCTTCCACCTCATTGATTAAAATCAAATTCAAATGCAAACAATTTCCCATGCTTTATACATCCCTTCCTTAATATTCAAAGGGTGACCTTTAGGGGAAAAAGGTTAGTGTTGAGACAGTTCACCAGTGAACTGTTTTCTAATTCAATTTGTTAAATGCAAGTAACCATAAATAATTATAAATCAATTACCAACCCTGCTGTCTACTTCCCCAAGCAAAAAATTATAACAAAGTATTTCTGAAAGTGATTGAGCAAAATGAACAGCTTCCATAAGGCAAGGCATTTGCGTTTCAATTTATCTTTTCCTTCATAATAGCACCATTTGAAATACATTTTGCTAAATATGGGAACTGCTCTTGTAGAAGAAATCAATTATATTCTTAAGTTTAAATCTTCTTTTTTCCAGTTATGCTCTAATGTATCACTGTACCTAAGAAATGTACCCTGGGGAAAATGCTTCTATTCTTCACTAAAAATCCATGAATAACATTATGTAAAAATTAATTTATGATAAATGATTTAAAATCTTAACCTAGTATGGCTTCTTATTCAAATGTCATCAGAAAATGACACCTCACCCGCAGAAAGGAGTCAAGGGATCCATTCTCCATATATTCCACCACAATCATTACTGGTCTGCCTGCAAAGACAGCAAAGAAACACATTAGGATTATAGCTATATTAAGGGCTTGTTATATTTCCAGCTGTTACAAACAGATTATTTTCATTACTTAAATATGTAGCTCTTTTTCAAAATCTTCCTCTACAGCACAAATGCGTCATTGTTTTGTTATCCCTCAGCAACATTTTCAATCAATATTTTCTTTATTTGAGGCACTGAAGTAGCTGATTACATACAGTTCATTTTGGCAGTGTTTTCTTTAAAATAGTCAAACTAGAGTCCTCAATTCCAAACAGTTACCATTTTTGTACCTGTCAGTGGGAGAAGTAGCATCTTTAACATGAATGTGTAGTAATTACAGCTATATTTTACAAAGAATACTTCTGAAAACACTCAAGGCAAAAAAAAAAAAAAGAAATTGATAAACCATCTCTAAAAGAAACCAAAATCTGCCCTGTCAAAGAAAAAGCATGTAAGCCAAAAACTTCAATGACCCTATATACTATGAAAGCAAAGAAATCTCTCGTGTGTGTGTGTGTGTTACTGATCTGCCTTTCGTGGAGTTTCTAAACCTTCATTTCTGTGAAACATGGCCATATTTTTATCCATAGATATGCTGATGCAGTATGGTCCTAGGCCACCAACATACTGAATTCAGTGCTTAATTTTTTCAAATCAATGGAACTATTCATGTGTTTAAAGTAAAGCATGTGCTTAAATGCTTTACTGGCTTGGGGGCTATCTGGGTCTCTTATGTACTTTGTTCTGCTTGACTAATGCATATTTCCTAGTTGGTTCTGTATTATGTTCAGAAAAGAACCAGCTCAGAAACCGATTAACATTATATGGTTTTTACCAACATGTCCAACTTGCCAAGTTTTATATTTTATCTGTTGTATGTACCTAAATGGCATCTTACTGCTGGTATCCAGGCATGAGCTGTCACTCCAAAACTGCCTAGCAGGAACAGTCGAATTTACCCGCTAATTGGGGCCCGCAGTGAGATGTTTCAGAATGGTTAGTACACCTCTACCTCGATATAATGCTGTCCTCGGGAGCCAAAAAATCTTACAGCGTTATAGGTGAAACCGCATTATATTGAACTTGCTTTGATCTGCTGGAGTGCGCAGCCCTGCCCCCCCCAGCACTGTTTTACCGCGTTATATCAAAATTCGTGTTATATTGGGTCGCGTTATATCGGGGTAGAGGTGTACTACACAGGGTCAGGGCTGGCTCCAGCTTTTTTGCCACCCCAAGCGGCAAGGGGGAAAAAAAAAAAGAAAACCCCGATTGAGCTGCCGCAGACGTGCCGCCAAAGAGAAAGAGAGGGAGTGAAGGACCCACAACCAAATTGCCGCCAAAGACCCGGATGTGCTGCCCCAATAATGGACAGAGTGCCGCCCCTTTCTATTGGCCGTCCCAGGCACCTGCTTCCTTCGCTGGTGCCTGGAGCCGGCCCTGCACAGGGTCAACTAATAAATGCAAGACTAATGTAATGAACAAGCACATATGCAAGATTGTTGTTCTATGCACTTTTCCTCCTGGCCAATCTCTTTTTGTGGCAATGCCTGTATCTGGAAGGGTCTATGTAAAACAGAACTTTTAATAACAGGTACCATCATGACTCATCCCATTTCTCTCTAAACGGGCCCAATAATTTCAATTCCTTTGCAAGTCCTTATGTAAAAGTCTTTCCCTGTGAGAAGGAAAATTTATGGGGGCCTTAGGACTCTGGTCAAGCTTACAGGCCTAAAGAGTTGACCGAGCCTGTTTTTGTATGGAAAGACTCCAAAGCAGAACAATGGCTTTGTGTGTATAAAGGGCACGAGGGGGCAGAGTGAAAAAGTCCCCAAGGAGCATAATTTGCAATAGCCAGGCTTATGAAATATATAACCACAACAGTTGTGTTAGAAAGGTCGCTGACCGCAAAAGAACAGACAGTGAGTAACATGAGGGGCCTAGAGGGAGAGATGCTTGTTCTTGCTTTTGGCCTGTATTGATTTTGCAATGTATTCCAAATAAGGTAATTAATATGGAAGTATGTGTAATTTGTCTGTGGTTTTAAGCGTTAAAAAGCTTGTGTGTTCCTTGATTCAGGGGGCAGTTACTTAGAGCTGTTACCCCCCCCCCGCACGCTTGTAATCAACAAAGGTGCCTCAGGCTGATCTGATCCAAAATCAATCGTGTGGTCGATTTTCCACAACACCTGCCTATCTTTTAGTTTTTAGTTGGCTGTCCCTGGACTCATTCCTATTTCTGCTATACATTTTTTTCAGATGGGCTAATGAGACGGTAACACAGTAATCAGGGTGACTTACCTAATGGCATTATAATATTTCCACTCCTATTTTCTATCCCACTCTTTATATATGCAAATTTTTGCATATTTTTTGACTGACTGTGGACATGTTGGACAGCTCAATAAAATACATAGCCTGCTGTGCTGAGGACGCTCCCTTTTAAGTCCCTCTTTCAACTGGAGCATGCCTGTCAGCGGCCTGTCAGGGCGGGTCTTCCTGGGCCCAGAATTGCTCCTGCATTCTTAGCTCTACAGTGTGGGGTTTAGCCACCCCATCACAGTAATATGGAAGGCAAGGTCCGAGAAATGCGCCAAGTTCTAGAAACAAAAGCGATCATGTTTTAGATGGTTTTTTAGATCCTGTGACAGTTTGTTTCACAGCCACGGACTGGCCCCATTGAAAGCTCTGTCTCCTTCACAAATGGGCTTTACCTTTGCCATGGACAGCTCTCTAGTTTCCGAGGAGCAGAGTTGTCTATCATAGTCCTCATCCCAGAGTTTCAGATGATTTCTTTGGTATCCTGTGAACAGGCTATTGAGCTCTTTGAAGATAAGGACAGAAACCTTGAATTGGACCTGATATTCTGTGGGAAGCCAGTATAGGGAGCAGAGGAGACGCTGATGTTCTTATGGTAGTCTGTGTTGCTTAGGAGACATGCTGCTGTGTTCTGTACTAGTTGGAGTTTCCTAAGGGCTGGTGATTTCATGCCCAGGTGTATTACATTGTTGAAGTCCAGCCAGCAAATGAAAGAATATGTTGCTGAGGCCAGGTCACTGTCTGCCAGGATTAGATATCATCTTTTTGCCACCTGGAGATGTTGATAGTGTTTCTTGTGGCCACAGCTAGGTGAGAGCTTAATGGCTGTCAGGAATCCCAGGAGCTATCTTAAACTGTGGTCTGAAGTTACCAGTTGTGGGAGTGTACTTTCAACCAAACCCAGACCACACAGTGGCTACAAACTCCTCATTTTGACAACCAGCATCACTTGCATTGTGCTTGGGTTTAGCTGATAGATGAACAGTGGGTTGATGTTGATCTCCACCAAGCACTGGGCCAAGGGTGATGTCACATGTGGCAAAGACAAGGTAGAGCTGTGTGTCATCTGCATATTGCAACACTTGAGTCTATGTTGTCTTACTAGTTCTCTTAGTGGTTGCACATAGATGTTGAATAGCATCAGAGAGAGAGAGAATAGATCCTTGTGGGACTCCAGAAGTGATATTCTAGGTGTGGAGGTACAGTATCCCATCACTACTCTATGGGTACGTCTACACTTACCTCCGGGTCCGGCGGCAGGCAATCGATGTTCTGGGATCGATTTATCGCGTCTGGTTTAGACGCGATAAATCGATCCCGGATCGATCCCGGAAGTGCTCGCCGTCGACGCCGGTACTCCAGCTCGGCGAGAGGAGTACGCAGCATCGACGGGGGAGCCTCCCTGCCGCGTCTGGACCCACGGTAAGTTCGGACTAAGGTACTTCGAATTCAGCTATATTATTAACGTAGCTGAATTTGCGTACCTTAGTCCGAAGTGGGGAGTTAGTGGGGACCAGGCCTATGGCTGAATCTTAAGGAGGACTCAAACCATTTCAGCACATTACCCATCTGAAGAAGGTTAAAGAGTTGCAGGGGAAGTAGTATCTCATGATCAATGGTGTCAAATGCTGCAGAGGTCTAGAAGAATTAGAATGGACAAGTGCCTTCTATCAATCAATAGTGGGAAATCACCCAACATAGCCACTAATATGGTTTTCCATCCTGATTTGAATCCAGATTTTGCTGGGTCTAGGATGTTGGCTTCAGTTACATGAACTTGTATTCAGCCTTTGGCTCGCTTCTGTATGAGCTTGCTCAGGAACAGAACGTTGACACTGGATGGTAATTAGCTAGAAGTGATGCATAAAGTGCAGGTTTCTTCACTGTTGATTGTACTATTGCATGTTTGAAGGAGGAAGGGAACATTCCTTCCCTGAATGAGGCATTAACTATTTGGGTAGTTTTTGGCCTGTAAGATGGCACACCTTCATTGTGCTCTTTGCTGGAGGCATTGTGAGGAATTACAGGCCCGAACCCAGGTCCAGGGATCCCTAGGCAGCACTCAGGCCATGGCTGTCACCCAGCAGCTCACCTGGGTAACTAAGGAAGGGTCCAGGGAAGGGCTAACTCACAGAGGGCCCCCATCCCCAAAGCTCCCAATTGGGGGGAAACAATCCCCCCTCCCCCACAAATTGGCTACGGAGTACTATTTAAACCAGGAATAACAACAGGAAGTTGTCTGAGCAACTAGAGGAATCCTTGGCTGTCTGTGACTATGGACCTCTCCTGCTTACCTCACTCTGGAGGCCTGCATTCATCTCTGCTCCTGGTTCCAGTCCTCCCATCCCAGACCCCAATCTACTCCTAGTGTCCTGCCCTACTCCAGGCCCCTGATCCTTTGCCTTACCTCTGACACTGTCTCCGGCTCTGACCTCTGGCTTGGTACCTAATGCGGTCTTTGGTTTTAACCCTCTGCTCTGACCATTAGGCATGATTCCTGCTCCAACCACTAGACATGACTACCCAAGCTGTGGTCATTGCAGGTGTTACTTTTGATTTCTTACATTAACTTGGAAATAGATTTCAATGACAGGGCATTTTAAAATTTTACAAATAAAAAACCTGTAGCCAGGAGACCTTTTATTTTCTAAACTCACTGTTGTTATTTAGTCATATCTTCTTCACCACAATTCTTATGTGTACATGTACAAAGAGCAAAACATGTATTTTCAGTCTAACCATTAATTTACATAAAAAATATAAGATGATCTCTATGTGAAAGCACCAGTGTCCCTCTCCTCTGCTACAGGCTGCAGTGGGTCTGGCAGTCCTCTTGTTCTCAAACCCTTCATTGGAGCTGGTCAGAAAATTTTTGATGCAACATATTTGTTGGAATCTGTGGAGCTATCAAAATTGAAAAATCGAGGAGACAGTCTGGTTTCAAGGAAGTTCTGATGGAAACTAGGCTTGAACGCTCTCTGGCGGGAATATTTTCAAACCTGTGTATACCTCTCCTGGCTTCTAGGGTATGCACACCAGGGCAATTTGCATGGTGGACTGCCCCAGAACTGGGGTTCCATTCCCTTATGCAGAGAATCTAGAAATGTTTGGGTTTTGTTTTGAATCAGAACAAAACCAAAGTCTGAACTATTGAAAGACTCTGCAAAATGGAATTACCTTTCTCCATCCAGCTCTACTCTTCTCACAAGTAGGTATCTTAGACATTTAAAGGGTTTGGACACAGGAAAAGGAAGGGCAATTTCATAGTTATATACACTACAGAAGTTCTCTGGCCTATCAACAGAGACAGAGAAGAGAGAAAGTAAATGTCTGCATACAAAAGGCCAATTGTGTTGATAGAAAAGCATACTTTCTCCAGAGCAAAGCCACATAAGAGCTGCTGTGTACCAATGTACCAATTTGGAGCAGAAAGAGGGCTGAACTACCTGGGGACCAGACACTGTAACAATGAAAAGTAAACTGTTTGCCTGAATCTTCAATCCAAACAGCAATGCCAACATATATACCTCAGGAAATATAAAATATGTTTACCCCATTTCTCAGATCCTATTTGTGTCTTTTTCAACCCTTAGATTCATAAAATCAAACCAGCACAAAATACTTGATGTTTTTATAGTGCCACATTTTGTACAAGCAGATTTCATTCCCTTATGTACTTTGACAAGCTAAAAGAAAACTGTACCCATTTTGCTCAGTTCAACAGTCCAAACAACGATAAGCACTTTCCAATCTGAATTAACTATGAAATATATTTGAATATATAGATAGGTTTCTGAAATAGATTTGAATTTCTTTGGGCTAAGAGGTACGTATTTTATAAACTTTCAGACTGCTAGATGTTTTCCTTTACATAACTTGAAATTATATGCAGCAAAATTATATCCACCATTGAGGAAAACACAGTATTTCTCATTGTTATCCAATCATTCAAGGATACAAATTCCAACACAGGGTGTTGCCAACCTGAGTGATAAGTTAGCATATCATCTAAATCAAAGGCCCAAATGCTATGTGAAAAATAAAAAATAACTTTTAAAAATTCATATGTAGTTAGTTCCCTTTGTGCCATACACCTGAATAGGCTCAAGAACATGTTATTTTACATGTAATTAGCATTCATATGTGCCAAAAAACATCTGTTTCAAGTGGTAGCACAGGAAGGACATGATTTGCTAAGAGCACCCATATATGCAGCTGTAGCATCACACAGACAGAAGAGATGCGCATCAGAAGATCTGCACCTTGTGAACTATGGGAGAATTCTAGTGGAGCACAAGTTAAGCCATTGAGGCTACTGGTAGCTCCTCACAAACTCAGATTTGTACTTCTGCCCCCATGCTTGCAGTAAGAGTTTGCTTACACCTGATGCTTTATTTATGTTTGACTGCCGTGGTCCAATAGCAATGGAAAGGAGAGGCCTCCAAACTGGCCACCTATAACCTCCAGCAGAATAAGACCTCTATGAAAAGTATTTAGAGTCTTAACTAGAGATGTTGTAAAGTTTACTAGAAGGGCCATAACTGGAAACTCCCTAATCCAAACCCATTTGAAATTTCGTCTAGGGTTGATATCAGAGCCTAATCAGTCCATATACCTTTGATTTCATGGTCATATCCAAAATCAGAGGGGGGCTAGTTTATTGATCTTATGCAGCCAAAGTCTTGTGAAAACAGCAATTTTCTTAGTCATTCAGTCCAAAATTTTGGTCATCTTGTGAGAACAGATGATCATGAGAATGTTGCCATCTCTTGAAAAGCTTGCAAGATGTTGGAACCATCGACTAAGACCCCAAATTCTAGACATGATTTGGCCTCAAGATCAAACCCTAATCTGGATCTAACACTGCCACCTCAAATAATCTTTTCTTAGAGATCCTTATAAAGTCAGGATATTATTTCCTATTGTACTGTAGTGCCTGACAAAACCATTACAAATGTAAGATACTGGCCCCAAGCTTAACAGACAGCTGGTGATGGTCAATAAAATATTCAAAACTGTACTCCAGACTTGATTTTGACAAGTGATATTATGAAATGTTTGAACTAGCATAATGTTTGTCTTTTGAGTATAAGATAGATCAGAAATGTCTGGATTACTGTTAGATACTTAAAGCTATGGGAAGGAGGACAATGTAAAGATGTCATCAAATATCAGATTCTAATGGTCCTATTATAATCAGAAATAGTCCTTATGGAAGTCATTAACAGCCTTTCCACAGAATTTCCAGTTTACACTTGTTATTTAAAAAAAATCGTAACTTCTATTAGTATTGATAGCTGAACTTATACAGCACGTTTCATACAATAAACTCAAAGCACTTTACAAATGATCAATTAAGTCTCAAATCACTCAGTGAGGCAGGGATTATTGCAGTTTTACAGATATGGAAACTCAAGTATAGAGGGGTTAAATTACTTCTTCCACTCACATAGTGTCAGTAACAGAACCAGTGACTGAATCCTCAACACCTGACTCCACTTCTGTGCACTAATTACTAAACCTGGGGCTCTCAGCATGAAACTCCTCACTTCCAGGGGGGTTGTGGTCAGATATCAGGTGATTAGAACCACCCTGCCCTTTCTAGAATGCTAAACAGAACAAGGTTCCTGGCTAGACAGAGGGAAGTCTTCTGTACAGGAAAAGGTTGAGAACCCATGTAGTAGACATTTCTCTCTCTTTAGGTGTGAGACAGCATACATTGCTATTTATTTTACAGTAGCACTTTGAGGTCCCATCATGCTGAATGATGTACACACATGGGAAGACACTGCTCCTGCCCCAAAGACTTTACAGTCCAAACAAAGTAACTATTACTTATTTAGCTTCATAAAGGTACACAGTATCTGTTCTTTGTCTCTTCAGATGAGAAGTTCTTCAGGCAGGAACTGTACCCTCTTCTAGTTGTACAGCACCTGGCACAATAGGGCTCTGATGGTGATTGGTCTTTGGGTGCTGCCCTTATATATATATATATATTTTTTTTTTTAAATGACAATTGAAATTGCAGATGCTAGACTTTTTTATTCTGTTGCCTACAAGGCCCGAAACTCCAGGAAGATCACAAGCAACTCCAGACCTGTCATTCTTGGGGGTCCTCCCTTTCCCTGATATTGTATCTCACTTTTTCTCTTTTCAATGTGTGTGTAGCACTTGCAGTCTAATTGCAAGCGTGAATCGAAAGTATTAAAGCTGCTTTAGTGATTGGTTCATGTGGGGCCTCATAGCAATCCAGTCTGCTCTTCCCATTCAATATGTCACTTAAGTGACAGTCCTGGTCACAATATTTAATTGCACAAGGAAGTTGGATTCCTTAGGTTGCTCCTCAAAACTGAATCCTCATCTGGCAATACTACCTGCTGCCTCCATTTGGCTGTTACTTTGCAGGACTTTCAATGCAGATCAGAGCAGCACAAGTTGCTAAAACATCCTTGATTGATGCCTTGCCACGTCAGGGCATACATTACATTTTTTTGTATTTTGCATTTATTAATTAATTCAGGATTTTATTCTTTGTAAAAGCGAGAAAGCAGAAATATCTGCCATACATTGTAGTGTAACTTTAAATACCAGATGCATTTACAATTCATATTTATTTTTAATTTTCCTTCTAATTTTCTCCATAACATAGGATTTTGATAGTATGTAATTTAATTGAATGATAGACTGATGAATAAGGATGAGACTATAAAGTGTCATATCAATGACAAAATATTCAGCTTGTTGTCTCCTGTTGTCATTTTAAATAATGCAGCAAAGCCCACTTTAATGAATTTTTATGTAAGATTAATCCTCCAAAAAAGAATACATTTAGTACATGTTAATCTCTACAGTCTTTATTTACAAGGAAATCTTTAATATCTGCCATGGGAATAAAACTGTTAAAGTAAACAGGATATTTATTAGTCTACCTATATAAATATTGAGGGTTATAAGACATGGTCTCTGTAATTTACATGAAAATATCTTCAGGTCATCTCTGCAAATCAGAGTTCATACTTTTATCTGGTATCCTCCCACTTACGGGCCATATTCTGGGTTTGGATTACATCCATACGTCTCCCATTGAAGCTAGAAAGTGGCTCTAATTTAGTAAATGCACAGACCTGCTTCTAATTAGGATTAGCTCTTTTAGAATTTAAAAATGCTCACAGGAAACTCCCCACTTTCCTCATGTAATTGTTCAGGGCTCAAAACCCCATCTCTAGTTACACGTATTGGCAGAGTCTATTACTCTATCTTTCTAGATGCATAACTGCTATTACTGGTAATGGAAGTTACTGTAGTGATGTATATCAATGGGAGAACAGATTCCAGGGAATAAATATTTTCCCAAGAGACTTTAAAAAACCCCAGCAAACCAAAAAAAACCCCCAAACCCAAAAACCAATGATGCAGAAAAGCAGCTGCACAACCAGTCAAATTTTACATTATTAACTCAAAAACCAACCAAAACAACTTCTGTGCAAATCAAATGATGAATTTACCACAAATAATTGTATTCATACTAATTGTTTTAAATTAGAGATGATCCCAAACTGAAATTTGTATTCCACATACCCTGAAAGGATGGACATGCAGAATGTGGAGAAGCTCACCCAAACTCCCTGGCCACTAGGAGCTGCGCTAGGCCAGCATAAACACTACCATTTGAATAATATACAGTAGTTAATGAATGACACTCAGAGCTGGGCATATACATCCTTGGCAAATAAATAACAGAAATGTACAGTACATGGAAGAACATTATTTGCTGAATACTATCCCTCTCTCTCTCTCTAATGGCCCAGAGCTGCCATTCCTAAATGACCATAGTTTATTGTGTCTACACAGTATTTGAAAAATTACATATTATTCTTTGAAGTGTTTTTCTGCAAATTTTCATTCACTACATCTTGGCCTTCCAGTTTGTTCTTTTCACACCTTTTCCAAGCTTTCTCCTTCCCAGCTTATTTTTAAAAGCCTTGTGGTCTCTGACAGTTTACTATAGTGCCCTGTGTATCCCTCCTATATAGCTGCAGTTTGTTCAATGAAATGCCCAGTCCTGTTCCTTCTGAAGACTTCAGTGGGAAGAGGAGCACCACATAAGACTTACAAACAGAATAGAAATGGCATTGCTATCACTAATTACTCTGTGACATAGGCATGTGTTTTTAATTTAAAACTACTGGGAACCTTAAATATGCACTCAGAGGGTCTTCCTCGCATTCTCCTGTTGGGGACCAAGGGGGATATAGCAGTTTTAAAATTCCCAGTTCTCCATTGGCTGAGCCCCCAGTCCTAGGGAAATCCATGTCTACACTACAATTAAACACCCACGTCTAGCCCATGTCAGCTGACTCAGGCTTGCAGGGCTCGGGCTGTAAAACTGCAGGTTAGACATTCGGGCTTGGGCTGGAGCCTGAGCTCTGAGACCTTCCATCTTCCTGGGGTCCCAGAGCTCAGGCTGCAGCCTGAGCCTGAAGTCTACACCACAGTTTTACAGCCTGAGCCCTGCAAGCCTGAGACAGCTGACATGGGCTAGACGTGGGTGTTTAATTGCAATGTAGACATACCATGGAGGCCAGGATCATCTATATGTTGGCCTTGTACCTCCAAACTGCTTCTTAGCCTCCCCATGTCCTCACCTCCCTCTATGTCAGGAAACATCCAAAGGTGCCATAAACCCAGGTGTTCCCACTGCACCAGCCATAGGGGTTTCACATCATGGATGAGGAACATTCTTTAAAATAATCCTGATTTAGGAGGTGAATCCCTGCAAGGCTGAGAAAAGGACAATGCTTTAAAATGTTCCCTGTCTCCTCTGGCCTGCCACCTCTCCAGTCCCAGATGCAAATCATCTGGTTTTCTGACAAAGGGGATTCTGCAGGATTGGGGGAATATTTTGGGGAAAGCTGTTTCCATGTTTATAGTTTCTCCTTTTTCCTGATCCATTCCATCCCCGCTATCCATTCCATTTGTGGCAGCAAAGAGAATGCAGTAGTAGAGGGAAAGCAAGTGGCAACTTTTTTCTATAGTTAGGCTGTACGAGTTTGATAAATCTTCTGGTCAAATTTTGATTTTTACTGTTAATTTTCATTTTAGCTTTCCAGACAGTTTTCTTTTAACTAATTTTACATTCCTTCAAGGTCTGCCTTGTTGGGGTCAATATTGTGTTACTGCCTTTTCGACAGACTCATCAACATTACATATCTGATGCAAAAAAAGCCAAATTCTGCCTCGCAGCAGTCTTATTTATCTTACTCAGCTCATTTCCAATAGGTAAACCTCCAAAATATACATTCAAAATATAAACACTTGGCAGTTCAATGGTCTGTAGGTGTGTCTAGCTGACCATGCATGCTTTAACACACTTCAAACATACATGAAGGGGGAACAACTTTCAGTGCTTTTATAAAGTGACTATAGAAATTAGCATGTGGGCTGACTACTAATAATTATTCTGTGTACTCCTATGACAACTCTCATCTGAGGACCTCAAATTGCTTTCCAAACAGTAAGCCTTAAGAGCCCCGTGAAACGATAAGTAAATCCATGTTATGTCTGGGTCAGCAGACAAAGTTTAAGTGACTTGCCCAAGATGTCAGTGACCCAGAACCTCAGCTGTGGCAGAAGAACACACAGCCCAGCCAGGAGGAAGTTTGTTCTCAAGTGGCTTTAGATCATCTTTGTGCTCCCTTGATCCCATGAAGGCTGTGTGCCAGGCCGGGCCTCTGCGGTAACTGGAGCAGCCTAGAGCCTGCTCTAAATTATACCAGCTGACAATTGCTCAATGGACCATTAGAGCTGCCAGTGATTACTGGCATGCAGTGAAGCCTTGGCCATCTACCCTAGTGCCATTTTGTCAGCTCTGTTCCATTGACTGATCCTACATTGGCTTTAGGATACTTTCCACCAGTGGAGTGGCGCAAAGCAACAGACAAGATGGGTCCAGTGGCAGAGACAAGAACAGAACTTGGGAGTTGCAGTTTCCACAGTCTGGCCCTCGTGCCAAGGAACAAAGGAAAACTGTTAACTAAATTAATAACAGGTTCACTTTGGGCTTAATTCAATGGATGGATAAAGCATTTAGCTCTGTTAGATTAGGGCCAGTTCACGCAGCCTTAGTATAACTACATTTCAGTACAATTTACTTATTTAATCTAATGCTGACATTTCACCCCTGAAAGCTGCTGTCGTAATGCTTTTGATGTTCATACCACTATACACTCTCCTGTGTGAAGGGCAAGGGACATTCCAAAGTGAGAAAACATGATTTCTGTCCCCAAACGAAGTCTCACTGCATAAGCGGTCACTTGCTCTATTGACCTCACAGTATGTCATGGAGTTTAAACAAAATGATATCTGCATATCAAAGGCTCCTATGCTTCATCAATATTCAATACTCCATAATACATAAGAGCTACTTAGCAGGATGTAAGAGGAAATAGAAACATTATACAAATTCACATAGTATCTGTGGCCAGGGAAATTAGGTGCATTAAATTAAAAACAAAACAAAACTTTTTTCAAAATTATGGGTTTCAGAAGTTTAAGGAAAACCAATTGCTGCAGGAAAGCATGTTTCTATGCCCTTAGAAATACCCCAAGAAGTGCTCAACCTTGTCAGACTGTTACTTCCGTCATTCCGTGAAAGGTCAGTGAAAGCTTAGGTTATCTGTCACATAATTCCTGGGCACGTCCTGTTTATCTCGTATACCCCGCATTTCAAAATATTGTTTATATATTTTTCATTTATCATTTTGACAGCACTTGTGTTGCTTGTTTCCTCCCTCACGCACACTGACCAAAAAACAGATGCAATTATCACTGCCTACAGAGACAAAGGATTACTGTGCTGATGATTACTGCTTTACTAATTATAGGTAAATGTTCAAAAGGTTAAGTGAAGTTTGGTTTCATATCTGAAACTATCCAAAGTTGTTGAGCCAGCATCTTCCTCTCATTGCCTATGAATCTCTTTTTGCTTTCTGTGGATGAAGAGCACGTGCATTTGCAATTCAGAAGCAGTTGGGGCGAAGCAGAAAGACTATGGACACTTCTGAAACCCATAATTGTGTCTTCAGTTGTGAGGTAAGTGATATTGTCTATACTAAAATCATGAGTCGGGGCCCCCAAAATTGTGGGATTGACTTAAAATCATGAGATTTTAAAAATAAATCTGGGTTTCTTTTATTTCTCCTCTGGGTTGGAGCCTTAAGCGGATTAGATTTTCAAGTTCTCTACAACCATGAGGGCTAGAAATTTAATTTAATTTTGTAATTAAAATTAAGAGAGTCTCCTATAATCCAATAATTCTAGGAACTGGAATTTAAGAAAAAACACCAAATATTGTGAGATTCGTGATAAAATTGTGCCTGTTGGTAACACTAGGTGGAGAGATTGTCATTGGAAGCAGAAAGACAGAACATATGGAAGATCTTATGAAAGGAAGGAAGCTAGTGAACAGGAAAGAGCTATGTGTTAGAAAGGAAACAAAAAGCCTTATTGTGAATGGGGAGGGAACTTCAGCTATGCTGAGTCAGTAAAAGTGTTAGAGGCCTTCACTAAAAGGGACTGAGATCTAAATAAAGGTTACGTATTGGTTTAGTTGGGAGATGTGTGTACATTTGAACTAGCTATTCTTGTAAAGCAATTTTCACATCCTTAATCTTTATATTAGAGATGAAAGAGATCCATTAAGATCCCCCCCCCATCATGAACATCACAATTAAATGCTGCATAACTCATTTACCAATGGAGCTGGATGTGTAAGTGTCCTCCCCCCAAACAAGATCTGCTTATACTTCCCTTTGTGCGGAATTGTAATCTTGCCTCCATTATCCCTGAACCCAGTTAATACAAATTATTTTTGTCAAAAATGTTCTGACATTTGTCTAAAAATGGTGCTGAATGTCACAGAAAATGTTCCTGCACCCTGATAATCCACTTAGACCTTGGTCTCACTGAAGTCAATGGGAGTATTTACATTGACTTCAATGGGTTTTAGATGACGTGCTTACAGCCAGTGTAGAGATGCAAGTCTCCAGCAGAATTGTTGTTCCCCTCCCACACACAGTTTAATCCCAATTTTAGACTAAGGGGCCCTGAAAAAATGCATGCAGCAGCATTAACAATGATTTGCTCTTCTGAAGTTACCTTGCAGCAAAGGGACGAATTAGCAAAAATTCATCCTTTAGCTAATGGACAGCTCCTTGTATACTCCCACATTGGACCTCTACCTCCCCTCTCACCCCACCCCGTAAAATGGGACACGTAAGGATTGTACAGTATATTAACTGTTTATGCCAGAAAAATTACATTGTGTCTGTTCATAAATTGGATACAGCATTTCACTAGGGCATTCTGAAGAGTACATTTATTAGAAGGCAGGTTTTGTTGCATTCTGCATCTTCAGTTATCAATTTATTACTAATCGAGAAAGATATTACATTTTTTCAATTAACAAAAATGCACACACTCTAGCTACTGTAACCCAAAGTAGGGAAAATGCATTAAGGTGCGGTAGGAGATGGAGTGAGGGGAATTAAATGGTTATTTTTCTCAATATTGGTACCACAACTTTATAGTTGAATTTCACTATGAATAATTGCTTCCTGATGGTTTTTGTTGAGTAGTTTTGTTCAATAAGGGATTGTCAATACAATTTTACTCTCAATTGTCAGTTTATACAGTATCAAGAATAATGGGCTCATTCATTCAGGTGCATATGGAAATTATCATAAAATATTAATTTTGAGGAACAATGACATTGCTCATCTGATTTAATATCTGATTCTTACATTTGATTTTATTTAAGAGGCTCTCTAATAAATGTGGACACCACAGTAGGTACCAGGCAAACTTTGTTTTAGACAGTCAGCCTGTCAAACACCCCACAGGCATCATCTCTTTTGTGTAATCTCCTTTGTTTGGGACAGTACTGTTGCCATTATTCATTCCAAACTTGTATCTAACTTACTGCCCAGTATCACTTCTAGCTTTCCTTCAGCTTTAGTGCTGTTTTGGATTATTTTTCATTGGCTCTATTTGATTGACTCTAGGAAAATGCAATCTCATTTGTTTCCTGAACATAAATAATTTTTGAGGCTCATGAGAGCAAATGCTGTTTAGCCTCAATGCTTCTACTTTCCTTAGCTGTAAAATGGTTGAATACTTGCCTAACATAGGGGCTGGGAGGATTAATTAGCTATTGTTTGTACAGCACATAGAAAAAAGATAAAACATAATTTCTGCCTCACCCCCCACACCAGAGGCTGTACAGGTCATGCCATAGGACCTACTCCAGGGGGCTTCAGCCAGATTTTCTGGGGCTGAAAGTCCTACTCTCACCTCTTCCCATTTAATTTGGACACCAAGTAGTGGTTCTGGCTGCTAAACAAGGATCCTGTCATAGTCTCTCCTCCTGACTTACATCTTCACTCATTACTATCAGAGAAGAATCTGGAGACCAGCTATGAGGGAAGACACTGACAATGTTATCTGTCTTTCTCCACTCTATAGCAGCAGGATCAGCCATCTGTCTTTTAAGTCTCCAATGATGAAAGTAGGGAAACTGAGAATATGGGTGTAACTAGCCAATACACACTATTTCCTGTCATGTGACGGGGTGTAGACATATATAACCCTGACCCATGTAACTAGGGTTACCATATTTCAGCAAGCAAACAAGAGGATGGGAGGAGCCCCGCCCCCGTCCTGCCCTGGCCCCGCCTCTGCCCCTCCCACTTCCCCCCCTCAGATCCCCCAACCCTCCCCCCACTCCTTGTCCCCTGACTGCCCCCTCCTGGGACCCCTGCCCCTAACTGCCCCCCAGGACTCCACCCCCTACCTAAGCCTCCCTGCCTCTTGTCCCCTGACTGCCCCCTCCTAAGACCCCCCCCCCAACTACCCCCCAGGACCCTACTCCCTACCTGTACCCTGACTGCCCAAAACCTTATCCACACCCCCACCCCCAGAAAGCCCCTCCCGAACTCCCGACCCCCCCGTCTCTTGACTGCCCCCTCCAGAACTTCCCTGCCCCTTCTCCGACCCCCTGGCCCCCTTGTTGTTGGGCTTTCTTCGCCTAACGTCTCTGTGAACTTGCTCAGGAACTGCCTGAGCCACTCGTCCCGGCACGCTGGGCAGCGAATGCAGGGAGGGAGGGAGTGAGCTCTGCTGCAGGGGGGAGGAGGGTCTCTCTCTGGCTGTCGGAGCCATCCGGCCGGCTGCCCTGTTAGCCGCGCGCACTCTGCATGCGGGGGGGGGGGGGAGGTGGAGAGGAAGTCCAGACATTTAAAAATTTCCCCCAGACGCTATTTTTAGCTCAAAAAGCTGGACATGTCCGGGGGAATCCGGATGAATGGTAACCCTACATGTAACTAGGGCCAAGAAATAAACTGAAGTCTCTTACAGCGCTCATGTATGGAAGAGTGAGAACTTGAGGAGGTGGATACAGCACTTCCAAATTTTCCTGCAAGCAAGTGGCACAGAGGAAAAATCAAAGATGGTGAATGCACAAATCTTTCCAGTAGGAGGATGAGAGGACTACAAATTGTTAGACAAAGGCTTTCAAGTCTTTCAAGAATACTTTGATCTACACACGAATGTCACTTGAGAAAGATACACTGTCTTTACATGAAACCAGCTACCAGGTGAGACCTACGTAAGGCTGAGTCACATGAATTTGAACTGTTAGGAGATGGACTAAAAGGAGTCGAAATCGTTAGTGACATAACTGATAGTCAAGTCAAGGAAGGTATTGTGAGAAAAGGACTTGATTTTGTAAATAACAGTAGGTATTTTCAAGACTAGTGTAAACAATGCTTCCCAAATAAAAGTGCTAGCAAGCAGTGAAAGAATTTTAATTAGGCCTTCAAATGCAAGCACTATTCCATCAGAATAGCTATGTCTAGTCTTTAAAATGCAACGAGATTTGCATTTTGGAAGCAAGTCAAGAGTTTTGACAAGTCTCACTCAATACAGAGGGCCAGATAATCAGCTGAGAAGGGGCTTCTTTGCAGCACCCCTGCACCACAAGCTAGGCTTGAAGTTGGTCAGGTGGGGATTCCTGTGACATAATGGAATTCCCAAGGGATGCAAAGCCAAATACCAAATTCTACAAAACTGAATATGACGCATCGGTGCAATGGTAAAAGGCAACATTTTATGTTCAGTGAAAGAGAAAAGTCAATTATTAGTTTCATTTTACTCTAAAACACTTTTGACACAACTTCCTTAACAACCTATTTTCTAGGTGCTCATTATGGAAGCTCTGATAATTATTCCAGATTTAAAAGTTGAGTTTTATTTTCCACCTAAAGCAAGGATCCAACCACTTCATTTTCTATGAAAGGTACAATGTATCCTCCTCAAATTTAAGAGCACTTACTCTGACTACAGAATTAGTTTTCTGATAATTTACAAGTAAATTTAATAAGTTTGAGTTAAAAGTCTTGGCTTGTAATTAACTTTAAGAAATTTAACATCTGTCAGTCATCTTTGTCCCAAATGACCTCAACAGAATAACATAGATGCTTCGAACTTTCCATATAGTTAAAATTTCATGGAAATCTTATGCATGGGTTATATTTGAATTAAATAGGTTGTAATTAAACTAAGTTATTAGCAATTAGATATGTTTGTTATAAAGGCTCAGCTCAACACCTTAGGTAACTGAAGAGGGACCATTGTGACATCAGAGGTAACAACCAATCACTAAACTTGCTCTATAGCTAATTTGCATGCATTATTCTAGTGGTTGTAATGATTCAGGGGTATGGGGAAGAATGAACAAGTGTCAAGAATACATTATTCTGGTTAGTACATTATTTGCTCAACTGTCACTTCTCTTTAAAGATTCAGTAGGCATTCGCTACTTCTGCCTTGGCTCCACTGTGCACTGAGGCAGGAGGACCTCTTAATGCACAGAGAATTGGGACTCGGGGGCGCTCCCCTCATAAAGCACCAGTCTCACCAACATAACCCTCCAAAATCAGGAAGAGAACTGCAAGTTAAGGGATAAATTCACCAATATACTCTGGCTGCTTCACACTTTTTTAGCAATACAAAGCAGCGTAATTGGACAGTGCTCTCTGGCTGCTTTGGTGTATTTGTGAATCTTCTCTTAAAATGAAATGTGATTTCATGACTTAAAGGTAAAAACATTACAGGGATGTTATAATTATCCCAAACCAAGCATTAACCCAGACAATTCAGAATTAAGGTTACGCTTAGAAGAAATCCAAAATGTATTAAGGTAAGAAATTTACAGTTACACCACCTAAACAACCTTAACTTTGCACTGTACTCATGGCATGAAAGAAAAAAATATGTATCAACTGAATGGCTTCAAAATCAGTTTAATCTAATCAAACTATAAACGCTAAAATACCTTCATCATAATCATAATTATTGCATGACATTGTACAATGCAGACTTAAGACTGCTAGTGTGCATTTCTTTACCTTAATATTGGAACTCCTCTCCTCCTCCCCAGCCAAAAGTGCACTTAGTTCCTCCCTTCAACAAAATGCATGTAGACTGCCACTGGATTAATCACTGGAGCTGTCAGCTCTTCTACAGACTGACAACCCTCCAACCTCTATAAAATGAGGCAGTTTGACAATATGCTGATGGGATGCCTTTCCTTCACTTGCTGCTATTGCCAAAATGGAAAGTGATTTATTAGCTATATTACAATAAATTGTATATAATAGTTGCACTTACAGTTTCTTCTCTTTTCAAATATTCTACAGTCTGTCATATTCCCTTTACTCATTATTATTAAGCCCATTATGTTATATTAGCACCTATAGGCCAGCTAGGTCAGGATCCCATTGTAGTGCTTGGAGCAGTACAAAAATATAGAAAATGAAAGTCCTTGCCCACAAATACTTACAATCAAAAGCAAGCAAGTAAACAAACAAAAAACAAAAGAAGACAAAATAGGTAGATGAGACAAATAAGTGGGCCAGGGTAACAAATATAGTAGGATGTCAGCAATGAGGGTCAGTAATACTATATGATACTATATGTGATACTCAAAGTAGGGAATATTGCTGGAACCAGTCATAGCTCTTTAAAATTATTTAAGAACCACTCTGAATAGCACAGTTCATTAGAAGATCTCAAAGTGTTTACAACCATTGTCTGCCAGCACCACCTGTGAGGTTAATACAGTGGCCTACATTTACCAACAGTTATCAGAGAAAGTATCAAAACTACCTGTTACTTCCTATTTAGAGAATGAAGGAAACCAATGATTAATAGTGACCCCCTGGCCTGTAACTATCTCTATGTTATGCATAAGTAAATTGAGGTACAGAAAAGTTAGGTGACTTCTCTCCTCAATTGGCAGAGGGAATCCAGGGCAGAATTCATTACACTGCTCTAACCACTAGACAACCTTTCCTGCCTTAAAGAGAAAATCCAGAGTATTTTAGGAATTAACTAGATTTTTGTAAAAATAGAAAAAACTGTAGTTCATAAAAAGATAAAACATTTTTCAAGGAGGCTGCCATTTTCCTACTAAAAAGGGAAGAAGTAAGAAATTAAGACAGAAAGAAATTCATTCTATATTGAAATGTGCAGTGTGGAAAGCAATAGATTTTGAATTCTGCTTTTAGACATATTTTAATATAGATGTCTATTAAATTAATTATGTGAAACTTATTAACTTACCTGGCAATAAAACTAGCAAATAAAAAGTATCTTCCACGATTCCAGATGAAGACAGATAACCTGCATTCCCCTTCCGGAGAAAAGGAGCACCTTGATTTATCACTTTTCCCTGCCTCAGCCCAGTATCTAGACCAGCCTACTCCTACAGATTATTTTTGTTCCCACCCTTCAGCCTGACATTAGCCCATTCACTGTGTTGTGGATCTCATTACTACACTATGCTTCCTTTTTCACCTCCATTGTCCCTGAAGGTACATCCCTAGCTGGGATGATTTAGTTGGGGATTGGTCCTGCTTTGAGCAGGGGGTTGGACTAGGTGGCTTCCTGAGGTCCCTTCCAACCCTGATATTCTATGATTCTATGAAACCCAAACTACTTTTACCTATATTTTTAAAAAATGCACGTTAAAGCATATATACAACCAGAGTTCAAAGTTAGTTGCTTTTCCAATTTTTTATTTCAGTGCATAATTAATTTCTACTTGTTCTAATTTTTTGCCTGTTAGCGGGAAAATGGAAACTTTCATGGAAAACATTCAGACATTCAGAGACAGAGCAAATCTGACATTTCAAGAGCCATTTCTAAGTTATATTTTCTATTTACATAAGTGCGTTTCATGCAATGCTTGTTAAGAGAACATTGGCAGTTCTCATTTTATATTTCAGTTAACCACTTAGCTATGGCTGTTTCCCTCCTCCTGTTACAGTCTCTCCTATATATATATGGTCAGTTCCTGTACTAGCAGTCTGGTTAATGGATAGATGTTATTCATCGAGACAGATATTAACCTCTCTATTCTACCACTAACAGATTTTGGTGCTGTTCTCCCAGTAAGGGTTGGTGGAAACTTCACCTGAAATACCTACCAGAGGAAATGCCAGGGGGCAAAGATCCGCCCCGAGAGACTGGATGTGGGGCCGGGATGCTATTTAAAAAGCCCGCGCTCAGGAATCTCGAAAGAGACTTCACCCCAATGGTCGGGAAGGATCCTTTTAAAAGATAAAAATGATCATTAATCAAACAAGCTGTTCTTTGGCTGCTCAACAGAAGCTGATTGTTTGAGAGAGTAAATGAAATCCTACAAAGTCAACAATGTCTTCACGGCAGCAGAGTCCATAAAATGCTGTTAAACGATAAAAACTGGTAACAATACAAACAAAACACACACAACCAACCAAAACAACAAAAAAAGAAAAAAAAAAAAAAAACCCCACACCACAAGCCATTAAGCGATACAGTGCTAGCAAGAGAGGGCTTGTTTCCTCTGGACCTATAGCTGGTACAGTGTTTAAATGGGAAATTTCAGAACTTCAAGGAAGAAGAATACAAAGAGATTCACTTTTAAAGGTGAAATCAACCTCTTAGATCCACATAGAGCAAAATAAGTTTGAGATGCACTATCTCCATGTGTAAAACTCCCACTGATGTCAATGGAATTTCACACACATAATGGGAGCAGACCATCAGTCTAGATCTCTGCAGTCACCTGAAAGTAGAATTTTGTCTTGGCAGAAAATGATGTGAAAAATATCATTTCAAAAGTAGTTATGACAATACACTAAACTTGTCCTCATTTTATGTCATTTATTGATAGCTATTTTGATATAGCGAAGATGAAAAGATTAAGGCCCTTAATCCTACAACAGGATCCACTGGGGAAGACCCAACTTCAATGGGGCTCGGCCCAGGCCTGTGCTTAGCAGATCTCTACATTGAACAGGGACTTGAAATCTTAAAGCTTCTTTGATATATATCTATACACACACACACACACACACACACACACACACACACACAACCAATGGGGGGAAATCTAAATTCTCCAAGTTTGAAAAAAATTAAAATTAAACCTAAATTATAGTTGGGTAATGAATATTCAACATAACTTTTATGCTAGTAAAAACAACAAACAAGATCCCATTCAAAAAGTTAGGCAATGATAAGTTTTGATATCTTTTTTCACCATTTTAAGAAGGCACATCATGGTTGCTCCTCAGAGATGGAAAAGCCTTAATTTCGTTATAATTAGAAATAAATAGGTTTCTTAATCTTTATGCAGTTTCAATTTGTGGGGCCTCCTGTAGATGCAGAGAAACCCAGTTGAGCAAATTCATTCTGAAGAAACGTCAATTTTTTGTTGAGCCTGTGTAGCCTTAGAGAGATCTGAAAAAAAATGTTGCTCCTTTGGTTTTCATACACAATAGATCTGTTTTCCCTCAATACATTTCCCCTTTTAGAACCTAAAGATGGTACAAAAATTATTACTTTATGAAGAAAGAAAATTGATATAATTTATGTCTTAAACACAGAACCTTTATTAGGTATCCTTAAAGATCTTTCATAACCGAAGGGTGGGATCAAACTCTAAAAAATAAATCAAAACAATTTCCTCCCCCCGCTATGCCAGGCAAGCCTAGTGTTGAAAGCATTAATAAAATTTTCAAATTCTCAGTTCTATCTCAGAACTGTCCTTAATGAGCACTCCATTGGGCACTTTTATACTAAGTTGTTTGATCCTGCAAAGGGATCTGCATGGGAAGATCCTTCCACCCACGCAAAGCTGAATGAAGTCAGAAAACTCAGCACAGATGTATCTCTTGGCAATACTGGGGCCCAAATCAGTAATTTTCTTTTGTGTAACCTAGTTTTCTCTCTAGGAGTGATCTATGGTCTGCCAATAATTCATTTTTATGGTAAGACAAATTAATAAAAAAAATGTAAGAAGAGTCACCTCTAAAGCTATCTTTGTGACGCTTTTTAATTTTTTTATATTAATTTCTTATACCATCAAGCGTGAATTACTGGCAGACTTTAGATCATCCATCACATCTACAGATGTGAAGAAGAGCTCTCTGTAGTTTGAAAGCTTGCCCCTTCTACCAAGATAAGTTAGTCCAATAAAAGATACCTCACCTACCTTGTCTCTTAAGGTATTTAATAAAAAGTATATTACAGAAGACTAAAAAAAAATTAGTGATAAAAATACAATATCAAAGGGGGAAAAACAAAAATTGTAAACATAACAGGAGGGCAGCTTGAAAAGTCTGAAAATGCAAATCAACATAAGGAAGTGGATGTGTAATAGTAAAAATGAAGTAATGGAGTTTCAGAAATGGTATAGAGAACTCCATGGCTACCTCTACAGAAAATAGAAGTTTCCCCTAGCTTAGTACGTTTGTTTTCTTTAGAAAGGAAGAAGCAGTCTTCATTCTGTTCCCAAGTCCAAATCATTCCACATTCCACTATATAGCCACCACATTAATGATTTTGTCACACAAAAGAAGATCATATGTATAATTACACAGGCAGTGCCACAGTAATATGGAAAACTATAGTTATTAAAAAAAGTATTAGCAGAAAAAATAAGGGCAACAAAACCATTAAAGTATATGGGAAGTACTTGAAATACCTATCAGATATTATTAATCTACCATATATAATAGATAGATTTGGGTTCCCTAATAATGGTATATGGTTAGAACTCAGGGCAAACTTTCTTTCATCCAGAGTCTTTACAACAAGGTTTAAAGCCAGAAAGAACAATTAAATCATCTAGTCTGACCTCCTATATATATTGTTATATCAGACCTATTATTTTAAACCCTGTTTGCAACCTTTCAGAATTTTGAAGGATAATACCATTGGATTGCAACTAACCAAAAACCCCAGAATGGTTTTTGTTCTTGTACCTGAATCTCTGCGTGAGCACCTGCAGACACTTTCTGCTAACTATAATGCTGCAACACAGAAAAATGTTTTCTTTTTAAGCTATTCATCTGCATTTTGTGCCTGCCAAAAATATTTCTGAAAAAGAAAGAGAATGACTATATGATTATGCATTTGCTTTTTATGTAGACTATGAAAGGATATGCTTTCTATTCTGTAATTTCTAATTTTGTTGCTCCATTAATCCTTGCAAGATTTGAAACTGAATGTGGAAGTGGAAGAAAAAAAAAAGTGTTCAGTCTGGTCTGTCAGAGAACTGAAGTGATCAAAGAGTGAGAACAAGGCACTTCAACTGAAGTGGTGAGAAAGAGCCTGGACAATAATTTTCTCATGAAAGGACGCTAGCAGATCACATTGCAGGACCAGGGCTAACGTGAGTACAGTGAAAGGAATCGCTTATTTTATACCACGGTGCACCATTGCAATCATAAAAACATTTTTTTTGGAAAACTGTTAAACTTCAAGCTATAAGTCAATTCTTCATTGGTGACATATTGTGAGACTTCTAGAGTCCATTCTTGCTTTATTGGCACCTTTTCTGATTTACACTGTCTTGTGAGGCACACAATTTCACAAGAAAAAAGAATATGCAGAAATTTGCTTATGAGAAGTAGACCCAAAGAAAGTGAATAAACACAGAATTAATTTGGAAAGGAGATAAATAACATGGGATGATTTGAAACAGGAAATGACAGCAATACAGTCCCAGGGGTGGAGACCTTGGGAGTGGGGGTGGGGAGGGAGGTTTCAGAGCACGGGCTCTAGCCCAAGCCTGAATTTCTACTCTATTGTTAGCCCTGTAACCAAGTCTCCCGCAAACCCGAGTCAATTGATCCAGGTTCGAGACTCGCTGCCGCAGGTTTTTTGGTGTTTTTTTTTTTGCAGAGTAGATGTACACCTTTTTAACACATCAGGGCAGATTCTGGTCCCCACTCTGGTAGTGAAAAGCAGCAGGAAAGTCATCTAAATTGATTATTTGAGGATTTACTCCCTTGCATAAGGTAATCTCCAGGTGGTGCAGGGCTAGGACAATGGATTCTTTACTACACCCCTCTCTTTTATCTGAAGTAGAGGGTTTGGCTGGGGAGCCGCCACACCCAGCTGGTTCCTGTTACTGGAACAAATACTTGGAACAATAGGCAGTCAGATATAAGAAAGAACAGCTTTCAGGCCACCTCTGTACCTGATTGTGTATCTGGTTGATTATTTCCTACTCAAAAATACAGAGGCTGGTTTCATTTTTTAAAGTATTTTGTCCAGCAAAGGTGAAATCCAATGTATACAATTTACTCTGTTAAAGAAATATTCTTACCTAAGTATGTTAAATATGATGCAACAATTTTAATTTTTTCTTCTTCAGTTGTATTGCTATCCTAATTAAAGTTTTCTGGAAATAAAGAGCAGTTTGTAGCCATTTCTCTCCCAGGGCATATAATACCTCTCTGAATTCCCTTCTTTCCTTGCTGGTCTCAGAATTCATGTCTGGGAAGATAAAGGAAGCATGCTTCTTCACAGATGAATTTTCCATCCTTTCCTAGCTTGTGCAAGAATGTTTTTCTATTCCTGAAATCTTAGTTTTGTATTATGATATGTGCTCTTACCCTTGAATTTTCGCTGAAGACATCTACATAATCTTGCCTCTTCCAATTTGTGAAAGTTATTTCCCCCATCACTTTGTTAATCAGGTTGGTTACAAATTCAATCATGTTTTTGCCTTCAGCTTCATGTGTAATCTTTATTGTTTGAGCATCACGTTCTGTTTCTCAGGTCTTTTAATTTTATTATCAAAATACTGTAATCACTTGAAAATCTCTTCAGGCAGATACTTTAAAAGTCAACTACAGAGAGAATGACTCTTCAGTCTCTACAATTCTTGCAGTAAATATTTCAGCTGAGACACTGAAGTTTTAATAGATAGCAGTAATTTTTGCCTGCACTGTAGGCTTCCTGTATGAATTTCTTCTAGGAGTAGATGGATTACTGAAAAGTTCTCTATACTAGTTTCCTCTGCTTCAGCCACTACTAACTTTTGTGGTTTGGTGAGGAGCAAGTGCCTTTGCTGAAGTCTAGAACTTTCTCTTGGAGACAGTTTCCCTCCTTTTTTCGGTAAATTTTCTAGTCCTCCTGTAGTATACAGGAATAGGGCAGTATCCCTTTTAATAGTTTGTGAGCCCTTTAGTGGTGCTCATTGTATTAGAAACTAGCAGTACACCTCTACCCCGATATAACGCTGTCCTCGGGAGCCAAAAAAATCTTACTGCGTTATAGGTGAAACCACGTTATATCGAACTTGCTTTGATCTGCCGGAGTGCACAGCCCCGTCCCCCCGAGCTCTGCTTTACCCCATTATATCCGAATCCGTGTTATATCGGGTTGCGTTATATCGGGGTAGAGGTTTATGTACATAGCTATGCCTTGGATATTTGTACTAATTTAGTAAGACTACCTCTACACTACGAGCTATGGCCATAATTCCCAGTTTTCATACACATATTCACTCTAGCTTGATGAAAGGTTGCACGAGTATAAATAGTGTAGTGGTGATAACACAGGCAGTGGTGGCACAGCATAGCCATGCTGTGTACAAACCTGCTTGAACCATATGGCATGGCTTAGCTGCTACTGCCTGTGTCACTGTGGCTACACTTCTATGTATATTTGCTCTAGCTCTCATCAAGCTAACATAAGTATGTGTATGTGAGCTGTAAATCACACTCCAGCTCATAGTGAGGAGGTAGCCTAAATATGGCTACTTCTGGCCCAACTATGCCTGTGTGGTTCCTTCACGTTTTTATTGTTGTGCAAAGAACAAAAGACAACATGTCCTGACTTTGAAGGAAAAATATGGGCTGCTATTTAAGATTTAAGTAGAATTGACTCTATTGAAACTGCTAGTATGTCTGTTTGCTCTGACACTCTTCATGGTCCCACAAATGCTTCATTAATATATGCTGGCCACTTGCCATCCTGAATGTCTTCCAATAAAAGGTCTCCACCTCTGTGCTGGACATTCACTTGCTAAGGAGGATGCTATTCATGTGGATTCTGCCTTAAAACTATAAAAAGTTAAGATGGACAAGAAATTAAGGGTCAGATTTTACAAGTTTGAGCAAGTCAGCATTGTTCTATTGACATCAATGACGCTATGCTGATTTCCACTAGCTGAAGATCTGGGCCTAAAGTTTATAAAATTATGCATGAATACGTTCACTTCTGTAAACAGGCACATACTAACAGCCAGTGGTACAAGTAGAAATCATTTCTTGCCAGTACACTGCACTCATGGGAGGGACACAAAGAGAGGGGCACGTGACCTCCCCATGTAAGCCCCCCACGTGACTCCTCCCCACTCTGCCCCCAGCCCGGGGCCCCCCGCGCTCTCCCTGTCCCCTCCCCATGATCTATATCCATTCCACATTACCTGAAGGGGTGGGGGCTCTGTCCTCCTCCTGTTGCGCCAGAGACTTCTGCTGTACAAACCCCAGGCAGGAGGACTCAGGAGACACAGCTGCATGGAAGGGCTGGGGGCCGGGCTGGGGGAGGTTCAGCAGCCATGCTGGAGGAGCTGCTGGCATGGGGCTGCCTGGTGGCCCCACGTTCCTGCAGTTCAGGGCTTTTCCGGGAACTACAGCAGGGAAAGGAGCCGAACCCCTAGCACCAACCCCTGCCTTTCCACGGAACTGCGACTTCTCTGTCTGTACAGCAGCCCTGCCGGAGGATGGAGCTGGGGGCGATACAGCCACCGGAGGAGTTGCCAGCATTCTGCTCCTTTCTGGCAGGGCTGCTGTACAGATGGAGAAAATGCAGCTCCATGGAAGAGCTGGGGGCGGGGCTGCAGGCGGGCTCCTCCTGTGTCTTTCTGGTACCCCATACCAGCTATAAATATCTTACTGGTACGGCCTATCGGACCATACTACCGTACTTGCACCACTGTTAACAGTCTGAGCGCAGAACTCCAAATAATGAACTTCTTAGATCTAATCTTGAGGCTGACACGGACTTCCTTTTGTGGCCTTGAGCAAGTCACTTCACCATCCTGCCTCAATTGACCTATTTGAAAATAGTTATCTACCTGCCGGATGTCTTGTGAAATGTAACATCTGCAAAGTACTTCAGAAATAAAATGTGATATGAGTGCTAAGTATTATTAATAACATGCTGCTTAATATGCACCTCAGGATGAATATTGCAAATATCCTTACTCCAAACTGTAAGTTATACTACAGGCAGAATCCTAGTATTACGATGTTGAACCACATAGGATGGAGACGGGTGGAGTGGAAGTGGAGTAGAGCCATGCACTGCACAGTAAATCACAGTTATCCTATTAGCATAGCTCAGAATGGATCAGGGCAGATGGATGGGTGAAGGAAATGCATAGTAGGAACACCTTATTGCTATTTTCATGCACCATCTGTTAGAACCGATCACACTCCTCTGCAAACATATCGAAGGAATGGCCATTCCCTTTGGCAAAACATGGCCCCGGTGTACCATTGGCCTGGTAATGGGGCTCCTGTTCTAGAGTTAGAGTGGTGGGTTAACCTGTACCACTATTCAATTAAATAATATAAATTTTAAATGTTTCCAATATAGTTGAAAAATTGAACCAATAATCTGCATTAAAAATAAAATGGACATCATACCAATATTTTGATGACCAAAACAGACCCAAAAGAAACAAACTTTTAAAAATACTTCTGTAAAATAAACGTAATTTAAAATCAGGTAAATAAACTTGCATTTTAATATTCCCAGGGCTTAAGTAAGTTTATTCCCCCTTTCCCCCCAAAAAACTTGTGTAGGTAGGGTGACCAGATGCCCTGATTTTATAGGGACAGTCCCGATTTTTGGGTCTTTTTCTTATATAGGCTCCTATTGCCTCTCACCCCTTGTCCTGATTTTTCACATTTGCTGTCTGGTCACCCTAAGCTCATGAGATACATAAGTTTCTACTGCTTTTTACTGCTATCAGCATGGCACAGCGAACACAGCTTCCGTAAGAATCAATGAGCTGGATTCTATTTCTCATCAACAGAATTATTTCCAAGTTCCAATCACCAACACCTGTGTAAACCCCCTGGCAGCATTTGGACTATACAGGTGCCATTGGGAGCATAATTTAAAGGCACTAAATTGCACAGGTGTAGCTGAGACTCTAAATTGGCTTGCAGAATCTTTGTTGTTGATTATGTGAGAGAAGGAAAGTACTCAGCTTGACTCTGAGCCCAGGCTGAGTTTGAAAAACTGTTTTATTTAACTTGTAAACAGAATACAATAATCATGGAAGCCCAATAGGGCATGTTTAGAATCATTGTTAAAAGAAAAGCAATTCCGGAGTTCATAGATTTTAAGGCCAGAAGGCACCACTCTGATCATCTAGTCTGACCTCCTGTATAGCATCGACCATAGAACTTATGCTCTAGGAATTATTTTGCAAATCTTTTAGAAAAACATCCACTCTTGA
Source organism: Chrysemys picta bellii (assembly GCF_011386835.1). Taxonomy (NCBI): domain Eukaryota; kingdom Metazoa; phylum Chordata; order Testudines; family Emydidae; genus Chrysemys; species Chrysemys picta. Next base: position 168,001,960 of record NC_088791.1, on the reverse strand, counting down.
TTTAAAAATTATCAGTGATGGAGAAACCACCATGATCCTTGGTAAATTGTTCCAATGGTTAATTACTTTAGCTGTTAAAAATTTATGCCTTATTTCCAGTCTATATTTGTCTAGCTTCAGATTCCAGCCACTGCATCATGTTCTAGCTTCCTCTGATAGAATTGAAGAGCTGGTTATAAATATTTGTTCCCAATGTAGGTACTGTAGAAAGGTTAGCCGGGGCTCGACTCTCTCTGGGATGGCGGGGACCCACACCGCCTCACTAAGTTCGGGAAGATGTCTTGAGGGGAATTAGTCTTCCTTCGCGGCCTTTGGCCTGGTCCACACTAAACCCCCCACTTCGGACTAAGGTACGCAAATTCAGCTACGTTAATAACGTAGCTGAATTCGAAGTACCTTAGTCCGAACTTACCGCGGGTCCAGACGCGGCAGGCAGGCTCCCCCGTCGATGCCGCGTACTCCTCTCACCGAGCTGGAGTACCGGCGTCGACGGCAAGCACTTCTGGGATCGATCCAGGATCGATCTATCGCGTCTAGACAAGACGCGATAAATCGATCCCAGAAGATTGATCGCTTACATCCGGACCAGGAAGTAAGTATAGACGTACCCTTTGAAACAACGCAGTTAGTCGTCAGCCCAGGTCCTAGGTCAGGGCGGGGAAATGGTGAGTCAGGTGCTCAGGCAGGGGCTGAGCAGGAACAGTATAAACACAGTGGGCCCAGGCCCAGGGTCTGAAGGCCTGGGAGAGGGGGAGACTGCCGGGGACGCAGGCCCTCCCACTCCACTGCGTCCCAGCCCGGGGCCCTAGCAGCAGCAGAAGACTAGCTGCTGTGTCAGTGGGGATCCTGGCCGCAACACACTGACATGGGCTCTGGCAGTGCTGCAGCCAGACTAGGGTCGACTGTCCCCGGGCTACTTCCAGACTCCACCTTGGTTAGTAGCTGGGTCGGGGGGGGGCGCCAACACCATGGCGCCTGGTCTCCCCAGCGGCTGCTCTCCCAGTGAACTCTGGGGTTGGGCCTTTATACTTCCTGTGCCGTGCCTGACCCTCTGGGGGGGCGGGCTCAGAGCTCCCTGGCTCCGCCCACTCTGGTGTCCAGAGGGTCTCATCTCTCTCTGTGGCGGTGGGGACCCACAACGCCTCACTACAGCACTTATAGACTATAATCAAGTCACCCCATAACCTTCTCTTTGTTAAATTAGATAAAGTGATAGACTCAGGGGGCTCAATCTAAGGCATGTTTTCTAATCCTTTAATCATTATCGTGGCTCTTCTCTGACCCTCTTCAATTTTTCAACTTCCTTTTTGAATTGTGGGCACTAGAACTGGACACAGTATTCCAGCAGTGGTCACACCAGTGCCAAATACAGAGGTAAAATAACCTCTACTCCTCAAGATTGCCTAGTTTATGCAGCCCAGGATCACATTTGCTCTTTTGGCAACAGAGTCACACGGGAAGCTCATGTTCAGCTGATTATCCATCATGATCCTCAAATCTTTTTCAGTTACAGAATGAGGGACTCTGTCCTGGGAAGCAGTAAGTGTGGTCTACATTCTCTGTCCCCAGATGTATACATTTAGTTGTATTAAAGCACATATTGTTAGCTTGGTAAACTGGGCACAAGCAATCTAGATCGCGCTACATGGGGGACCTGTCCTCTTCATTGTTTATCACTCCCTCAATTTTTATGTCATCTTCAAACTTTAATCAGTGATGATTTTATGTTCTCTTCCAGGTCATTGATAAAGATGTTAAGTAGCATAGGGCCAAGCGCCAATCCCTGTGGGACTCCACTGGAAAGGGACAATTCCCCATTTATAGTTACATTTTGAGACCTATCAGTTAACCAGTTTTTAATCCATTTAAAGTGTGTCATGTTAATTTTATATTGTTCTATTTTTTTTAATCAAAATGTCATGCGGTACCAAGTCAAACGCTTTACAGAAGCCTAAGGATATTATGTCAACACTATTACCTTCATCAACTAAACTTGTCATCTCATCAGAAAAAGATATCAAATTAGTTTGACAGGATCTATGTTGATTAATTACAGTACCCTCCTTCAGTTCATTATTAATCACGTCCTGTAGCTGTTGCTCTATTATCTTGTCCAGGATTGATGTCAGGCCAACATGACAATAATTACCCAGGTCATCCCATTTACCCTTTTCAGTGGGCTTAGTTAGACCAACCCTGAGCACTTATAAAAATCCCACCTTTAACAAGCACGCTTTCTGGTGCTTTGGTGTTCTATGGACTTCCAATGAAGGACCATGAAGGTGACAAAGAATTTTCACAAACCATAGCAGGTGCTGTGTGAATATTAATATTTCCTGAATGCACACAATGTATGACCCTCAAGGGTTAAAACATATTTCTTTCTATCATTTATTAGACAATTTTGAGTAACCAAATTAAAACCACACATTTCTTTACATCCCTTCAAGGAAGCAATGACAATAAAAATAATACTTGCTGTGTTTATTTCAATACTCTGTCATGGAGAATTGTGTTATGAAAGACTTCCCACTCATCCTGGCTGTCAGCTAAACCTATTTCTAAATACTCATTTATTTTTGATGTTCTGTTCATTTGCTTAATACAAATCAAGCCTTGCTACCCATTAAATGGGACTGAAAAGAACAAATCAGACTCTGCCCCCGGGAAAGCCGCAGCTGAGGACTGCCTAATGTAGTATATTGTGACTCCTAGAGAAGGATGTTTCTCTCTGGGGAAATTCATACCTCCACAGAGGCCAGAACAAAGCCTATGCATTCCATTCCATTCCATTCAAGCCCTCAAAACATCATTTAAATGGGACTTAAATGGTGCAGCGACCTTGGCTGCCACTCCTCACCAGACTGAATTTCACTTCTCAGAATATGGGGCAGTCTCTGCTGTTGAACTCAGTGAGCTTTGTGGAGTTCTTCTGAATGAGTTAGTTACCATGGCTCCTTGCAGCAGGGTCAGATCTTTTCTAACCGTCAAGGAGATACAAGCTCAGTTTGCCCAATTTCAACAGCACAGACTCAAAAGTTGAACTCACTAACTTCATTCGATTCTGGCATAGCAGTGGTCGTAAATGAGTGATCACAAGCACAACCTTTGTGCGTTAGTGCGAGGGGTTACGCTGCTTCTTTTATTCTATGAAAGAAGCGCTGTTTGTGGTTCCATACTTAAAGATGAGTTGTGTTTTGCACTTATAACAAAGATGAAACCACTTAGTATGAAGAATACAGTTATCCTCTCCAAAATTAAAGCACTTACTCTTGAGTATTGAATTAATTTTCTGAAGACTTACAAGTAAATCGGTTGATTAGTTTGAATTAAAATTAATTTAAAAATGGGTCCTTACAAAAAATTACCACACTGAGTCAAATGTTTCTGCTGAAGGATCTTAATAATAGATCAACACAAATGCTTCCAACTTCCCTTGCCATTAAAACTCACTGTAAGCTTGTGCATAGGCTACACTTGATGAATTCCCAGTAGAACTTCCCTATATCAAAAGGGCTGTTATCTATCATTTCTCTCAGTGGAACTAAACTCCTAACTTGCCCACAATGAGGTGGTCATTTTGAGAAAAGCAGCTGTCTCCCAAGGTTCTCAATACGACTGAGCCCAGAAACTGCTCAACAAAGATGGCTGCTGGCTTCATTCACTGGAAACAATGGGAGGCAATGGTCATTTTGAAATAGGACATCTTAAGTGAAGGCAGATATGGCAGAGAAAAATGAGAGATGGCAGCTATTTTGAAAGAGGCAGACTCCAAGAAATTCATGAAGAAGATTTTATGCACTAGCCTCTGCTGACAGAAAAAAACTCTTATGAAAATTAAGGGCAAAAATGACTAATCCTAAATATTTCCTTTCAAAAGTTACCCATTGTACCTGCTCTACTAAAAAGAGAGGGTAGAAGGAAGGTGTGTGAGTGGATCCATGTGGAAAGGGAAATGTGGAGTGCAAGAGGAAGGGTGCAATTGGGAAGTGTATGCAGTGGCATGTGGGCAGATATAGGAGGCAGAGGGAATTTAGGGAGTGCAGGAGAATCTGGGGGACAGGAGGGTGGGGGAAATTGGTGTATACACTGCAGCTGCTTTGTGCTGGTCTGGCCATGCCAATGCAGCTGTAAACTCAGCTTAACTGCCCAGTATGTTTTGTGTTGCTCCAGAGTGACAAAGCAGCCAGAGTATATATAAAAAAAGTTGCCAACTCTCCCGATTTCACCTGCAGTCTCATGACAGCTGATGTTTTACTTAAGCCTTAGCTCCTAGAGTCATATTAATATGTGAGAATCTCAGCTTTCATTTAAAAAAAATGTTTCTAGCCCTCAGGGTTGCAGAGAAAATCTTGAAAGGAGTGTACCCTAGAAGGTTTAGGCAGAGCCACAAAAATAAATGGAAATTAGGATCATAAATACCTTCATAGATATGGGTATTAGAACCAGGATGGCAAATAAGAATCCCAAATTTATTTTTAAAATATCTAATTATTTTTAAGTCAAACACATGATTTTTAGGGGCATGACTCAGCTTTTTAATGTTTGGGATCAGCAATACTGAAAAAATTACTTAAGGTGGATACATCCTATCTTTAAATAATTAGAGATATCACTGTAATATTTTAGGTTTCTGTTTACTGTTCATATATGAAATTTCTAATTAAAAAAGGAAATTCTCAGACCAAAACTAAAATAAGATGGGTTTAATGTTGAGAATACATACCAGCAATGAAGAATAAAATACATTAGAGATGAGCAAATGACAGAATCAAGCACGACAAACCCAAGAGAACTTTAAATTTCAAAGAAATCCAAACAAATTAAGGTCTGATAATGTTTCAATATTTTCTAAATTTAAGTTTAACCTTAAATATGGATTGCCTGGGTTTATAACATTTGGTTTTGAGATCATTACAACAGTCTTGTACACAGTTTGCCCTAAATTACTGATTGTTCTAGGTTTTATACCAGTAGAACCTAGAATAAACCCAGGCTTAACCTGGTTCTATGTATTCAGTATAAATAACTATAACACTAGAGAACTGTATTACATAGTTCCCAGGATTAGCAGGTTTGGAAGAAAAAGTAAGTGTAGAATAGGGGGTTGAAATTCCTAGGAAGGAAATGGTAGGGGCTGGAGAATTTTTGGGTGGAATAATAGAGTTCAGTTTTCCTGGTTGGTTATAGACAAACAGAAATTTGAAAAACATAATTAGTGACTTGCTTGAAAATGGTTCTACACACTGTGACAAAGTTCCTCCTTTATCTTGGTGGTCCTGCACTTATTGGTGGATTTTCTTGCCTCAGAGATTCACTATGTGGGTTGGGGAACAGCCCAGAGACCTTCCCCTCTGGAAGAACCCACAGTCCAGGTCAATTGGGAGGTTTGGGGGAAACCCAGGCCTACCCTCTACTCCAGGTTCCAGCCCAGGGCCCTGTGGACTGCAGCTGTCTATAGTGCCTCCTGTAACTGCTGCATGACAGCTACAACTCCCTGGGCTACTTCCCCATGGCCTTCTCCAAACACCTTCCTTATTCTCACCACAGGACCTTCCTCCTGGTGTCTGATCACACTTGTGCTCCTCAGTCCTCCAGCAGCACACCCTCTCACACTCCCACCACAAACTGCAGTGAGCTCCTTTTAAAACCCAGGTGCCCTGATTAGCCTACCTTAATTGATTCTAGCAGCTTCTTCTTAATTGGCTCCAGGTGTTCTAATTAGCCTGCCTGCCTTAACTGGTTCTAGCAGGTTCCTGACTACTCTAGTACAGCCCCTGCTCTGGTCACTCAGGGAACAGAAAACTACTCATCCAGTGACCAGTATATTTGCCCTCTACCAGACTCCTGTACCCCACTGGTCTGGGTCTGTCACAACACACTGTGATCATTTACTTTGTAGCTTGTTAAATGTTAGTGCATGATGACGTTCTGATTGCTGGGAAGACTAGTGTGAAAACATAAATATGATTAAGGCTTTTAACAGCAATAACAACTGTTCTTTTGAATCATCTTCACATTCTTAATGGAACAGTAATTTAAAGTATTGTGTTCCTGTTATGCTGGCTGCCATAAAACAGTCAGTATATGTTTAGTTCTCTATTAAATAAATATTTTTCAATCAGCACTTAAATTTTGAAAATAGCTTTAGCAAAATACTAAACAAGAGCTTTAAAATGTTAATATATTTATAGTTATGCATAATATCCAGAGCACCATTCCAAGCACTGCAAACTATACATTTGGATTTCACAGTCATACATATAAAATTAAATTAGGTGTGAATAAAATGTTTTAAATTTTACTATCTGTAAATAGTTCAAGTGATGGATCAAGTGTATAAGGAACATCCCTTTAATTCAGGATATCAGCTAAAGTCTTCAGATTATTTATTAGGGTTATGGAGAGAACAGATAGCCTCTCCATCTTTAAGGCTGAAAGCAGAATTCTATTATAAGCCTTATTTTGATCTATGAGTCACTACAACTTGTAGTAGGAAAAAGGGGGATTTGGTATGAGATTTTGTGATCAGTTTAGGCAGAGAAGAATTTATGTTGGGGAGTTTGAAAGTCTGGGATGCATAATTTTAGAAAGGACTAGTCCTCCAAAGTAACCCTGTAAAACTGGGGGCTGTAAGGTGAGGACTGCATGGGGGCTGCAGAAGAGTAGACCTACATGCATAAAATACACTTTTAAAAATTAAAATAAGTTTTAAAATAAAAATGTATATTATATAAAAAGCAGTATCACATCATTTTGAGCCTAATGCTCAAAACCGGAGGTGGTTTTCACTTTAGTAGATGGAACTGCTTTCCACGGCTGTCTGTTATATTAGGTAAACTTAATGATGTGGCCTGTTATGCTGTCATACTGTTCTGCAGTTACATCTTTGATTATTTACTACTTGTGTAGCTTGCCGTTCATAATAATGAGAACAAAGAGTGGGGAAACAGGCAGATTCAATTCGGAGATATCAAATAATGCTGTTGAAAGAGATTCTTGGCTTTTAGTTAAGAAAGTGTTTGGAGATAGTGAACACTGTTGATAACAGCCCCAGTAATGTATTCGTCAGAGTCAATTACAAGTATGATTTTTCTGGGCTTAAACTCTTTAGATTGCAGATTCACCTCTGTAAAGTGGTAGTTTGTTCTTTGTCTGCATAAAAACGTGGAGTTTAGGGCTATGCTGTCACTCTACAATTTCCTTAACAATAGTAATAATACTCAACTCTTATGAACTAATGAAGCTCAAGTGAGAGCTAAGCGCCAGATTCTAATCTCAATTCCATCAGCATAAATCTGGAATAACTCCTTTGAAATCAGTGATATCAAGATTACACTGAGGTAACTGAGATCAAAATATGACCTTATAGTGAATTTTGGTGCTTAAATATTATTTTACCTTCAAAATATACATGATAGAATATATTTTTTTAAATTTCTCTTCCTCCTCCTCAGACTAAAGACTGATGTTCCAGCCCAGATTTTGTAAACCACCAGCAGAGCCATGTGTACCTGTTGCTACTGCCCACTGACTGGCTGCAGCACAGTGATGGGCAATCCTACCTCTTATTGTGGAAACTGATGCTCATCAATGCGTATTATCTGTGTTTGTATTTGGGAGATCTCTTAACAGCTCCATACTCAATGAATTCTCTTTCTTGAGCTTCAGGGCCTGGAGGGGTGAAGGGAGAATGCAGTAAGGCAGGGGTAGGCAACCTATGGCACACGTGCCAAAGGCGGCATGCGAGCTGATTTTCAGTGGCACTCACACTGCCCGGGTCCTGGCCACCGATCCGGGGGGCTCTGCATTTTAATTGAATTTTAAATGAAGCTTCTTAAACATTTTAAAAACCTTATTTACTTTACATAGAACAATAGTTTAGTTATATATTATAGACTTAGATAAAGAGACCTTCTAAAAACGTTAAAATGTATTACCGGTACGCGAAACCTTAAATCAGAGTGAATAAATGAAGACTCGGCACACCACTTCTGAAACGTTGCCGACCCCTGCACTAAGGTACAGTCTACCTGCCATGGTCCAGAGTTTGGTAACAATGCTTTTGACATAAACAGTGTAAAAAGAAGATTTAAGTAGCCAATAATGTCACCTCTACCCATACTTCTTAAGCTACTTCCTGCAGTAATGAAGATAGTTGTAAATAAAATATCTAAACAATCTAAAGCACAATAAAAAACAAAAGAAGGATATAGACTCACCAAAGGCTGACATTTTTTTTAAAGCTAAAACACTCAAAATTCAAAAATAGATAATTTCTCACTAGACCAATATTAATTTAATAAATTTCTGTAGTTTCAGAAATCATGTAATACTTTTGTATTCATAATACAGTATTTGTTTCAATTTTCTATTCATGTGCATATTCTGTTACATATCTCTAAAGTAAATATAGAAATTACTCATTATCAGCTTGTTTATCTATGTTTAAATTTCATTCAGTAGAAATGACCTTGTGAAAATTTGGTAGAAAAATGACACTATTTACCAATTAACTTGGTCATGAATCCATTCTGGAATCTCAAACTGAATATATTTGCATCTTAAAACGTGTGTACACAACTCCCAGTAGCATTGTATGCTCACATTGAGAGGGCAACGTACTTAAACTGAATATTCTGTAAATTCATACAATCTAATTATGAAGTTCCTTTTAACTGTTTTTTATATTGCTTCTCCAGAGACCGGTATACTGATGATTTATTGGCAGTGATATAGAATGTTCAAAAAGGGATAGTACTCTTTGCAAACTGTAATCCCAACCTAAACTTCAAGAGTCTAGAACAGATCCCAGACAGTTTGCATCTAAATTATTCAGTTAGCTGTAACTTGAACTGTACATGTAACAAGAACTGGAAAGACAAATATGGACTGTGAATTGGAAAGGACAAGACTCCAAGAAAAGAGGAGCTAAAAAGGAGACTGTGGGATCAATACCATCAGAGGATCAAGTAACAGTGAGAAGCTGAGGGAGGAGATACTGCATAAACAAATTGCATATGAAAAACTTTGCTAAATGAAAGCTATTCTTTTGGTATTTTGATGGGGTGAGGGATTACAGAGGTAGTGGTAGCAGCATCAGTTTGTCTATGTCTTGCCTGGAGCTTCAGTTCTGTGTGACATGTTGAAGCAAGATGCCAGAGAGCATGCTCAGTGCAGATGAAATGTTCAGCAATGTTAGCAGCAAGTCTCTGTAGAACAGAACACAGGGAGTATGTAGCAATTTTCAACGATTTATAACTCAACCAAGTCTGAACAGATTTTTATGGTGACAACAAAAGACACCTCTCTGATGCCAGGACTATTCCCCTTACAAATTTCAAAGGCCCGCTCAAGTCATGAAATTGACTGGAAGTTATTATTTTCAGCGGCATTTAGTCGTGCTCACCAAAAACTGAGCATGTTTGCTTAGGAAACATGTTGCCTCGAGTGTCTCAGTTGTCCACATTCCCTAAAAGCTTGTGTGTTTCCAAGGGCTCAGCAGTGGCATAAAGACGGATGCCTCTGGTTTGGAATAAGGATATATTCTACATGCCACTGTTCCCCTCCTTTAGCACTCCTCATCCAAATCTGACTGCTGTTTGCATGTGGCTGTTGTGTCTTATGCCATACACAAATGGGAGAATATAGTTCTTCATTGGTCTTGTATTTCATCTTTCTCAAGAAGCTCCTTTTCTTTCTCTTTCTCTCAACTTTCTCTGGCCCACTAAAAATATTTGTCAGGAATCCAGGCCTGAAGCAGAGCCACTCTCCAGGCACTTAATGAGCGTATCTGGCTGAAGTAGGCTGTCTGATTGGCTACACTGCCTGATTGGTTGAAAGAGTCGGCACACCAGTTCTTTAGCCTAGCAGCTGCTCAAAGCATTTGCCAGTGGTTGTGACAGCTCCTGCGCCTGCTCATTCCCAGACTTGTCTCACTTCAAGTAACCTGGTTCTGACCCTCAGCTCCAATTCCAGCTCTTGCCTCTGACATTAATTTGGACCCTGGGATCTAGCATTGGGCCTCTGACTCCAGCTGTGACTCTTGGCTCTGGCTTCTAGCACTGGACTTCTGCTCTAATCATTTTGCTGGACTCCCGCTCCAACCACTAAGCACGACTGTCCATGTCCTGGTCTCTAATACTACTACAGCTATGCTCAGTTACAATCATTTTTTCATTTTCATAGAGCAGATGACCTAAGTTGCCTTTCACATATCTAGCTCCTATGGTTCTATGAATTATAAAATCAGATTGCTTAAATAAGAGAATAGGATCCCTTTACAATTTAATTTTAAATGTCCATCATTTCTTAACCTGAATTAATGTTCTCTGATGGCTATCTTCATTAACACACTTTGTTTTCTGTGATTCATTATAATTCTCCCCCCTAGATTCAGAGGTTTAATGATACACCATAAATTGATAAAACCTAAAGAATTACCCAAAATCTGACTAGCAGAGCAAGTCAGATATTTTTGACATGCATTTAGAGCCAAATTCTGCCCTTTAATGGTAGCCATATGCATGAGCAGAGAGCAGAATTAGTCCCTATCTGGAGAAAAAAAGTGTATAAATTTGTTTAATTTTTGCAGTGAGGGATTGAGTGGTTCAAGTGTCTGATTAATTGGCTGCTCAGAAGAGGTAAAAATCTTGTATAGGTTTGAAAAGCAAAATGAAATCGAGCAGTAACATGTTTAATAATGACCCAAATTAGTGCTTTCCAAACTTCTAGGAGGGTAATGTTTTCAGGAGTGCTTAAGTCCTATTTTGAAAAGCAATTTAGGCACCTACAATGAGATTTTCAAAGATATTTAGGTACCTAAGGATTCAGATAGGAACCTACTAGGATTTTTAAAAGTGCCTAAGCATCCAACTGCCAAGCACCTTTAAGAGTGTTTTGTTAATATAACTCTATACATCACATTTTCAAAGAAAAACACAAAACTAACATCAAACTATTTAAGTGTAATAATGGATTTTACAGTGCCTTACATCTGAGGATCTCAGAGCATTTTACACACTACTTAATAAAGCGTCACAATATCCCTTTGATCTATGGAAAGAGGTAGAAGATATATGAGCCACCAGTGAAATACTAACACCTCTGTGGTGGAACACTGCAGCTCTTGAACCTCACACAAATAATACCCAATATTTTAAGATCAAAAATGGAAAAGAATACTGCATCAGCTTGACAAATTACAGGGGAAATTTTAGTAAGTACACCTCTATCCCAATATAATGCGACCTGATATAACACGAATTCGGATATAACGTGGTAAAGCAATGCTCCGGGGGAGAGGGGGCGGGGCTGCGCACTCCCCGCGGCTCAAAGCAAGTTCGATATAACGCAGTTTCACTTATAACGTGGTAAGATTTTTTGGCTCCTGAGGACAGCATTATATTGGGGTAGAGGTGTAGAATATATTAACATGAGTTAGAATTTGGCCAACACAGTGGAGTTAACACCCATTTCTCTTACGAAAAGTAGCATAGTAGCATTGGATATTTAATGGTAACTGTGACTGAGTCTTCAGTTTTGCATCTGATTTGAAAGGCAACCTCATGCAGCACAGTATTGTCTACCAGGCAGGGGCACAGACCTAGCAGGATCATAGAACAACATGGTATGTCTGCTAGTGTGAGCTAAACGTATGCAGTAATTTATTAAGATCTAATTATAATCCACAGTAATTGGTCTCTAGAGTTTTCATGCCATGGATGAGTCTCTAGGTGAAAAATCTTTCCAGGCACCATCTCATCACGCCAGTCACACCCTGCTTGATCCTCAAAATTTCTCTCTCTGGGGACTTGTGCTGGTCCAAAGAATATAGCTGGATAAGACTAACAGCAACCCAAGGAAAAGAATAGTTGATAAGTGAGCAAAGTGTGTGGCAATAAAGGTATTAATCATGGCAGCAGTTATATCCTGGTCCAAGAAATCTTCTTTATTAAATAAATTACATGAAAAAAGGATAGCTTGCACATTTGTCTAAGCTGCTGACAGGATAAAGAAAAGAGTAAAAATGAACCTTAAGTTTCCAACGAATGGAAGGTTTGAAGTACACTGCTACATTTCCAGGCAGATATTGCACAAACAACTAAATTTAGACTTTCATTAGCTGAGGGTCGATTTCTTAGCAAACCATCCTTGTTTAACCCCAGTAGATACTTGGTAACTGTTAATGTAGATTCAAATTTAGAACTATGTACAGAACCTTTTGGGGCATAAAAGTATTTGAATTATCAAACCAGAATTTCTTCTTGGAATAGGACTACAATCAAAATTACCTGTAATTCCTTTTGCTCAAACTCCAGATTAATATTACTTCCTGTTTAAGTTTTAGTCCCAGCTGCAAACCTTGGAAACGGACAAACCAGCCAAAAAGAATGCAGAACACTTTTAGGAGATTGGGTCATGTGACCCAAGGAATTACAAAAAAAGATACAGTTTCCAAATACCACTTCTTTTCTGACTGAAATAAATGTTACAACTGTCTGTGCTCATTTCAGCACATAACTTTACTCTTATCAATAGAATTGGGCCCTGTAAGAGATGGGCGAGTGAGTGTGGATATATTACTACACAAGAAAAATAGGTAGATAGTGATTTCTTTGCCTTCCAAAAAATAACCGAGTTATAGTAGTCAAATTCTGGTAGACTAAAATGCTTGATGGATGTCTCTGAACAGACACAGTAAAATTTAATATAATCTTTTGCAAATTGAAATGCAATACTGTAAGCCCTCCAAAACTAAAAAGAGCATCCTGAGCACAATAAGCTGCTGGGAGAAGGGGCTGGAGAGCGAGATGTCCAACACCAAAATGGCAGAAAATCCTACAAGTGAGTAGCACATAATTATCTCAGTTCCCTTATTTATAAGTGACAGGCAAGACACACATCTTGGTAACTAAAATCTGAATTATTTTGTAATATCTAATCCAATCAGATTCCGTATTTAGAAGGGCAGGAAACCATGTGTGACAGATACTATGGATTGTATTCTGTCTCCATGGGGGAATTACAGGAGTTTCCTGCAGGAACTAAACATCAATGGGGGAGGAGGAATTAATGGAAATCACTAGACAGACAGCAAGTCTGGAGGAGCCAAACCCCCTGGGGAAAATTGCATAGACTGGTCTGATATGTTTCAGAAGACCTGACAAAGATGAAAACTGTATAAAGTGACCAGCCTGCCATAAGGAAAGAGGTTGTTTTCACTGGATCCAAGGACAGAACCAGTAGAAAGGGTTTGAAGTATTTTTTTCTGAACAGGGTCTCCATGTAGTAGATGGATGGCCGCTTGGTAAGCTAAGACCTGCATGTAAGCTATTCTATTGTTTTTAAGATATATGTTTTCTCTGTAATGCTTTTGTTCTGAATAATAATAATTTTCCTTATTAATGCTGGCTGGTCACTGGTTAACCCTGCCATTGGCCATGGGGGCACATCTACACAGCAATTAAACTCCCATGTCTGGCCCAGGTCAGCTGACTCAGGCTCATGGGACTCAGGCTACAGGGCTGTAAAACGGCTGTGTGGACATTCATACTTGGGCTGGGGTCCCAGAGCTCAGGATCCAGACTGTGCCCGAATGTCTACACAGCAATTTCACAGCCCGGATCAGCTGACCTGGGCCAGCTGCAGGTGTTTAATTGCTCTGTAAACATAGCCTGAGACAACTGGATTGCAGGTGCTGAACTAAAGTCAGACTTGCTTGGTGATCAGAGTGAACTGAAGCCTAAATCCCCAGTGTGGACAGAGAGAGTTGTGGGACTCTGTCCCAAGAAAGAAGACAGCTAGAAGCCTGTGACCCAGGGCCGGCCCACAACATTTTGACACCTGAGGCAGGGAGCTCAAATGATGCCCCCATACACCCTCGCTTGGGCCAAAACTTTGAAAGGTCTCAATTCTGCACTCTTCATGTTCTACTCCTCTCATGGTACTGCTCTGCTACCTACCCCAATAAAGGAGAACTAACAACTTAAAATGCCTTCTTCAAAAATTTTAAGTAACACTTAACTTTCAAATGTCTGAACAGCAAATGTAACTTTTCTTGTCTGCATAGTAAACACTGGCATTTTATCTGTTTGAATAAAGTGGTGCTTTCCGTGCCTTTTTGGTTGCAAAGGTTTGAATTGCTTCCTGAAGGTCCACGGTCTGGGCCAGCTCATGCTCTATTGAAATGGTTTCAAGGCTGACCAACCTTTCCTGTGTCATTGTGGAGCCTACATGTGTTTTTATTAACTTCAGCTTGGAGAAGCTGCGTTCTCCACTAGCAACGGTTATAGGAAGTGTTAGAAGTATGTGCAGAGCAACAAAAGCATTTGGAAAGAGGGTGGTCATCTTATTTGTGCACATATATTCTGGAACAGCCTTTGGAGTTGATCCTGCTGAAATGTGTCTTGAAAGGGCTTTCAGTTCATCACCTAAATCACTTGCATCAATATAGTGCATGTCATCATGTGTCAACACTGTCTCTAGTGCCCTGCATTGCTGGTGTAGGTCTTCTTCAGGTATAGTGAGGAGTTTTGGGATATCATACAATGTCCCAAATATACTGCTGTGTTCCTTGAGCTGCACGAAATGTTCTTCAACTGACTGTATTGCACAATCTAGCACCTGGTTAAAGAATTCAACTTTGAATTGTTGTTTGGGGTCTCTTATGGGATTATCCCGTGCCTCGTAATCAACATGTCTTCTTCTTCGGTGACTCTTGTATTCTTGAATGGGTGGGAAAATAGCTTCAGTGTGAAGTTCCTCTGCCAACTTCTGTGCACTCTTCAGAACATTTTGAAATCTCTCATCTGACCGGCAAGACTGTAGATATGACTTTGCTTTGTCCAGTTGTTCCATTGCTCCAGATATGTCAAGGTCAACATCTTGAAGTCTCTTGCTTACAACATTTATTTCAAACTGTATGTCATGCCACAACACTAAGCCACACAGAAATTTGAAGTTATGTATGTTTCTGGTGATTCCATTTCCCTCTGCCACTGTTCTCCCACGAACAGTTCCTGTCATAGCATTATCTTCCATAATGGCAACTATGGCATCATCTATCTTCCCAATTTGGTGTTTGATTGGCTTTATCGCCTCCACTCGACTTTCCCATTGTGTGGCACTCAGTGGTTTCAGTGTCAGAGAGGATGTTCCCAGATGTTGCTTCAAAATTTGCCATCGATAAGTTGATGCAGAGAAAAATACATAGATGCTTTGAATTACATTAAAAAATTCAGCAGCCTCACTAGAAGCTGATGCTGCATCACTGACCACCAAGTTCAATGACTGAGAACTGATGGGACAAAAAAAGCTCGAGGGTTTAACTCTCAGATCCATGTCTGCACGCCTTTGTTCTTTCCTCTCATCTTGGCACCATTATCGTAGCCCTGAACTCTCATGTCAGCTATCGCAATTCCCGTATCTTCCAGCTTTTTAAGAAGGACATTTGTCATACCAGCTCCTGTAATATCATCAATGTCAATAAATTCTATAAAATGCTCTCTGACAGTCACCATTGCAGGGACATTTTCACTAGGTTCTGTTGTTACAAAACACACCATTAAAATAATTTGTGCTGTATGGCTGATGTCAGGTATGCAGTCCAGAATAACAGAGTAATATCTTGCTGACTTCAGATCTGCCACAATCTTCTGTTTGACTTTTGTTGCTAGTAACAGTATGATCTCATTTTGAATTGTTTTTCCAAAGTAGTGGTGTGTGTACATTTCCTGGGTGGTGACTCTTCTTAGATGCTCCTGGAGTACAGCATCAAACTCAGCCATCAGCTCCACAATTTTAAGGAAGTTTCCATTGTTTGGCACATACAGCTGATCTGAAGTGCCACGCAGTGCTAGGTTTTGGGTAGCAAGCATTCTCACAATGGCAATGAGCCTTTTCAGAACATTTTGCCAGTAAAGAGACTCTGTTGCAATCTTCTCTTGATGCTGATCATCTATGGTGGCCTTTAAACTTAGTCTCATCTCAAGCTCTTTCCACCTATGGAATGCTCTCTGGTGATTTACTGCCTTCTCATGGCATGTCAGATTTCTAGCCAGATTTTTCCAGTCCATTGTTCTTGTAGAACCCAATGTGGCTGGAATATTAGACTGGAAGAGTTTGCAACAAAAACAGTATGCAGCATTCCGGGTTTTTGAGTACATGGCCCCTCCACTTTGTCACCATTGGGGATTTCATGCCAGTAATGTGTTGGATGGAAACTTCTGTTTTCATTGTCGTTGGGGAACATGAAGTTTTTCACTTGCTGTGGCCCATGCAGTACAAGGAAGTCCCTCAGGCTACTGCTCAAGTGGGTCCACAGTCCTGGATCATCTAGACTTAAGGAACTAAACTCATCAGCAGCTGTTTATTGCGCCTCCACCACACTCTTCTCTGATCTACTTTTCTTCAGGAATGTGCATGGTTACATCCATTTGAGATGGAAATATGGATGCTGCAGTAGCTGCCAGGTCACCTGCACTCTGACTAACTGGAAGATCAGGCATCTCCTCACCACTCACATCCTCACTGGGGCCGGAAGGCTCACCGTGAACATTTGTGTCTATGTATCTCAGGAGAGATCATTCCTGCTTAGATAGAAAATCTTCCTTTGTTTTCTTTCCTTTTCTGAATACTGCCCCAGAGCAGTGTTTTCTTCTTTCACTCATGACTGCTGTTCAGTGCCAACTATAGTGGCTATCCCTCCCCCAAGGGGACAAATAAGCAGGCTGGTAGCAGGGCCTGAGTAAGGGAAGATATCAGTGTCTTAAGGGCCTAACTGACTCCTACTACTTCAGTTGACTGCCTGTTCTCCTCAAGTGGGTTCAGGGAAGCAGCAGGAACAGGAAGCGACCTGAGAAGCTGGTGTTAATCAGTCCAGGCTCCTGGGGGTACTAGAGAGGTACATCAGAGGCTCCTCCTCCTCTCTCTCCCTGCAGGTCCTGCTGCTTTCTGTTATTCCCTCTCACCTTTTCTTCTGCCTGCTTGTTATGTCTCTTGTGCCCTCCTTCCTCCAGCACAGCACTTCACCATCTCTGTGCATCTAGAGCAGAGAGAATACATATGCACCAGCAGAAGACGCAATTTTCTACACTCTGGGTCCTACTGGTGCCCCCCATAGTCTGGCACCTGAGGCAGCCGCCTCAGTTGGCCTCATGGTAAGGCCAGCCCTGCTGGGACCTAAATGACATACCCTCAAGGAAGTCACAAAGGGGTGAGAGGTTCAGTTCAGTTATCTTGGAAACTGATGCCATGCAACTATAGTAACAGCCAAAATTGCTTGGCATGCACTGAACATGAGTAGTTTGCGGGAAGAGAGATGCTGAGATGGCATTCTCTCTCCTCCCCCTGAAAGTTGCAGAAGGACCCCTCTGTGGATTTGTTGCCTTTGGTCTGGGAAGCAGGGACAAGGTAACACGGTTGGCAGGATGGACCCAGAAACTCCACCACAAAACCCACAGACAGTTATTGCATAAGTCAATATTGATGCTGCCAGAATTATCTTGTGACACAACTCCTTCTGCGCATTAGAATGCCAGTTTGGGGGTTGAATAGGGGCAAAGGGGGCTGCAGACTGGTTTCAAAGGCAACATATACTAAGGTAGCCATGTTTCAAGTGAAAACAGTCAAAAAGAGGGATGCAGGAAGTACCCACCCTCTTCTGCCTCCCTCCCTTAACTATGGAGATTTGCAGTGGGAGTCATGGAGTGAAAGGTAAAGTACCGCTGTGGAATAAAAACTGACTGAAAGACAGGAAACAAAGAAGGGACACATGATTCATTGTCAAAGTTCTTTATTAGGACACTGTGTTGTTCAATATATTTTGTATATTGTATATGTTGTGTTCTTTGAAATTTCCCATTTTTGATTAAATTTCCCATTTGAAAAGTTTATGTGATTTTTTTAAAAAAAATTCTAGGTTCCCCCCTCCCCAAATTTCATTAAAAAATTGTCTTCCTACTGTAACTTGTGATTGGAGCATCTGGATTCCTTGTCTCAATGATCTGCAGATTACAAGTAAAAGGTGTTATTTTTGCCTATCAATGCTGCAAATGCAGTCAAGGTCTCTGAAAGTAAGGTGAGTTATTTCCTTCTTGTGCATCAGCTCCAGTAATAAAGGTTCCGCACGCTGAATTGAGCTGAATGTGCAGTAGTTATAAAAAAATCCAACATTTTAGAATGCATAAGGAATGTGATAATACTAATAAGATCATAATTCTATTGAAAAGAAACACAATGGGATGACCTCATCTGGGATATTTTGTTCAGTTTTGGTCACCCAATCGCAAAAAGATATAGCAGAAACTGATAGGGTTCAAAGACAAGTAAAGAAAATGATTAACAGGCATAAAGAGACTTTCACATGTGGAGAGACTGAAAAGATTGGGATTGTTTAGTTTAAAGAGACACATCAAAGGGATATATAACAAAATAATGAAAGGTACAGTGATGGTCAATGGACATTCCTATTATCCCCTCATAATAAGTGACTACTGGGACATTCAATGAAATTGAAAGACAGTGGATTTAAAACTGGGAAAAAGGATTAAAAAAAAAAAGTCTACAAAGCCTAGTTTGCACTGGGTATCTCACTGAGTCTATGAGCTTTGTACAAGTCAAGAAGGATTTACATGGATAAAAACATCCATATTTATACTGGAGAACATGCACACAAACATTTTTAGAAGGGATATTAGCCCTCATGTTTCAGGCATAAACCAACCACTAATTCATGGGGGCTTGGAAGAAACTTCCCCAGTGAGCAGGCTATTCTATAATTTTCTAGCATAAAGTTTCCTGCACTTTCTTTTTAAGTATATAGAACTGACCAACTTGACCAGATAGACCACTGGTCTGGCATGGCAATGTCTGTGTTGCTATGCAACTGTAGGAATGCCTTTAGCACACCAAAATAATTTACTATAGAAAACAACAACGTAGTAGCGTCTCTTCTAATCCTAAATTCAGTTTCAACGCTTTTATACTCCTAACAGAAGACAGTTCTTATGTTATAGTGCAAATACTGTCATTCTTTAGAAATAATAAATGTAAGTTTAAATGAGGCAGTATTTATGAAATGGCAATAGTAGACTGGCAGGCTATTTCACCATTCCAAGAAAGAACCAGATCCAAGTCAATTTCAGGCAGTATTGGATTTACCATGGTGCCAGTGTCTCTCTCCTGTGGGGGCAGAAGCTTGATGCTGCCGGCTCCTGCTGCTGCAGGGTAGGCTCTGCCGGCAGCCAATCTCCTCCCCTGTCTCTTCCCCTGAGGGTGCTACATTCCCTCTCTTCCCCCTCTCCCTTCTGCTGATCAGGTGTTTGCCGGCAGGAGGGATGGGGAAGATCAGAGCCTCAGCACGCTCGCCACTCTGCGGAGGAGGAGGAGAAGAGGCGGGGGCGGGGCCTTGGGGAAGGGGCTGGAATCAGGGCATACCCTCACCAGCCCCCTGCCGTGAGCACCCCCATGCCCCAGCCCACACCCCTAGCCCTCTGCCCACCTGACCCCTGCACCCCCCACACATACCCTCCAGTCCTGACCCCTGCACTCCCCTCATACCTCCCCAGCCCCCACCCTGATTCCTGCACCCTCAGCCTCCTGTACCCCTCTCACACCTCCCCAGCCCCTTGCCCTGACTCCTGCACCACCACACACCCCCAGCCCCCTGCACCCCCTCACAATCTCCAGCCCCCTGCCCTGACCCCTGCACCCCCTCACACCTCCCCTGCCCTGACTCCTGCACCTCCCTCACACACACCCAGCTCCCTTCATACTCCCCTGGAGGCTCTCATGATCTCATAATCCTATCTGCAACCTGTCAATCCCAAACACTGGTTCCCAAAGGGGTTCCACTTCAGAACAGGGCTGGTCAGTTTCAGGCCCTGCAGCCGCAGGCCATTAGAGGGGCAGACCACACTGGTACAACATTTTGGCCAAAGGGTCTTTTGCGAGACATATTTTCGAGGTAACATACTGTTTGAATATGTCTGTTCCTTCAAAATGCTCATTTCCAGGTACTAATTATTTATTCCAAAAATCACTCTTAGTGATCCCATGGCTTACTCTTTTGGATGTACCTTTTGCATCTTGCACTGTTAAAATAGTGAAAATGCAGCTCTACTCTGAAAAGTGACTTGAGTGATGCAAATACATTTACTGCACTTTACTTCGGGTAGTTCTGCAAACCCAAATACAGCTAAGATGCAGTGAACTACAGTTTCTACTCCTTTTTTGCATCACCAAAATTTTGTACCAAATTCAAATCAGTAATACCTGTGAGACACCGTGGAAGATGACAGTGTTGCACAGGTGTCATTAAGGTAGGGTGACCAGATGCTAAATGGAAAATATCAGGACCCCTGCGGGGGGCGGGGGGGGTGCCCTTTTAATTGCTACACTCACCCATCCAGGTCTTCAGCAGCAATTCGGCGGAGGGTCCTTCAATCGCTGACGGTCTTTGGCAGCATTTTGGCGGCGGGTAATAAACCTTGCGCCAAAGGCAGAAGCATCCGCTGCTGAAGACCATCAGCGACTGAAGGTCCCTCCGCCGAATTGCCACCAAAGACCTGGATGGTTGAGTGTAAAAAACAAACAAACAAAAAAAACCCCGCCTGAAACAAAATATCGGCACAAATGGTGTCCCGACCGTATTTCGGTTGGGATGTGGGACAAACTCCTCAAAACTGGGACAGTCCTGATTTTATCGGGACGTCGCGTCACCCTACATTAATGGTACAAGTGGAAGACAACGAGGTTGTGGCAGGTATAGGTGAAAGCTCAATTCAGCTTGCAGAACCTTTATTACTGGTGCTGATGCACAAGAAGAAAATAACTCACTTTAACTTTCAGAGACCTTGACTGCATTTGCAGCGTTGATAGGCAAAAATAACACCTTTTACTTGTAATCTGCAGATCATTGAGACAAGAAATCCAGAGCTGCTTAAATTTTTTTTTCTATACTAAGACCTCACTTGTCATTCTCTGTGGCTTGTTTTTCAGATTCTGGCTAGTTTTTTATCTGTCTTCTCCATCTTCGCAGGCATTCAGTAACTAGTTTGTTTAATTTGTATGATTTAATGGTAAATTTTCCCCAGGGCTCGGTCCTAGGCCCTTCACTATTTTCTTTGTACCACTTTTCCCCTTGGTGAACTGATGAGTTCTTCCAGGCATGACCATTATCCCTATGCTGATTAGTTACAGTATTGTCTTCCATTTCCTAGCTTCAGATGATATACTTGCTCTTATTATTAAAAGTTTGGCAGATGTGTGCTGGATATACTAGAACTTCTTCATATGAACATGGCTAAAACTGAAATTACTTTATTCTCCTGAGATAGAAAACCACCTAGCCCTGTTTCTATGCTAAGGCCAACTTTAACCAAATTAACCTCAGTTGGCAGCAAGGAACCTGAAAGTCCTTTTTGATTCTATTTTTTTTTTAAAACTATTACTGCCTGTGCCAATTCAGACTTACACACTGCCTCGCTAACATTCCTAAAATCAACACATACTAAATTTCTGCCACCAATACTTTGATTCATTCCTTAATTATTTTACAGTTGGGCTTTTGTATTAGTATTCTTTCTAGATTCCCTGCTTACTCTGTCCACTCTTTACAAGCCAGGCCTCAAAGCCTCACTTTAAGGTGCTCATTTAATTTTCCAATATCCTCACCCATCACACCCCAGTTTTTACTTTATATACCCAATATTATACTCAATAAATCATATTGTGGATCCATCCTTGATACACTGATGGGCAGATACAAGTTGCCCCTATGCAACTGGTTGGCAGGGAGTGGGGATAGAAAGTACATCCTTCCCTTGTGCACCTACAAAAGGGGCAGCCAGACTCCCAAAGCTTGCACTGCTTGGGCTTGATTAAATCCAGTAAGAGAGGACACACTGGTGATTCCGTTTACTTCGATGGAGTTACTCCTCATCTACAGCCGTGTGAGAGGAAAATCAGGCTCTTTGACTGCAAAAGTGAGTGAAAGTCATAGTTCCACCTGCAGTACTTTTCAGCGCAAAGAGGATGTGTCTGAGCAGCGTGAAAGTTCGGCTTCTGCAGTCTCACTTTCTCACCCAATGCATTGGCTGAGGTGGTCTGAAGGCAGATAGGGGTGAGCTTGTGCCTCACCTCCCAGTAAGGGCTGCTGCTAGTGCCCATAAAAGCATTCTACCCGAGCACTTTACAAGTGCCTCTGGGCACTGATGTTGAAGTGGTGCACTTGCATATCTACCTCCAAAATACAACAGCCCTGCAAAGACACAACAGAGCCCTGTATGTATTGTGCAGAGGGAGTTGAAATAAACAGGATATTTGCACATTGTAAGACCAGCTTTGTCTCTAGCTTGTTATTCCCTCACTAGTAATTTGTCTATTTTGATAATAAATAAAGCTAATCATAAGAGCTGCAGGTTTCATTAGTAGGTGACAAAAATGCATTTTCACTTGGTCAAGTTACACCTCCTTGATGCAACCACAACACAACTATCAGCGCTATCACAGGATGACTTAATATTGAAAGTAGGACTAAAGTTAAGCATTTATAGTGAAATGAAACAAAGGGACAAAGCTTTTACTGAATGTACAGAGAAAATTACTGTATTTTTTAAACGTAGGTTAAAAGTGTACAAAATAATCCCTCAGATATGATCAAACACTTCTAGACTCAAGCTTAAAAACACAGTAGAATCTCCATAATCATCATTTTGGGAAACCTCAGACCCAAGAAGTTTTACCATTAAATCCAATGGTTTCCTCTTACTTCTCATCAAAGACTTATCAGCAAGAGAGATGCAACTGGATTTAAGACTATTCATTTTACAAATGAGAGTACAGTTAATTTACTAGGGCACTATGAGGTAATGAAGAAAGTTATAACAAATTAATGTATATTTAATAAAATAAATTAATAAAATACAGTTTATGAATCAGTGCCCTTAATTTCTTTTTAAATTGTTTTATTTTTTACTCATTTGCTAATTTGCAAAATAATCACTAATTTTCTCACCATGACTAGGGCAAAACTATAACAGTTCTATTATACAAGCACAAAATCAGCAATGTAAATAAGAAATAAACCTCATCAGTGCATTAGTTCTCTGGACTGTATTCACAAGAAACCCCATCATATTCCATCTACCCATTACAACTAATTTGTTCAATTTAAAGTTCAATCTTCTCTCTCACTCCTAATGGGGATTTTAAAACAGGGAATTACATAATATAGTCAGGAGAATGAAACCTATACTGAAATGCAATTGCTTGCAGCTGGTAATGATAATTATGCAAATTGATTGTCCTATCAAGCTTTTCTTAAAAAAACCCAAAACAAAAAACAACCACAATAAACCTTGTGGATAACAAAAGGACTGATTTTAAAGTATTTAGGTGACTAAAGATGCAGATAGGTGCCTAGCCTCTGTTGAAAATCCCACTAGGCACCTATCTGCATCTTTAGGCACCTAATACCTTTGGAAAACAGGCCCTATGTGATTAAATACAGCCAGCTTTGAAAAAAAGATCCTGCAGAGAGTATGAAATTCAGTTGCCGCCTACTTTCTTTACAGAAGCAGCTTTTGAAAAAAAAATTATAAAGGTTTAGTCATGGCAGACATGGTATCATGGTCAGATTAAGCTACTACTAACGAGATGTTAGTTATTTGACCACTTGACAATATACTTTTTTTCATTGCTTATCAGCCTAAGAAACATACAGCAAAGCTGACAGTTATACTGTATTGTTGCTAGCTACATTACAGAGAAGTAGAACACAAAAAGTGGAACTGTTCGAAACCATAAAGGCCTTTTGGTTCTTGTCAAAAAGTTCTGTCAAATGAAAAGAATAATTTTCTAGGGGTTTAAGAGCTAATTCCTTTTAAGTACTTGTCATTTAGGAAAATCAATTTACTGGTTATTGTAGGTCTTGGCAGAACAAACCTTCCACAAATTATATGCAGGGTACTGTGCATATATTTTGTAAGCCCTGCATTTTTTGTCTAATACTAATAACTCAGCATTATCTACATTAATTAGGTACTCTGGATATGAGTCCATTAAGGGTAACCTATTTTACAAAAAGTGTTGTGGATAAAATAGCTTACTTTTGTCTTGATTATGTCAAACATGGTCCATAGTTCTAATTTCCAAATCTTCATTTTGGATCTCATTTTAATAAAACACATCCAGTGAAAATATATGGCTGATCTTTCATAGTCTTTTTTTTTTTCAGTTCACCATGGCAGCATTTAAACTTACAGTAATGTGCAATGGTATTTAACTTTTAAACAATATTCAAAGAAAAATAAAGACAGTGAGCCAAATTCAATCCTTGTATAAACAGGTGTAACTCCATTGGCTGTACAGGAGTGGCATGGGCTTCACTCACTGCTCACAGCGCCTCCTGCTGGTCATCCTGGGAATTAGCTCCACCAGCCTGCACTCTCCCTCCCGTGGTGTCTTCCCCAATCTGGTCTCCTGCTGCTACCCCACCCATTCCCAGATTTGCAGTTTCCTTTCATAGCTCCTCCCCTTCCAGGGATTTCAAAGGCATTCAAGACCATGTTCTCAGGGTGGCATCGCCAACCTCCTACACAATGGCTAGTAGGGGAACCCAAACCTTAATCCTAACCCAGGCCTGCCCACTACACTGGGTTCCAGCCCAGAGACCCTATAACATGCAGCCAAGGCCTATATCTCCTTAGTCCTACTTACTGTTTCCCCTGGGATTTTTCCAACTTTACTGGCTTCTCCCCTCTCTGGGTTTGCCAACTCCTTTACTCAGGGAGTGGCTGCAGCCTGCCTTCCTGCAGCCCCCACCTGTAGCCAGCTACTTGGCTGTGTGCTGGGCCCCTGCCTGTACTGGCACAGCTAAGCCTACTCCTACTTAGTGGCCAGATCCCAGGCTCCTCCTCCAGGTGCACTCAGGGGAGTTAATTGGCCATCTTAACCCCTTCCAAGCCAGTGTGAGGTGGGCGCTCCATCAAAAGGAGTCATACCATTTATACCAGGGATGAGTTTGGCCCATGAAGTTTTGCATATAGGTCCAATATGCTTCATTAGACACATTCATTAATACAGTATGTGGCATTAAAAACTCAAAAATTTACCACAACACACCAGTTACTTTCACCACAATATTTGCTACATAGCATACTAGCTATACTTAGAATGGAAACTACCAATGATGCAACAGTAACTTGCTGAGAGTGACAGATATCATGATTGTAATATGGCCCATAGTAGGTTTTAACCAAATACTATGGCTTTTGTTTCCCTTTTTACGAATCTATTCTAAACTGCTTCTCCATGCAAAATTGCTACATTGCTAAAGTTACAATATTATTTATTATTGCTTTAAAAGTACTTTTTTGTGGGTGTTCCTTTTCATGTCAGAACTCAGCATGGTCTTCCACTTCACAGGTATTTCTTAGCAGTGTTGGTGTCTTGAGTTATGGGGATAAACTAAAAATTTTTGTTATGGTTGCAGATACACTTTTGTTTTTTCTTTTGTTTGGTTTTCAAATTATTTATTAATATTGTAGATTTCAATGACTGATACACCTTTGACTTACATACTCTGATCCAAGGGGAAGAAACTGACCACACTGCTATATAGCCGAATATAAAAATGGCTGCAACTATATAATTAATCAATTATAAACCTTTATGGAAATATATGGGACAGATAGATCAAATTATATAATCCCATACAGAAAGTACCCATGCTGCTGGAAGAGCTGCTGTATTATCAGCACTTGGAATATTTTGCCAGTTCATTTGCAAATTTGACACCATCAGATCAGGATTAAACAAAGACTGTGAATGGCTATCCAACTACAGAAGCAGTTTCTCCTCCCTTGGTGTTCACACCTCAACTGCTAGCAGAGCACCTCACCCTCCCTGATTGAACTAACCTCGTTATCTCCATACTGATTTATACCTGCCTCTGGAGATTTCCATTACTTGCATCTGAAGAAGTGAGGTTCTTACCCACGAAAGCTTATGCTCCCAATGCTTCTGTTAGTCTCAAAGGTGCCACAGGACCCTCTGTTGCTTTTTACAGATTCAGACTAACACGGCTACCCCTCTGATACTATGGAAATACAGTACATTTGAAAAAAGAAGAACAGGAGTACTTGTGGCACCTTAGAGACTAACAAATTTATTAGAGCATAAGCTTTCGTGGACTACAGCCCACTTGAAGTATATGCTCTGGTAGTGTCACTGTAAGATAGTGTTAACATGACATTTATTAAAATCAGATGTTTTCTGTTGACTTTCAAAATTTTACATTTTAGAAAACCACTACTAGATAGTAATACAGTTCACATTTTCCCTTGGTACACAGTGCTAAAGACATTATGTAAACTAATATGTTGCATCCAAGTTCAGAAAGTCACTGTTTAACATTTAATTTTCAATATTTTTTTTATACAGTAAAATAAGATTGGCTGAAAGTAAAATCTCATGATATGTGGTTGACATTAAAGTGTCACAAACTCAAAGTTACCTCATTCTTTTGCATAATAGACAAGTATACAACACAGCATATAATAAATATATTGTACTGTAAAATATGTAACCTTCCAAAGTGAATTCTGAACTCACTTTAATAGTCTCCACCTGTTAATAGGATGGAGAAAAGAGCAAAGTTTGATGCATTATCCAGAGGGCTCAAAGACTTAAAACATAACATCCTCCCTGAGGGGGTAGGGAATGTGAGGGGGGAGGAAGATTCATTGATATCTCTTGCTGACATTTGTAATGAGTGAAGAAGAGATCTGCAATGAAAAGTTACACACTGCAAATTGCAATGAATTAGGATCATGCTGCTACTTTGCCCTCATCATGAACAATGCAAGGTGTTGCTGTCCTCTGGACTCTCTTCTTAGGGTACATCTATACTTACCTCCGGGTCCGGCGGTAAGCAATAGATCTTCAGGGATCGATCCCGGAAGTGCCCGCCGTCAACGCCGGTACTCCTGCTCGGCGAGAGGAGTACGCGGAGTCGACGGGGGAGCCTGCCTGCCGCGTGTGGACCCGCAGTAAGTTTGAACTAAGATAGTTCGACTTCAGCTACGTTATTCACGTAGCTGAAGTTGCGTATCTTAGTTCAAAGTGGGGGGTTAGTGTGGACCAGCCCTGTGAGACAAGGCAATATACCAGTGGTGTCCTAATCTGTGGCTCACAAGCCACATGCAGCTCTTTTACCATTGAAGTATGGCTCGCGGAGCCCCCGTATGCCTTCCCTCCATTCTTACTTACCAGTTAGTGGGGGGTGGTGGTGCCTGGATCTCTACCTTGCAGCAGGGAGGGGGTTCTGCTCAGCGGGGAGGGGAGGTCTCTGGACTTCTGCCCCACGGGTCGCTCCTGCCAGGTTTTGGGGCTTCAGCAGGAGCGGGGCTGAAGTCCCAATCCCCGTCAGGTGCCTCCCCTGGAGATGAAGCCCTGAGCCCTGGCAGGTGTGCCCTGGCTCTTGAACTTCTGAAGATTGCCGTATGTGACTCGGAGGGTCAGTAAGTTTGCCCTCCTCTGCAATATACAGTAGTTTGACAGGGAGCTCTATGATTAAAGGTTTGAATTTGATTTGTCAGATTGCTGACTTACGGATTTCACGATCACTATGGCATTCAAAATTTGAAAGTCACTTGAGCACAATACTCAGAAAATGATAAACAAGTGTCCAGTGTCATACCAAACTTACACCTATCATTACTGGAACATGGGCTGACACAGAACCAAGAATATGGCTGTCACCTTCTTCTATCCTCCCTTGTTGGATGGATAATTTTGAACCTTTCTGGTTCATGTTATATAAAGGGCATAAATTCTTCAAAAAGATTCAACTCATCAGAGTGACATTTTCAAATTCTGAAATATGCAAAAGCTGTTGTTTTCAAATAGGAGGCAATGGCTATAAAATGAATTAGAATAGTTAGAGCACCGGGGAGAGGGGCGACTAACCTTCATAGTTTAGGTCACAGAGCTTGCCTTAGAGGGGGATTTTCCTGGGTTTATGTAATATAGAATACAACATGATTTAGATGTCAAATGGGTCCTGTTCCCATGGAGCTTAAACCCTGGCATGACAGACTGACAATATCCTGGACAAATGGGTCCACTGTAGTAAAAATACAATTATGGATGTGTTATTGTGGCATTGTATGTACATCGAGTAGGATGGGGGTGCTAAGGTACTTCCTCTGTTATCAGCCCCTTGAAACCACTCCCCTGGAGAGATATACATATAGTAGTTCAAACTGGATTCTCCAAGGACCAACAGGCAACAAAAGGATTTTTGGATCAATAGCCTGGTTTTCAACTGTCTCAGAGCCTTCTTACTGATTCAGAAAGCAGACAGGAAGCCTGTCCAAGGAGGCCCCCAATCTTTAGGTTAGGTTGGAAGGACTGGGCCTGCTGAGGCTCCATAAGACTGAGTGCCTGTTTTGAGCTGAAGCTGTGATAAACTTGTGACTACAAAGAAAACCCTGTGCATGTGGTCTTGTAGGGCTGCTTCTGCCATAGCCCATGGAAGGATTGGGGGGTTCTCTGGTAAGCTGATTAGCATGCATGTGGGTTCTTTTATTGTTTTAATATGTTTTCTCTGGAGTGCTTTTACCCTAATAATGAAATAGGATTGCATACAAAGAGCTGTGTGGTATCTATAATCATGGTCAGTCACACTGTTAACTCTCTCTGAACAGAAAGCAACTGGGTGTGCTTGGGCAACATATCTACTGGAAATAACACAACGAGGGTAGGAAACTGCACAGCCTGGGAATCCCTGGTCAGAAGGGAGAGAGACACGAATCTTCACCCAAAAAAGGCAACACTGGGAAGCTTGAGCGTGGGTGCCCTTAGTGGACCACTGGGGGAAATACAGGTACAGTTGCCCTCAACTGTGACAACTGGCTTTGGGAACTATGACAGAGGATTAAGCAACTAGCAGGGTAAATGACCCAAATTCTACCTTTAAAGACATATTAGGAAAGTATGTAAATAGTAATTAGAGATATTCCTTACAAGTAGCTAGCAAAGAAATGTTAGATAGACTAGAACTTTGAAATGTAAACTTGTAGTGTTAAAGAATTGGAGAAGATAGTGATCGTAGTAGTCTATGTTTACCTATATCTTGTTAGAGTTTAACAATGTAACCAAATGGTTCCTGTCTAGGGCTGTATTCTGTTAATTCAGGGATCAAAAAGAAATATTAACATTTAGATGAAATTTAGGTGAAGTAATGTCATTGTCTATATGTCTCCTTAAAGTCTGTGATAAATTGCTTAATGGATAATTACCTTATGTTAATCCATGTAGCTAATTACTGATGATGTTTAGGAAACAGAAGGTTACTTCAAAAGCCTCTTGTTCACTTGAGGACTCCCTGCTGTCAAGAGAAGGCCTGACACTATAAAAAGGACCCTTGGGTCCTGATCCTTTTTATCTCAGATCTGCTTGAGTTTTATTCAGGTGAAGTTTGAGTCCTAAGACTGAGATCTCTAGTCCCATCTGGATCACCCCGGGTATGAAACATTGGACTGAATCTATGGACTAATTTTCAGAACTCTTTGCAATTCCAATGCTCATCATCTCTATTATGAAACTGATCTCAGAACTGTAGTCATATCTGTATGTATAATGATCTTTTAACCAATACTCTCTCTTTCTTTTTTAATACATTTTAGTTGAGTTAATAAGAATTGGCTGTAGTGTGTATTTGGGTAAAGATCTGAAATAGTCATTAACCTGGGAGGTAATGTGTCCGATCCTTTGCAATTGGTAGAACTTTCATTTTTGACTTGGCTGTCTGGGAGGAGCCCAAAGGCTGGGTTGCTTTTAAGGGGGGACTGTGTTTGGCTTCTGTATAACCAGTAAGGTATTATAGAAGCTGGTTTTGGTTAGCTTGGTGGAACTAAGTATTGGAATAACCACCAGCTTTGGGGATTGTCTGCCCCATTCTTTGCAGTTTGCCCTAATTAAGCAACCTCTGTGTGGCCCCCCTTGGACCCCCGTCACAGCAACATCTGAGTACTATGAAGCATGCAGCTTCCTCACCTCTCCAACACCCATTTATGAAAGGCTGTCAGTGTGGCTAAAGAAACACAAACTCAGCTGAGTGTGCTCAGAGTGAAAAACAAAAACTGGCTCATGAACAGGGCTCCCAAAGGCAGACCTAACATCATCACTACAGCAGATTGACCTGAAAGGAAAACATGGATTTTCTCCACTGCTCGAGACAAGCATATCTGAGTGGATCTGTAGACAACAAATGGCCTTTTTATTGCAACCCACATAAATCAATAGTGTTTCTAAAACAAATCCAGTGTAAGCAATGGCTCCTTTTTGTGTCTGGCCCTTTGAGTAGTGATGTAAATGAACTGCTGGGCCCAGATTCTGTGCTGTGGCATGCCTGCTTTGGTCTGCACTGCTGACGGAAAGTGTTCCTACAGCCAACAAAATGGGCCATGGGAGGACCAGCACACTGTAACTGGATCCTCTGGTGACATAGAGCTGGTGCAGCAGTTATACCCAGCTCTCCCTGCCGTCGGGACAGGGGGCATGACTGGCACATGTAAGAAAGACAACAATCAGAAAAGGAATTTACAAATCTGCTGAATAAATCCTTTAAATGCAGAATTATTCATTTGCGAAAGGGCTATTACAGCATTCTTTTCTCTGACAGACCACACACAGGGCAACTTTGGGGAATACTATTACTTAAATGCTAACTTCTGCTTACTTAGTAATGCAAGATAAGATCTATCATTTGTGTAATGCATGGAAGCATTTGCTGTTCCCCGGTCAATAATTACTTGTTTGGTAGCGCTCTTCTGTATATTGCAATCAATTACTTTCTCTTTTGTAGTTCAATAGCTAATGACTTAGTTAAGGAGAGTACTGCTTTGCAAACTGATGCAATATATACCAGCAATGGCTACAGCTACACCTGAGGGCTACTAGAGGGGAAAGAATGTGCTGAGCATAGTGGTACAACTCTGTTAATCAAACTTATTCTATTTGTAAATGTCCGGACTTCATCCCCCCCATGCAGAGCATGCGCGGCTAACAGTGCAGCTGGCCGGATGGTGCCACTTACATGGGGCTCCGACACTCAGCCAGAGAGAGCACGTCCTCCTCCTCCTCCCCCCTGCAGCAGAAATCACTCCCTCCCTCCCTGCATCGCAGATCGGCTCCAGCAGTCTGGAGCTCCTCCCCCACTGCTGCCCAGCGTCCGACGAGTGGCTAATGCAGTTCCTGAGCAAGTTCACCGAGACATTAGGTGAAGAAAGGCCAACAATAAGGGGGCCAGGGGGTCGGAGAAGGGGCAGGGAGGTTTTGGAGGGGGCAGTCAAGAGATGGGGGGGGTCGGGAGTTCGGGGGGGCTTTCTGGGGGGAGGGATAAGGTTTTGGGCAGTCAGGGTACAGGTAGGGGGTAGGGTCCTGGGGGGCATTGGGGGCGGGTCTTAGGAGGGGGCAGTTAGGGGACAAGGAACAGGGAGGCTTTGGTAGGGGGTGGGGTTCTGGAGGGCAGTTAGGAGCAGGGGTCCCAGGAGGGGGCAGTCAGGGGACAAGGAGGGGAGGGGGGTTGGGAGTTCTGAGGGGGGCTGTCAGGGGGCAGGAGCGAGGAGAGGGATCAAAGCAGTCAGGGGACAGGTAGCAGAGGGGTTTAGATGGGTCGGGAGTTTTGGGGGGGCTGTCAGGGGGTGGAGAGTGGTTGGATGGGGCGTGGGAGTCCCAGGGGTCTGTCTGGGGGTGGGGGGTTGGGGTAGTCAGGGTACAGGTAGGGGGTAGAGTCCTAGGGGGCCAGTTAGGATGGGGGGAGGGTCTCAGGAGGGGGCAGTCAGGGGGCAAGAGGCAGGGAGGCTTAGGTAGGGGGTGGAGTCCTGGGGGGCAGTTAGGGGCAGGAGTCCCAGGAGGGGGCAGTCAGGGGACAAGGAGCGGGGGGAGGGTTGGGGGTTCTGAGGGGGGGAGTGGGAGGGGCAGGGGCGGGGCTAGGGCGGGATGGGGCGGGGCTAGGACAGGACAGGGGCGGGGTTCTTCCCGTCCTCTTTTTTGCTTGCTGGATTATGGTAACCCTAATCAGATGTATCTCTACAGCTTAGTGCAATGGAGATGCATATCAGATAAACAGTTTCTGCTGTTATCAGTCTACCTCTTAAGACAAAGCACCTTGTAATCATTTTATCAACAAACAAGGCATCTAGGGACAAATTCTGCCTGACCCTTCTAGGGGTTCACAGTGGGAGTAAGAAACCTCCCTTCCTTCTTGGCTTGTGTTGGCAGAATTGCAGACTCTGCGCTCTCAAGAAAGCGCAGGGACTACATGCAAACTACCCACCTGGGCATATGGTGTCCCAAAGGAGGCAGTGAGGGGAGAAGATGGAGCCATGGCTACACCACCACCACATGCTGGGAAGCAGAAGGACTGCAGCAGAGTGCATGCTCCCTCTGGTTTCCAGGGAACTTGGAACCCCTCCTGGCATGTCTTTCAGAGTAGGTCAGCTCTGCACAGCTCCTTACTTCATGCTATGTGCAAATTGCACAGTCTAGCATTTAAAGTGAAATTTGTTGACAATATAGTCCCAACCGCACCAATAAAACAGTGCTAGAATTAATCCTGTTGCATCCCACATAGTTGTTTTTTTAACGATCAAAATGCTAGATTTTTATTATAATCTGACAGCAATACATTTTTGTGTAACTATAAGCCACAGGAACACACACTCCTATATCACCTTTAGGCAAATATTCTAAAAGCAATATTAAGGTATCTGCAGTCCTTAGTGGAAAGAACAAGTGCTAATTATCTTATTGATTTAAGGTGATGTAAGACCCAAATTTGCCTGTCCAGTGCTAGGAACAAAGACTTGCACTGATTTCATTGTTTCTAACTCCTGCCCCACTTCTCACTAGAATGGTTGACAACACATTATAAATAAGATAATTTAGAAGTGTGGCAAAGATTAAACACAAAGTATATTCTATTCTATTAGGTATGCAACATGTAACTGAATGTAAACAACTACTGTGAATCACAATCCCTAGCTTCTTTCAGAAATAAGACATATTAAGTTACACTGTTGAATCAGCTAATGAGTAATGGGATACGGAGTCAAGTTATTTCTATGACATTCATTCATAAACAGACCAGGTTGGTAAAGATTGAAAGTGATTATTGCTATCGGATGGCTGTCCACCAGGGTACACGAAACAAGCAGCTGCTTTCAATTAAGATCCTACAGATTTCCATATCTCTCATAACCATGTTTGTCCCTCTCAATGGTATCTTACCTGGCATGAATTGGCAACCTTGCTAGTTTCAGCAGAGTGATCAATGATTGAACAATAATGAAGATCAAACTATACTGATCTGGAAGTTTACAGCATATGGTCCTCATCACTGTATCTGAGCACCTCATAAACATTAATGAATTTATCACTGCAATGCCATTGTGAGGAAGGGAAGCATTATTATCCACATTGTACAGATTTGGAGCCAAGGCACAGAGAGATTGACTTGCCCAAGGTCCCACAGTGAGTCTGTGGCAGTTCCAGTTCAGTGCTTTAACCACAGAAAACCAGCCTGCCATCTTACTTCTAGTACATAGTGTCTCCCAAGTCTAGCATTAGACAATTTGAAGGGGTGATAACAGAAAAGCTTGCACTGCCTATGTTGTATTTGCTGTCCAGACAAAGGGACTTCACTCCTTTATACTATCAGTCATTACCTTTCATAAAGTCTAAATCCACTTTAAGAGAGAAATAAACAGAAGGAAGCAAATCAGCAAACATCATGAGTTGGTTATAGCAAGGATTTCATGATGAGAATATCATGCCTCCTGAGGCTTGGAATTCGTTGTTACCAAAAGTTTGCGATGAATAAATTTCATGCATGTTAATAGGACTTTCATCTCAGACTTAAATAGTCACTGTGCATTTTAGTTCTTTAGAAAGTTTCTTAACCTAACAAAAATATGGATGAAGATGATCGGGGTATTGCTGGAACAGTGAGGTGTTTTTTGTTTGGTTGGTTTTTTTGCTTCTTGTGAATAGGAATAAAGATGAAGAAGTTTAATAGATTATTCTAAATTAAAAATAGGGAATGAACTGTATTTGTTTTTCTTCATAACGTTTTCCTGAAGGCTTTGCAAGTGTACAACAATTTTTTAACAAAGTGTTTAAACTTTTACTTTCTTGTAAATAGGAAATGAGTTCATTCAGATACTAATATCAGTGTAACACTATAGAATGATAGAAAGTGGGTGGCTGTGGGAAACAAAGAATATAGCTACCACTTTCCTATCTCTGCAAGGTAAATTACCTTCATGTTCACAATATTTGGGAATCTAGATTCCTCTCTTGTATTCAATTTTCCAGTAGATAACACTGCAATCCTATTTCATATTAACCTCTAAAGGTATTATTTGAATGAGGTGGATTTTTACAGAGATGTAGCATCCCTTATTAAAAACACATATCCTACACTATTCTAAAATACTGGCCCCAAAGTTTATAGTAACTTCCATACACCGGTGGTTTGGGTCATTATTGTGGAATGCAATCACATTTATTTTTAACATGAAAGATGCCTTTAATTTTGATACCAAACCAGGGGCACAACAGGGAAGAAATAAAATAGATTAATAACTTACTTTTTGTAACAACTCCTTCGAGGCGAATAATATTTGGGTGGTCAAATTGTCCCATGATACTAGCCTCTCTCAGGAAATCTCTTCTCTGCCTGTCCACATAGCCACCTTTCAAAGTTTTAATGGCAACAGGAATCTCCCTTTTTCCTGGGGTCTTCAGACGTCCACTGCATACTTCTCCAAATTCACCTTAAACGAACAAGAGCAAATACTTTTGTTAACAGACAATTCACATTTTCTGGAGGTCACACTCGATGATCATAATAGTTCTATCTGGCCTTAGAAATTAGGACTCTATGAATGTAAGGACAAAGTCAGAAAGGCTAAGGCACAAAATGAGTTACACCTAGCAAGGGACATAAAAGACAATAAGAATAGATTCTATAAATACATTAAGAACAAGAGAAAGACAAAGGAAACATAGGTCTTCTACTTAGTGGGGAAGGAGAGCTAATATCTGATGACATCTAGCAGGTTGAGGTGTTTAATGCCTATTTTGATTCAGTCTTCAGTAAAAAGGTTAATGGTGTCCTGACCAGGATACTCAACACAATTAATATTAACAACACAAGGGAAGGAACGCAAACCCATATAGGAAAAGAACAGGTTCAAGAATATTTAGATAAGTTAGATGTATTCAAGTTGGCAAGGCCTGATGAAATTCATCCTAGGTTACTTAAGGAATTAGCTGAAGCAATCTCCGACCCACAGGGCCAGGGCAAGGACGGTTTGCGCCCTAGGTGAAACTTCTACCTTGCACCCCCCGCCAGTCCTGCGGCAGCTCTCTGCCCCCCCCTCCGCCCTGAGGCCCCCCATGAAAGATCCCCCCCCAGCTCACCTCTGCTGTGCCTCCTCCCCGATCATGCCGCCCCCGCTCTAATTCTCCCCTCTCAGGCTTGCCAAACAGCTGATTGGCGCCGCAAGCCTGGGAGGCGGGAGAAGTGGAGCAGCGACGGCGTGCTTGGGGAGGGGGCGTAGCAGAGGTGAGCTGGGGTGGGGACCCCTGCGGCAGCCCCGCCGCCCCCGCCCTGAGGTACCCCTGCGTCAGCTCCCCACCCCCCCGGCACGGGGAGCCGTGCGGCAGCTCCCCACCCCAGCTAACTCTGCTCCGCCTGCTCCCCGAGCACGCCGCCCCCGCTCTAATTCTCCTCCCCTCCCAGGCTTGCGGGCGGTGGGAGAAGTGGAGCGGTGACTGCACGCTTGGGGAGGGGGTGTAGGAACGCTGTAAAAAAAAATTGAGGGCACCGCTTTTTGGCGCCCCCAAATCTTGGTGCACTAGGCAACCGCCTAGTTTGCCTAAATGGTAGCACCGGCCTTGCCGACCCATTAGCAACTATCTTTGAGAACTCATGGAGGATGGGTGAGATCCCAGAGGACTGGAGAAGGGCAAACATAGTACCTTTCTTTAAAAAGGGGAACAAAAGAGGAACCAGGGAATTATAGACTGGTCAGCCTAACTTTGATACCTGGAAAGGTACTGGAACAAATTATTAACCAATCAAATTGTAAGCAGCTAGAGGATAATAGGGTTATAAGAAATGGATTTGTCCAAAACAAATCATGGCAAGCCACCCAAATTTCTTCTTTGACGGGGTTACAGGCCAAATGGGTAGGGGAGAACCAGTAGAAGTGATATATCTTGATTTTAATAAGGATTTTGATACTGTCCCACATGACATTCTCAATTCATAAGCACACTAGGGAAATGTGGTCTAGATGAAATTACTGTAAGGTAGGTTCACAACTGGTTGAAAGACTATACTCAAAGGGTAGCTTTACAGTTTGCTGCCAAATTGGGAGTGTGTATCTAATGGGGTCAGTCTCAGGTCCAATAACATTTCAATATTTTCCTTAATAACTTGGATAATAGAGTGGGGTGTATGCTTATAAAATTTGGATATGACACCAAGTTGGAAGGGGTTGCAAGCACTTTCAAGGATAGGATTAAAATTCAAAATGACCTTGACAAATTAGAGAATTGGTCTGAAATCAACAAGATGAAATTCAATAAAGAAAAGTGCAAAGTACTACACTTAGGAGAGAAAAATCAAATGCAAAATACAAAATAGGGATTAACTGACTAGGTGGTAGTATTGTTGAAAAGGATCTGGAGGTTATAGTGGATCACAAATTAAATATGAGTCAACAATTTGATGCAGTTGCAAAAAAGGCTGATATAGTTCTGTGGTGTATTAACAGAAGTGTCATAGGTCAGACATGAAAGGCAATTGTCTCGCTCTACTTGGTGCTGCTGAGGCCTCAACTGGAGTACTGTGTCCAATTCTGGGCACCACACTTTAGGAATGATGTGGAGAAACTGAAGAAAGTCCAGAGGAGAGCAACAAAAATGATAAAAGGTTTAGAAAACCTGACATATGAGAAAAGGTCATAAAAACTGGGCATGTTTAGTTTTGAGAAAAGAAGACAGAGAGGGGACCTGATAACAGTCCTCAGATATGTTAAGAGCTGTTATAAAGAGGATCAGGATCATTTGTTCTCTGTGTCCACTGGAGGTAGGACAAGAAGTAATGGGCTTACTCTATAGGGAGGATTTAGGTTATATTAGGAAAAAAAATTCTATGAGGGTAATTAAGCTCTGGAATAGGCTTCCAAGGGAGGTTGTGGAATTCCCAGCATTGGGTGTTTTTAAGAGCAGGTTTGACAAACACCTAGTCTAGATAGTCTAGATTTACTTGGTCCTGCCTCAGTGTAGGGGGCTGGACTAGATTACCTCTTGGGAGCCCTTCCAGCTTTACATTTCTATTATTCTATCTCTGTATAGTTTAGAGAGAGATAGAATGCCTGTATAGATTAGGCACCCTTAAAGCTTTTTGATTTTATGTTAAAAAAGCTGTTTTGAAAAAATATGTATGTTTTTGTGTAAAGCTAGTTCATAAGAATGTACTCTGACCAACTGGAATAGGAGCACAGAGTTATTTCAGAAACACGTCTATTCTCTAGAGTTGAACTATCATACAGCTATTGAGAAATAATGGATGGGATGGTTGGGGGTGATGCTAATGAAATTCATGACTTTCATCAGAGTCCAGGAAAAATGGTACATCCAGCACTTCTTCAAAGCAAATATAGTCAGGTTAAATTTCTGTCAATACTGATCTATAAGTAATAGAAGACTTGCACTTTTGCTCTTAAAGACAAAGCATGTGACTTCCATAATGTGATTGAGCTCCACTGGGTTATCTGGGCCTCCATACAAGGATGACTGTTATGCTTCGGGGCATGAGATAAGGAACTAACACTATTAAAGTGTAAGCAGAATCAGGATGAGCTCTACCCTGACATCTGGTGGTGAATTATGGCAACTGTGGAAAAGAACTCCAGGGGCTGATCTTGTTTGCATAGGCACACCCACCCGCTTGGCATGAGACAACAGCAACTGATAGTGGTTACTTTGGATGGGGTGGGATCTCCCGTTTCTCTGTTATTGGGGCAGGAGGAATAAAGTGTTGTTACCCTGATTATGTGAATCAAAGACAATGAAACTGTTTTATGACAGAGGATCTCACCATCACCTAAGTAGCACTCGCTAGACAGGGGACATGGGTTCCACAACCCAGTGAATTGAGAGAGGACGGGGATAGATATTTGTACCTGATGGTATGGCCCCCTTTTGAGGGCCTGAAACACCAATTGCACCATCTCCTCTCTCTACTGTTGAATGTCAGAGCTAACTTTGATTCCATTAGGAGTCTAATTACAGGCTGCTGAGCTGAATTCACTTTGGGCCAATGGTGCACCAGCACTGGGGCTCCCCTACTATGAGCTGAAATCACTAAGAGCTGAAATCACAAAAGAGCTAAAATTACTAAGAGCTGAGATCACTGAGTGCTAACTCAGTTAACTAGTATTGGAGTCTGAAGCTATATTGCTAAGTGGCTGGCGGAGCAGTTTGCGGAGACAGCAGGAGGAGCAGTGAGCGGTGTGGAGCCTTGTGGGGATGGTTGGAGTGGCCCAAGGAACGGCAAGCGGAGCTGTTTGCGGGGACAGCTGGAGCGGCTCACAGGTTGGTGAGCAGAGCGGCACGGAGCAGCTTGCAGAGCAGTTTGTGGGACGGGAGGAAGTGGACTGGCTCATGGTGAAGGCTGCGGCGGAACCCCATGGAGAGATGGCCGGTCGGCCTCGGATCACGTAAAGTGCCCCTTAACACCCTGCGTGCCCCTCCCCTTTTACTCTGGGGCTGCACTGACCAGGGACAGAGACTTTGGGGGTTGTTGGACTTTTGGGACTTTGGGTGGTTGCTGGACCCAAGAGATTTTGGGGGTGTTGAACTTTGGGGACTCTGGGTGATTTTTGGGTTGCTGGATTCAAGAACCAAAGGGAAAGGACATGGCCCAATTTGCTGGGGTGGGTCTTTTGCTCACGGTTTGTGTTAGGAATCCTGTTTGTGGTGTTTTTTCCAATTTAATGCTGATGTCGTTTACCTCATGTTATTAAACATTTTCTGCTACACTCAGACTCCGTGCTTGCAAGAGGGGAAGTATTGCCTCTTAGAGGAGCCCAGGGGGTGGTATGTAATTTTCCCAGGTCACTGGGTGGGGGCTCGAGCCGGTTTTGCATTGCGTTATTGAAACGGGACCCCTAGATACAGAACCCGACCCTTGTCACTGCCAACTTAGATGGGCAGAAGGATTACAAAAGGATAGATTTGAATTAAAACGATAAAATATACATTTTGAGGGACAATCCTGTGTCAAAGCATTTGAGTGCTGGACACAATACAATAAATAAAATAAACAGATATTACATGCCATTACATGCTATGCTATGACAATGTCAGGGTTGCATGATTAATCATTCACTAATCAGTAAGGATACAACTGTCATGGAGGTCATGGATTCTGTGACTGTCTGGGACTTCCCTGACTTCTTCTGGTATATTCCAGGATACCAAAGCTACAGTTATATCCTGCTTGGATTCTCCAAACATTCTGCCATCAGACATGACAGAAAACAGTATATAGTAACATTTACAGCAGAAATTATATATCTATGTATTACAGAAGGGACCCAGTGTCAAATAAAGAAATGGCGGCTTTTCTGTTCCTTGTGATCCCACTAGATAACTCAGTTCAGTAAGCAGTCTCAGGATTGATGTTATCAATGCATACAGTACACTGGGATCTCCATATCTGTTTTTCTGTTTGTGTTTTAGGTGTGTTCCTTGCTTTTTTTAAAAGTATTTTTCAGTTGGATCTCTCATTTGATGATACATTAAAGACATAGCAAACTAAATTTCTCCATTGTCATAACAAGTGCCTGCTGCCCTAGACAATGTCATGCAATGTCATGCAAATCAAAACCAAAATCTTTTTCATTAACAAGAAGAGAAGATAAAGTTTTCACTTGAAAAGGAAAGAGAGAATTGTGTTTCACTGTGCATTCCACATAGCTTGTGTACTTTAAAGAGTTTAACTGATTGCTTAGACTAGATTAAAAATAGTTGCCACTGTTCACCACTGCAATTATTAACTTGAGAGAGCCCCAGGAAGGTTGTTTTTCTGCAAAAAATATTGTAGTCGGGTTTTTTATTGTTTTTGTGTTTTAGACATACTGTATATATGTCTTGTAGTGTAAGCATATTGAGCTAAATTCATCTCTCATGTAACTCCATTGACTTCAAAAGAGTTGAATTACACCAGAGAATTGAGCTTATTGACTGGTTCAATGGGAAACAGTGTTTATTCACCAGAGCATAGTGCCTTAAAAGGAAAACAAACAAACAAAAAAAACACCTTTCCGTGTTCAGCCTCAAGCCTACATATTGATGTAAATTTATGGTTATTTTGACTTTTTTTACTAAATTTTTAATCTTACAAAGTTACACCTCTACCCCGATATAACACTGTCCTCGGGAGCCAAAAAATCTTACTGCATTAGAGGTGAAACCGCGTTATATTGAATTTGCTTTGATCCGCCGGAGTGCACAGCCCCGCCCCCCCGGAGCACTGCTTTACCGCATTATATTCAAATTCATGTTATATCGTGTCATATTATATCGGGGTAGAGGTGTACTTGGAAAATTAAATTGAATCTTTCACTTTCTATAATATTTCAATATTTTTTTTTAAACGTGAAATTTTTCATGGGAAGAGATTTCCATTTTCTAGTCATCTCTATATAGGGGAAATGAAGCCAAGTAATCAATTAGAACAGATAGAGAATGATGGAAGAACCAGTGGTGGCAACTATGGTTTGGTGAATAAGCATCATTATAAAAGCCTCAGATGGCCCTAATGATCACTCTGCTGGATTCAAAGGGATCACTCCCGAAGAAAAAAGACTCTATGGATAAATGAGGCTGGTATCCCATGCTCTGTATTCATTTAGTCTTAGATTTCTTTAAAAAGTTCCATGATAAACATTCCTGCAGTAAGGTCATAACTTTTAGCAAATTATAATAGTAAAGGCAAAGCAACTACTATTGAAGAAAGAGATTTTAGCTTGAGATTTTGTTTACCACAGGACTGAATGTAGTAGTTAAACCAGTACCTGTTATAATCCTGGCTGAGCTCCCCCTGCTGGATGCTCACCAGTCTGCAGTGTTTGGAACTAACCCCTGGATCCCGCATGCTCTTGGGCTTGCTGTATCTGGGCAGTCTCAACACTGTCTGTGGGAATCCAGGCATGCTCTTGGGTTGAGATTCTCTGTCTAGACTCCCTGTCTGAGAGATGAGGTTCCACAGTCCAACTGCCTAATCTTTGAAACACAATGCCTCCCCCACAATAGCTCTTACGTATGCCCAGAGTTCTACTGAAGCTGTGGCCCCTCTAGATTACTATTTCCCCCTTTGTGGCTTACTGACTGTTAAAGCAACTAACACAGAGACTTTACCAGAGGACTTTCTAAACCAATCGCACTCTACTCACGTACAAACATAAGAGATATACAGATCTATGGGGGAAAAATCCCTGCACACAAATCCCTGACTCAATTTCTTCACCCCTCCTAAGAGCCCTTTGAGTCTTAGTTAATGACCTTCCAGGGATTCCAGGATTCTTCCTCTCTGCATTCTCCTCCTGCATAGCCTCCTGTTCTGGTTCTGCTCTCCCACCCAACCTTTCAGTCCCCTCTCTCAGATGACTCCCCCAGCTCATTGTCCTAGTATGCTTTCATTTTAGTGGAAGACCCTCCAAGTTAAAACCTCTTGAGTGTTCTCCAATGTTAATCTTCTGCTAAGACCTTCTGGAATCCCATATGAGGTTAAAAGGCAAAAGTGAAGGTACAGTGAAGTTTACAGTCAAAACAGTGTTCACAAAACAAAATGGGGTATTTAGTTTGACACAGAGATATGTTCATAACTGTTTGCAGATTATAACAGTGAAGGTAAAGCTGCTGCTGTTTAAGACAATGTGTTTAGCTCAAGAGATTTTGTTTATGACAGGAATGAATGTAGTAATCAGAGCAGTACTGTCTAAACATACCATTGAAAATTTAAAAGCCTCACTCCCTTGGATGGTGAAGATTGGTGAATGGAGAGATGAGGCGTTTAAAGCAAGGAAAATTCCCAGTAAAAAAAATGATAAAATGAGTCACCCTGGGAAATTTCACAGTTATTCTCTACAGCATCACCACCAACTAAATG
This sequence comes from Chrysemys picta bellii, assembly GCF_011386835.1. NCBI lineage: Eukaryota > Metazoa > Chordata > Testudines > Emydidae > Chrysemys > Chrysemys picta. Next base: position 167,959,698 of record NC_088791.1, on the reverse strand, counting down.
ATTGTAAACTGATGGTTACATTCCAGCAATATGTATAATTTCGAGAGTGAAATTAATTATTTTACTTTGCTACTAGCACAGGTTTGCACTGCATTCCTTTTATTTTTCCCATTGCCTCTCATCAAGTTTTATTACTGTTTAATTTGATGTTACACACTCTTGGCTTCAAACCTTTTAAAAGCTCTCACTGTATTAAACAGTCGATGTTGTCTCCTACTTGTTGCTTTCAGTCAAGCATCACACTGATCACTAATGTGTTTGTATATTTCTTTACTACCTCTCACCAATTTGATCCATCCTCTCACTGCTATGTAGTCCCTTCAGGTGACTTGATTGTGACTCTTTTTCATGTTGAATTCTCTGCACTGTCCTAGGTGTTATAAAGTCTGTGTCTATCTTCCCTGCTAGTGACACTGCTTGCAATATCATCCATTTTCTCTCCCCACACAGTTTAAGTCCTGAATTCTCAAACATCTTAGGGCTCCTTCACAACACGCTGTCAGTGTAAAGTACCTTAAAGTGTGTGTATGCTGCCAGAGGAATGTAAAGAGGTCAGAGGCTAGGTCTACACTACCCGCCTGAATCGGCGGGTAGAAATCGACCTCTCGGGGACGCTCTTACTCCACCAGCGGAGGTGGGAGTAAGCGCCGTCGACGGGAAGCCACAGAGGTTGATTTTGCCGCCATCCCTACAGCGGGATAAGTCGGCTGCGATATGTCGAATTCAGCTACGCTATTCACGTAGCTGAATTTGCATATCTTAAATCGACCCCCCCCGTAGTGTAGATGTAGCCTTAGAGTAATTGAGATTCAGACCTAGAGGCACATGTAATGGTGGGTCAAGAGGCTGCAAGGCCAGATAAGACAGGGTGAAAAAGCTGGGGAGTGTGCACAATGCATTCCTCTTTTTCTTACATGCCCAGGCAGGTTCCAGTCAGAAAACAGCCCCTACGCCCCTCTGTGTGAAAGGACTACTTCCTCCCAGCCCCATTAGCAATGCTAGTCACACCATGGAAGATGGAAAGGAGGTGCAGCCATGATGCTGCTCCTTCTGCACTCAGCCAGCAGAGGCTGGATAGAGAATGGGGAGCATTCTGCACCAGCCTAAGGAATGATGCAATGGACACCCTCCCCCTGCATTCAGGAGCATTCCAGAAGACATTCTGCTTCTCTTAGGCTCAGTGCCTCCCGGTGAGCTGATCTTTATCCTATTGTTTTTGTTGTTAGGAAAAGTGCTGAATTTTGAACTTCTCCTAGAGAATGCTATGTTAGGGAAAGGCACCTACTCATACCCAGCCCATGTATTCCTATTATATTCTGATCTGCCATCTGGTCTCCCACATCTCCATTTAAATGCCTTATGATTAGCACCACGTCAATGGGTATTTGCTGCATTTGGTGGCAACCTTTCATAGTTTCAGCAGTAGCAGCTGTATTTGTTCCTATGCACTGACCCAATATGGTAACCCTGTACTGGCTGCCAGAGTGGTAAGCATTTGGATAAGCCTATTTTACTTTAAACAAAACATAACATCTTTTTTGACAAGTTGAAAGAGAGGACTGCATGGTTTGTACAGAACAAGTTTCTGGACTGCTCAATTAACTTCTTTCTGCCAACTGTACAATAGTTTTATGTCACTAAAACAAGAATCATTTGCACATAATTGAAGCTGAAAAGTTAGTGAACTCTGCACTTTTCTCTAGTTATCAGCATCTTTCCCCTGAGCAAGAAAAGATGTCAACTTCACTGACTTCTGGCTCTTAGTTTCTATTTATTAAACACATACATAAGTTACTGCTTCAGCGTCAACAGTTCTCTTGTTTAGCTAAAGTCTTCAAACTTGAGCAATCAGACTTAGATCTAGGAAAAGCATCATTCTATTCCTGTTGGAGAATATTTTTTCCTTTGTTTTTTACAGTAATTTAATATTCTCTCTTACCTAAATAAAAGTCTAAAAAATTAATCTCTATCCAGGACAAGTCTTAAAATCATAAAAACAATCACAATTAGAGTCTGTATTGGCTCTCTTGTCAAAGAGGCCAAGAACTGAACGGCCATGGAAACTGAAATCTCCTCTCATCAGTAGAGGTGATGCATCCAGAATGATGTAAAAACATTGGTCAGAGGAGAGTAGCATGTAGTGTTGTTTCCCATGCTTTATAAGCTCTGTGGATAGTGTGTCATCTGACATCTTTCATAAGTACATAATTAATTTAAAAATACTTAAACATCAGGAGTTGTTATCCATAAGGCATGAATGAATTTTATTATTTTGAATGTTTTAGTTTCCACCCTATAGAAGTAACTACAGACAAATGCCAGACAAAGCAAATGGAAATTTTGGTGTATTGGCTCTATAGCTTTCTGCAGTATATTTGATCTGGCTGAAATTGTGTTATCTATGTACCTGCCCTAGTTGCGCAGTTTTGAAGAGAAGATTCAGATTTATCGTCTGAGCAGGAGCTGTTGCTGCCTGCTAAGGGATGAGTGGAATGACTTAGCAAGCTCTTTAGCAAAGTCAACCTTATTTATTGTAACTAAACTGGGTGTGAAAATATCATGATAATATCAACTTTCATGCAAATAAAATCCTTCCTGGTCTTAATATGGTGCATGGAGTCAGCCTAGCAAGAGCCAATAAGAATTATTTCTCTGGTACCTAGGGCTAGATTGTGGTTGCCCAGGTGAGCGAGCAGGGGTGCCATATGCAAGGAAACAACCCTGCCCATTTCATGTTTCAAGTGCCAGTCCCAAGCCTGGATCAAAAAGGAGGAGGCTTGGTCAATGGGGCGGCTTCCCATCACCATAAAAAAAAAAAAATTCTAGCTACAGAAACTACTCACATAAACCAAAAATCACAGCCTGAGGAGGATGGAAAGCGTTCAGATGCACATATGACAGTGGATGATCAAATCTGTCGGGAAGTCACCCACTCAATGGTTCAAATTCTGACGGCCAAAAAGAGCACATCCATAGCTACCTGCAATGTACGAATTCTAAATAGTGCAGGAAAATTAGCACAGGTAATCAAAGAAATGAACAGATATAAAATTGACATCCTAGGACTTTGTGAGGTTAGATGGAATGATCAAGGTACGATAACATCTGGAGAAAAAAGAATGTTATATTCAGGGGGAACCAAACATTAGAGAGGTGTAGGAATCATCATCAATAGTGCTGCAATGAAATCACTTATGAATTGGCAGCCAAGATCAATATGAGATATTGGCAGCTAGATTCCACTCTCGGCACATTAAGTGCACCATGGTCCAGGCATATGCTCCAACAAACAATCAGATGAAGAGGATAAAGAGAGATTCTATACAGAATTGAATGATGTAATGAAAGAAATACCAAAACCACGATCTTGTCCTGGTTATGGGAGATTTTAATGCCCAGATTGGAAATGAATGAAGAGGTAGGGAAACAGTCATCGGCCCACATACAACTGGAACAATGACAGACAGTGGCACAAGATTTCTTGAATTTTGTGCAGAAAACAGTCTTAGCATCTGCAATTCTTTCTTCCAACATAAAAACATACACAAAAAGACATGGATTTCACCAGATGGCCATACACAAAATGAGATTGACTATATCTGTATTAGTCAGAGATGGAAAACATCAGTGTTAGACACAAGAGTATTCAGAGGAGCAGATATAGAGAGCGATCACTATTTGCTGAAAGCAAACATCAAATTGAAGTTTAAAGCGCTTAAAAAGAAAGAACACAGACTCATATTATTCAATACACAGAAACTACAAGATTGTAGACTATGAAAAGAGTACCAGATACAGGTCAAGAAAGGTTTGAGTTCCTTAAAGATCTTGAAGAAAGCAAAGTGGAAAAAATACTGGAATTTTTCAAAACAGCTATGCTAGAAGCAGCTGAAAAGATAATTGGTAGAAAGAGAGGAAGCAATAAAGAACAGCGGATCTCAGAAGAAACATGGAAAATTATAGACAAAAGAAGAAAACAAAAGACTCTAGTACTACAATATGCGACTGAAGAAACAAAACAGGAACCTTGACAAAGCAGTGAAGAAACAGTGCAAAAAAGATAAGCGAAATTGGATAGAAAGTAAGGCTAGTGAAGCTAGCTAAAGTAGCAGGGGAAAGAAATGATACAAGAACAGTATACACAATCCTGAAACAGTTAACAGGATATGGATCACAATTCAGAAGTGTCCCAGCGAAAGGGAAACAAGGAGAAATTTTGAAAACACAGGAGGAACAAGAAAATAGATGGGTGGAACACTTCAACAAAGTGCTAAACCAACCAGAACCAATTACAAGATTGGAATTTAACAATGATAAACGATTAGACCTAGATATAGATGTATCTGAGATAAAAATCGAAGAAGTAAAAAAAGCATTGCAGAAGTTGAAAAACAACAAGGCACCTGGTTTGGACGGCATTCATCCTGAGATGCTTAAATCTGGAGGTGAAGATGTGGAATCAGTCATCTGTTCGCTGTGCAACAAAATATGGACGGAGGAGAAAGCGCCAGAAGAATGGACCCTCGGTATCGTAATCAAGTTACCAAAGAAAGGTGATCTAAACAATTGTTCAAATTGGAGGGGAGTAACACTTCTATCTGTCAAAGAAAAGTATTAGCAGCAGTCCTCCTGAACAGAATGAAAAGAAAGATGGATACCATCCTATGTGAACAACAATCTGGATTTAGACAAGGGAGATTGTGCACAGACACTATTTTCACCCTGAGATGGATTACTGAAAACACAATTAAATTCCAAGGCAGTCTTGCCATCAATTTTGTGGACTTTCCAACAAAATTAATTAACATTATGAATTCATTCTATGTCAATTCAAAATGCAGCATTAAAATTAAAAAAAAAAGTAAGCCATTCAGCATCAAGACAGGTGTTTGGTAGGGGTATGTCCTGTCTTCTTTTTCGTTTATGCTAGTCATCAACTATGAATTAAAACAATGCAACGGTGTTACATATGGCCTAAAATGGAACAATTCAAGGCTATTTGATCTAGACTTTGCTGACGACATCGCTCTTATCAGTGAGGATGCCAACGGACTACAAAAATGCACAAACCAAGTAAAAGAAGTAATTGAGAAGATAGGTTTGAGATACAATGCAAAGATACAATGCAAAGAAATGTAAAATCATGTTAATGGGGACTATAGGGACAGAAATCAAAGTTGAAGAAGAGAAATTGGAGAAGGTGGACAATTTTACATATCTTGGAAGTACCACTAGTTCCGAGGAAATAAGAAGAAGAATCGGGAAGGCAAACGCTGCATTTGGAAGACTCAAAAACATCTGGCAACTCAAAAACATCTCCCTCAAGACAAAGCTGAATGTGTACAAAGCAATTGTTATTGACATCACAACATATAGCAGTGAGACATGGCAACTTACCAAGAAAGATACACAAAAGCTGGATGCATTTCATCACAAATGTCTGAGAAGAATATTAGGAATAACATATAGAAATAACAAGCAGTCCGGTGGCACCTTAAAGACTAACGGATTTATTTGGGCATAAGCTTTCGAGGGTAAAAAACCTCACTTCTTTAGATGCATGGAATGAAAATTATATATATATATATATAATGACACATGAAGAGAAGGGAGTTACCTCACAAGTGGAGAACCAGTGTTGATAGGGCAATTCGATCAGGGTGGATGTAGTCCACTCCCAGTAATAGATGAGGAGGTGTCAATTCCAGGAGAGGCAAAGCTGCTTTTGTAATGAGCCAACCACTCCCAGTTCCTATTCAAGCCCAAATTAATGGTGTTAAATTTGCAAATGAATTTTAGTTCTGCTGTTTCTCTTTGAAGTCTGTTTCTGAAGTTTTTTTGTTCAAGTATAGCCACTTTTAAATCTGTTATAGAATGTCCAGGGAGACCAAAGTGTTCTCCTACTGGCTTTTGTATGTTACCATTCCTGATGTCCAATGTGTGTGTGAAGAAGTGAGTTTTTTTACCCATGAAAGTTATGTCCAAATAAATCCGTTAGTCTTTAAGGTGCCACCGGACTCCTTGTTGTTTTTGTGGATACAGACTAACATGGCTACCCCCTGATACTCGACATCATGCAAGGCCCTAAATTTAGCCGTATGGAGTGGAAATCCATTAACTTCAACAAAAAACTCACACAGATACAGACAGACATCATCTTCCTGTCCAAGTGCAAACAGATGGACATCATACCAAATGGACCGAAGGTAAAAAATCCATTGCAATCGACATTCTACACTGACTATGGTGAGAGATTGTGCCACACACTCTCAAAGAAACTGAGGAACCACCTGATCAGCATCCTGTACAGCAGACAGGAGAAGATCAAGAATGAGCTCTCAAAACTGGAGATTCTCATACAAAACCAACCTTCCACATGGCTGGATTTTACAAAACCGAGACAAGCCATTTACAATGCACACTTCACTTCTCTACAGAGGAAAAAGAACAGTAACTATCTAAACTCCTACCTGCCACAGGGGACTACAACAGTGGTACCCTCAACTCACCTAACAATATTGTTAATCTATCCAACCACACACTTAGCCCAGCGGAAGAGTCTGTCCTATCTCGGGGACTCTCTTTCTGCCCCACCACCCCCATGCACATGATACAGTTCTGTGGTGATCTGGAAGCCTACTTTCGTCATCTCCGACTCAAGGAATATTTTCAACACACCACTGAACAGTGCACTGAACCCTCCTACCAGGAACCATCCTACCAACACTACAAGAAGAAGAACTCTGCGTGGACTCCTCCTGATGGTCGAAATGACAGACTGGACTTCTACATAGAGTGCTTCCACAGACGTGCACAGGCTGAAATTGTGAACAAACAGCATCACTTGCCCCATAATCTCAGCCATACAGAACACAACGCCATGCACAGCTTCAGAAACAACTCTGACATTATAATCAGAAAGGCTGATAAAGGAGGTGCTGTCATCATAATGAACAGGTCGGATTATGAACAGGAGGCTGCCAGGCAACTCTCCAACACCACATTCTACAGGCCATTATCTTCTGATCCCACTGATGAGTACCAAAAGAAACTCCCAGCTATGGCACGGGAACAAAACTACATGGACACACCCGCAGAGCCCAGACCAGGGATATTCTATCTGCTACCCAAGATCCATAAACCTGGAAACCCTGGACGCCCCATCATCTCAGGCATCGGCACTCTTACAGCAGGATTATCTGGCTATTTGGACTCTCTCCTCAGACCCCACGCTACCAGCACTCCTAGCTATCTTCGAGACACCACGGACTTCCTGAGGAAACTACAATGCATTGGTGTTCTTCCTGAAAACACCATCCTGGCCACCATGGATGTAGAAGCTCTTTACACCAATATTCCACATGAGGATGGACTGCAAGCTGTCAAGAACAGTATCCCTGATGAGGCCACAGCACACCTGGTGGCTGAGCTTTGTGACTTTGTCCTCAGCCACAACCATTTCAGATTTGGGGACAACTTATACATTCAAGTCAGTGGCACTGCTATGGGTACCTGCATGGCCCCCACAGTATGCCAACATTTTTATGGCTGACTTAGAACAACGCTTCCTCAGCTCTCGTCCCCTAGTGCCCTTCCTCTACTTGCGCTGCATTGATGACATCTTCATCATATGGACCCACAGAAAGGAGGCCCTTGAAGAATTCCACCTGGACTTCAACAATTTCCACCCCAACATCAACCTCAGTCTGGACCAGTCCACACAAGAGATCCACTTCCTGGACACTACAGTGCAAATAAGTGATGTTCACATAAACACTACCCTATACCAGAAACCTACTGACCGCTATACTTACCTACATGCCTCTAGCTTCCATCCAGGACACATCACACGATACATTGTCTACAGCCAAGCCCTAAGATACAACCGAATTTGCTCCAAACCCTCAGACAGAGACAAACACCTACAAGATCTTTATCAAGCATTCTCAAAACTACAACACCCCCTGGGGAAGTGAGGAAACAGACTGACAGAGCGAGACGGTAACCCAGAAATCACCTACTACAGGACAGGCCCAATAAGGAAAATAACAGAACACCACTGGTCATCACGCACAGCCTCCGGCTAAAACCTTTCCTGCACATTATCAACGATCTACAACCTATCCTGGAAAACGATCTCTCACTCTCACAGACCCTGATCAAATTGGCTCTGTCAACACTGGTTCTCCTCTTGTGAGGTAACTCCCTTCTCTTCATGTGTCATTATATATATATATATATATATATATATATATATATATATATATATATATATATATATAATTTTCACTCCATGCATCTGAAGAAGTGAGGTTTTTTACCCACGAAAGCTTATGCCCAAATAAATCCGTTAGTCTTTAAGGTGCCACCGGACTCCTTGTTGTTTTTGTGGATACAGACTAACACGGCTACCCCCTGATATAGAAATAGGAATACGAATGAAGAAGTCAGAAAAATTACTGGACAAGGTACCCTCTCACAAATAATCTACAAAAGAAGACATCAGTGGCTGGGGTATGTGCTGAGAATAGAAAAAGAATGCTTACCAAATACCGCCCTTGAATGGACGCCAGAAAATGCAAGAAGAAAGAGAGGAAGACCTCGAATAACATGGAAACGAATAGTTCTGAATGACATCAAGAACCCCAACATGAAATGGGAAGATTTGGAGAGAAGGGCAGTTGACAGGCAAAGATGGCAAATGTGGATAGCCCAATGTGCAACAAAGCACCGGATGGACTAAGGTCTAAGGTAAACTGGGTGTGAAAATATCTTGATAATATCAACTTTCATGCAAATAAAATCCTGCCTGATCTTAATAGTCAGCCTAGCAAGAGCCAATACGTATTATTTCTCTGGTACCTAGGGCTAGATTGTGGTTGCCCAGGTGAGTGAGCAGGGGTGCCATATGCAAGGAAACGACCCGGCCCATTTCATGATTCAGTGAGAGCAAATCACAATAATAGTCTCTCTCCATTGAGCCTTTGCTTCCTTTGGGGAACATGTCACCCAGAAAGGAGAGGAGGTGATGACATCCCCCACCCTTCCTCACTGGCCCGGGAACAGAGACAATGCACCAGGAAGGCAGGGGAGAATTCTGTGATATCCTAATGAACAGTGCAGACTCTGTACCTCTATCTACACCAAAAAGCCCTGGGAGATCTTGTTCCTCCTGAGACACAGCCTGAGGAAAACAATAGATAATATACATGTGAGCAGATGCTTCAGAGTTTTCATCCAGTCCTGTATTGGACAGACATGGGCTGGTGTGTCCTCAAAACCTGGGTGGTATCCCTCCGGGAACAAACCTGGAACATCTGCTTCAGAAATTTTGACTGCTGTCACTACTCTCCTTCATAAATTGCAACATAGCCTAGTGAGGTTATTCTTAGGCTGCAGCTCTATGCTGTTGCTGCTGTTCCTGGTGTTCCATCATTCATGAAAGGATCAGTTCCTTTTCTCCCCCTTTTGTATCTCTTTTGCAGAGGGGTATAATAAATTACTCATAACTCATGATGCTATATATGAGCAGGTGTCATTATCAATGTGCTCTACAACAAAGTCTACATATTATGTAGAGTCTAACCCTTTCCCTTCCTGGAGTTTGGCTCTATTAGCAATAAGATAATGAAATTCAGCTGAAGCCTTCTCCCCAAGCTTGGCGGCTCCTCAGGTTGGTACATAAGGACTGTTCAAACCACACCCTAGATTTTCACTCTCAAAAAAGTCACTCTTTTCTTCTTTCTGAGTTTCTTGCTTCACTAAGTCAGCAGAACTCACTTATATCTTTCCTAGTGAAATTAACACATGCTAACAGGCAAACACTGCCAAGCTTTTTAAGTACTGTACTGTAGGGAGTGATCCAGTATTGTCAAGACAATGGATAATATAACCTATGTGGTCTAATGCTGTGACCCAAATTGTTCCCAAAGATGACACTGTGCAACTCTGTAAACTTCACATATGAGGACAGAACCTTCATTCTAAAGTTCTATCATCATGCCCAGCACCAGCTGCTTTCAGAAGGAGGACTTAGAGGATTCGCTTTAATTTCAGGCTGTTTCACTTTGAAGAGCCATCAAAAAGTGCTTTGAAGATGAGTCCTAGTTCAATTTAGCACTTATGGATGCTTCACAGCTCCTCCATCCCTCCTTCAAAATGAAGAGACTGGGGAAAAAAATTCTAGAAGTTTAAATCTGCTACTACCTTTCTTAGGGCAATAGTCTGGTGTGTTGAGCTTTAGGCAGAGGCTCATTCAGAAATGAAAACAATCAGAACACATAGCAAACTCACTACGCCTTTTATACAGTATTAGGGAACAGAATTCTTATCCAGGGATGGCTATCTTGTACACACAAGGTGCTGTCTCATCTTTGGTTTTCAAAAATTATGCAAAAATAAAACAAATTGGCTGTTTTTGTTGTGGCAAAATCTACTCAACTTGATTTTCAATGGCTAGTTGTTAAAATATCTAATCATAAATATTCAAGGATTATGTTCATATTCTGTTAAATGTACTGCTTTGTGTTTGCTGCTGTTGCTGTACGTTGAGGAGAAGAAAAGTTGTAGTTATTTTTAATCCCTCCCACTCTTCCTGGATTCCACCGGTTTATATTGCCTTTCTTGGGAGTGGGCATGACAGTGACTATTTCCATCCTAACTCCTTAATATCTATCAGATATAATTTTCTAAAACTTTCTTCTTTCAGGCTGAAATTTTCCATGTTTTGTGCCTAACAGAATAATTTTTTCAATATTTTATTTTATTGAAAATATGAGCACAAATAATTCAGGCAATATTGACTGGAGACTGAAAAAAATTCTTCCCCCTGTTAGACATCTGTCTGTGTGTGAGGTTTTTTTTAAATAGTACCAAAATTGCTGAGCTACCAAAATGGCTGGGGTAGAAAATTTCAATTTGACATGGAAGTGTAGCCCTTGCTGAGGAAAAGATCATTTTGTGAATATTGATTTTGTTTTACTGAATGACCCCTTGAAACCTGCCCGCCAAGTATCCACAGTATATTTGGTATTGGTTTAAAAGCACTTTCTAGTAACCCTCAGAGCAAATGATGTCTGTGACTTACTTACACACTTAGCTACTTTTGAGTATGTCTACATTCAGTGGTTCTTATCCCGCAGGCCTCTTGGCCTCTTGTGGCCCAATCAGCACATAGCTGCAGCCCATTTGACATCCTCAGGCCCATACAGATAGTATATATACTGTGTGGATGCAGCCCACATAACATAGAGAGCTACATATGTAGCCCACAATGGCAAATAGTTTGAGAACCACTGGTCTGCACTGCAAAAAAAAAAAAAATGTGTTCTTAACTTGGGCTAGACATCTTGGGTTAATATATCAGTGAAGACACAACAACTCAGCAGCTCAAGTTAAAGCCAATAGGGATAGGGTTACCATTCATCCGGATTCCCCGGACATGTCCGGATTTTTGAACTAAAAATAGCATCCGGGGGAATTTGTTAATGTCCGGACTTCCCTCCCACCCCCCCACCCCCCCCATGCAAAGCACGTGCGGCTAACAGGGCAGCCGGATGGTGCCACTTACATGGGGCTCCGACAGCGAGAGAGAGTCCCTCCTCCACTTCCCCCTCCTCCCCCTGCAGCATAGCTCACTCACTCCCTCCCTCCCTGCATTCGCCTCCGGCAGTCTGGAGCTCCTCCCCCGCTGCTGCCCAGCGTGCCGGGAGAACGGCTCAGACTCAGCAAGCTCCCAGAGAGACCTTAGGCGAACCGAAGGCCAACGACAAGGGATCCAGGGGGTCGGAGAAGGGGCAGGGAGGTTCTGGAGGGGGCAGTCAAGAGACTGGGGGGGGGTCGGGAGATCGGGGGGGGCTTTCTGGGAGGGGGGTGTGGATAAGGTTTTGGGCAGTCAGGGTCCGGGTAGGGGGTAGGGTCCTAGGGGGCAGTTAGGGTGGGGGGTCTTAGGAAGGGGCAGTTAGGGGATAAGGAACAGGGAGGCTTAGGTAGGGGGTGGGGTTCTGGAGGGCAGTTAGAAGCAGGGGTCCCAGGAGGGGGCAGTCAGGGGACAAGGAGCGAGGGGGGGGGGTTGGGAGTTCTGGGGGGGGCTGTCAGGGGGCAGGAGTGGGGAGAGGGATCGGAGCAGTCAATGGGACAGGGAGCAGAGGGGTTTAGATGGGTCGGGAGTTCTGGGGGGGGGCTGTCAGGGGGTGGGGAGTGGTTGGATGGGGCATGGGAGTCCCAGGGGTCTGTCTGGGGGTGGGGGTGTGGATAAGGGTTGGAGCAGTCAGGGCACAGGTAGGGGGTAGGGTCCTAGGTGGCCAGTTAGGATGGGGGGGAGGGTCTCAGGAGGGGGCAGTCAGGGGACAAGAGGCAGGGAGGCTTAGGTAGGGGGTGAAGTCTTGGGGGGGCAGTTAGGGGCAGGGGGCCCAGGAGGGGGCAGTCAGGGGACAAGGAGCGGGGGGGGGGGTTGGGGGTTCTGAGGGGGGTGGGAAATGGGTGGGGCAGGGGCGGGGCCAGGGCAGGACAGGGGCGGGGCTCCTCCCGTCCTCTTTTTTGCTTGCTGAAATATGGTAACCCTAAATAGGGAGCTTGGGTTTGAATTTGAGCTGCTAACGAGGTAAAAGCCGAGTTGCTGTGTCTTCATTGCTATTTGAATCCAAATTAACTAACTCAAGTTAAGATCCCACCTTTCTGCACTATAGACATACCCTTAATTAGTAAATGTGCACAGAGAATAAGGTATTTTCCTCAGGACCCCTTACCTGATTCAGTGAACAGCAGCTAAGGTGGGCACCGAGGTACTTCCTATTGTGCATCTTAGCCCTCATACAGCAAAACATTAAATGTGTGCTTAACTTTATGTAGTTAAATCCCATTTTAATCAATAGGATTTATGCATGTGCTTAGGTGCTTTGCTGAATAGGGGCTGGATAGACAACCATATTCTTAAGTGCTTTGCTGAACTGGTGTCCATATGAGGTGCATGGGATACACTGAGAGCAAAGGAAGGCTACAGTCTTACCACTCCCACCTGTTCATGCTCTCTGTATGTGTGTATATATATCTCCTCAATATTTATTCCACTCTATATGCATCCGAAGAAGTGGGCTGTAGTCCACGAAAGCTTATGCTCTAATAAATTTGTTAGTCTCTAAGGTGCCACAAGTACTCCTGTTAGTTTTGTGACATCTTTTTGAAGTTACAAAGAATACAAAGAATCAGTGTCAGAACTGGAATTAGAATTCTGGATTTTGTGGCTCCTATTCCTTGTGTCCACCAAAACCACCAGCGCTGATACACTAAACTGTCTTAGTAGAAAAGCCAACAATTTGATACGCACAGAATGTAAACACTCTCAGTGCACGGTGAATAGTGAAAAAATCACTCACACTTAAACCCTGTGTCGTATAGCCATCAAAACTTGAGTTACAAAGAAAACAGTCTTACAAGATTCTATCCATTACATTTATTTAGTTTTGATGTATGGTCTCAGTCCATCTGTACTCAGAGGAGGAGGAAAAATACCTTCCCATAGTAAAGAACCCACTCAATCTCAACTAATGGAACTATTCTGGAGAGAAAACTGCCTAAACCATCCAGACTTTTTCCATGCTACCACAAACCTGAGTTGTGCCCCTTTTAGGGCCTGGTGAAAGACCTTTATCTTCACACAGGCTTTTCAATAATAAAAGAAGTGCAGAAAGGTAGCATTTTCCTGGATAATGAAATACAACACTTAAAACACGGGGAGGGCAAAGAGGTAAAACATAGATACTCTTCAGTTGAACACACAGAAATGAGTCACATCTAAGTGTACTGGAGAGAAAAATGGCCACATCTATGTAAAATACTTCCTGTACATTTTCATCTTTGGAGTGCAAGGGCAATACTCAACTAGGATATGAATAAATCACTGAATCTTGTTCTACTGTATAAAGAGAACAGACTCTTAAGGAAAGACAAACCTATTAACATTTCTGAATCGTCATGGCATCTACCATTGTAGTATATCAATAAAACTATAAATGCAACTATAATATAAATATTATAAACCACAGCCCTAGACTCATAGTTCCCTTTGGGAAATGCTCATGTTTTTGTGTCTGACAGTGCAGATCTCAGGTTAACTGCTAGGAACTGAACCCAATTTCATCCTCAGTATTTTTTCAGTTGAGCTTGCCTCCACAGAGATTTTCAGAGTTTAATGGTATACAGGAGCATTATGGGCACAGCACCAAAGTCTCAATATTTTCCTATGTAGAAAAGTGTTTCTAAGAGCTCTCAATCACTCTGTCTGGTTGAGTGATTGAGCTCAGATTGGGAAACTTAACAGCATGCATTTCCCCCAAATAAAAGAATTTTCCAATTCCTTTCAAGTGCCTGACCTCTCTACTTCTTAGAATCTAAGAGTTGGAACGTAATTATGCCCTGCTCTGACTCATCTTTCTCTGGTGGAAACTTTCCAGATTAACAGCCTGTTTTTTTTCAGTGTAACATGAATCATCCACAATATTTTAAGATGTTCAGAGAAGACGAAGCTCTGCAAACATACTGTCATTGTCAGCTAGCTCAACCCAGTGACCTTCTCCCTTTTATTCATTAAAAATATATTCTGTAAGAAAAATTAATTGAATGTCTCTTGCAAGAAGTGCCATAAGGATTTAGCAGGTACTAAGATGATAGTCACAAGACATTGTACATGCAATTTAGTTGGAACCAAAACATATATACATAAAGACAGATGTTCTAATTGTATGTTTGTCTATTTTGTATATATTTCACTCATGGCCTAATCTTGTTCCTGTTGAAGTCAATGGGAAATTTGTAACTTCAGTTGGAATAGGGCTGGACACATGAATTTAAAATTCTTTGTTACACTACCCAATCAAATATATGACTTCACCCAAAGCCTATGCATTTAAGGACTTGTATCCAACAAAAAAGCATCTTCTAGATAACATAAGACTTACATGCTGACACAGTATAAGGCTGATTTATCCAAGGAAATACCTAACTTAACCTCACAACGCTTTTGTAATGAAGACAGGCAAAAATTATCAGTCATCATCATTTTACAGATGAGATAAACTAAAGCAGAGAGAGAAAAGTGACTCAGGAATTCCTGTCTCTGAAGGTATGCCTACACTGCAAAAAAGACCCACAGGAGCGAGTCTGAGAGCCTAGGGCAACTGACTCAGGCTAGTGGGGGTTGTGCTATGGGGCTAAAAATAGCAGTGTAGATATTCCCGCTTAGGCTGGCACACCAGTAAAAGCTACAGGTGGTGGCTATCTACAGTCTGGAAGGGCTCTGTAACTGGGAAAACTATATCAAATATATCGAGCAGTTCTTTAAATATTTTTTCATTGTGTTCATTTTACATACATTGACTCTCAGGTATCATTTCTGCAACCCCAACCCAGACACTTTCCCAAATACATAAAAGAATAATACTGTTTTAAAAGACTTCAGTCCACTGCAGTGTCATCAATCTATGTTCCTGTGCAGGTGACTTATATTGAAGTGACCTTACACTTCCTATCCTTTTAACTAGTGGAGATTTTACAGACAGATTCTAATCTCAAATAAAAGGTATACAGAATTGGGTATCTCAGTGTCAGCTACCGTGCCTGAATGCTAATCTTCAGTAGCCTAATTGTTTATGAGTACCTTTGCAGAAGGCAGAGTTACCCACTGCTCAGGACACAGTACTAAGAGTTGGGAGAGCTATGTTCCATTCCTAGCTCTCCTGAGTAATTATAGGGCTGTTGGCCTGACATCAATCCCAGGCCAGATAATGGAGTGGCCATAGGCGCCGACTCCGTGGGTGCTCCGGGGCTGGAGAACCCACAGGGAAAAATTAGTGGGTGCTCTGCACCCACCAGCAGCTAAGCTCCCCTCCCCCTCCGCCTCACCTCCTCCTCCTCCCCCTCCCCTGAGCGTGCCATGTCCCCGCTCCTCCGCCTACCTCCCAGCGTTTCCCGTCCGGCCGCTGCCAAACAGCTGTTCGGCAGAGTTAGCACACTCCGGGAGCGGAGGGGAGGAGTGGGAACGTGGCGCTCTCAGGGGAGGAGGCGAGGAGGAGGTGGGGCCAGGGCGGGGATTTGGGAAAGGAGTTGGAATATTGGCAGGGAGGGGGCGGATTTGGGGTGGGGACTTTGGGGAAGGGGTTGGAATGGGGGCGGGGATGAGGTGGGGCAGGGCAGGGCCTCATGGAAGGGGTGGAGTGGGGGCAGAGCGGGAGGCAGAGGGGGCTCGAGCACCCACGGGAAAGAGGGGAAGCCGGCGCCTATAGGAGTGGCTGATATAGGACTCAATTAATAAAGAACTAAAGGAGGCTAACATAATTAATGCAAATAAACTTGGGTTTATGGAAAACAGATCCTGTCAAACTAACTTAATATCTTTTTTTGATGAGATTACAAGTTCGATTGATGAAGGTAATGTTGATGTAACATACTCAGACTTCTGTAAGACGTTTGACTGGGCACAACATTTTGATTAAAAAACTAGAATAATTTAAAATTAACAGACATATTAAATGGATTAAAAACTGGTCAACTGATAGGTCTCAAAATGTAACTGTAAACAGGTAATCATCATTGACTGGGTCTGCTTCCAGTGGGGTCTCGCAGTGATTGGTTCTTGGCCCTGTGCTATTTAACATCTTTATCAATGACCCTGGAAGAAAAAATAAAATCACCACTGCTAAAGTTTGCAGATAACTTAAAAATTGTGGGAGTGGTAAATAATGAAGAGGCCAGGTCACTGATGCAAAGCAATCTCGATTGCTTGGTAAACTGGGTGCAAGCAAACAATATGTGTTTTAATATGGTTAAATGTATACATCTGGGAACAAAGAATGTAGGCCATACTTACAGGATGGGAAGCTCTATTCTGGGAAGCAGTGACTATGAAAAAAAAATTTGGGAGTCATGGTGGATAATTAGCTAAAAATAGCTTCCAGTGTGATGTTGTAACCAAAAGGGCTAATGCAATGCTGGGATGCATAAACAAGAATTTCAAGTAAGCGTAAAGAGGTTATTTTACCTCTATATTTGGCAGAGGAGCAATACTGGTGCCTACAATTCAAGAAGGATGTTGATAAGTTGAAGATGGTTCAGAGAAGAGTCACAAGAATGATTAATCGATTAGAAAACAAGCCTTATGTTGATAGACTCAAGGAGCTCAATCTATTTATCTTAACAAAGAGAAGGCTAAAGGGTGACTTGATAACAGTCTATAAGTACTATCAGGGAACAAATATTTAATAATGGGCTCTTCAATCTAGCAGAGAAAGTTATAACACAATCCAATGGCTGGAATTTGAAGCTAGACAATTCAGATCGGAAATAAGATGTAAATTTTTAACGGTGAGAGTAATTAACTATTGGAACAATTTAACAAGGATCATGGTGGATTCTGCATAACTTACAATGTTTAGATTGTATATGTTTGTATATGTTATATATAAGATTGGATATGTTTTTAAAAATCTGCTCTAGGAATTATTTTAGGGAAGTTCTATAGCCTGTCTATACAGGAGGTCAAACTAGATGAATGGTCCAGAATCAATTAAACTTGCTCAAGTAAAATTGTATGAGTGGTAGTCCAGCTGTGGGGAAAGGACTGAAAACTCCTAATGTAGACATACCCTTATTGCCTAGTTTTTCCATCTGTAAAATTAGGATAATAATACTTATCCACTTTAGTAAAATGAATTCATTTCTATGGGAGAAAAAACATTCTGCTAAGTGCTAAGAATGATTATGTACAAAGCATATTGGCTGAGATTAGTCTTTGGTCTTAGATGTACCTTTTTGTGGACTGTTTCTCACCTAGTTCCATTAATATCTGTTGTACATCCCATCCCCCATCACAAATTTGATACAGTTTCATGGCAGTACATACCATGTGGATGAAAACAAGCTGTGCAACACTTTCACAACAAAATCCCCTAAATTGGAAGAATTTCATCTAGCCTGGATTTTGGTCGGATTTTGCAAACTTTTCAGTGAACCTGGTCTGAGTTGTGAACAAAGCATGGTGAGATGATGATTTAATTTGGAAACAAACGGTGGGATTTTCAAAAAGCACCAAAGAGAGTTAGGAACATGAATCCCATGGAGTTTCTATTGAGTTGTGCTCTTCATACCTTTAGGCACTTCGGAAAATCCCATCCCATATGAACCTCAGTGCATGGTGTCAACCTGAAATCAGATGAAACTATAGTCTTGGCTGAATTTCAGTTAGCATTTTGGAGCGAAACTGAAGGCATGAAAATCAACATGAAATGAAATCAGAAAAGAAAATTCAACAAAACTTCATGTGCAATAAAACTATTGCATTCTGCACAGCTTGACAAGTTTTGGCACTATCTTTCCAAGGCCAACTAAGAATTAGACCATTTAAAAAATATGTAGAATTTAAAATCAATGAGCATATTTGCGCAAACAATAAGTGGAAACATTCCAAAACCATGGGCTCTGTTTGTATAGTCTTCATAGAGATTTTTTTGTGTTCTGCACACTTTCAAAGAAAGAAAATAAGGTTTTATCATTCTGGAAGGGAAGATAGATTTAACACTTTCACTCAAAAGTCCTGTATTCATGAATCTTCTGAAAGACAGACTCAACAGAGGGAACTCTGAAATAGGTGTGAGGAAAATTAACGTTTGCAAAAATAATGAAAACATTGCAAATTGTATTTGCATACTGGCAGTACTTGGCAAACTGAATATCATTCGGGATCTATCTAATCTATGTCAGATGATAGAGCAAAATGTGGCCTCAGTGACACAGTTTGCCAAACAACATTGATTTTGTTTTTTCCTGTTATGTGGTAAATGTAATACTCACTTTTTCCATACCTACTTGTCCTACAGTGTCCCTTTTAATAGGAATAGGTTATCTTCGTGTCTCTGTTTGCATTTTCTTGGAGTCTGTCTGTCTGGATGTGGAAATAGAGACAGGCACTACTAAATTTATCTGTCAATCTTCCCCACCAGACCAGCTAGGAACCCTTTTTTCTTTGTCTTTTAATTAAACTTTAGAATACAGCAAAATCTTTGCAAAGACTATACATCTGTCACAATATTTTCTCATAAATATTCAGCCACCCATCCCTAAAGTCAGAGTGTACTGCTCTCTGAAGACTCAACATCCCTAGATAACCCTAGCCACCTTATGGAGGAAGAATTGAACTTCTACTTGCAGTGGTTCCTGTCCTCCCTCCATTGTATAGGAAAGAAGAATCCCAGGACTGGCCTCCAACATTCAGTGGAGAAGCTAAGAGATGCAGATCACCAATCTGGACTCTTCTTCTGGAGGCAGCCCAATTACCTTTATCACTCACACTTTCATGGTCTTGAGGGAGCAACTAGTTCCCACTTTATTCTTCTGGACTCTTCAAAAGAGTGGGCAGCCCGTCCATTTTTCTGTAACAGCACGATAGGAAAGACTTCCATTGCCACTCCTGCTGCACCTTTAGCACTGTGGGTGAGAGCTGTCCCAGAGTGTCCTTGCCTGTTGGGAAACTCTGCTCACATTTGATACAGTATTTGATTACCACCATATGACTTCAAGTTGAGTAAGGCAGTTTCCCTATGTCTAGGAGAGACAATTATTAATATTTTTGTAAGCCTGCATGCTTTTACCTGCCCCTATAACTCTCTCAATACGAATTCTTGAAGGATCTATCTCCTTTGCAAACTCATGGACAGCAAGAGATGGGTCTTCATATGTGTCTGGATCAATATACGTTTTTATTCCTGGGAAGCGCACTGGAAAGAAAGGAAGATTTTACTTATGTTTTAGTCAAAAATCCTTCAACAAACATTCCCATGCTATAACCAATATTAACTTAAAAAAAATGCAGTGAACAGATGGTTCAGTGCATTAGTGATGGGATATTAAGCCTTTTATATTTAAGTTGACAGACACAATCTGGACTAGGTCGAAAGTGACCCAAAATTATTAGCAACTGATTGCTAATTAAATTGTAGTCTATGTAAAACGAATGGGTGGCCAAACATCTACAACAGTTGGCATGCTTGTTGGCAGCTTTAGAGCTGCCAGGGATTGAATGAATATGGAAGTAGCAATACCCTTCCCCCCGCAGAGGTGGTCTTTCTACATGGGCTTGAGCAACACTGGAGAAGTAGGGCAGCATGCGTGGAAGCTTATATTTGGATTAATAGAGGACTTCAGTCTCCAGTTCTGCTCATCCAGCACCTTGCACCATCATGAATATTCATTCATTCAAAAATAAAGACCTCCACCCCCAAACTCCCATCCTGCTTTCCAAAGGATGGTTTATAATTTGGGGCCTGATTCTGCTACCCTTACATAAAGTACTACGTGACCAGGCAAGCAGTATAGTAAATATTCAATGGGATTATGAGTAAGGTACTATTCTACATGAGTAGAGTAGTGTGGAAGAATCAGGCACTTTAGTAAATCAGATGATCAAATTAAGCAAGGTTATAATTAAATGTGCATATATGAACCCTCAATTGAATACTCAGCCCCTATTCTTCAGATTTGGAGATGATTCAATTAATTTAAAGATAATTTGTTGCATTGGGAAAAAGTAGCTCTTCAACAGAACAATATTGAATCTCCATTTTAGCATTTCATGTAATACCACTATTATGAGTCTGTTAAAACACTTGGAAGGTAGTGTATTACCATTAAGGAAGACACTACCAATACGAAAGCACTGGAAATGGTAAATACACAGATAAAATACTGTTAATGTTTCTTTTCGGCACATCCAATCTGTCATATTTCCCAGCAGAAGAAGGAAACTGCCGCAAAGAGAATGGTTACTTGCCCTATAGGAACTATGGTTTTTCGAGATCTATTGCCCATAGAGATTCCACATTTGTTGCACATGTGCCCCAGGCGTGCAAGATCAGATTCTTCTGGGCTAGCAGTGTCCATTGGGGCAGTGCCTGCACCTCAGTGCCCTCGTTCCCCTGCACCTCAGGACATAAACTGTAGAGTAGGCCCAACTGCCCCATAGTTCCTTCATTAATATAGAATCCCATAGGAGTAGAACTGAGCAGTAATGGGAAAGGAGGGCAGGTCGTGAAATCTGTGTTGATAACACACCTCAAACAACCACAACTACTGTAGGATAGAATAACTGTTCTTTTTTGAGTGATTGTCCACACAGATTTCACTCTTAGTGACTAACAAGCAATAGTCTATTTGCATGGAGGTGGGTATGAGGAGTCCTACTTGAACAGTGACTGCAGGACTGCACTGCTAATCAAAAGTGTCTGATCTCACATATGTAAGCTGCATGCACCACAGTAGCAGAATCTATTGATAATCACTTCATAAAGAATAATATAATACAGAGCAGTTGTGAATTCACAGGCAAGCCTGGAAAACTGATAAAAACTATTAACATTGAAATCCAAAAGGTGATGGACTTTTTCCCTTGCAGACTTGCTCAGTAGAATAAATGCAAGGTTTTCAAATAACTTTTGCGAAGAGGATGCACAGATAAAAACAGAGGCCTTGATCCTATAATCAGTGTGGGTCTGCATAAACTAAGGGGTTTTTCCACATGGATTAAATTACAGAATCAGGGTCAAAATGTATAGAGAAAACAATATATAACTTTCATTGAAAATGCAACATAGGCATTAAATAACACAATGTTGTATTACTTACAATGTCCATTTTGCAAATGAGCCCTTCTTTTTTCTTCAGACTTCATTTTGGCCTTTATGTACCACTGGCATCTTTTTAAAGAGCAAAGAGTTTTAGTTAAAATGGTTGTCATACACAGAATAAATGCACATTACGTTTTCTATAGAGGTTCATGACATCATAAGCTACTTTGATTACAAGATTTACCTATTATGAATTTACAGAGATTTATAAATAACAAATCTGATTTATAAATAACAGATTATGTATTATGAGCAGCTACAAAAAAGCCACATATAAAATATAAAAATAGAATGTGGTTGGGGTGATTAACAGTGAAATGAACTATACTGAAATTCAAATTATACAATAAATCCAAACTTTTCAAATTTAGCTCAAACCAGATATCGAATTTCCGGGTTTGCACTTATCTGTAGTTTTGTCTATAAACAACAACAGAAAATCCTTGCAATCTGATGATAAATTATTGAATTTAGCCTCTCTCATGCTATGCCTGTGTGTTTTTATATGTTGATTTGTGCATTTTAAACCTGATCCTATTATCTTTAATGTCCTGTGGGTTAAAGCAGCTCACTTTTTCTCTATAAAGGTAATAGATTCTATGACACTAATGGGCTTCATGAAGGATAAAACCCTTTTTCCATGTCAGAACCACACATTTTCTCTAATTAGCCTCAGCTCCAATCTCTGCATTCATTATTTTGTCACCTCTGTGAAGTTGTTAGTGATCATACGGAATAAATAACATACAACCAGCTGTGTGAGTGTAACTATTAACTATATGTCTGAATGTATTTATATAAAACTAAAAACTTCATTTTGTTTTGTGAGCACCATTTGGTTGTGAGGCTGTACTCTGCCTGTTGTCTTTTTGCCTCCATCTTGGACTGGAATTCCAAGGGTGTAGACAGAAGACAAGCAATGAAGAGTGATCAAGGATTGTTAAACATGAATGACTTTGTCCTGGCAACATAATGGGTATGGTGCAAGAAAAGAGTTTTCATCTCATCTGGCTCTTAGGTGGATTGTAACCAAGCAAAGGATCACCTAATGGGGACCTTGATAACCTAAGGGAGGCTTTGAGGTTGGCATGGAGGATTACCTGATAGAGAGGACTGGAAAGTAAAAAAGGACAAGTTCTTCTCTTGGTAGCTTTCTCTCACCAACCAGAACAAGGCGGGAAGACTGGACAGGAGGAGCAGGAGGGTGTTGAGACCCTAAAAGGACTGACCAAAACCCAAAGGCCACCTTGGAGCAGTGAGGACACTGAAGGGAGGGTATTTGTGCAAAGATGTTTATTATTTTTGCATGGATCTGTACGTCTTGTATGCTTTCTGTGACAAAAGGTGTGGGTGTTTAGAAATCCCTCTGCAGCATCTCTTCCTTAAACTGTCACATAGTTCCAAAGAGGGAAACAGTAAATCAATGGGTCCGCAGTTTAGGTGGAACTTTGAGAGCATGCAAAAGCTTCTGTGGACGCTTGAGAGAACTGGCACTAGTTTCAGGGCCTAGGTAATTGGACCACAGTGTTCTCAATGTCAAGAGTGGGGGCAGACATGGCATCTGCACCTGGAGTTTATGCCTAGACAGCTGGAGCCTAAGAGACAGTGCCTCAATTCTGCCCAGCCCCAGCAAGTCAAGAGCACATGGGACCAAAGGTTTGCATCCAATATCAAGGGCACTCCCAGAAATTTTTGACATGGTACACTCAGCTGAACCACTTTCACTTTAGGGGTTGCAGCATCATTCGAGTTTGGTTTGATGGTCCCTCCATTGTGACAGAGGATCTGTCGGGAAAATTGCAGTAAGTGGCACTCTGATCCCATACACTCGGTAGCAATCCACTCCATTTAGGGGCTCTCTTTTTCCCTCCGTGGGTGGTGCTGCCGCTGCCAATGGTATGCACCATGTGTAACATGCAAACGGTGATGAGCGCCACTGTCCATTGCAGCAGCTTAGTGCATGTCCAGCAGGGAGAGCTCATCTGGGTTGTAACAGCGAGTCTCTCAGTTTTTGACATGTTTTCATTATCGGTAGTTTAGGACAAAACACTGAGGAATAATTTCCCTAATGATCAAAATAAATCATACCAGGCTTTAATGCTGCATTCCCTGGAATTTAGCCAACCATCCCCCATAATTTTTGTGGCTCTAAGTCATTGCATCTTTCATTTTAATATCTGAAACTGATGGAAATGCTTCCTATTTGCTCTTAGTGGATAATCATTCACTGAAGTCACAAGCAGGTGCTTATCTCACCATGCCTCTTCAATATGAATAGACTCATCAGCAGCCTTGTGATTCGACAGTCCATCAAATTGCTAATTCTAAATAGTGAAGCAGAACACATCTGTAGGGTACCAATCCAATCTTTCACACTGAAATTTGCCTCAAATCCTATAGTAAATTGAGTATTTATCCAAAATTTTCTCACTCTGTCTTCAGAGAATAATTTCCAATGAATACTGTCTTATCACTGTGTTTAAGAGATACTTCAAAATGAATCCATATCTTATGTAATTGAAAAGTTCCATTCAGTAAGATGTTAGAAAGCTAAAAGAACCTCTGATGTTCTTAACATTAGCAAAGAGAAAGAATGAAAGTAGAAAGAATTCAAGAATCTCCACATCAATACTAATCTTATTCCATTACTGAGTTACTTTTAAGGGAGGCATTCACACTGTTTTTCAGGAATTCCACTTGATGATTCTACATAATCATTTCTTTCAAAATTTTCCTGTCTTTGTAGGCTGAATCCATCCTTATTTCCACTGAAACAATATAATATTTTCCAGTATCTACAGCAGTAGCTACTAGTAAAGATCTCTGCTTACACTCTTAATATTTAATTTGTCACAATTAGACTTTGAAGTTAACTTCTCCCATTTATCTTAATGGAATGTTAACACCCACTGGTTCTATTGTTTTTTAGTCTGTCATGTTACAGGCTTCACAAGAGAGCAGTGCATTAATTCACATAATGATGGATATATTCACATTCAGGAGGGCTAGAACTTCCTCTGCCAACCAAATGAAAGCTTAGATTCTAAACAAGAGTGCAAATACAGTGTTCAGTTCCACGCAATCCATAGATTCCCCCTCCCTCCCAAAAAACAGGTGCGGCACAGATGGAGGAACTCACTAACAAGTCCTCTTTGGAGATACTTCCACTTCATTATGTTGTGTGGGGGAAAGGAGTCCACGGTTTGTGCATACACAATCCCTCCCCATGAAACAGGCTGTGGGACCTCCTACCCCTCAGGAAAACAAAAGAACCTCTCTGTGGAGTCTCCTCATGTCTCTAGAGAAGCTTTGTCTCCCTGAAGCTTTTCCTGTTTCCTAGAACACAATCCCAGAGAAGCTGCACGACCAGTGACTCTCACTGGCCATAGGGATCCCAGGCACAAAAGAGACTGGGAACACAGTGTCTTTTTCTTGGAAACTGAATCAGGGCAGGGGTGATGTCTGTCCATCTGGCCCTCTCCTTTCTTGGCTGTCATACTCATTTTCTTGTGAAACCTTGGAGTGAGAGAGAGGCCACCCTGGGGCCCAGGGGTGGTGGAGCTGTGGAAGTGGTTGAGTCCATTTTTCCACATGGGAGGGGGAGACTGCTGCATGGATATTCTTTGTGGAGGATCTGAGACACATGATTCCCCACACTGGCAGGGAGCCAGGTTCTGATCTCAGTTACATCTGTGCAAAATGGTAGTAACTCCACTGAGGTTATATGCATTTACTCCAGATTTACATTTGGGTAAGGAAGAGCAGAATCTGGTCAACAGAATAAAAGCAACGCCTCATCCAATTAACACAGTGTCAGTAGTAGATCGTGATCATCATATCAAGTGAAGCAAGCTGAACAGTCGGTATTGTATTACAAGGAAGGAAATGGAAATGGAATAAGAGAATCATTGCGTAAGTCCTAATAGGTCATCTAGTGCATCCCCTCCTAATGCATCAATGTTTGCTAAAGTAGATTTAATAGGGCTTTGTTCAGTCTAATTTTAAAAATCCCAAGCAAATAGGACTCTCACCACTTCCTTTGGGGAGACTATTCTACAATCTAATTAGTATTACTCTTAGTATGTTAATTCTAATGGTTTTCGATTAATTTTTCCTTTACTTAAGTTGATCACATTTCTCTTAGTTGTCCTCCCTCTGCTTCTGGTACCACTTTTCCAATCTATACTTAGATTAGTAAAACCATGATTCTATCACTAGACTGGACTGTTTTCATAAACAAGATATATAAAAAAATCAAACATTGATCAGGCAATAGATTTCAATAAGTATATTTTCTCTTTGTGTATTTCAATTGCTACATCTATTGTTGGATATGTATTTTTTTTAAAGTTTAATACAGAAAGTGGTCACAAAAATAGGCCACTAAAATAGGTTAATAGAGTATGCACTGTTGCTAACTGCAAGCACACCAAATAATGAGTCAAGCCCCACCCCCAATCATGAGATTGGCTTAAAATCATGAGATTTAAAATAAAAAATATATTTGGGATTCTTTTTATTTGCCTTATGGTTTCCAAACCTTTAGGGTGTACTTGGACCAAGTTTTCAAGCTTTTCTTGGCAAGGAGGGCTAGAAAAAATGAATGCAGCGATTCTCACCTAATCACATGACTCTAGGAGTGGGGCTTTAAACAAAACACCAAATATTAGAAGAGTCTCACTAAAATTGGGAGAGCTGTCAACACTCAATAAGGGTGACATTTACGCCATGACATTTGGACTGCAAAAGGCCCTAATCGCTACATAAGCTATGGAGTAATGATTTAACTAATGTGAGCCCATTCATTGGGATGAATTTCACCCTACATGAACTAGTACAGTGTAATATGAATTACCTCCCAGTGATTAGGAAGAACAGAGTGAGGATAACCAGGAGAGTGAATCCACCAACAGCAGCAGTGGCAATTACAAGAATCTGCCCCTGCTCCGCAGCTATATCAGAAGCTGAAACAGAAACACAGAGAAGAGGGGTTAAAGTTTCAATGAGTGGGATACATGCAGAAAGGATCATAATATTCCAGCAGCCAAATGCCTGATTACTCTCCGAGAACTGAAAGTTGCAATGACTTCTCTGATGGTTAATGAAGACAGTGGGTGGAATTTGCCTGTGGAGGGAAGGGGATGAGGTCAACGGGCAGGTAGTTAGTTCCCTATACTGCTCCTGAAGGTGGGGAGGCGGTTTTGACAGAGAGAGATTAAAGAGGTACCTGGGAACTGCGCAAACATTTTCTCCTCTGTTATTTGGTCCTGAAACTTCTGCTCCTGCCTGTCAATGCTTAAAAATTACAGTCAAAATAACTGGAATGTCCAGCTCCTGGAGCTATCAGCTCATAAAAATAGCCAATAATTATGAAATTTAAAATTGAGCCTGATTTTCAAACCTACACTGCTTTGTCCTGTAATTATCCATATAGCATGCACGTATACTACCACATACAGATATCTAGAGAGACTCTCCATCTAGCAATGTGTACATGAAGTAGTGTGCATGCAAAGTGCACAGTTGCACACGCAACTATAGTGTGAAAATCAGGTCCCATATTTAAAAGAGCCCAATGCTGTACTATACTAGATAATTGTAATAATAATAGTAATAAGATAATAGTAAAAAATAATGCTTTGTGTTCTTTCCAAACACAAGAAAATAAAACTCATGAAGTGGAATTGGTTTATAAGGGTTTTGGCAAAGCAATTATATTCAAATATTTTAAAAAAATATTTAAAATCCTAAATGGGTTGTGGCCTGGCTATATGAATAAACTGGCACTTCTTTTATATTCTGTCACAGTTGCTAAGATCACTGTGGTTTCTTGAGTATAAGCTTTACAGGATGATCAGAGGAAGGCCTATGGAATTCTCAGGGCTGGTCTACACTGGGGGAGGGAATCGATCTAAGATACGCAACTTCAGCTACGTGAATAACATAGCTGAAGTCGAAGTATCTTAGATCGACTTACCTGGGGACCACACGGTGCGGGATCGACGACCACGGCTCACCCGTTGACTCCGCTACCGCCGCTCACTCCGGTGGAGTTCCAGAGTCGACGGGGAGCGCGTTCGGGGATCGATATATCACGTCTTAACGAGACGCGATATATCAATCCCCGATAAATCGATCGCTACCCGCCAATACAGCGGGTAGTGAAGACATACCCTCAGACTCTTGCAATTTGCCAGGGTCCAAGTTTAGCAAACTTCTAGACACATTGACAGCACATTTATTTAGTCAGCTTAACACTAAGCCCAATTCTGCATTCATTCTGTGGGAAAATCTTCCAGTATTGTATGAATATGGACTATATAACTGAGCCCCACAGAAGCCAGAGACAAGACTCTTATTCAGAGTCCTTTGCAGCACAGGCTCTTCAGGCTGCTAACATATTTGTACAGTTTTAACTATAAGGTGCTTTGGTGAAAGGTAACTGTAGCGGAACATGATCCCTAGCCTGCCTGTTTGCACCCCAGAAACCAGCTCCGATTCTACTGGCTGTGTATTCACCGTACCATTTGAGTTCCCTCCACCAACATCTTTATGCAACAGTACTTTATGCAACTTTATGCAACAGTCCTATGCAACAGTACTGTTTACAATATCCCCTGTGCTTTTCGTCCTCCCTTCAGGACCACAGAGGAGCAGTCTCCCTTCCCTGAGGCCTCTGTGAGACTGGACTCAGCTACCCCTATTCCTCTTCACCTGGCACTTCCTTCCTCTGCCTCTTTATCAATCTTGAGCTGATGGGCTAATTGGCTCATTAGCTCAGCCAGCCCATCAGTCTGATTCACTAATTACCTATAATAATCCCAATCAGTTTTCTTCAGGGGAACTAATAGATGTCAGAGTGATCTGAGTGCAGGCTCATCTGTTAGCTCCCTGCACTCTATCCAAGCAACAAAAAATGTTGTTCTCAAGATTTGTCTGTTCTTATCACTTTCTCCAACAAACATTGGGTCTAAGCAAATCACCTGAAAATATTGACTCTGCGAGTCTGATCCTATTAATTAATTATTATTATTATTAATATTAAACATTTATATTGCAGTATTGCCTAGAGGGCAGTTCAAGGCCTCAGTCTGTTAGATGCTCTATGAATGAGAGAAGGATTTGGCTCTATTGTCTCTGTCTCTCTTGCTCTGTAATCCTGAGGATCTTTATCAGCACCTAATTTTATGTGAAAGTTATCACCCTCCAGTACATTTCCATCTGTTCTCTATTTGTTAGTTTTTATGAGATATGTAGTATTTTGAGAATTAAGAACAGGGGCCCTATTAGGGGCCTTCTGACACTGGTAGAAATATAGTACTGGGTGTTTTAGCTGACTTCAACAAATGCAGGAAAGAGATCAACCTCAGCTTCATCAAGAAAACAAAATCTGGTTTCATGCAATTGTGCACTTCTCAGAAAGCAAAACATGCAGCTCTCCTGGGGCCTCCGTTGATTCAAATGTAGGTACATCATCTGGGATCCTCTGAGGAGAAGCCTCAATACAATGTAGCCTCTTACACAGTACTTTGTGACACCCAGAATACTGTACACAAACTGTCAAAAGCCTCATAAAAATGTTGTATCCAAGAGGGAACATTTGGACTTTAAATAATATTTCTGAGTGATTTAGCAACTAATAAATAGCATGAGCTATCTTTGCAACAGTAGTCAAAGCAAATAAAAACAATAGTAATTTATGTCCACTTTGCAATAAAAACAATGTATTAAATCTCTGGCATTAGGTTTCTGTCTCTATAATTTAATGAAAATATGTACGGACAATAAATTACAATACTGCATTCAGTATCTGTGGTCATAAACTCTTCACAGACAAGTTAGATACATACATCTTTGAATGAAAGATACACTGAAACCTTTTATCAACTACTCACTAAATAGTTAAGCTCCCAAACAGTAACTAGTGATATTGTGGGAATGACTTTAGACTTTGCATCATGTTATATTCAATAGTGTCATATTTACTTGGAAAAAATCAAGTTAACAAAAATGATGTGACGCAAGTAACAGTGCAAATAATAATCATTATCCCAGGTCTTCAGATCAAATGTTGAATACCATCTCTCAACTGTTGGGCCCCTGCTAAACTGCTGCAGAGGTTGTTAAGCCTAGAGACATTTTAAAGCCATAACAAGAGAAGGAAATGTTAATTGAGTGCATATTGCCACCATTTGAAGTGGGGACTAGAGGACAAACTGCAGCCCTTTCAAGATGAGTTTAATAGAAAAAAAAGGTATGCAGGAGCAATGAATTTAGCAGGTGCAGAAGGGGTTCAGATACTAACTACCTGTGCCTGGACATCCTTAATACACAGTTGCTGCTAAATGGACAATCTGAAGCTTTCTTTCCTGATAACTAAAGTTCTGGGTATTGGAGAAGGATAGAGTTGATGATAAAAATTGGTTCCGTAGCCCAAATAACCATCATGCAGAAAACTCAGAAGAGCTTTAGTCAGGCTTCCTGGATCGTTTCTGTTTAGTAGAACTGTTGTTTCTTGGCTTTTTAGCTAAAATGAAGTGTAATATATCAATTTAACAGCATTAGTCCTCTAACCAGGACTATATCCTGCACATGGAGGGGGATGAACTCAATGACTAAATTTAGCTTTTCTGTCTTTAACCAGTATGATTCTTAGCTGGGACTATATACTCTTAGAAAGTGATTATTTTGCTCCTCTTGTTCTCTTCTACCATGATGGCAGATATGTCAGAGTCCAATATATTAGGATTTTCTTCAACTAGTCACATCACTACAAAGGGTCTCTTCAAGCCTGACTCGTCCTGATGACCTTAATTTACTTGTCAGATAAAAATGTCAAATGACAGACAAGTATAATTGGAAAATGTGGGGTTGGTAAAAACTGACAGAGAAGTAGGTAAGGCCTGTAAAGTGATGGAAATGCTTATTTTTGCTTGACGAAATCCTTGTAGAAATCAATAAAAGCACAGTGCAATGAGCAACACACACACGAGAAAGCCCACCAGGAAA
Source organism: Chrysemys picta bellii (assembly GCF_011386835.1). Taxonomy (NCBI): domain Eukaryota; kingdom Metazoa; phylum Chordata; order Testudines; family Emydidae; genus Chrysemys; species Chrysemys picta. The sequence goes on along the minus strand of NC_088791.1, from coordinate 167,929,021 downwards.
CACTGCCTATGGAATGGGAATACAGTAATAAAGCAAATGCAATTTTCAGTTTTCTTACAAAATTCTTGAAAGCAGAGATTAGATCAGGGCTTTTGCTGTCCTAGGCAAATTTTAGCATATGCACCTCCTTCTGTCTGATCTATTTCATCACATTCTTTCACTTTTTCAATTATATTTTAAAGTTGACCTTTAGGTTTTGAGTAATAAAATCTTTAAGTTTCATCATGTCTCAGTTGTATATTTTTCCGCCCTTGCCACCTCCCTGCTTTTTTCTTCCATCACCCTTCCCCCCCCCATCAGCTTTGTATCTTGCTATCTCCTCTCTTCTTCTATTTCCCCTCAGTTATATTTTTGATAATGTATTACTAAATTACTATATTCTTGGTAGTGTATTATTAAATTAAACATGAATTGTTTTACAGTGCCTTTTTAAAGGGGAAATTTGGTTTCATAGCATACAAGTCACTAAAATTAGTCCAATCTCTTGCCCCTTGAGAGATGTCATTTCCTTGTAAGGCAGCATTTGTCAAAAGCAGAGGTTGTATTAGTTTGGCAAAACCCAAGTCAGCTATTCATCTTGTATAACCACAATGAGGGATACTTCAGATCAGGTTCCATTTTTTTAAAACCTGAAGTTTGGGTGTAGGGAGGTGGGTAGATGTCTAATTCTATTTCATACACATGTGGGAAAGCTGGGGTTGGTTTTGCTTTGTCACACAATGGCACCCCCGGATGCCCCCCCCCACTTAGTAATACTGTAAAGGTTCCTCCAGATCCTTTAATCAGTTCTGACATCAAAAATCTGAAATAAAAACATTTCTTTAGAATATTAGTCAATAGATGAGATCTGCCTATTTTAAGACTGTCACTGAATCATCAAATATTATATACAGAAAGATTTCCCACCAGACCAGGAGCAGTTTTAAAACATGGGGTTGCTAAAATAAACCTGCCACATCAAGGAGGAAAGAAAACCACACATTCTCTTCCCACTGGTAATAAGGCTGACATTATAAAACAGTTTTAGTTTTAAAAACAGCTTCTGCACAAGGAGGCTACAACTCAAAAGTACTTCACGGTGGAACAGCTGTAAATTTTTCAATAGTTTACATGTTTCCTCTGGGCACAAAGGGCCTCTGAGGTGAATAGTAAAGGACATTCCTCCAGAAACAGGAATACTGTTACTCATTAAATATTTTTTTAAAAAGTCTCCAGTAAAGCTCTAGTTCAGAAATAATAAAAAGACATAAAAACATGCATACATTGGACCAAATAGCTTGAATTGTGGGGTTTGACTCAGAAGAGTACATTTTAATATATCACGGATAGGCTTAGTGGTTTGTGTGGGGGAAAGTAACTCAGGTACATGCTGTTCCAGAGCCATACAAGCGAAAAATAAATAAGGACTAGATTATGATTCATGAAGCCACTACAGGTGTGTGTGTGTGTGTGGGGGGGGGGGTACCCAACCAAGCAGTCGCTGAAGACACTCTGCCTGTAGGCTGTTGACGCAGGCAGAGTGCCTTGGGGGCATTGGGGGAAACATACTCAAAAGCAGCATCTACTATCCTCTCCATAAAGCCAATCAGTACCAGCTTCTTAGCCATAATGGGTGGGACAGGGCCCTGATTATATTCCCACTCCACTCATGCATGCCCTTTTAAAGCATGTAGTTCTCCGGACCTTATTAGCTAACCCCACCCACTTTCACATAGGGAGTACAAGCATCAGCCTCTGGCTGTTTCATTTGTAGGTCTGTGCAGTGTGGGAAGGGTATCCTGAGCTCATCTGGCCCATACAATAACAGACACAATCTATCAGTAAGTATTTATAACCAGCCAACAGAATGTATATGTCCTCCCAGAAACAAGTGCACCAGATGTTAATAGTTGTTAGCATTGGTGCTCAATGCAAGGCTTCCACTATTTTTATTGATGTTACTGCAGCATGTATATGTAGCATCTGATAACGGTTCAATGATGATTGTAAGCATCAAGTTAAGATTTTCAAATTCTCCATCATTTATTTACTAATAGTTTCAGTAAATTCTCTTGCAGCAAACAACCAAGGCCTGTTCGGACAAAGCACCAATTACCATTGGTGTAGATAGGATTGAAACAGTCCTATACGTCATTTATGTCCTTTCCCCTTGTTATTGAGCTCCTTGCTCCAGATAATATTAGACTCCTTTCTTTACTCTCTACATAGACTATGTCAAGTCTAACCTCTCTCTCATTTTTCTGCCTCTCTCCCCAATTCCTACAACCTGACTTTCTCTCTATTGTTCCCATACATTTTATTGTTATCTACTATTCAGGATCCTTATGTCCATTAAACCCGGTATCAGATTAAGCAACATTTCCTCTAAAGCTGATACCAGTACATCTCTATAATGCATGTAGCTTTCCACATCTGCAGGTTAACCCACTGCCTTGTTCTTAGCCATCATGACACCTGGGATCAGGTTCATTGCAGGGATTTCTGAAACATTTTGCTTTATACCAGCCCTCTGTTTTGATTTTCAAAGAACAAATTTAGGTATCCTCAAAATAGAGGACTAGCTAATGAGAGGGAGAAGAGAAATGGCATAGAGAAGTGTGGAAAGATTTTTAAAAAATAGGGTTGAGCAGGGAAGGGAGGAGAGAAAAATGGTGTGAAGTAAGTAAGTAAGGGGATGACATTGGGAGCCTCAGCGTAGGCAAAGAAGAAAGGAATGAAAGGATACATTATAAACTGTACTGTGTTCAATCAGCAAATCTGACAGTTGGGATTTGGTACAGATTTTTCCAGCAATATTTTTGTTGCGCCCCCTTTCTGGCCAACACTCCTAGCCAGCTATTGATTAGTGCTAATTCCAAATGGAAGCTCTATGCTCTACCACATTTCTGAGTAGTCACACAATACAAATTCTACAGCCTCTCTGATTAATTAATTTTTTTATTACTCCTACAGGGTCAGACAGTCCTCTTTCTGCTTCATGCACCACCATTAATAATCATTCCAAAATTTCTAGCTGTTCCTCGTAATGATGTATCTAATTTTATCCTAAGTAATTGAAGCAGCACAAATTGCATTTCAACCAGTAAACTGGAGCAAGTATGACAGTAATCTCCCACTGAAGAGAGGCTTGGTGCAATATTAAGGAAATGAAGGTTACTTGTAACTGGAGTTCTTTGAGATGACTCTGCATATTCATGCTCAGGCATAATGCGCCAACCAGTGCAGCCTAATGGTGGAGACTTCTCCAAAGTGCCCATTAAAGTACACACATGCCTCCAACTAGCCCTCTCCTTGCTGTGTCTGAACATTCGGAGGGTGAAGCTACATAAGGAAGTGCTGTGGTCTGTACTGCCTCAATTCCTTCCTCTGCTCACCCAGAGAAACCAAGATAGGACTCTGAGAAATAGGGTGGATGGGAAGTGTGAATATGTAGAGTCATCTCAAAGAACTCTGGTCGCAAATAAGTAACCTTCAATTCTTTTTTGAATGGCTCTGCGTATTCCCACTTATGTGTAGTTTGGCAAGCCATCTGAAAACTCTGGAGGAGGGAAGAGTCCCAATTAATGATTGAAGCACAGCTCTACCAAATCAAGCATCTGTTCTTGAAGCTATATCCAAAGCATAATGTTCAGTAAATGTATGGACCGAATTCCAAGTAGCAGCCTTACAGTTTTCCCCATTAGGAACATGTTTAAGAGAAGCAAAAGATGCTGCCACTGATCCAAAGGAATTAGATCTGACATCAGTAGGCACAGGAACTGCTGCTAATGTGTAACATTCAAGGATACATTGTTTTACCCATCTGGAAACAATTTGAGAAGACAGATGATAACCCATATGATTCTTACCATATGAAACAAATAATGTAGAACTAAAACCTTTAGTTCTATATAAATAATATGCTAAAACCCTTCTAGGATCTAAAGTATGTAAAGCAGATTCTCCTTTATTAGCATGTGGCTTTGGAAAAAACACTGGTAAATTTATTGTCTGATTGATATGAAACTCGGACACTATTTGTGGTAAAAACCTGGGATTAGGTCTAAGAACCACCTTGTCTTTATGAAAAACTAGTAAATGGTGGGTCTGTAATCAAAACATGCAATTTTCTCACCCTTCCGGCTGATGTTATAACAATAATAAACACAGTCTTAATAGATAAGTGAAATAAAGAACACTCTGCCTAGGGTTTAAAAGGTTATATTCATAAGCAAATATAATATCAAATTAAGATCCTACGGTGGAATTGGATCTCTCAAGGGGGGGGGGAGATACATATTAAATAACCCCTTCAGAAACGTTTAAATCATATCATACTTGAACAACAATCTGTCACTGATCAAAACATAAGCTGAGAAAGCTGCCAAAAGAAACGTTAAAGATAAATTAAAGACAGGCCTTCAGACTTTAAATACATCAAATACACAGGAATAGAAGCTGTAACTGGTCAGTCAGATTTTCCCTGCATCCAAGAAACAAATCTAGTCCATTTCCTCATAGACTAGAATTCAGCAACACATTTTGAACAAAGGAGGAACAAGATTGTTCAAAATTAGTCAGAGTCTGATAGCCTAGGCCATCAGATAGAGAGACTGGAGTTGTGCATGAAGAATCCTTCCATGCTACTGGGATAATAGGTCTCAAGGCAAGTGTAGCAGTTTGTAGACCCTTACAACAGCTGAAGCAGGTCCATATGACATTGCTGTCTCAGCCAAGCTGGAGGGACCAGGATCAATGTCACCTTGTCCTGTCTTATCTTCCCCACCACCTTCTGAATTAATGGGAAAGGAGAGAGCATAGAGATGGCCTGTTCCCCAATGCATTAGAAAATCATCTGAAATAGACCAACTGTCCTTTCCCACTCTTGAACAAAAAAGACAACACTTACAGTTGAACCTAGTTGTAAACAGGTCTACAACTGGCTGACCCCAACTGGAGAAGATCTTTTGTATTATTTTGTATTTAATGACCACTCATGCATTTGAGAACTATCTGCAGAGCTGATCTGCCAACACATTGCTCACGCTTGCTAAATACCGGGCTATCAGATAGACATCCTGTAGATTGTACCCACCTATCCCAGAAAGTGATTGTCTCAGCACACAACACAGTAGACTGAGCACCTCCTTGCTTGTTGGCGTAATACACAACAGTAGTTTTGTCTCTCTCTCCCAGCATAACTTTCCTCCTTATATGAGGCAGAAAAGATCTGAGAGCCAGGTGAATCACCCTCAATTCTAAAACATTTATGTGCAGATTCTTTTCCTGAGACACCCAGTGACTTTGAATGGTCAGAGAACCCAGATGAACTCCCTCATCCATTGTTCAGTGCGTCAGAGGTTATGGTGATGAATGACAAAGGAGGATTGAAAATGACCCTTTTGAGGACATTGGTTCTGCTTGTTTACTACATTAAATAATCTACATGTCTTGTGGCATGGGGACTGACATGTGAAGATTGTCCAGATTTGGCTTGTCAACCTGAGCCATCCAAAATTGCGTTGGCCTCATTCTGAGACATGCAAATAGAGTGACATAAGTAGTTGCTGCCTTGAGACCCATCAGATGTAAAAAGAAAATTACTTTCTGGATCTAATGCCTATGAATCTTTTAAATAGATTGCACTATCTTCAAAAATCTTTCTTCTTGGAAGGAAAGTCATTTCTGCTACTGAGTCCAGTACATATCCTATAAAGTGGATTCTCTGAGTTGCACAGAAATTTGACTTTTTGACCTTTAGAAGTAGCCCTAAATCTCTAAGAAGGGAAGTTGTAAACTGGATGTGAGTCAGTAGATCTTCTTGTGAAGATGATTTTATCAATCATACCCTGTTTTCAGAGATGTAAAGTTTCTAAGCATTGCAGAGAGGACAAACAGCAGGACCTCGTACTGAAAGTATCTCTGTCCCACCACAAAACAGAGGTATTTCCAATGATTTGGCCAAATAGAAATATAGAAATATGTATCCTTTAAATTGAGAATTGTGAACCAATCCATGGTGAGAGTGAGGGATGATGGAGGTGTGAATTAACATTTGAAAGTGAAACATTTGGCTGAATGTGTTCAACCTTCTTAAATCTAAAATTGGACTGAAATACTCATCTTTTTTTTTGCACCAGGACCCATCTTGAATAAAACCCTTGCCCCACCCCTTTGTGAACTTCCTTTGTGCTCCCATCAGAAGCAATTTCTGTACTTCCTATAGAAGAACAACTTTTGTGGGATATTCCCTGAAAATGGAAGGATAAGGGGAGTTAAAAAGAAGTAGTATTTTGAACCATAAGGCATAGACTTTCCCTATTATTTCTATGATCTGTTTGCATGATGTAATAAGCCTCTCACAGCTGATAAAATGGTCTAGCCTGTTTCCAAACAAGGGGTAGGAAGGAGCTTTGCCAGTTGGGTCAAAACTTTTGAACCTTGTGCCAGATCTGTGGTTATGTATTAAATGAAGAAGAGCATGAAGCAGATCTGTTTTGACTTTGGTCTGGACCTGAATGACTTCTTTTTCTGTTGAGACTGCCAGAAATAAGTTGTTTGCTGAAGATGTTGCTGAAGGTTCTGAGAAGAAAAACATGAAGAAGGTTGAGCATAAAATGTTCTCTGGTAATGAAAACAAGGAGTAGGAGGTCTCCTAGCAGCAGAGAAGTAACCCAGAGAATGAGCAGTAGATCTTGTCTCTTCTGACTTTTCTAAAAGCTCATCCATCTTGTTACTGAAAAAACCACCACCCTCAGAAGGGAGATCCTCCACCTTAACCCTAGTGTCCACAGTCAATGATGAAGACCTTAACTACGCATGTCTTCTCAAAGTAACCACAGATGCTAAGGCTCTGGCTGAAGAATCAGAAGCATCAAAAGAAGCCCTGAGAGCATGTTTTGCCACATTTTGTCCCTCTGCCAAGATAGCATTGGCTAATTTCCTCTGTTTGTCTGGTAACTCTTGCACAAACATAATCATTTTCTCCCACAGATAGAATTGATAGTGGGACATTACCACCTGGTAATTAGCTATGCTAATATCTAAAGATTAAGGAGGAAAAGCCTTCCTTCCAAGGGCATCCAATTTCTCCCCTTTTCTATTTGCTGGAGTTGACTGGTCTTGACCAAACCTAAATCTATTACTCGCTGCTGCAATCACTAAAGAATTTGGTGCAGGGTGAATATAAAAATACAATACCCTCCTGTGGGATCTGATACAGTCTGACTGCTTTTTAAGAAATGGGCTGACAGGAAGCAAGAGTAACCCAATGGCCTTAGCAGGTTGCAAGAGACCATTCAAAATAGATAAAGACATTCTAGTCCTTGAAGGAGCACCAAGAATGTCAGATAGTGGATAAAATGACTCTTCCTCAGCAACTGAAGGTAAGTTCAAAGTAGATGCCAATTGATCCACTAAACTCAACTCCTTTTCTTCCTCAGACAATGTATCAGGCACTACTATCTGGGGTGCAGACGTACCTGGTGGTATCTGATCCAAAAAATTCTCAGCATCTGGATCCTTATCAGCTGGAACATCATTACTCCATCCACAAAGTGGATGACCCAAGAACTCATGTGGTGGAGCCCAATAAAGCCATGGAGTCCAAGATTACCAGTCTCTCCAATAGTTAGTGTCCAGGAACAGCCGCATAAGATGTGGTGGCACAAACTGACCAAAAGACTAAGTAAACCCAGCCTTGGGTGACAAAAATCTGGAGAGCTGAGGTCTTTTGACTCTTTCATGATCCTCTTCTACCTGTGGATCCAACCTTGCATCTGCAATGGGTCTCACTGCAGATAACTGCATCAGAGGATTAACTGACATGACAGGTGAGAAAGATCTGCCTGATGACCCTACAGAAGTCTTAAGAGGAGGAGGAAGCAGAGGTGGTTCTATCCTATGTCTCTTTTCAAGAGTAGGGGATTTAGACCTTGGAACTGATGAGGTCTTCCTTTTCCCCAAGAAACTCTCACTGGGATCTAAAGAATGATCGGGGGGCCAAACAGTGAACATCTTCTACTACTGTAATAATCCTCTTCGGATCTGATGTTGGTACAGGGGTTTGTAAAGACAACAGTGACAATCTTACAGATTTAGGCATCACCAGATCCAGAGAGACTCAACTCAGTAATTCTGGATCATAAAATAGAATGTGGAACTGACTTGGGTCTCAGATTTGGTACTAGAGAAGATGGATCCAAATCAGATGGAACTGATAAATGTGATCCATGGCATATGGCATTCCTGACTGTGGCTGTCTTCTCCTTTGTCTTCCTCTTTGTAATGGACACAATTGGAACCTAGGCATAGGGTCCTTATCTCTAGACTGAATAGATGGCGCCTCTGAGACCCTGGCACCTTTAACAGGAGGATATGATGAAATGGGAATGTACGGCAGAACCAGCGAAGGCACGGATCCCTGGGACTTCTCAGAAATCTTAGCCTTACTTGTTGATGCAATCAGAGACAATATGGACCTCTTAGTCTTCAGATCCAAAGATCTCCTGGAACTCGATTGGTTAACAGGGAGATTTTCCTTAAATAGGACCACCTGCAGCCTATTACGCCTCTCCATATGTGGTGTGAAAGTGTGATAGATGGAACACCCAGAAGGGGAGTGACTCTTGCTGAATCACTTAAGGCACCTCACATGGGCATCCAATACCGGGAAGATGGTTGGGCAGAAAGTACATCCCTTAAAGCCCGGATTCTTCTTCATCTTCTTCTGATCTGTCACCCCATAGAAACAAATCTGAAAATTAACTTAGCTGACTGTAACTACTAACAAATTATTTATACTAACACTAAAAATTTATGACCCCAATAGACTAAAATAGGAGAAAAAAAGCCAGATCCAAAAGACCAGAGTGGTTCACTTCCATCTGGCACAAGTGGTTGGAAGGAACTGAGCTAGTGCCCCCTTATATAGCCTCAGTGCCCGTTTATATACCCTTGCCCTCAGAATGTTCATGAACACTGAGGGGAGGTATAGAAAGGGGGCGCACATGTGCTCTAACCAGCACTGCTGGGAGAAGGGGCTCTTGTTAGATTGTATCAGTTGGTGCCTTACCCATTAGTGGGAATATGCAGAGCAACTCAAAGAACAATAAATTTATAAGATAATTTTAACCCTTACTGTATACTCTTACTCTATGGAGTAAATCATCTGGTTTCATTTTAATCACGAGATATTTTCCTCTCTTTTCCCCAGATAGTGGTTAATTATATTATATTACCTTAGCATTAGCAAACCCCCCAGAAACCAAAACCAGCATGTTTGACAAAGCTCTTATCCCCTTAACAGCTAATGGAGTAAAAGAGGTTTGCAATGTATGTATCCACCTTGTTTCTGTTAGTCCAGGGTTTAAAAATGTTATTATTTTTCATTTCTAAAATCTCTGTGAAATTGCTTTGTATAAACCATGGAACATTTGAAACATTTAAATAAAAAGCTATAGCTTTCAATCCCAACCTGAGAGCAAAACTCCACATCCAAGTACATACTTTGATTGTGTTTATAACTATTACAAAACCAAAAACAACACAAGCTATTCTATATTAAGGAAATATTTTTATGCTTGCTTTATTACTTAAATATATTTCTCCTAAAATGTTTTTATTAAATTTCATCCAATGAGTTTTCAAGCAATTTTCTCTCTTGCAATAAATTACTTCATTAGTATTCTAGATGGCTTGTCCTCATACAGTTTTTCTTCACTGCCACTGAGGGATATGTATGTATTATTTTATTATTATTAGCAGTAAATATTCATATTCTGATAGTACTGAAATGCCTCAGGTCCCAGGTGCTTGGTACTGTACAAACACACAAAAGAAACAATCCTTGCCCTGAAGGAATTACCCATCTAAAGCAGATGTGGATTCAACACACAAGCAAATGAGCAAGGTGGAGAATTGGCAGAATTTGTTTGTTACACGTATTTTAAGTTCTTTTGTTTACTTTTTTTTTGGTTTGTTTTAAACTGAGGTTAAAGGAGGGGAACTGGAAAAGACAGAAGGGGCAGAGGAATAGTCACAGGTTGTCAACTGTCTGTCTATGATTAGCAGGCTGAGTTTTGTGTGCATCATGATAGAGACAAGTCAGACAACAATTGCTACTAGAAGGAGCTAAATGTACTTGTCTTACAGTTTAGGAAATACCATCTGCACTTAATTCTCTCTGACACCCCAAATCCCTCAGACTGCAGGAACAATTGAAGATGTGGAGAACACAACTCTAGCTTCAACTGACAGCAGTGCATCAGCCCCTTATTAATTTTGAGATATTGATTTTTCATTTTACTTTTTCTTCCCTGGGTTTTGAACTGACTCTAATGAAAGGGCTAAAGTCTGCTGCTGTCAGTGTCTTCCTCATTTGTCACAATCACATGTAATTACACTTTACACGTGCTGGGTGAGACTGAGTCCAGCCTTTATCCATCCTTCTCTTTTTACACCCACAATTATTTGTGGACATAACTTAGATCATCATGAGGTACTTAATCTGCTAACTAAATTAAAATGTGGTTGTAAAGAACTTTGGCCATAAAATTGCATCTCTCTGTGTTCCTTCTGAAATGTAATGAATCCCCAAACTACGTTTTCATGTATGGGGCACTAATCATTTCAAGCTAACTTGTTACAGTCTGGCAATATGTTGAACGCCTATTTAAGGTTTGTCCATGCCTAGACACATCCAGTATTCAAAATGCAGTTCTCATGGAGGATCAAATCATTAGTATTAGGTCTATGGAATACACCAGAGATTGGCAATGTTTGGCACATGGCTTGCCAGGGTAAGCACCCTGGCGGGCCGGGCCAGTTTGTTTACCTGCCGCGTCTACAGGTTCAGCCGATCGCGGCTCCCACTGGCTGCAGTTCTCCATTCCAGGCCAATGGGGGCGGTGGGAAGGGCAGCCAGCACATCCCTCGGCCCGTGCCGCTTCCCGCAGCTCCCATTGGCTGGAGCGGCCAACCGCGGCCAGTGGGAGTCGCAATCGGCCGAACCTGCGGACGCAGCAGGTAAACAAACCAGCCTGGCCCGGCCCGCCAGGGGCTTTCCCTGGCGAGTTGCGTGCCAAACATTGCCGACCCCTGGAATACGCCACCGGAACTCTGATTCACTGATCTATGCTTGAGGTCTTTCAGGGAGACTTAGGAGAAACTTAGTGATTTTAGTTTGCCCTGGATTCAGGAAAACCTTTTCATTTTAGTTCATGTAGATTCATACACCATTACATTTTGCTTTGAGTTAAGCATTTGAACAAACCAAATAATTCCTAATCTAACTCAGCTGAAACAGTTGCATGCTAATTACAGGTCAAAACAACTGAGTTCCCAATGATTTCCACTTGAAACCATCAGTGAGCCCAGATTGACTCAAAACTCAGCTCAGATTTACCAAAATGTTAGCAAGGTGGGCTTGAATTTTTGGTCTGCAGTAAAATGTGAGAGAGCCATACAATATAGATATTGAATAATATTATTAGTTACAATACTTAAAATAATGTATGCATGCCAATGACTCCTTTGCTGCAGCAAGCAAAACACCCAAAATAATAAAGATGTTTTCTATACATCACATAATATGCATTTTCAGAATGAGAAAACTACTAATCACAACCTCTTGGGACATAGGTGAAAAAGAAACTTCCTTCCTTTTTGTGATCTGCTTTACTCTTGGTCCTTTATCTTGAGAAGCAGGGGCTCATGGTTTTAGATACAGAGGTGAGGATTAAATCCCCACAGACAGCCTGCCCAGGAGCATCATCACAGGTGGTGGCCCTTATGGCGGTTTGAACTGCTGTAGACCTCAGACATTTGGGATGAGGTTGTCTGGCCAGAGTGAATGTAATACCACAACCACACTTGTAATGACACCACTGTCATCTGGATCTCAATGCATGAGCCTATACTTTTTCAGCTAAAGGGCCAAGGATAAACTTTTCAAAAGCATATAAATGACTTAGGAGCCTGTCACATTTTTCAAAAAAAACTTAGGCACTTTGGTTATTCATATAGCTTTATTCCTATTTTTCAGTGGTCGAACTAAAAAAGTAAAATATATATTTTGGGTCAAACAAAACGTGTTTTGTTTTCAAAATTTTTATTTTGTACCTTTTTGAAAAAATAAAAGTGAAGTAAAATTCAAAAGTTGAAGTGTTTCATTTCAAAAATGTCAAACCAAAACATTTAGAAGCATGCAGATTTTTTGAAAACCCCACTTGGTGCCTATCTGCATCTTAAGGTACTTAGATACCTTTAAAAATCTGGCCCTACGTTATTTTTGAAAATGGTATTTAACAGTTTAAGGCTTAGAGGCACTTTAGGTATTTTTACCCCAAGTCCATTAGTGTAGAATCAGGAGCAGTCTCAATGTATGAAAGGGATTAGCTATGAACTATTGTCTAGAGAAGCAAATTTAAATTGAATTGACATTTTAGTAACTAATTCTCTACATTCTTAGCTTCTGAATTGCTTTTGGTTGAATGGTCACGACAGTCCCATAACCTTTGACTGGTAAACAGTTTGTCTGGATGCCATATTAAGGATCCATAGTTCCATATTGGTACAAAAGTCACTTTCCCAGAATAGTACAGAATTAGAATACATTTTCCACTTTGTCACTTTGTGATCCAGCTGATCATTCCTGGATAAATTTGAAACCTCTATGTTAAATACATTCATTTACATTTTGTCAGCAATATTATATGACCCTCTTCATGAGGCTTTGGTAATTTCTTATTTATCTATGAAGTCTATTTTGAAAACATATACATTTATAAGAAGACTTCAGTCTGTACTTCAGCTTAAGCAGCATGAAGTTCAACACATTAATGAGACATGGTATGGGTAAGTGGTTAATTAATGTAATTTCACTAATGAACATTTTTAATGTGGTATGTATACTAATTTTCTATCAAATATTTACAAACATCCTAACTGGGATTTTAATGATGGCTTGGGTTTCATTACAGAAGTTGTTCACAGATCTTTTTGAGGCTTTTTATATGCTTGCTTCTTACTTGGGTATTTAGCGGACTTACTGTTTGATTGGAAATAAACATAATTGTTTCCATTCCATTATTCTTAGATAATGGGAGTATTGAAAGCCAATGGATGAAAGGCTCTCTGTGAGAGGATGTGAGGTTCTAGGGTCTTGCATGAACGCACAAGACTACTCTGCTGGTATCCATACCTTGTGGGTCTTATAAGCTCCATTTCAGGAGGATAAAAGGTGCAAAGTCTCTAGGGAAAGAAAGGGGTTGGGGTGAGGAAATCTTGCAAGGAAAAAAGAATCCTTCAATGTTCATCTCGGGCTGATTTTTATTTTTGTTGTTCCTAAGTTCAATATAAAGGGAACCCCTCTAAGGGGATGTGTGAAAACGTTTTTTGTTTTTTTACATTAACCCAGTGGGCATTCTGTATTGCGTGTGTGGTGAATACTCAGCTCATTCATACTCCCAAGGTCTGACTGACTTAGAATAAGACACTACTTCTATGGTAGTCACATTTGTCCCTTCCTTAAGACTTACTTTCATCTCCAGTTTCAAATTCAAACTTCTGGCTATAGCCGCTGTATCCTGCTGCAGTCCTGACTCTGATATGAAATATATACTTGGTGGCTGGCTTGAGACCTGTGATGATAACACTTGGAGCCTTGGACCTTGTGGAGGAATAGCTGAGCTGCTCATGCTCCTGATGGACAGAAGAGGGGAGAAATGATATCAAGTTGAGTTGTGCAAACTTTGTAATAACAATAGTCCAAATAGAAAGCTCTGCTTTTTTCTTATGAATGTAAAATTTTTTCATAAAAGGAGGTGCAGGTATGAATTCTGGTACTCTGATATTGTGCTATCATCACAATGTATGACATGACGTTAGATCAGAAATACTTTAAGAAATTTTGCTTATTCTTTCATACAATGCATATTGTACCTTTGTGATTTGGGTTAGTAATTATACTGTAGTCAAAATAATATAGTATTAATACATGACTACATTCACAGAAAATGGCAGCTGAAATGGCAGCTACATATTTTTCACAATGGACAAATTAGAAGTTCAGTAAGTACTAGTAAAGTGTAAAGATGTGGGAGTATTCAAATACCCGCTACTCACTTCTACCCGCAGGTAGTGCCAAAATGCCGGCGCTATCCGTGGGTAGGCCTGTAGGTAAAAGAAAATATAGATTAACTTTTTTTTAGTTCGAAAACTTCTAGCATGGTTCAACTGCTTTGTTGTTGCTGAACTTAATTTTTCTCTCCAGTTAGCTGTAATGTGATTGTATATAAATTCCCTGGCACACTATAATGAAAAACATTCTTTGCAGAATTCCCATGTTAAGTATTTTCCAGACGATTCTGGGAGTTGTTGAGAACCCCCAACTCCTACTGAAGTCACAGGGAGTTACAGGTGCTCAGCACCTCTCAAGATCAGGTCTTTAGTAGAAAGGTTCACTCTATCAGATTGCTGCACAAACTCAGTAATAAGTAGTTTTGCACACAGAGCATGCTGGTGATAGTTCCATATTTTTAGGACACAGTGAGGGTGTGATATAACAGAGCAGAGAGTTATTTCATTAGTTACTGCCATTCCATAATTCAGTAATCTGTAATATTTTACACAATGCCTGCAGGTCACCTTTATTGTGCTAGAGAATGTCTCATCTACAATTCAGGCTGAAGCAGAACTGTTCATATTCTCGATAATATAATAGCAGTACTCACAGGGCACCACAAATGTATACATGCACTGATATTATGCTACGTGCTATATTAAGTTATTCAAAAGTTGTTTCTAGCTTGTTAATGTGGAGAAGATGCAGCAGGGAAAAGAGCAGCTTGCAGTTACAATGCAGAAATTTACTACTTTTGAGCAATATACATATGCTTTTACATGAAGCAGGACATGGCAAACATATTAAGCCAGATTCATCCCTGATGGAACCTCACTGAGTTCAATGGAGTTACCCCAAAGATGAATTTAGCATCAATGCTTCCACTACAGCAAAATCAACTAACTAAACCACATCAGGATTTCACACAGATAAGTGTTGGTATTTGGGGTTGGGGAAACATCAACCAAAATTTAAGATTATTACAACCAATGCCCACTGTTCAAATTCTGGAGATAATTTGAGAAACTGTATTAAGAGAAAATCCTCAAGTTGCTACTTATTTAAAGCAGACTGTTATTAAGTTTTGAAATAACAACCAATGCTACATAACATAAAAACAAAATATGTAACATGTAAAATATATATGTACATATGGAGGGAGAATACAGATAATACAAATAAACAACAGAATTTTAAAAACTGATAGAATGGTACTCTATGGTATCAAAAGGCAAAAGGATTCTGCTAAATCTCACACACATTTTAACCATTTTATTTAGGTCAATTTTGTGACCCCTAAACTTCCATTTTCTAGGAAGTTTGACAAAATTGTTTATTTTCCCTTCAAGAGAGGCAAAAATGCTAATTTTGTTTTTCAAAGCTGCAGAATAGAGTCACTTTTTGTTTGATTGGAAAAACAGTAGTTCCTCTGTACCAGCTTAGGTCTCTGGTTCTTAAGGCCTGTGATGATAACACACAAAGCATTGGCTACCAGGGACTCTCTCAGCTTTATCCCCAAGGACATGGAGGAGTTCAGTGGACAATATCACATAGTAATATTATGTATTGTCTTTTCCAAGAATTTCTGAAGGGCTTGAGGTACATGTGGGTGTGGAGCAATAGAGCAAATTTTGTGCCCTGATCTGCCCTGTCCACAAAGCATATGCTTGCATGGAGGAGCACAGGATTACAGAGGGGCTTTTGGAAGAGTCCATAATAGGGGGGAAATAGTGCTGCGGAAATGTCAAACCCTTTTGCTGCGAGAGATAAAAGGCATGCAAATGGTCTCCCCTCTGTATATGGATCAGGGTCAATATGCAACAAGTATAGTGTTCCTTCATGTTAACAGTAACACTTCACTGTAGTTTTCAGGCCATTTAGGATACTTATCAGAAACGTATTTAGGGAGAACACACAGGCTGAACGTGTGAAGAGGTAAATACAGTGTAAACCAGAAAAGTACTTAATGCTAGCTCACAACCAAAAATATGAAGGTATGGGCCTCTAAGTGCTCCTCTCCATAACAAATTTAACTTGGCCAAAATATACAAGGCAAAAATAAACTAACCCAAAACCCCATTAATGGCATTATAATAGTGCTATTGCACCAGAATAAATAGTTTAAGACTGTTCAGAATCTTAGGTAGAAAATATGCTATCAACCATACATGTGATACCTTTTACTCTCTCTTTATTTCTAAGGAAATCTTCTCTCACCAAGTAAGAACATATGAACATAAGCGCTACCATACTGGGTCAGACCATGGTCCATCTTTCCTAACCCCCCAGGCTGCCCTGGACCCCGCGTCCCCCTGAAGCACGGGGCCCCGGGTGGTTGCCCTGGTCCGTCCTATGGACGGGACAGCTGTGAAAATATAAACCCAAACATTGATGGAGCCGGGCCCATGTTCCGGAATATTGGTGGAGTATGGGTACCACGGGTCCATATAACTCGCCGCCTATGACTGTGATTCAAAATTTTCAAATTTGTGCGTGCAAAAAGAATTCATTGAGACAATAACTGGACATTTACATAAGCAGTCAGCTGTTCTGTTTGCTAATGTGGGTTGGAACCACTGTGTCTTTAAATTATCTTCCTTTAAATTATATTCTCCCTACTCAGTACTGTCAAGGCACTATACACTATTGTATATATATAAATACTAATAGAAGCACTATAGACCATGGGGGCCATCATTTTCTCCTGAGTACAGGTCACAATGTCAGAGCTGAATAAATAATATGTTATAGTAAAGAATAATATTACAGGGTTCTGCCACTTATAGTATATCAATGTTTATTTAAACTCAATGAATGATGAACACAGAAAAGTGTAAAAGAGCAATCTAATATTTTCTCCTTTCCTGCGTGTATCAACCTGATGAATACATGTAGACATGGTTGTTGAGAGACGCAGCAGTATCTAAAGGAATGACTTAAACCTTGGGAGCAAGGAACGCCTATTAATCACATCT
Organism: Chrysemys picta bellii; assembly: GCF_011386835.1. Taxonomy (NCBI): domain Eukaryota; kingdom Metazoa; phylum Chordata; order Testudines; family Emydidae; genus Chrysemys; species Chrysemys picta. Next base: position 167,911,945 of record NC_088791.1, on the reverse strand, counting down.
CTGTGGGCATGGGAAAGGGCAACCTCACATCTCTTCTTCAGTTTCCTCATCTGTAAATTGGAGATAATGCTACTTAGCTACCTCAAAAAGGTGATGTGAATTTAATTAGTTAACATTTTCATAGCCTTAAAATACAGCACATACTTGTGACAGATGTGACACCTTGGGAGCAGAGAATTTTCAAAAGGCTGTTATACTGGGATGTGCCAGATGCCATAGGCACTGGGATTAGTAACAAACTTGTGTATCTATGAATATTATATGTAACTCTGGGCACTAGGGATTGTATACTAGCTTCACAGCAAGTTACCAAGCTTCCACAAGGAACTAAAACAAGTGAGGAGTAATTACTGCAGATCTCGAGAGAGGGAAACAACTCCAGAGAAGAACCTTCCCCTGGGATGAATTGCATATGCTGGTTCAACCCAGTTCAAGAGGGCCAGGAGACAAACAAAGATCTTGTGATATCAAGGGCCAGCCTGAACTGTTGGAGGGGACCCTCATTTTCATCCAAAAACTGACCTGAGAATGTAACCAAAAGGGCACAACCCTGCTGGAAGGATGTGAAGAACTGGACCCTTCCTGGGTCTCCATTTGGAAGATGGCTGACATGTGGTAAGCTTAGCATGCAGGGAGACTGTTTATTGGTTTATGACAAGTTTTTTCTGTAACGATTTGTCCTAAAATAAATGTACTAGGTTTTGTGAAAGCTGCTGGTCACTGGGTACCATGTGTATTTTTTTATTTTTGTTTGGTTTTTGAGCTATAACCGTTTAGGTGCCTGAAATATTGAAGTGTGCTTTATCACTTTGGCCATTCAGTACTTTTATATTTTGATTGTCTGTCAGTCAGTTCATCACTCTTTCCATAGGTAAGCAAAGCTGTCAGCAGGAAAGGGGTAGAATGGATAACCAATCTAAAGAAAATACAGATAGGTCAGAACCCAGCCAAACATCACTTTAATTGGATTATGTACCAGGAAAGGCTGAGGTGAAGTGAGGTGAGCCATGAACAGGAGAACATAAAATGGAGAGAGAAGGGGACAGGGTGACTCCAAAGGTGCTTGAAATCTCACCAGCACAATGAATGATGTGGACAAAGTGAGAGAGGGTGTGTTATTAAAGATTAAATAATATGGAGGGCCAAGAAGAAAACAGGGTATAAGGACATTAGATAAGATATTATAAATCACATTGACAAGGTGACCACACTGGGAGGAAGAAAGTTAAATCTATGCCTTAAATCAGTTATGGAAAATCTGGAATCAGAATACAGTAAAGGGGGTGGGGCATGTGTCTTGAAAATGCTAGGCTAGCCTGCATATTAAATCCCTCGTCTCCAACACCCATAAAATATTCTAGTCATGCGTCTTTTCTAATTTAAAATATTTACTAAAGAAAACTTTTGAATCAACATTTTAAAGACCGCTCTTAATTTTGGCAGGCCAAAAAGTCAGAGACATTAGCAGTATTGCCAATCTCAACATCTGAATCAAGCACCCCAAATCGTGAGAATGGTTTATAAAAATCTGAGATTAAAAAAACAAAATAAAACAAAAATCATTTGAGGTTCTTTTGTTTGCCTTCCAGTTTTTAAAGCCTGGAGGTTATCTTTTCATGCTTTTCTTTGCACCCATGAGGGCTAAAAATATTTTTCTTTAAATGAAAGCTCAGATTATCACATTCACAAGACTGCAGGAGCTGTGGTTTTAAGCATAACACCAATTATCATGAGATTCACGATAAAAATCATGAAGAGTTGGCAACATTGATTCAGCCGAACCAACCATAAGTGACATCACAAAGCCTACACAACAGCCTGCTACAACGGCAGAACCCCAGTATGACTTTAGGTGCCATTCCTGGTTTCAAATTAGCATTGCCTCAGTTACAAAGACCACAAATCAATCTTTACTCACACTGTGCTTTTTTACCTACAAATTTATCAGTAAGGAACCAGGGACTACAGAATTTGTGAGCCCTCAGAGACATGTCACCAGGCTTGTAGTGTAGAAAAGATAAACTACAGCTAAGAACTGTATTATCCTTGGTGGAAGAGTCACCTATGTTACATTTTGCATTATTAATTTGAACACTATCCTATGAAAAGTTCACATATACAGCCAAACAGTAGAAAGAAGAATTCTGTGTTAAACAACTTATCACCTCGGTTCTTTTACTAGCAGAATATCAAATAAGATTATTTAACAGCAGAGGGCTGACCAGAGTTCCTGTTCATTTCAATGAATTCTTAACATAAGGATAGTTAACTTTACATACGTAATGTCCTATGGATAATGTCTATATGTCCTACAGCACACTTTGTCAACATTCTCACCTAAAAGGTTTTATCACCTCAGAAATTAAGATGCTTCACATCATTGTGTGCAAAAATCAATATTTTATTCAATTTACTCCTTACTGTGAGATCTTGGGGTAAATTTTCCATTTTAATTTGTTAAAGTTCCTCACTTTTGCAAACTTGCCTGACTTACTTTTCTGATGTTTTATTCCTTTATTGTATTATAGTTGTCTGTATTTCATTGTTCTATTTGTGAAAATTCAATATGAAAAAATTAATTACCAAATACAAGAGGTGGATGTAGTGATCATTTTAAGAGGAGGATTAATGTACTACACTGCAATGACCATTCCCTACATGTAATAAAAAAGCAAATAGATAGGCAATTGTGAGTTCTCTTTCTTTCCTCTCCATTTATTTTATTTAGGAACAGTCATACAGTAAAGCTGAAGCACAGAAGTTGTGAATTATAGACTCATAGATATAGGGAAGAGAGAAAGAACAGAAGAAGTCGGGAGTGCATTATAAATATCAAAATTGGGAACCTTTAATTTAAGATCATAGAAAACTTATAGAGTTTCAGTAACATCAATCACATGAAATTAGCCCCCCTTCAAAAAATCCAAACCTATGGGCAAAAAGGCACATAGCTGAAATCCTTCAACTGAAATCTAATATGCATTAGAGCAAACTCCTAACACATATTGAACTCCTAAGCCACTAATTTGCCAAACATAACTCTTAAAATGGAGTGAGCTCCTTCTGCTGGAGACCAGCTTCATAGTCCCTTGACTCCCTCCAATTCGTCTTTTTAAAATGTGCGCTCCCTCGCGCGCACACACACACACACACACACACGCGCGCGCACACACACACACACACACACACACTTGTTTTCTGGCTAGAAGTAAGGGACCACCACCATAAAACCCCTTATAGCAATCAAATGAATTAGTTAACAATTTTCCACTCTTCATAGGGGAACTGCAGTGCTGCTTTCCTTGCAACACTGAATTCCTAACATGAGATAGTACTGCATAAATATATAAATACAACTACATTAGAAGCAAAAAAAGACCAAGGACAAGGTAGGCCAGTTACTCAATGAAGGGGAATACAATAACAGAAAATATGGAAATGGCAGAGATGCTTAATGACTTCTTTGTTTTGGTTTTCAACAAGAAGGTTGGTGGTGATTGGATGTCTAACACAGTGAATGACAATGAAAATGAGGCAGGATCAGAGGCTAAAATAGGGAAAGAACAAGTTAAAAATTAGTTAGCTGTCTTTAAGTCACCAGGGCCTGATGAAATGCATCCTAGAATACTCAAGGAGCTGACTGAGGAGATATCTGAGCCATTAGCAATTATCTTTGAAAAGTCATGGATGACAGGAGAGATTCCAGAAGACTGGAAAAGGGAAAATATAGTGCCCATCTATAAAAAGGGAAAAAAGGACAACCCGGGGAATTACAGACCAGTCAGCTTAACTTCTGTGCCCGGAAAGATAATGGAGCAAATAATTAAGCAATCAATTTGCAAACATCTGGAAAATAAAAAGGTGATAAGTAACAGTCAGCGTGTATTTGTCAAGAACAAATAGTGTCAAACCAACCCGATCACTTTCTTTGACAGGGTAACAAGCCTTGTGGATGGGGGGGGGAAACTGTAGACGTAGTATATCTTGACTTTAGTAAGGCTTTTGATACTGTCTTGCATGACCTTATAATAAACAAACTAGGGAAATGCAACTTACATGGAGCTACTATAAGATGGGTGCATAACGGTTGGAAAACCATACCCAGAGAGTAGTTATCAGTGGTTCATAGTTATGCTGGAAGGGCATAATGAGTGGGATCCCGCAGGAATCAGTTCTGGCTCCAGTTCTGTTCAATATCTTCATCAATGGTTTAGATAATGGTATAGAAAATACAGTTATAAAGTTTGTGGAGGATACCAAGTAGGGAGGGTTTGCAAGAGCTTTGGCGGATAGGATTAAAATTCAAAATGATCTGGACAAACTGAAGTAAATAGGATGAAATTCAAGAAGGACAAATGCAAAGTACTCCATTTAGGAAGGAACAATCAGTTGCACACATACAAATGACTGCTTAGGAAGGAGTACTGTGGAAAGGGATCTGGGGGTCATAGTGGACCACAAGCTAAATACGAGTCAATGGTGTAACACTGTTGCAAAAAAAGCGAACATCATTCTGGCATGTATTAGCAGGAGTGTTGTAAACAAGACATGAGAAGTAATTCTTCCCCTCTATTCCATGCTGATCAGGCCTCAACTGGAGTATTGTGTCCAGTTCTGGGCGCCACATTTCAGAAAGGATGTGGACAAATTGGAGAAAGTCCGGAGAAGACAACAAAAATGATTAAAGGTCTAGAAAACATGACCTATGAGGGAAGATTGAAAAAATTGGGTTTGTACAGTCTGGAAAAGAGAAGACAGAGAGGGGACATGACGGTTTTCAAGAGTTTTCAAGTACATAAAAGATTGTTACAAGGAGGAGGGAGAAAAATTGTTCTTCTTAACCTCTGAGGGTAGAACAAGAAGCAATGGGCTTAAATTGCAGCAAGGAGGTTTAGGTTGGACATTAGGAAAAACTTTCTGTCAGGGTGGTTAAGCACTGGAATAAATTGCCTAGGGAGGCTGTGGAATCTCCATCATTGGAGATTTTTAAGAGCAGGTTAGACAAACACCTGTCAGGGATGGTCTAGATAATACTTGGTCCTGCCATGAGTGCAAGGGACTGGATTAGATGACCTCTCAAGGTCCCTTCCATTCCTATGACTCTATGAAATAGAAGAACTGACAAGTTCTGTTCACATGACCTAACATGGAGTCCAATAGGCAGTAGGAAACACTATGGTGTCTTTTTGTTCCTAGGAAAACTTTACTACAAAACATTGTTCTAAGGCAGGGGTCAGCAACGTTTGGCACACGGCTCACCAGGGTAAGCACCCTGGCGGGCCGGGCCAGTTTATTTACCTGCTGACGCGGCAGGTTCGGCCGATTGCGGCCACCACTCGCCGCGGTTCGCCGTCCCGGGCCAATGGGGGTGGTGAGAAACGGCGCGGGCGAGGGATGTGCTGGCCTCGGCTTCCCGCCGCCCCCATTGGCACAAGACGGCGAACCGCAGCCAGTGGGGGCCGCAATTGGCGGAACCTGCCGCGTCAGCAGGTAAATAAATTGGCCCGGTCTGCCAGGGTGCTTACCCTGGCGAGTTGCGTGCCAAACGTTGTCGACCGCTGTTCTAAGGTAAGAAAGCCTCCATATCTACTCTCTAAAGTAAGGAATGAATATGTGCAGATTACAGCATGTACTCTGTAGCTGGGTTCTCCTGTCTCATCTTTATCTTGGAATACAACATAAAAGTCAATAAAGAGATTTTAATGCAAATAATGTGCTTGGTTAAAATTAACTATTGCACAGATCTGTACTCCCCTCATCCCCCAGCCCCTCACTGCTCTTTGGATGCAATCCTACCTACACTTACTCTGGTGAACAACTCAATTGACTCCTGTGGGAGAACAAGAATGAATAAGAGTTTTCAGGTGTGAGCACTACATTTTTATACATATTACATGCTTGATTGCAAAAATGAGACAGAAGGATAGTTTAATACTGAAGAGAAGGAAAGCAGAGGAGTTTCTTATAAAGCACTTGTGCATTCTTAAATTTCCGGAGAACCACCAAAAAGAAGGTATGTGGATGGAGATTTTGAACCTAGTATTGAGTGCATGAAACTCATCATTTTGGAGGAAATTCTGAGTTCAGAACCATGAGTACTTTAATGAAAGGTTCATCCAAGTACTGGAGGGATAGAATTAGTTTTTAGCATGACAGACAGTAATACTTAAGATACTTTATTACAACATGGTGGTGGTTGTTCCATAGCTGCAGTTGAAGCTAACTTCCCATACTGAACCCAATTTATTTTACCCCAACTTCCTCAAAGAGAAACCAGTCCCCTTGTAATATTTTTATGCCACATTTCATCCCAACATAGAGTTTTTTGGGAAGTCTGATACAATTCAGAAAAAAAAAATCTTAATGTTATCACTCAAATATTTTCCTGTCTTCTTTTTGAACACATTCCTAACTGTTTTTGGCTTATCTTTTCAGCAACTTTTTCAGCAGCACACCTGAGATAAAACCCACATAATATTGTGCTTTGTAGACACAGCACTTCTAGGTAAAGATGGAAAGTAGGTCACTGGTTAATAAAGTTTTCAAATTGCAAATCCTAGATGGAAGATAACAAAAAACGATAGCTCAAGTAACTTTTAAACATGCTCCAAGCCAAATAGCCGACAGTTCTCTAAGTTGCTGTGACAAATGGATGGGAACTTTCTAACTTACATTAGCATACTAGCAATATCAATTCATGTAGTTATAATAACGCTGTGCATATAAACTGATGCATTCCCACATGGCAGGACCTAACAAGTTTTCTTTATTTCAACCTCAATCAGGAGACATTTTAAACTTAAGGAAGCATTTAAAACTAAAACCAAACTTTAAATATAACAATGAAGATTCACTCTTCAGAGGAAGGAATCCAAAATGGAGGTTGTGATATAGCAGGTACTGTAGTTTGACTTACAAAAGCATCATAGTTTTAATGTGAGGGCACAATTCCCTGTATACTGTTAATATTCAAATGGGTATCAATGCAAACAAATTACAAAATACTAGAAAAGTAAGTGAGAGATGCACAAAAGTCAGGATATTCTATTGGTGCCTATGGCAAGTGTAACTTGTTTCATTTGTGCATCTGTAGATGCTTGTCTGATTTCTGAATCCCCACAATGTTCATGGGTGGTTGGATTGAGGATTTTGAACCCACCTCTATTACTGTACCAGTTTTCAGGATCCCATTACTCCACAGCTGTGATAAAGAATTTTAGCTGCTCTATATACTGTGTGCATTTCTATGCCTGCCTTTTTGAAAAATAACAAGGAGTCTGGTGGCACCTTAAAGACTAACAGGTGCCACCAGACTCCTTGTTGTTTTTGTAGACACAGACTAACATGGTTACCACCTGATTTTTGAAAAATGTTATACTGCTTCAAAGACATTCTGTGATATAGACCTCATTTAACTCCCTTTTAATAAGTCTAGGCTTTCAAGGTGGAAGGACATGTGAGGATGACTGGGCTGCTTTTGAGATCATTAGTTGTCTATCTTTAAACATCCACACCAATATAACCTTTTTACTTTCTCAGCACTGCAGATTTATGAATACCTTCTTGTTTTCCTTTGCCAGAGAGACTATTCCTACCTGCTAAGCTATGGAGAAGCTCCCTAGTGCTACAATATTATCTAGCAACAAGACATAATTAATGCTAATATGGCTACTTTCTGATGGTTCATAAACACACAGAAGAGAACTCTGAATTGAGTAGAGCATACCAAGTTAACTCAAAATGTCTCTCTTTTAAATTGGCTATTTAAACAGCCTGAACCAAGTACTTTTATTGATATCATAGGCCCAATTCTTTTGAGTTAAGCTGATGTAAATCTGGAGTAACTTCACTGATGCAAATGGAATTGTTCCAGATTTACATGCTGTAATAGAGAAAAATCTGTCCCCATGGTTTTTATATGATTAGCATTTCATTTTTAACATTGATTTTTTTGAATGTGAAATGATTTACAGTAGCTCAGACATCTTCCTTTCCATAGAAAAGTAGTAACTGTTAGTCTAGAATCATGTTGAAAAAATTTTAAATACATTTCAACAACTTGTGAGCATAATTGTGAGTCACTACCTCTGAAATATAAAGCAAAAACTTAATCTACCAGGTTGCATAGATTGTGCTAACTACCGATATAAACTGTGGTCCTATAGTATATTATCTCCTGTCTTGCTAAGACCGGTGAAGATAACATGGGGAAGAATTATATAGGACAGTGAAAAGTAATGAGAAGTACAATTTAGGCTAAATATCAGCAAAAACTTCCTGTTCGGCTCTGGAATAATCTTCAAAAAGAAAAGATGGAAGCCCTCTTTTGTGACATCTAAAACTAGAGTGGACAAAACAAGTTGTAAGCAGGAGCGCCGCCAGCTTTTTTGCCGCCCTAGGCGGCGGAAGGTCCCGCCCCCGAAATGCCGCCCCCAACAGAAGCGGCAGAAGGTCCCTCCGCGGAAATGCCACCCCCGACAGAGGCGGCGGAAGGTCCCACCCCCGAAATACCGACGACGACTGGGGCGGCCGAAGATCCGGCCGCTGCGGTTGCCGCCCCCCAAATGTTAGTGCCCTAAGCGACCACCTAGGTCACCTAATGGGTTGCAGCAGCCCTGGTTGTAAGGTAACTCCCTTCTTTTCATGTGCCAATATATATGTATGTCTGTTTCTGTAATTTTCACTCCATGTATCTGAAGAAGTGGGTTTTTTACCCATGAAAGCTTACGCCCAAATAAATCTTAGTCTTTAAGGTGCCACCGGACTCCTCGTTGTTTGTATACATTATGAGGAATTCCTGCATTGACAGGTAGGTTATCTAATCTAGTAGTCCTTTTCTGTGTTTAACTGCTATTTTTTCTGTTATCACAGAGATCTTAGCTGTATGGCCCTACATGTAATGTGTACAAAATCTGAAATGTATGGGCAAAGGTGGCTTCTTCTGATGTCATCTTAAAGTGATATGAGGGCACTAAGAGAATTTCTTCCAGAGTTCTTGCTAGTGGTTTCAAAGTTTATATGCTTTGTAGGGTATATAGCACAAATTCCTAGAATGACTGAAGTTTGAATTTAATGTGCAATCATTCCAATAAATATAGTAAGGGAGTTCAGGAGGATAGATTCTGACCAATATGCAGGGAAGACCCTGAGAGATTAAATTTAATACATATCACTATGCAGACACCTCCAGCTACACAGATCTCAATACATTGTTTACAAACCAGTAAATTATCACACACAGTAGATAGCTAATGCATGATTTTCTAATTCGGTTAGCTTCACAGGGCCAAATTCATCCCTGGTATAACTCCACTGTGCCTCTGGAGTTACATCACTGATAAATTTGACTCATTATTGATAAACTAAGTTTCTTCAGACATCTCAAAGGAATTTTTTCTCCTTAAAGGAGTAAGTCCATTAAGCAAATGTGAAGCTTGAAAAATAAGCCACTTTAAAGTTAGCTGAGTGTGTCTTTAAAAGAACAATCCCCCCAACTTCCTCCCTAAAAAACCAGACCAAACCCAGATTTTTTTTCTTTTAAAGCAGGGAATCCAAGGTTTTGTGTATTTATAAAACTAAAAAATGCCCCATCTGAATCTTACGAAACTCAGAGAAAACAACTTTGAGCTGAGCACAAGTGTGGAAAACTTCAGATGAACGAATTGTTTTTAGGAAACTTAGATATACATGAAATCAGATTTTTAAAATGGAAGTGCCTCCTTAACTATTAGTTCAGCAGCATGGCTACTACAATGCTATAACATACTAATATTTGTGGCGGTGTATAAAGGAAGACATGATCATTTTATTTAGAAATCCTTTTTTTTTCTCAAGGTTTAAAATCAATGTAGTTTATACAAGGTCACTGCAAATAAGGGAGGCATCAATTTCTGCAGCAACATAAATGTTTTTATGAGAAGCAGGTGTATTCCTGCAAAAGACCATAAAGCTAGTAACAACTCAGGGAGGAGTACATAATAATAGGTTGTTAACTCAGCCTCCGTGACAAGAGCATTGAGAAAGGGCACTTTGAAACTATTAATATCAATGCATTTTAAAATAAAATAAAATAAAATAAATACATAAATAAAAATAAAAGCTTTACAAGAGAGAGTTTTCTATACACTAGCTCTTTAAATCAACAGCATTAGCTTTCTTGGTTTAAATAAGACAATCATAACAGAATTACATGAGAGTTCTTTAATTATACTGAGTCAGCAGCTTTCCTCAGTGCTTGAGTTGGTTAACCAAACCAAGCCTTTAAAGGTGAAACCCTATTTAATGCATAATCTTGCACTAACAAAAATAATTGAACAGGTCTAGTCTTTTATTTAAAAATATACGGTGCTATAAAATGTTTCATTTTGTTACATTGAAAAGGGAATGACTCACTCTGGAAGATCTCATCTTTCCTTTCTGAGTCCTATATCCTCAGCCCGTTGTGTGATTGTTTTGGATATGAAAGAGCAGACTTCGGGCTTAGTACATTTGCTTTTGGCATCACTGCTTAATCTAAGATGTGGCCTGAGTTCATGTAGTTATCTAGTCTGTTATTGGGTGTGAAAGATATTACAGGATGAAATGATAACAATTTGTCCTATATGAGGGGGAATTTGTGGCTGTAAAACTAGATTCAGGAGTGCAGGGGTCTCTTGTCACTGTTCTCTCAGTATGTCCAATCTACTGAAGTAGTAAAATAACTGAAGTGAAGAACTGGGGCAAACTGGGAGGAAATGCCTGGGATGACAATGGTTCTAGTTTCTTGACAGTAAGTATTAGAATAACAGGCACACCTCAGACAACGAAGAGACTTGATTTGGTATGGACAAGTCAGGATGTTTATCAGTTTATCTTCTGAGATCTTGTCTCACTTTGCTCAGCTTCCCAATCTTGTGCCTCCCTCACTCCAAAGAAACCAGGTGCTTTTCATGTCCCAAAATTTGATCCCCACTCTTCATTCTCTGAATAAATTAGCCCTCTGGCTGGCTCTAACCAACTGGACCCAGTAAGTCCTATTTTCTAGTCTTTGTTTTACATCATGTTTTACAGTGCTTTCTTTTACATCATAATGTCAGCATATTCCAAAACTCCAAACTTCCTCAGGTCACTGGTATGCCAGAACACATTGTACACACATGATGGTGGGTGAGATCTGGAAATTATGAGATTTTTAAGGTAGCAGCTGATTCTACAATACCAAGTCACTAAAATGGCCCTACTTGGATATCGGAAAAAGAAGGGGTATCCTAGGGGAAATCCAAATTTAGGTCTATGAAACTGGAGAGGTTTGAAGATGAACCAGAAAAAGAAGAACAGTGAAATGGAAAATGGTGTCACTGGGCTTAGGGTACAAGGGAGGACTTAAAAACTAAAATAAATTGAGCTGCCTGTATGAAGAGAGCTGGATTAGGTCAGTGGAACTGAAAAGAAAGATGGAGTTGGGGTGGGGACAGAAGGTTAAGAGGAAACTTGAATGAAGTCTACAGGAAACTACACAGGGAGAAAGTAACATACTTGAATGTGCTTTAGTTTAGACAGACATAATATTAAAAATGGAAATAAGTACAAGCTATGGGGCTCATAGGAATTACTGGGTGAAATGCTACTCTCTGTTATACAGGAGATCACACCCGATGATCATAATGCCCCTTCTGGCCTCTATCTATGAATCAATGATGATAGTTTCAGGGGAAGGAGGATTTTGGGGGCAACAAACTGATTGTGCTTTACGAAAACAGTGAACTAGCTTTGGTCTTCAAAATGGTTTATGTTCAAGGATAAAGATTTTGGTCAAGGTTAGGGATAGTTCTTATTTTATGTAAGTTTATTCAGTTCCTAGGTTAATTACTTAGCAGACTTCAATGTAGTGGGTGTCTCCAAACACTGCATTTAATTTGTAAGGAAAGAAATCATACTTGTCTATATAATCATTATTTGGTAGCTGTGTCACTACGAAATTAACTCTATACTTTCTGGAACTGACACACCACCATTTTTTTGTGAATACAGGCCAACATTTTTGAAACTTGGCTATCCAGAATGAGTCTCTTAAATCCATATTCAGGAACCTAAATAAGTGGCCTGATTTTTTGAGATGGTGAGTTCCTGTCACTACTAGACCATGCACCTGTTTATCAATAGGAAAATAAATAAAAACTAGTTCTCAATACAACAGTGTCTAAATTGGTATGTTCAATTAGTCTGTTCCTTAAAAGATTATATTAGTCTCCTCTTGGCATTTGATGTGTCAAATCTTTAACAGAGATCCAAAATGTCCTTTTCATCCTATGTTCCTTAGTGTGATCTGAAAGACACTAGGCTGCTGTATATTTTAACTTTTTAACCTATTTATCTGAACTCTTCACCAGGGCCGGCTCCAGGCACCAGCCCACCAAGCATGTGCTTGGGCGGCGCCTCGAGGGGGGTGGCGCGGCGGGGCGCTCCAGCCCGAGAGCGGGGCTGCGACTGGGCTCGCCGCCCTCCCCGCAGCGCTCCGGCCGGTCGGGGAGAGCGGGGCCCCGGCCGGGCTCGCCGCCCTCCCCCCGGCGCTCCGGCTGGTCGGGGAGAGCGTAGAGCCGTGGCGGGCTTGCCGCCCTCCCCTCAGCGCTCTGGCCGCCAGGGGCTCTCCACCCTCCCCCCGGCACTCTGGCCGCCGGGGAGAGTGGAAAGACCCGGCCGGGCTTTCCACCCTCCCCCCGGCGCTCTGGCAGCCGGGGAGAGCAGAGAGCCCCGGCCGGGCTCTCCGCCCTGCTCCCGGCTCTCTGGCCGGTCGGGGATTGTGGGCCCGCGGCAGGGCTCGGCGCCCTCCCCTGCCGCATTTGGGGGGGGGGGGGGGGGAGGAGAAAAAAAGCCAGAGCTGGCCCTGCTCTTCACACTAACAGCTGACGAGTATAGTTAACTATATTATTCTTGCTGTGTTACTAAATTATTTGTAAACTAGTTTTTCTTAAGTGTGGGCTTCTAATATTGTTTGGGTAGAATGGAAGTTGAGCAAAACTTTTCTTAGAAATCCACTTCTATCATCTGCTATTTTTGAGGTACTGAACTAGCTGTGTAATGCTGTATTTATGGATTTGTAACCTGTCTTTGCATATACTTTTCAAGCTGAAATCTTTAGAGCAGGGGCCTGAAAAACACTTGTGGCTAACAACGGATTTTTATATGTGAAACATTTGAATATCTAGTCTATTAGGTTTATGGGTTTAATTTAAAGTTCCAGAAATGAAATGTAAAACAGCTCATTACCTTTATTCCCTTACAAAAAGTTGTGATCAAAGAGTCATAGTCATTTTTAAATCTGCCAATGGAAGGTAAACACACTGGAATAACAATCAAATGTAAATAGCTGATTACTCCTCATTATTTTTTGGATTACCCACTCAAAAATATTAAATGCACTTTTTTTTACTTTTATGTCTCTTACTGTTGTGCAATGCTTTTGTCATATTAAAAAAAAAGAAAAAAGGTATCGACTCCAGAAGGGAACACAAGAAAAGCAAGCACTGAGTGATGTTTTCTTTAAATAATATCTTAAACAGCATAATATTTCTCAGTGAGATCTTTGCTTCAGCAGGAATGATAATAGTAATAGCTCTCTGGACCACTTTATTATTAAATACAAAGTTTTAGAAGCTAGCTCTAAATAATTGAAGAAACCCATTAGGAGGACAGACAAACCAAGGCAGCTAATGGAGAAGGCCTAGTGCACAATCTTTCTGATAGAACCCTGGGCTGTATGTAATTGATATTTAGAGGCTAGATTTCCTTTTCTCCTAATAGTAATTATATCTGTGTCATTAATAATGGCTCCTGTAAGGTCTCTGGGTTTTTCTCAAAGGCAAAAATGATATCTGGTCAGAGAGGCCTCATAATTATTCACTCTCATTTGCAACAGTGCTGAGACCTAGATTTTTCTCATTTGAGAATCTAAGCTCTTATAGTTTTTCCCTTGGGGTCTACATTAATAACAGCAGAATAGGGAAATTGAAAAGCCTACTAAACACCACTCACTATACTAGAATGAGCTAGGCAATTTTGTTTTAATGGTTTATCTCCCAAAGCACATTTACAGTAATTATTTTTAAAATTCTCAAGGTGTGGTTTATTTGCCAGTGGTTTTGAAGTGCTTCCTTATGCTGAAAAAGCAAGGAACATTCATGAAGCTTGTGGTGAGAATGCTGATCAGTTCCTTGAACTACCTTCAACTGCAGGAAGTCTAGAGGTTGATTTTACATCACTGTTCAAAAGTTCACGTACTTATCCAAATTATTCAGAATTCTTGGCTCTGCAAAAACACTCGAACTCTCATGAGAAAGGGGCTATCTCATGAGATTTATGTTTCCTGCTTCTGGCCGCAGCAGAAATATTGTTCTCTTACACAGCATGCAGCAATGTGTACCAATGTGTACTAAAGCACACCAACATGTGGCACATTCGCTGGTCCATGTAGACATATTACAGTTAACATGCACTGGAGAACTTTTGGGGTCTATATAGAGTGCAACACATTAGTGGGCAATAGAATTTACAGCCCACTAGTGAGCACTGCTGCACTATGTAGACATGCTCTATGTCGGCACTTCTGGTTCCACTGAGACCCAAGAAGTGCAGAGTTTAGACGATTTAAAAATAATAAGATGAAAATTGTTTACACTCTAAAACTTTGTGTGGGCCTGAGCCTTTTTGCTGAACTGGCTACCCATCCTTAACAAGAATAATATTCACTAGCCTATATCTTTCATACTTATTATACATAAAAACCGTTTATTGAACCACTATAACGGCCACATACCTAAATCAAACTACTGCACATCTGTACGACTGTCACCATTTCCCTGTAGACAGTAAGCTCACTGGGGTAGGGTGCATGTCTTCCTATGACTATTATGAAGGGCCTAGCACATGTGGCTATGATAAAAAATATATTTTTAAATGGATGCTTAAAAGTGTATTCTTCCTAATTTTAAAATCTAAGATAAAGTCATAGCCTGAATACAGAAAGCAACTGCTGGTCGGTAACGGGGTTGCCTGCCACCTATCCATTGTTTTCCAAAGATAGTCCCTCAAAAGAGGGATATCTGTCAGGGTACACAGTACACACTACCAGCTGTCCAATTTTATAGGCTCATAGTCATCCCAGATGTTCTGTTTTTTTGTACCTCAGAGGTGGCAATCCTAGTAGATAAGGGAAATATGGTATTAGTTGCAAAATGGTAGCCTCTGCACAAGTCTAAAATTTTTCACTCAATCACAAATTATGTAAAAGAATAATTGAAAAGCTTTTATTGTTAAACTATTCACTACTATGAGAGACTTGAAAAGAATCAAGTGAGCTACATATTGTGGTGTAGATATCTCAGAAGGGCAGGAGGCTATGGGACAAAAGAGAATAACATGACTGTATCTTACTAACATCAACCTCCTTAAACCAGAAATTTAGAGAGCTCCTTTATCTACACTATAATGACTACATTTATAAAGTGTTTTGAAAAGTATTTAGGGTAAAATTCTGTCTATCCCTCATGTAGGTGTAGTGTGTGTGTGAGAGAGCAGGAAGGACGTGGAACCCCGCACACGTAATGGGTGGGCAGAACTGTAGTCTCTGCACTCAAGTGAATGCAGAGACCTATCCCTTCTTACTTCCCCAAGAGAGCACATGGTGCCCCAAAAAGGGAGGGGAGGAGAACTGGCAGGCCATATGGGGGAGAGTAAGCTGTACTCCCAAAAGGAATGGAGCAGTTTGAGCACTTCCCTATGTACCGTGGAGTTCTGGGAGGCATTCTTGCCCTCTGAGACAGAATGCCTCCATGGTGCAGCTCTACAACATTTCCAGTGTAGAGCTGTGCCTAAAACTGTACAATCTATTCATTACTATGGATTTGGAAAAGTGGCAAGTCATACAATAGCAATTTACAAGCCCATGTATATTAATGTAGTATGCAGCTTTCCTAGACTCAGGATATAGAATACATAATCTATTGAGCACACACACTATGACTTTTAAATAATATTGAGCACATATTCTGAGTGTTCATATCCTCAGAATTTAATAGAAAATTCCTATAATAGAAGTATTTTTTGACAATAATATGTAAACACACTTTTCAAAGTGGTTTAAATTCTGCATAACACACTTGTATGCAGGCACTTTGGAAGAAACTTCCTGACTCATTACCAATTTTCCACCTGTTCGTTTGTAACTAATCCTGACATTTAATAGTTATTGCCCAGTGATATTTAAAAAAATATCCCTTTTAAGTTTTTTAATCTTCACATTGCTCCTACAAAAATTATTTACCTTGAGCAGATCTTATGAATGTTACTGTCCACATTCAGGTTTATGCATTTTAAATCACATATTCAAAGAAATAGAGAAGTTTGTTTAAATATTTGATTTTGAAGTGGAGCATCATTTCTTCTGTGAGTAAAGTCAATACAACTTCAGGCTGATGGGAAAATTAGCAAGGTCATATTGCCCTCAAAATTCCTTAAACCTGATGCTTTGCTGTATCTCTCCACTTCATCAGCTTAATAAAAAGTAGTTATAAAGTAACAGCTCTTCATCTGTCCTCAAAATCTCACCTGAAAACTAATTTCCCCTGGTCCATACTACTCAATGACTCTCTCTCTTTAGTAAATTCTATAACCCCTATAATTCGAATTCTATAATTCGAAAGAATGGTGAAGTGTAGATGTAGCGGGGCAGTCACCCCGCTCTGGCCCTGAAGGGGTTAAAACAGCCCTGGGAAAGGCCTGGCCCTGGGAGCCAATCGGCTGGGCTGATCAGGGAAGCAGCCGCAGCTGGGGCCACGCCCCTATCACACCACTGCTGGCCTTATAAAAGGGCTGTGAGCCAGGAGCTAAGGAGGTCTCTCTCTAGTTGTGGAGAGAGACAGACCTAGCTGCCTGGGAGCTGAGCAGGGTACCTAGAGTGAAGCAGGGCTGGGGAAAGGCCAGAGGAGCTGGGGAGCTCCAGCCTGGAAAACCCTCAGGTTGCAGGCATTGTTAAAGGCTGGGAAAGGTACTGGGGTTGCAGAGGTGCAGCCCAGGGTAGGCAAAGGCAGCAGATCCAAACCCTCCTTGCCAATGATGAGTGGTACAGACTGCAGTCTGCCCCAGCGAGCGGGAGGGCTAGATGATGACTGGCAGTAGCCACTGAGGTAAGGTGGGGCTAGAGGGTTGGGGGTTCCCCGGGAGGGGAGACCCAGAGACTGCAGGGGTACTGCAGAGGGCAGAACCCTGAGTCAGAGGGGCACCAGGGTCCGGGATGGACAATGGGCCAGCAACAGGTGAGCCATCGGCCTGCAAAGCGCACTCTGGGCTGGAAGAGCTAATTCCCTAGACGACCAGCAGGAGGCACCGCACTGGTGAGTCTTGCTACGCAACAGTAGACATCAAATTACAGAGAATCCACCATTTACTTTAATTCTCTTTAATTGCCTCATGCTGCTGAGGAAGGCAAAACACCTACCGGTCTCTGTCAATCTGACTTGGGGAAAAATTCCTTCCCGACCCCAAATATGGTGAGCAGGCAGACCCTGAGCATGTGGGCAATACCCAGTGTTAAATCATTATGGAATCATCGGACAGATACCAGGCATATCGTACTAAAAGATTTAATTTGCAAATGTCTAGTACCTCTGAGGACAGTGAAGCAGGGGATATCAAGAGCTTCTTTGCAGAGTACCTCTTGGATTTCTAGGGTCAAACATTTAATGGATTGTTTGTTTGTCTCTGTGCAGACTCACTTATCTAAGGTGACAAATGTTGCTAAATGGACAGTTTTTGGAATGATTTATCGTCTACTAGAAATAAGATGTGTGAATTTGCCAGGTTTCAAGATACAATGTTATTTCAGGTGCATGATGTTCTGTAGCTGATAATATCACTGAAGTATTCAAGCAAAGGAAAACTTTCTATCGCACAGTAATGGAAGCTTGGAATGAGATTTTCAGATTTTTTTCCCCCCTGCCAGACTGACCCCAACCTTATAATCCTTTGATCAGGACAAGCAGCCCAATGAAGGACAGGCACATGGGATGGGTTTAATTGGCACTTTATCAGTAATACATTAGGGAGGGGAACTATAACGCTCACCCCCTGCTCTCACATGCCAGGTTCCAGTGAGGGCTACAGAGCTTTAGAACCAAACAATAACTGCCCGGTCTACCCTACAGCTCAGTTGTGAAAACTTCTCTCCCCACAACTCCCAACATACAAGGGTGCACGGGCGGGGGGGGGGGGGGGAGGGCGAGTGATAAGAAGCCACAAGCCTCTGTGGGGAACCACAGTCTGCCAATATGTCAGGTCTCTGCCCTGAGCATGAGGTCATAGAATCATAGAAGCTTAGGGTTGGAAGAGACCTCAGGAGGTCATCTAGTCCAACCACCTGCTCAAAGCAGGACCAATCCCCAACTAAATCATCCCAGCCAGGGCTTTGACAAGCTGGGCCTTAAAAACCTCTAAGGATGGAGATTCCACCACCTCCCTAGGTAACCCATTCCAGTGCTTCACCACCCTCCTAGTGAAATAGTTTTTCCTAATATCCAACCTAGACCTCCACCACTACAACTTGAGACAATTGCTCCTTGTTCTGTCATCTGCCAGCACTGAGAACAGCCTAGCTCCATCCTCTTTGAAACCCCCTTCAGGTAGTTGAAGGCCGCTATCAAATCCCTCCTCACTCTTCTCTTCTGCAGATTAAATAAGACCAGTTCCCTCGGCCTCTCCTAGTAAGTTATGTGCCCCAGCCCCCTAATCATTTTCGTTGCCCTCTGCTGGATTCTATCCAATCTCCCACATCCTTTCTGTAGCGGGGGGCCCAAAACTGGATGCAGTACTCCAGATGTGGCCTCACCAGTGTCGAATAAAGGGGCAACGCTCCTACTAATGCAGCCCAATATGCCGTTAGCCTTCTTGGCAACAAGGGCACACTGCTGACTCTTATCCAGTTTCTCGTCCACTGTAATCCCCAGGTACTTTTCTGCAGAACTGGCGCTTAGCCAGTTGGTCCCCAGCCTGTAGCAATGCAGGGGATTCTTCCATCCTAAGTGCAGGACTCTGCACTTGTCCTTGTTGAACCCCATCAGATTTATTTTGGCTCAATCCTCCAATTTGTCTGTCACTCTGGATTCCTATCCCTATCCTCCAGCATATCTACCTTTCCTCCCCAGCTTAGTGTCATCCGCAAACTTGCTGAGGGTGCAATCCATCCCATCATCCATATCATTAATGAAGATGTTGAGCAAAACTGACCCCTGGTGCACTCCACTTCATACCGGCTGCCAACTGCCAACGGGCGGGGGGGGGGGGGGGAAGGGCGAGTGGTAAGAAGCCACAAGCCTCTGTGGGGAAGGAGACATCAAGCCGTTGATCACTACCGTTGAGCCTGATGATCTCCCCAGCTTTCTATCCATCTTATAGTCCATTCATCCAATCCATACTTTTTTAACTTGCTGGCAAGAATACTGTGGGAGACCATATCAAAAGCTTTACTAAAGTCAAGATATATCACATCCGCTGCTTTCCCCAGATCCACAGAGCCAGTTATCTCATCAAAGAAGGCAATCAGGTTGGTCAGGCATGACTTGCCCTTGGTGAATCCATGTTGACTGTTCCTGATCACCTTTCTCTCCTCCAAGTGCTACAAAATGGATTCCTTGAGGACCTGCTCCATGATTTTTCCAGGGACAGAGGTGAGGCTGACTGGTCTGTAGTTCCCTGGATTCTCCTTCTTCCCTTTTTAAAAGATGGGCACTATATTTGCCCAATTATCCGGGACCTCCCCCGATCACCACAAGTTTTAAGATAATGGTCAATGGCTCTACAATCACATCAGCCAATTCCCTCAGGACCCTCGGATGCATCCAGTCCCATGGACTTGTGCATGTCCAGCTTTTCTAAATAGTCCTTAACCTGTTCTTTCACCACTGAAGGTTGCTCACCTCCTCCCCATACTGTGCTGACTAGTGCAGCAGTCTGGGAGCTGACGTTGTCTGTGAAGGCCAAGGCAAAAAAAGCATTGAGTACTTCAGCTTTTTCCATATCATCTGTCACTAGGTTGTCTCCCCCATTCAGTAAGGGTCCCACACTTTCCCTGACCTTTTTCTTGTTGCTAACATACCTGTAGAAACCCTTCTTGTTACCCTTCACATCCCTTGCTAGCTGCAACTCCAATTGTGCTTTGGCCTTCCTGATTATACCCCTGCATTCTCAAGCAATATATTTATACTCCTCCCTAGTCCTCTGTCCAAGTTTCCACTTCTTGTAAGCTTCCTTTTTTTATGATTAAGCTCACCAAAGATTTCACTGTTAAGTCAAGTTGGTCGCCTGCCATATTTGCTATTCTTTCTGCACAACGGGATGGTTTGTTCCTGTTCCCTCAATAAGGCTAAGTTCTCAAAAAGGTCCAACAGCAGAGTCCCAGATCTCATTTACCTCTAGGAACTGGCTCTTTTAGCCTCTACTTGCACTGAACAATGGCTGCAAGTGGTGATAAGTCAGTGATCTTAATAGCATTATGCAAACTTCTGTATTTTACTGTTTTCAACCCAATTGTGCCTCTCGGAGGCTGTGAGGACATGAAAAACCCTGGACCACATGCCAGTTTGGCCTCAACAGGAAAAATTCCATTGTGATCCCAGTACTAAAGCTTCCCATATCTTCTGAGCAATCTTAGAAGCACGCGAGGGACAAGAAGTTTTGTTCATGGGATGAGGAAGTCCTGATGGCTATAGTTAAATGAATGCAGAACTCCCTATAGAGGTCTAGAATGTCTCTCTGGCCTGTTCCCAAAAATCACCAAAGAAAGCTCCAGGGAACATAAACTGTTACTTTTAAAAGGATTAAAAAATAATCCAATAATTCTGCTGAAATCCTCAGGGTTTCACAGAGTTAAACTATTGTCATACACTGTGTTATTCAGATGAACTCAGATTCTAGATGCTGCTTTCAAATACAGGAGTGTTCGAAGGAGGCACTCAGTTCTGCAATGTCTGTGGGGGTAAAACCCAGTCTTCCCTCTAATACGAATGGGAGGCAAATGGGATACCATACAGGAAAAAAAAACATCAGAATAGTCTGCGATATCTGTTCCATTCTTATTTGCGGTAGTCTTTATAGCAATATCTGGGGCAAATGAAGATTGATTGGGAACTATGCATCACTATATGCATTTTTATTGCCTCCTGAAGATTTTTTTTCCCCCTTGCATAGTGAGAACTTCACATTTATTGTTCAGAACTTCTCAGCTGTCTTGAGTTTAGGTTTGATGGAACGGCTTATTCTGATGTCTTAGAACTGTGTATTTCCACTTAAGGGAGACCCACAGTAAACTGGGCAGTAAGATACCATAACCAAACTCCTTTTTGGACTCCAATTAGGCATAAATCAGAATGCTGGCCACAGTTTTCAAAGTTCACAATACCAGGATGTCCATGAGGTAACATCATTCACATTCCTATGTCAGATCTTCAGTCTCTACATGTTTATGACAACGGTCCCATTTCAGGCTTGTAGTGGCTGCTGAGAACTTGACTGCTGATATTCCCACCACCAAATGTTGCTGGGAAGCTTCTGTGATTCTAGACATCCCTTCTACAGTAAAAACTTTGTTATCCGGCATGTTGAGGGAGTGTGTGGGGGGGTGCCGGTTAATCAAATATTCCGGTTAACTGAGTTATACTTTACCAATGGAATACCAATTTTCAAAGAATTAGAATACAATAAAATGAATAAAGTATAAAATACAGTAGTACAGTATACAGGTATTCACCAATCCAATCGGTAGTAGTACTGCACTGCAGAGTGGTTGGTTTCTTGAAGCACTTAGGTGTATACAGGTAAAGTTTTCTATACAGTAGGTGATCTTATGACACTACATATCACTATGGGCAGTGCATGGTGTACACCCAGATCACTAAAAAACACTTAACACTAAAACTCTACTGAACATAATTTAATCTTTTTTTGGTGATTCAGAAGGCACTTCAGGATCTTGCAGTGCCTCAGGGTCATCATTATTAACATCAATTATCATTGTAGATGTAGAAAGTGTAGGAGATTGGGCTGAATCTGTAATGACCCTATGACACACCCTGGAAGCTGCTTTTTTGAATAAATCCCTGATATCAGCTTGCTTACTTGACTTCCGCCTCTTTTGCATAAAAGTAGAGTGCAGAATGTGCAATTGCAGAACCTCCTGGGCAGTATATTAATCCTGGTTACTAGATTGAAGATTTGTATTGGGGAATATCAGAAATGCCAGTTAATAGAGCTTTCCGGTTGATAAAGTGCTGGAGAACACAGCTTTTACTGTAATATTGCTCTTCTGGGGTTTTAGTAACTGTACTCCGAGGAGTTTCAGGGTGAGGACAAATAGATTTTTGTAAAGGCCACACTTGTATTTTCTGGTTTGGGGGTAGGGGTTTTCCTCTTCATTTCAGCATACAATTTTGCTTTGCATTTGGCCATTATACCCATTCGTTATCATGTCTGCAAAGCCTAATGTACTCCAAAGGTGCTATATAAATAACATTACAATGGTTCTATATAAAAACATTAACATGGTTACATCAAAGACATTAATATGGCATAAAATCAAATTTCCTATTTCAGTATCACAGTACAGCACATGATTCTGGTCTCTTTCCAGAATCTTGCCTGCAAGAGTGGTACATGCCTGATGTTTCAGAGAAAGCTGTAACATCTTTTTTTCCCCCTTAATAACACTGGTCTACAATTTTTGAGAAGTTGTCTGCTTCAGAGATAAAATGTGCTATTTATTATGTATTTTGATGTGCTGAATTCAAATATGACAATTAAAACAACTGATTGGCTACTGTTTCTAAGATATTTAAGTTTTTACATTTTATGTCTCTGTATATTGTGTAGATAGTAGAGTTTTAATCATAAATTGTAAACCTAGGTCTTTTCATGTGTTTATGGTTGCTTTACATGGTAATATTTCACCTGTCCTGTTTATGTAACACTTTAAAAGTGTTATATAAATAAAATTTATTATGAAACAAAAGGCAAAAAATTATTATGTACATAGTTTAGTCCTATTCAGTGGCTTGTCTCTTGTATCCATTAAATGGAGCATCTCTTGTCACTGTCCAGGAATAGTCTGCAAGCATTGATGGGCTCCATTTTCCCTGATAGCGTTTCTCCATTGTTGCAATGTCCTGGTGAAATCGCTCGCCGTGCTCGTTGCTCACTGCTCCGCAGTTCGGTGGGAAAAAATCTAGATGAGAGTGCAAAAAATGTATCTTTAGTGACATGTTGCAACCAAGGCTTTTGTATGCCTTGAGGAGGTTTTCCACCAACAACCTGTAGTTGTCTGCCTTGTTGTTTCTGAGAAAATTTATTGCCACTAACTGGAAGGCTTTCCATGCCGTCTTTTCCTTTCCACGCAGTGCATGGTCAAATGCATCATCTCGAAGAAGTTCACGAATCTGAGGACCAACAAAGACCCCTTCCTTTATCTTAGCTTCACTTAACCTTGGAAATTTTCTACGGAGGTACTTGAAAGCTGCTTGCGTTTTGTCAATGGCCTTGACAAAGTTCTTCATCAGACCCAGCTTGATGTGTAAGGGTGGTAACAAAATCTTCCTTGATTCAACAAGTGGTGGATGCTGAACACTTTTCCTCCCAGGCTCCAATGACTGTCGGAGTGGCCAATCTTTCTTGATGTAGTGGGAATCTCTTGCACGACTATCCCATCTGCAGAGAAAACAGCAGTACTTTGTGTATCCAGTCTACAGACCAAGCAAGAGAGCAACAACCTTCAAATCACCACAAAGCTGCCACTGATGTTGGTCATAGTTTATGCACCTCAAAAGTTCTTTCATGTTGTCATAGGTTTCCTTCATATGGACTGCATGACCAACTGGAATTGATGGCAAAACATTGCTATTATGCAGTAAAACAGCTTTAAGACTCGTCTTCGATGAATCAATGAACAGTCTCCATTCATCTGGATCGTGAACGATGTTGAGGGCTGCCATCACACCATCAACGTTGTTGCAGGCTATAATATTACCTTCCATGAAGAAGAATGGGACAAGATCCTTTTGACGGTCACGGAACATGGAAACCCTAACATCACCTGTCAGGAGATTCCACTGCTGTAGTCTGGAGCCCAACAGCTCTGCCTTACTCTTGGGTAGTTCCAAATCCTTGACAAGGTCATTCAGTTCACCTTGTGTTATGAGGTGTGGTTTAGAGGAGGAGGATAGGAGAAAATGTGGGTCCTGTGACACTCATGGTTCAGGACCAGAAGTTTCATCCTCTTCCTCTTCCTTGTCTGACTCAAGTGAGAATGATTCTGGTGCATCAGGAACCGGCAGTCCTTCTCCGTGGGGTACTGGGCGTATAGCTGATGGAATGTTTGGATAATGCACAGTCCACTTTTTCTTCTTTGACATACCTTTCCCAACTGGAGGCACCATGCAGAAGTAACAATTGCTGGTATGATCTGTTGGCTCTCTCCAAATCACTGGCACTGCAAAAGGCATAGATTTCCTTTTCCTGTTCAACCACTGGCGAAGATTTGTTGCACAAGTGTTGGGGCCCACCTCTTGTCCTGATCTCCAATTTTGCAGCCAAAATAAACGGGATAGGCTTTCTTAACCATAGTGGTTAAACTGCACTTTTGTGATGCAAAAGTCATTTCACCACAAACATAGCAGAAGTTATCTGCACTGTCCACACAAGTACGAGGCATCTCTGCTCACTTTGGCTAAACAGAAATGTGTCCCCTTGCAAAATCAAACACTGACAAATAAGACAGCACGTCACTGTATGATTTCTAGAGCTGATATAGGGCAATGTGTTCACTAGAGTGATGTAAGCTTCGTTATGATTGCATCATCCATGACGTCTAGGAATAACATGATGCAATTCATATCATGTATGACGCAATACCAGCTTCAGATTGCATCATTCATCGTTTTGCCTAAAAAGCAAGTACTGTCCAAACCCAGTCATAGATTTATTCGTAGATCCAGTCAAAGATGTATTTTAGTCATTTCTGGTTTAAATTGAGATCCCTTCCCTTTATAACTCACTTATCCTCTGCCATTCCCAAGTCAAGGGTCGTATATACTGACCCAATAGCATAGCTTGAAAACTAGAGCCAGTCAACAATTTTAAGCATCATTTTCGTTCTCAGTGACCCAGAATTAGTAAAGTTTGACTACATTTATTTCAGAAGCATTTTGGCTGTAGAGCAGTGTAAGCTAAAGATGTTAATAAAATAAGTTAAAAATCAGGCAACAAAATAAACTGTCAGAAGCCTAATTTAGGTAACTGTCAATCTTGGGACAATTCACAATTATTTTTATGAAAATCTACAGCAAGGATTTAAGTCTGTACCTAAATCTGCTGCCATTTACACCAGAGTAATATTGTTGACTTATTAGAGCTATTCCTGACTTATATTAGTGTAAGTGAGAGCAGAACTGGGCCTTGTCTTTGAGTTGCAATGTTTCTTGAAAGTTGCACCACTCACACTTGTGAATACCACTGCTCTTTTTGCCAAATCCCCTGAGCATATTCTAGCCTTTTTTTTCCTTTTAAATTCCTTTTAAAGAGGATTCCTGTGCCAAGTTGCTCAGTAACACTGTATTGTCTTCAGAGTATAATCTACCAATGAGTTTGTGTAAATATAATGCTTACAACTTAATATCCTTGCTAAAATTTTGATGGCCAATCTGTGGAATGAGCCAATATGTTTCCTGCAGTTGAATTAATCTCTTAATAGATTATAGTATTTATCTTTCTAATTCAGAGTCAGATTTTTTTATTGTTGATAAATAAAACAAGTGCCAGCTCAAGTCATAATAGGGAAGCAACATGGGAAAAGTTATGTAATAGGTCCTTGAGAATCCCTGGAATCTGTGGATTTTCCAGGCCTCATTGGTTTGTTTACCAAATAAGATAAACAGTGTAACTTGTTTTTCAATCCGAGTAGTTTCAATTGTTGGGCTTTTCTCAATTCTAGCTTTAATAAAACAGCATAACTGTGCACAGAACTGCAGGCTCAGAACTTCTCAGACTGAAAAACAAGAAGCCCAGATATTTACAAAGTAAAAATATAACTCCCTTTTCCTGTCCTATGCTTTATGACTTTCTCCTCAGGGCTCTTTTCTCCTTTCCATTCATTGGTTTGTGCTTCTTAGAAAAGGAAAAGGAAATACTATTATCTCCTGAGTTTGGCAGGTTGAGATGCAGATACCTGAAAACTCCTAGATGTTTCTCAAAGCATGAAGGTACCAATTACCACAAACTTTTATTCTGTAGTGAGGCCTACTCTTCAAACTGGGGTGTGCAAATGTGCACAGAATGGATGTGAGGAAAAGCAGATCCCAGTTTGTACTTACATATGTGCACATCTACATCTGGAGTGAGGGAAGTGTGTGTGCACCTTTGCCCAAATAGGCTTGAAGATTTTGGGTTCAGACTTCTGACAAGAATACCACTTATGTGGTTCTCATTTCTCTTTCTAATCTTAAAAACAATGCAATTTTATTTAGTCTAATATTCTCTGTTCTTTGCTAATCCTGTAGCTAGAAATGTATACTGTGTAATTTGGCCTCAGGTTGTTGCTAAATCAGACCACAAAAAATGTAATCACAATGACATTTGTTATAATTGTATTATATCAACAATATCATGGCAGTCTATACATCAAAACACATCAAAGAGGCCATTCATTTAACAGTGTTTATAAACCTCACTAATGTGGCATCATGAGATATGCATATCTGTTTTTTTCTACTGTTCTCAAATCTGACATAAAACAAGACAAATCAAAACATAAACAGATCAGTACAAAACAAAACTAACACTTCAACCTAATGATTGTATATGGGATAAATAAAGTGAGAACAAGTTTCCAAGTTTAAAAAATATAAAGATATTTCAATATATAACATGCTGCTCTGTAGAGTTTTATTTGGTTGATGTTCTAAGCAAGACCTACTTTCTCATAGTACTTGATCTCGTAGTCCAGAATGGCTCCATTGGGAAAGTCAGGCTCTTGCCATGAGAGGGCAATGCTGTTTTGGGAAGCCCAGTCCTTCCTTACCATACCTATCAAGGAGGGTGCTGAAAGGGAAAAGGATAACTAAGGATTAAAGAGAAAGCACAATGTTTAATCTCTTTTTGACTTTACTTTCTTAGGATACTGACAAGTGGTGACCTGTAGGCAGAAGAGCATGACAGATGGAAATTCTCAGCCCAACTCTATAACCTGGAGTTAATGTTGAAAGTACATATCAGTAATTTCATTGTTAAAGTGTGGGTGTACTTTTGAGAAGTGACTGAGAAATGACAACACCTTATTCAAAAGATCTGCTCTGAGTGATACCTGTTGACTTTATAGAAAAAAAAATTATTGTTTTATTCTTATTAGTACTACAGAACCAACAAAATTTACAGAAGTGCTAGATTCTGTCCCTTCTTCAGCTACATCAACAGAACTGTTATATTCAAATCAATTGCACCTGTATACATTTATTGACTATGTCACAAGCACATAATCTGAAGGCAGTTGGGTTGCACTGGTATCACTAAGATATAAGAGAAATATAAATTAAGAGTAATCTGAATTGAATTAACCAGATTTCTTCATAATAAATAAGTAAATTTTATATTTAATTTATAAATTGGGTCAAATTTATTTTTGGGTCAAAAGAAATTAACAATTTAAAATTCAATTAATTCCTGTTTTTGTTAGCAAAATTTAAAAAACCCCCAAACCAACCTAGTACATTTTAGTAGGTAACTGAGATTATGTCATCCACAGAATGAACAAGCATATTATAATACACTCATTTTATGCATTTTTCCTCCCTATGACTAGAACACAAGTGAATCTACGTTTCTATTGGGGATTATATTTTTTGTTCTACAATAAATTGTGTGTAGAATATAAAGATTTTACCCATTTATTGACTTGCAGAAAAAAGATATTGTAAGAAATAGTCTGCACAAAACTCAAATGCAGTAAAATTCATAAGATAAAATGTATTTGTAAATCAATTAAACATTCATTTAGCAAAACATTATTAGAACATCAGAGTTGTCTAAAGCACTTTTGAAAGTGAGAAAACTCACAATTAATGTTCCATATGCAATGTGAACACTATCCTTTAGACACACCAATCCTCTCATATTGTGGATACTAATTATAGCTTTAAGGTCTTTAACTTATAGTTGTCCTTCCCCTGGTAGAGGGAGAGTTCAGGCCAGTATTGAGAGGAAATGTATGGTCAATGAGGTTTTGCAGCCCATTATATATGGTGAATGCAGCAAAATTTGACTTGCCCTGTATATCTAGGGTGAGTTCACTGACCAATGGGTGAATGGAGTACAGTACAGTGTCATTACGTATTTGATGTGTAAAATATACAATATTTTTTTTCTTGACTGTATTGGGAAAGCAGGAATCAGGATTGTGATATTTTCCCCCTCCCAAAATATAAATCTTTTTTTTTCTAGGGAGAGGGAGGAAGGGAAAACAACTGTAAAAAATGGAAGCCAGGGAAACACAACAAAGAAGTTATGATATGAAACATAACACATACTATGTGATTCATTTTGTAAGCATATTTATTCCTCAGCCACAATGGCATAAATGTCATCCACATGAAAAGCTTGCAGTTCTGTAAGTAAAACACAAACACAATTGAGAACTCACTTTGCTAACTAGTTGGTCCTACTACTCCCCTATATTAGGGCTACCATATGTCCGGATTTCCCCGGACATGTCCGGCTTTTCCATCTATAAATAGCCGTCCAGGGGGGATTTCTAAAGATGTCCGGGATTTCCGCCCGGTTGGCTATTTATAGATCGAAAAGCGGCGCTGCTCGGCAGCCAAAGCCCCTTCTCAGTTCCCCCCATCCCCTGCAGCCTTAGCACGCCCCTGGCCCCGCAGCTGTCTTCCCCCTCCTCCCCTTCCCTAAACGCTCTGCCCCCCTGCTCCTCCCCCTCCCCTGCTTCCCGCGAATCAGATCTTCGTGGGAAGTCTGAAAAGAAGCAGGGGCAGCAGCAGGTAAGCTGGGGCGGGGGGATGCGAGGAGGAGGGCTCCGGGGAGGCGCAACGCGGTCCGGCCCCAGCGGCTCCTGCCCAGCCCGGTTCGGGCCCCGGGGCACTAGCCCCAGTTCCGGCCGAGTGCACCGGCCCGGCCCCGGCCCCAGCGGCTCTGGTTCTGGCCGAGCGCGCCGGCCCTGACCCCAGCGCCTCCGGCCCGGCTCCAGCCCCAGGGCCGCCGGCCCGGCCCAGGCCGAGCACCTCCGGCCTGGCCTCAAACCCCGCAACTCCGGCCGGAGCGCAGCCCGATTCCTGGGCTCTTGTTAAAGCCGGCCCTGGTCGGGGGACAGGGAGTGGGGAGTTGGATGGATCGGGAGTTCGGGGGGGCTCTCAGAGGGGCAGGGGTGTGGAGTGGGGTCGAGGCAGGCAGAGAGCAGAGGGGGTGGGATGGGTCAGGACTTCTGAGGGTCCTGTCAGTGGGCAGGGAGCAGCTGGATAGGGCATGGGAGTCCCGGGGGTCTGTCTGGGGGCGGGGGTGTGAATATGGGGTGGGGGTGTGGATAAGGGTCGGGGCAGTCAGGGGACAGGTAGGGTCCTAGGCGGGCAGTTAGTGGCAGGGGTCCCAGGAGGGGGTAGTCAGGGGACAAGGAGCAGGGGGGAGTTGGGGGTTCTGAGGGGGGCAGTCAGGGGGTGGGAGGGAGTGATTGGGGGCGGGGCAGGGGAGAGGCGGGGCTAGAGCGGGGCTCCTCCCCCCCGTGTCCTCTTTTTTGACTGTGCAAATGTGGTAACCCTACCTATATACCAACAACACTTTTGTCAACTTCTTTCTTTTGGTGCCTAGGTCTCTATTTTCAAATATGACCCAAACTGGGCATCCAACATCACCAAATGCCTTAAAAATGCGTTTTTCAGAAAGCACTGAGTATCCACTCTCTGAAAACCAGGGCCCTTTAAATTGTCCCAGATTGGACAACCAACAACTTAAGCACACAAAATAACTAGTCTCTATTAAAATGTAGGCCCTAGATTATTGCGAGTTTTGACCGAACCAATTCTTATGTGCTAAAATCATACTCTACTGATGGTGAGTTGGCTAGACAGAAGGACAGAGTCTTTTGAAATGTTCTATTCTTCAACTTCAATTAATCATCAAGAAACTGATTTTCTGCAGTTTTTGAAATATGACTGAATTATTTATCTCGCTATTTAACAATTCCAATTCAATATATCGAAGAAAAATGATCTGTTTTAATTATTTCAGTCCAATCAATTTAGGTACGTTAACCAATAATAAACTGTTTGCAGTATTGATCAGCAGCTTTCACATATACTACTGTGAAAATGAGAAACAACCACATAATGAATTAAACACTCTGAAAACTAAAACTAAAATGAGCAGGCCAGCTCTACATAAAACCGCATTTTCAGATTTTCTGCACACTTTCCATCGAATGCTAGATTCTACTGAATAAGCCTCCTAATAATTTATAACTTTACGCACCCATCTCTCCAATATCCAATGGCAGTTAATTCCATCCATACTCCCCTCAGTCATTCATGGTTCTACCCATCATATCTCACTTCTAGGTTTCGTGACAGATCTATAACTTTGTTTTTCCTCCTCTAATTGGCCTAGTAGAAATAACAATTTTTTATCACTTTCCCTTTTTAGTTTTGGAAAGAGAGTGTCTCATTAACAGACTGAAACAAGAGTCTATTTCTAGTAACAAACTTTCAAGTATGTTTACTTTTCATGTAAATACTTTAGTGACATTAAAAAAGTAAAAATAATCAACAAACTCCAGAATAAAAACAAAGCAAAACCCAGTGGGGTTGGGGTTTTTTTTCCCTCGGAGAAAGGAAGCTTTCTCTATATACATCTTTATCTATCTATGTCTAAATATCTATATCTATATAAATAGAGTGAAAAGACCTGTTAGGTCACATACGGTGTCCATTTCTCTGCCTGTGAAGAATTATTCTCCACAGTTCAAAAATGCAGTCTCCTCTGATATATGAAAAGCATGCAAAATGTCATGCTGAAACTAGACTTTTTAAAATTGTGTGAAGCAGGGTGATCAAAAGTGGGTTTAGAAAGGAAACTATCTTAAACCTTTATCTATGAAGTCTCAGCCATGACTCCATGATACTTTTACCTTGCACAGGGCAATGCAAGCAAGAAGCAAGCAAACAAAACCTATCAAGCTATTATGCTGATAATAGAAGGCTTATAAGAATATTCATTAAACAAGTGCTTTAAAAATACACAGTATAAAACATTAACACAATATAAGCCTAATTTTTTCCCTAGAGTTAGACATATAAATCCCTTGATGAAAATGACAATTGTGTACGTGTATTTAAGTGTACAACTTGACCCCAATACAATTATTTTTAAGGTAAGATCAACACCCCCAGCTGTTATATTGCAACAAGGAAGCAGCAGCCTGAAATGAACAGGGACTATATAGAGGAAAACATGCCAACAAACACTATTGTGATGAGGCCATCCTCGTCTTTTGCTATCATACTTTTCTCTATGTGCCTCTCAAATTGTGAGCAAAACATCTTTTAACATACAACATATGGTTGATTATTATTTGGTGTCTACTTTCTAAACTCACGCAGCAATTTGTGTTGCTTTTCAACCTGAGTTCACTGCAGTAACTATTATGCTTCATCCAATGAGTGTCAAATCACAGCCTTGGCTGAAGAGATTATCATCTCAAATGTTCCATGTGTGAAGTAGTCTATCCCGTCTCTCTTTGAAATAACTCGGTAGCAAAATAAGAAAACAAAGTGCCTTCAGCTCCCTCCCAAGCCAGTTCTTGTCCTGACTTGCAATGTTGAAAATTCTATACCTTGGACAATGGAGCTTGTACATTATTGATCTGGATCACTGCTAGCATTGTGCCTTGTAAATCAAAATGTATTTAAGATGCATACTGCTGTGGTACTTTATTCCTGAGTTAGGGTGTTGAGCATCAAAAAATTTTATCCCTCAAATCACTACATTTAGCGAAACAAACAAGTAGGCCATTAACTGTTTCTGATAAGTTCAGAGAGAGATGACACTGCAATTTGTCATATAAAGGTTCTTTCCGTATTTCAGGGGACACAATGACTTAGACAAGAAAGAGAACTCACAGTTATAAATTCATTCTACCAAAAAAAAAAAAAAAAAAAAGAACAAACCAAAGCAAGTGATAAAACAATGTGTTCAGTTCAATTATGATTTCTTTAGTTCTCAACAAAAAATAACACTTTCTACAAGAGATTCATCTACTTCTTGTAGGGGCTGCTCATTTCTAGAAAAGCTAAACCAGAAGTTGATTAAACCCCAAAGTAATAGGTGGATCTTGTCTATTTATCAAAGATAATTCTTCACAACTTGAAAATTTAAGGGCAGGTGAATCCTGTATGTCATTTATAACCTGTTTTGTTTATCTCTAATGAGTCAAAGGTAAATTATTTTTGCTAGTCTTTTGAAATTCAGTACTGTGGGAGAGTTTTTAATTCAGTTACCTGATGAAGCCATGTAAATGAATTTGCTTAACATCTTAACATGTCTTTTAACCCACCATTTAATGGCTGCATCTTCTTGCCTCTGGTACTGGGCTGAAGGATGCTTTCCAGATCTTGGACTCATTACTGTTCTTTGCTTTGTATGGAAGCTTCTTTGTGCCATCTGGTCTCTGTATTTCCCTGTTTCTTGAATTGCAGCGAGTCATCTTCTATGTTGCTAGATTTTTTTTTCTTTCTGTATTCATTTCTTCATAATTTCCCTTTTGCACTGTGTTAATGAGTATTTGTTCTTTATTTCAGAGCGAATTTATTTTGTTGTAAAATGCATTATTTTTAAGGTTTTTTAATCCACTTTCTTATGGAGTACATGGAAGATGGAGAATATTCCTTTAATGGATTTGTTTGTAAGATAATTGGGGCTTGCCACCTCTCCATTGACTCATCTCCTTATGGTTTGTTTCAGTTACCTATGACCCTCTCCCTTGGGTATAGATAACTCAGATCTCTAAAGCTTTATTTTTCCCTTCAGTCAATTTTTTTTTTATTTTCCAGTTTTCTGTTCCGCAATGTTTAAGAGTATGTAAAGAGTTCTTTTGAATCGATATAAACATGCATAATATCTAGAAAAGTCTCTTTGGCTTTTTTAAATATAGTATTTTTAAAGTTTGTTATAATAATCTTTGCAAAGTAGTTTCTTCTAGTAACCCTTCATAACTCTTACATATTACAAAATTCAATGGGGAACTTGCATCAGTACAAACAATTTCTAAGTTCATCTGCATACAGTATATCATCTCTCTATTTATGTGTGTGTGTGTGTGTGTATATATATATATATATATATGTATGATCAAGTAGCGGGGGAGCTGGAAGTCACCCTTATATTTAAGTTGCCTGACACTTTCCATTATAAAAGATTCTTACCACATTTTCAGAAACTAACATTTCTATTGTATTGTATTGCAGCAGGCCTTTCAAATTCACAGGGGGAAAACCCTGGGGCCAGAGATGTGCCTTTTGATCATCCCATGATACTTGATTCAGGTCTGGCTAAGTTATAAGGTGCTGAAAATCACCATTTCCCATCTTTGGCCTGCACTGCTGAGCATAATTGTAGCATCTTTCCAAAATTCCTGAACATTCTCAAGCTGGGCTTCTAATGTCCCGTAACAGCAGGAGCAGCATACATTGCATAGGGAATCAGAGGGAACAGAAAGCCTCGCTGCTGATGGAGCAGTTGTAGGAGCAAGGGGGAAAGTAAAGAGAGGTGTGCCAGGCCCCTCACTGACCAGGCTGAAGACCAGGCACGTCGCTCCAATGGAGTCCTGACCCCCTGTGGGTGAAATACATGAGGAAGGAAACCCGCACACTTCTCAGGGGCAAGACAAGAGATCCAGGAGCAAATACAAATAAGAAATAAATGGGAATCAAGAAAATCTGAGTTCTTGACTCACTTCTGATAGATGTTGATAATTATATATGCATTATATATTTTAAACAACATCCTACACCTCACTGGGAGATCACGCAAGCTGGGAATAAAGCCCAGTTCTCTAATTGGGCAGCCCAATCCCATATATTTAGTCACACTACCTCTCAGGAAGAACCTATTGTATCTCTGTCCTTGTCTAAACTCTCAGTATAGTAGGGTTTCTGAGTGAATTTGACATGAATAGGTAACACACCCTGTTACGCTGCATCCTCTAGTTCAGGGGCCTCAAACTCAATATATCTTAGGGCCAGTGCCAGTCCTCAAATCCTCCCAGTGAGCCAATAATGTCACTGAAGATGGTGTTCAGAAAAGAAAACGTTTATATTGTTTTTTATTTTGAATTTCTTAGAAATAATAAAACTGTCATACATCTTTATACAATTCTTCGCCTGCCAGAGAGTTTTTAGTGTTTGCCAGACATATGGCAATACTTCAGTTCTGTCAGTTTGTTGATGTTTGGCCTCAGTGACTGAGCAGTTGAAACCTTCGGGATTGCAGCAAGATGTGCATCAGATAGTTGTGTTCGTTCCACTTTCCCACACTCCATGCTCTGCTGACAGCAGGACCTTGCTGGGCTGGGCCATCTTGGGCACAAAAGCAGCTGAGAAGGAGGCACAGTCATGGTCTGCCCACTGGTCAGATGCAGGGGGGGAGGCGCATGGCTACTACCCTGCAGCAGACAGAGCCAGCAGCATGGCTGCATCTCTCCTGCCCTCTCCTCTCCTGCCCTCCCCCCTCGGCTGGCAGCCATGAGGGCCGGATGAAATAATTTTTAAAAAAGTTTCCATGGGCCGCAGCAGGGAGGTTCTTGGGTTGCAGATGGCCTGCGGGCCTGGATTTTGAGAATCCTGCTCTTAGGGTTACCATATTTCCACAATGAAAAAAAAGGACACTGGGGTGGGGGAGCCCCGCCCTAGCCCCGCCCCCATCCACTCCCTCCCACTTCCCACCCCCTGACTACCCCCCCAGAACCCCCAACCCCCCCCGCTTCTTGTCCCCTGACTGCCCCCTCCTGAGAACCCCCGACCCTAACTGCCCCTCTAGGACCCTACCTGTCCCCTGACTGCCCCAACCCTTATCCCACGGGTGGCAGGTTTGTATAAATTTTGGTGGTGCCCAGAACCCGCCCCCCCCACCTAAGGCTCTGGGAGAGGGGTTGGGTGGGGGGAGGAGGTCTGGGGTGTAGGTCCTGGACTGGGGATTAGGGTGCAGGAGGGGTGCAGGGTGCAGGCTCTGGGATAGAGTTTGGGTGCTGGGTGCAGGCTCCAGGCTGGGGCAGGGGGTGGGTGTGCAGGAGGGGGTGAGGGGTGCAGGCTCTGGATGGAGTTTGGGGGTGGGAGGCAGTGCAAAGGGAGGGGGTGCAGGCTTTGGGAGGGAGTTTGAGGGCAGGAGGGGGTGTGTGGGAAGGGGAGGGAGTTTGGGAGGGAGTTTGGGGATAGGAGGGGGTGCAGGGGTGAGGGCTGTGGGTCTGAGGATGAGGGATTCATGATGGAGGAGGGGGCTCCGGGATGGAGCAGAGGATTAGGATGCAGGGGGATGAGGGTTGGGGCTGAGGATGAGGGGTTCATGATGCAGGAGGGGGATCAGGGCTGGGGAAGAGGATTAGGGTGCAGGGGGATGAGGGCTGGGGCTAGGGATGAGGGGTTTGCGGCGTTGGAGAGGCTCAGGGCTAGGGTGGAAGGGCAGCCTGCCTTGCCATTAGTGGATGGGGGGCACTAGGACCCTGGGGCAGCAGACAGCAGTTGCTGCCAGGAGGGTGTAGGAATGTGCTACTCGGGCAGCACAAGCAGGCAGGGGAGAGGGGCGCGCTGCTTTCTTTCGGGCAGGGATGGGGGGGCCCGCGGGGAGGGGGCCGCATGTGGGGGGGTGGCAGGTGGAGGCCAGGGCCCGCTCCAGGCAGGGCCAGGGGAGAGACCCAGCTCGAAATATTGCTGGAGCAGGGCCCAGGGCCCTGGATATTGCTGGAGCTCGGGCACCACAAAAGAATATAACCCACCGCCCCCCCCATATTCACACCCCTACCCCCAGACAGGCCCATCCAACCCTTCCCCTGCTCCCTGACTGCCCCCCGGATTCCCCTTACCATGCCCATGCCGGTCAGATGCTGGCTCCACGTGTAGGCAAAACATGCTGCTGGTGGGGCTGTTTGTGTCGTTACACTGGGCTGCAGGCAGCATGGGGGGAGCAGGGGAGGGGCTCTGGCTGCTGGAGGCCAATGGGAGCGGCGCAATCAGGCCCAGCCGCCCAATCAGTCGTGCCGCACTCTGCATGGAAGGGAGGGAGGGAGGAGAGGGGAGGGGGGAAAATCCCGGACCTTTTAACCTTGTTACCAATCCCTCCCGGACGGCTATTTAAAGATGCAAAAGCAGGACATGTCCGGGGAAATATGGACGGATGGTAACCCTACTTGCTCTAGTGGCTGGTTCACAGAGAATAACAGCCTTCTCCTACTGCCTGCTAATATAGTCCTTTATCTCAAGTGGTAAATGTCTGTGCTGCAGACTTCTCCCCTCTGTACCTCCCCGCAAGTAAATTAGATTAAAAAGCCATTACAAAGTATTTAGGTTGCAAAGTGAAGCACCTGAAAGTTAGGAAATGCCAGTATTGAGCTTGCCTGTGTAATCTGAATTCTGGCCCTTAGTGTAATATGTGTTACGTTATGGTCTTCATTGTATGATATGCTATTTTTTCCTCAGGACCCCTGCCTCATTCAGTGCACAAGATGGACTGTGCTCAGTGAATAACAGAGCTATTCTATTTTCCTTTTTATTTTTTTAATGATATACAAGCTAAAATGCTTTCCCTGCCTAGTGGGGAAAGGACCTTGGTAAGCCCTACTGGTGGAGGCAATCAGTTTGTTTCTCAATTCCTCCCCACCTTCAGTTCAAGGAGGATCTTGAGGATGGCATACTAAGCAGACTTTTCTCCACTTTGGAGCCTGGCAGATGTGAATCCTCCTGGTTCCTCATTAGCTCCCGCCAGCCTTTCCTACATAGCATCTCTGGTGGCAGGAGCCACTGTGAGTACAAAGCATTACATTGTCATAGTCTGTGCCAAGACCAGGTATGAGGCCAGTTTTATAGAATGGGAAAGGGGGACATGCTTTAACATGAAGCAAAGATAATGGTTTCCTTTTGTTGGGGACCAATTCCTTGGAGGGGTGGTTATGGGGACTAATCTGAGTGGCCTTTGGCTTTAAGTCTCTTGTGGCCAGAGAGAGAGAAAAAAAGATTTTATTGCTAAGTATAGAATGTTTTTGGTTATTGATATCATATATGTTATGTTTATGGAATAAGTTAAAAGTTGCAGACATTCATTTTACCCGGGAAATTGAGTGTACAGTCCTTATTTTCAACCAAGTGTTGTAGAGAATAATTTAAACACATCTATGTGTAAAAACCATCTAGTAGATGTGATAGGAACCTGGACAAAAAACATAAAATAAGTACTGCTCTTTTGGGTGATATTTTTTTCCCTTAATCGCAATACAAGAAAGGGCTATTTGTATTTTCAGATCATCTTCTGTAAAGTACTGATAATATTAGACTGAAAAACAACAACTGGTCTAGATGAGAACTTGTGTTGGTAGAGTAAAAAAATAGGAATTTCTGGTTCCTTGAAAAACAGCTTTTACATCTGGATACCTAAAATTACAGATGAATAAATGGTACCATAAAAAATGTGACCTATAACTGAATGTGACCTATAACTGCTAACTATAAATCATGACATCCTGCAACCCTGAATATTTTTCTGGACAGAAATAAAAATCGTGTACCTTTTCTGTTACTAGAAAACACAGTTATCTGTGTATGATACATCTTAACCTAGATTTCTGTAACTGGATTAGAATGTATGAAATTTGACACTAAGTAAAGTGTTATTTCATACATGGCAATACATGGAGTTGGAGGTTGTATTCATAGTCGAGCACTTGGGAAAAAACATTATGGTGCACCGCAGGAAAACTATTGATTTTACTTCTGATTCTGAACAGTCTGTGAGGAAAAAGTAATGAGCAATAAAAAGATGTTTTCTAAAGGGAGACATTTCATCTTAGCAACAGAACTGGAAGTATTGAAACCACATTTCCTCATCAACAGTGCAGTGTTCAGTATAATTAACATTCGAACTATATGTACATTAAATACCACTAGTAGTTCTATGGGACAGTTGCATTTTTTTTTAAATCTTTGCTTTTGCTTGTGAGTCCATTTGTTTTGATCCTTCATTGTAGAAACAGAGGAAGGAAGGAAGATTGTCTCAGAGCTGGGCTTTATTTCTAGCTCTGCTGTGGAGTTCCTGTATGACCTTGATAAGTTATTTAATATTTGTGCCTTGGTTCCCCAAATCTAAGATGGGGATAATACTTTAATGTTAGTTGGGTATGGTGAGGATACATTCATTAATGTTTGTGAAGGGCCTGCATATTATGAGTGATGGGGGTTATGTAAGTAGATAGTCTAGTAAAGATTTAGTTTTTATTAAACTGCTCTTCATAAACAACAGCTCTTTATATATTTTAAAGAATACAGCATGGCATCACCAGAACTGAAACATCTTTTGGTTTACACTGAATTAAATGAGGATTATTTTTCTTATTATAGAAGGCACTTTCCAATTAAGTGCATTGACTAGATAAGATATTTGATTAATCATATTAGAGAGTCTCTTATCTCGATAAACACTTCAGTGGTAATTCACAATTATAGTGGCTGGGGGATATGCTAGTACTGACCTCGGAGTTCAAAGCTGAACTTGAAGGTTTACTGACACAGTAACTCCCTCCTTTCATGTATTTATACCTGCTCCGGTATTTTCCACTCCATGCATCTGATGAAGTGGGTTCTAGTCCACAAAAGCATATGCCTAAATAAATGTGTTAGTGTCTAAGGCGCCACAAGGACTCCTCGTTGTTTTTGCTGACATAGCACTACAGCTATCAAATTAACACATTTGGGATCAAAATCAATGTTTTGCTTTATTTTCTAATACTACTTGCATAAAAGTCAGCATGCTAAAGACAACATTACAGTGTGTTCGCAAGCCGTGCTTCATTAATTGAAAAATATGCCTCCAGCATGTATGTGGTAATTATGATTCCCCCTCCCCCATTGCAAGTTATTTTTCTCTTGCCATTTTCCTTTGTCCAGAAATGGTGAAGGGAAGCCAGGTCAACATAATTCTACGGTTCAAAAGTGGATTCTGCTGCATTACTCTGGGCAAAGAGTTCTGATAGATTCAAAATTTCTCTCTCATCCAAGCTGAATTGTGAACTTGACCAGTTTTTTCAAACCTCATCAATAAGTAGATCTTTTCTCCCTTTACCTCTTAGGGTCAATAACAGATAAGAGAAAAATTGACTGTATTTTTGCTGTAATTTATACATTATATAATATTGCTACACCTTTGTTTTCTATCATTTATACTGCTGTACATTGTATTGCAAGCAGGAGACTGGCAGCTGCTCATTGCTCTCTGCATCTTACTTGAGGACATAAGCAGGCCCTAATGCTACAAAGCATATTGGGATATAAATTATATAAAAAGACATTGTACAAAATAGGACCAGCCCTGCAGACACTCTGTGTAGATGTTCTCTCCAATCAGAGTTGTGTGTGTGCAGAGCAGCTCCTTTAAAGATGCACTGGACTGTGAACTAATTCGCAGACCTTAAAACAAAACAAGAAAAAGCCAGTTTTATGTATTTTATTTCTGAAAATGCCTAAACAACAGTAACTGGAAAAAATCACATCAATATTTTCCATAAACATATGTTTGAAGTGTTACTGTATATACTCTGCATGTTTGAGATACTCAAAACAAGTTCTATTCAAACAAGCTTAGAGGAGTTGTAACTCTCTGTCATGGGGTTGTGGCTGCCCTGCATCGCCCCCTGCTGGCCAAGTGTGGCACTGCCAGCACTCCCTGCCTCAGTTTCTCTCCCCAGGGTGGATCTCCTTGGCTTACCAGACACCAGTCTGTTCTGGAGATGTGGTTTATCCCTCTAGCCAAGTCACAATCAAGCCTAACCCTTCCAGGGTAGCAAACTGAAAGTCCCAACAAACAAAAAGTTTCCTCTGCCTTTTGGGGGCTTCTCTTCAGCCCACCCTCTAGGTCCTATTCCAGCCTCTTTCTGCGCTATCTTTGAGGGTCTTTATGGATCTGGGATAGAGTGCTTAGCCCCCAGCCTGGTTTGCTGGAGTACCATTCCCAGCCCCTTCTGGGCTCCATTCCTTGCATCCTTCCCTACTCCGGTATAGAGCACTGGGACTGAAGCTTGTTTTCCTGAACTACCCTTTCCCCTTCAGACCCTAGCTTAGGGCCTTCCAGAGAAGCCTACCTGCTCCCTGATCTCACTCTCAGTCCTTCTATAAGATCCAGGCGTCCATTAATCTATCACCTGACATTCCTTAATCCCACCCCTGCAGGCTCGGAAACAACTAATTAATTATGGCACAGGTGTGTCTGACCCCATTTCCCCTGAAATGGACCAGTCACTCCACGATATTCTTCAGGAGCAATACAAAAAGACCCATGCCAAAATAAAAAAGGGCCACACAAAAATATGTCCTAGTAGTAAATTGAAAAAAGCATTGCTTTCAAAACTGATATCTGAAAACAAACCGATTTACAGATTTAGTGCAAAAGGCTCCCCCAACCCACTGCTTCCATTAGTGACACAGCTGGCTCATGCTAGCTGAGAGTGCATGGCAGTGGAAACTGCATCATGTCAGGCTCCTTTTTTTGCTCTTAACCCTAAACCCTGTTGTGACAATCGGTCTATAACTTTGGCCTACTTAGGAGTTTATCAGGGAAAGTAGGTCAAGATATTTTCAATAAAGAATGTTATAAACAGGTGGAAGAAAACCAGACAGAAAAACAGAATTAGTGCAAACAAAAAGGACCTATTGATAAGTCTGAAAGATGATGTTGAGAATGAACTTAATAAATAAAAGAATGTGGGAAGTTAACTATGCCAAATTTGGGCCTGTGGAAATGGATTTAATTGGTGAATGAAATAATGAGGGGATGAACTATGTCCCCCCTTTTGGAGGACTTAAAAGGAGATTTTGAGAAAACATCATGGCTTTCCAGCTCAGCTCATCTTCTTTGACCCCCCACACAGAAGGAACGGACCAGACTAAAGGATTTTCTTCCCAAGAAGAAGGCTAGTAGGCCCTGCTGTTGTTTAAGGAACTTTGTTTTTACTTGAGAGTCCTAAAAGTCACCATATCATGACATCCAGTTCTCAGTCCATCAATGGGGATACAGTGACTCCTCACTTAAAGTCGTCCCGGTTAACGTTATTATGTTTTAAAAAATAAATAAATTAATGGAGATATCCTATCTCTGAGAGCTGGAAGGGACCTTGAAGGTCATTGAGTCCAGCCCCCTGCCCTCACTAGCAGGACCAAGTACTGATTTTGCCCCAGATCCCTAAGTGGCCCCCTCAAGGATTAAACTCACAAGCCTGGGTTTAGCAACCCAATGCTCAAACCACTGAGCTATCCCTCCCCCCAGGATCAATTTAGTTGCTGTCAATTAGGGAACATGCTCATTTAAAGTTGTGCAATGCTCCCTTATAACATCATTTGGCAGCCGCCTGCTTTGTCCACTGCTTGAAGGAAAAGAAGCCGGTTTCAGCTAGCTGGTGGGGGCTCGGGACCAGGGTCGACTGGCAGCCCTCCTATCAGCTTCCTGCTCCCCTAAATTCCCTGTGCAGCAGCCGCCTAGCAGGCTATCAATTGCTGGCAGTTCAGCTATCCCTCCTGCCACTGCCATGTGCTGCTCCTGCCCTCTGCCTTGGAGCTGCTCCCCAAGCCTCCTGCTTGCTGTGCTGGGGGAAGAGGGGGAAGAAGAAGGCTAATGTCAGGGTGTCCCCCTCCCCCTTGCTCCTGCACCTCGCTTACCCCATCTCCATAGAGCAGGGGGGACACATGACAGGGCTCAGGATGGACGGAGCTTCCTGGCAGCAGCTGCATCTCAGCTTGCTGATGAACTTAACAAGGCAGTGTACATAGAGTGGGGTCAGCGTACTTAAAGGTGAAATGCGCATCTCTCTCTCTCACACACACACGGTGTGTGTCTCTGTCTGCCATGCTGCCTCCCTCCCTCTATTCATGCTGCCTTGTAGAGTGTGAGTCTACATTAACAACAATGTGATAACCCTTGAGGGCTCAGCCAAACGCTAGTTCATCATTTAGCAGTAAGGCATTCCCTGGGAAATATCTCGCCCTCTGACTCCACCACCTCAACCAAGCTTCACAATCATCATTGCTGTGTACAGTATTAAATTGTTTGTTTAAAACTTATACTCTGTGTGTGTGTGTGTGAATATATATATATACATATATATATATGTATATGTATAGTCCCCTGGAACCTAACCCCCTATTTACATTAATTCTTATGGGGAAATTGGATTCGCTTAACATCATTTCACTTAAAGTCACATTTTTCAGGAATATAACTACAACATTAAGTGAGGTGTTACTGTACCTAATTGTCAGCAGTGCAGAGGCATGTAAGATCCTCTTCTGTCTCCCTTTCTTTTGGTGCTACTTTCTCTCCCAATATATTTTTCCTCCTATCCTATCTCTCACTCTCAACTTTCGAATAGAACCTGAAATCAACTGCATTGCACAGATTACTACAACTAGATGAAATGGCCTATTCAGGCCCACCTGGTCTGAGGAGAAAGGACCCAACAAAATGACATCCCTGACCAGAATGTGAGCCTGTGTCCATGCAACAGGTGCCATGGCCAACCTGCCAGCCTAAAGCATCCATTCATCACTGACCAGATACCCGGTGTTCCAAGGACTCCAACGAAAGCTATATTTTCCCCACCTGTTCTATCTTGTCTCTCCACCACTTTGTGTCTGTGTTAAAAATAGGAGAAGTGAATGCATATGAGGACTAAGAGTAAAATTAACTCTTTCCTTTTCATCAAAGAAAGGTTGTTGGGGAAAACAAGAGACTCTGATATATTGTCTCCAGAAGGAGAGAGACTTCAATAGGTTTTAATTGTTTGTTTTTGTATAATTATTCAATTTCAGTGTCAATGACTGTTTTGATTTCTTGCTTGATCAATAACTTTCGACTTTGGAATGAATGCTTTTGGGTGTTTGCCAAGAAACTGAGTAAACCAGGATCTGTGTAGAAACCACCCCAAACCACTGTATCATTGTTTTAATGTTGCTCAGTGAAAGAGTTTATAACATCTTTAACTCTTTTAACCCTTGGTATTAAGACAAGAACCTTTCCACAGGAGGTTTACTTCTGTATGTTGGGAAAAGGTGCCAGTGGAGCCAGTCAGGCCCTGGAGGATTATTTCCCAAATTATTTTTTACTTTAAGCAGCAGTGCTAACAAACTAGGGTTTGATCCTGCAACGCTTAATTATGAAAGTAGTTCTTACTCATGTGAATTAGTCCCACTGATTTCCAATAGGACTATTCGTACATTAATTGCAAGACTGAATTGCCAATGGCTCAGACATCTGACACTTGCTGTTTTATAAAAATGTAATACAAATAATTTCATTAATGTTGTCTAAGTTTTGTTTAAAATATTTCTATACTATACAGTAAAATTTACTGGGAAACCATATCAAATCAATGTACAGTAACTCCTCACTTAAAGACGTCCCGGTTAACATTGTTTCGTTGTTATCTTGCTGATCAATTAGGGAACATGCTCATTTAAAGCTGTGCAATGTTCCCTTCTAATGTCATTTGGCAGCCGCTGCTTTGTCCACTGCTTACAGGAAGAGCAGCCCCTTGCAGCTAGCTGGTGGGGGCTTGTAACAAGGGTGGACTGGCAGCCCCCTGTCAGTTCCCTGCTCCCCTAAGTTCCCTGTGCTGCAGCTGCCCAGCAGGCTATCAATTGCCAGCAGTTCAGCTGTCCCTACCCCCACTGCCATGTGCTGCTCATACCCTCTGCCTTGGAGCTGCTCCCAGAGACTCCTGCTTCCTGTGCAGGGGGGGAAGGGGAGAGCTAATGTCAGGGTGTTCCCCTCCCCTCTGCACCCCACTTACCCCTTCTCCATATAGAGCAGGGAGGGGACATGAAGAGAAAGAGACAGAGAGAGCTTGGGGCAGCAGCTGCTGTCCCAACTTCCTGATCCACTTAAAAAGACAATACACTTAAGAATGGGTCAGCTTACTTAAAGGGGCAGTGTGCATCTCTCTCTCTCCCCCACACACAAGGTGTGTGTCTGTCTCTGTCTCCCCTCCCTCATGTTCCTGCTGCCTTGCGTGAGAGGCTACATTAACAACAATGTGTTAACCCTTGAGGGCTCAGCCGAGTGCTAGTTTATCATTTAGCAGCAAGGCATTCCCTGGGAAATATCCCACCCTCTTCCACTCTCTAACTTCACCACCTCAACCAAGCTTCACAGTCATCATAGCTGTGAACAGTATTACATTTCTTATTTAAAATGCATACTGGGTGTATATCTATATAATATATA
Organism: Chrysemys picta bellii; assembly: GCF_011386835.1. Classification (NCBI taxonomy): domain Eukaryota; kingdom Metazoa; phylum Chordata; order Testudines; family Emydidae; genus Chrysemys; species Chrysemys picta. Next base: position 167,867,416 of record NC_088791.1, on the reverse strand, counting down.
TCTTTTTGTCTGGTGAAAAAAATTTCCCTGGAACCTAACCTCCCCATTTACATTAATTTGTACGGGGAAATTGGATTCGCTTAACATCATTTTGCTTAAAGTCGCATTTTTCAGACCATCACTACAACATTAAGCAAGGAGTTACTGTACTCTGATGTTCCAAAGAGATTTGCACCAAAATAGCCAGATCCTTAGTCCTGTGTTCTTTGTGCAGTGCTGGAGTAGTGCAAAGGGGCAGAAAACAGGCTTAAACAGCTAGTGAGGGATTCCCCATGCACTGACAGCTCATACCTTGGATAGACTCAGGAGCACACAACCTCTGTTACTCAGCAGCAGAATATTGCATTACAGTTTGGGATTGTAGCTCACATGCATTTCTTGGGATTCTCATTACACATACACTTCAATTATTGCCTTTTTATTGGGGAACACTCCTCTCAAAGACATAGCATTTCCTGGTCCTTGCAAGCATTCCACTGTGCAACAGCTGAGAGGCTGACTTTTTGAAAGTACAGGCAAAAATGCTCTCAATCAGTGGGTGAACTGTTGCCAACTCCCTTGCCATAGCACTTCCTTTCCTATCACCTTTTCTGATGCTCATCAAGCTTGTTCTGTCTGAAGCAGAGGGAAAAGAAAGCCGTGTCCTTAACCAGGATGGATATAAACAGATTTAATGACCTTACAGAGCCATTTGGACTTGGGGCCCCCAGTGGTAAGGACCAAGATCCTATGCACAACATTCTTCACCCTCTCACCTGTCTCAAACTCTATGGCACATCAGCTGAGTGTTGGCAAGGCGGAAAGTCTGAAACTGGGTGTTCATGGAGGAAGTCATTAGATTGGTGAATGGAGGATTCCTATTAAAAATAAAGGAAGGGATGACCGATGATGTTTTTCTGTGATGCCTGTGATGGAGTGGAGGGAGTGGGGAGAGACACTATCCAGATTCATCAGCAGGCTCTGGTTATCACAGCAGAGCTGTTAATCAGCATGAAATGGGACATATTCCATCCAACATGGCATTGAAACATAAGCAGTAAATGTCACACTAGCATTGGTGGGAGCCTTATGAACTGGGGACAGTCTGTGATTGCAGGTTTGCCTGAAGAAGCTTTGTCCTCAATCAACCTCCTAATGTTACCTTGTAATTTGTATAAGTTTATTGAAAATAGAATTTGAGATTACGAAGGCATAATTTATTATAGCAAGGTGTCATTATGGAAGCAGTTTAATAAGTAAACCTTATTTAGCACAGCCACTTCATGGTCAAACGAGAACCAAATTACTGTGCAGAATTTCCTACTGTTAAATTGGTCTTTGAAGTTTGAAACGAAATAAACAAGAAAATAAGCATTAGCAAATCTTTAAACTTTCCCCCTCATTATTTGCTGCTTATACTGGTATATACAAAAAACAAAATATAATGTACATTCATTTAAGCAACTCCCCCCTATTCTTGTATACATCAAAACATGCAAGTCTATTGAATTGTAGGTCATTTTCTGTCAAACAATACTATATAGGTCCAAAAGAAGCTTTTACTTTAGCAAGGAAATATGAATATTTTATCTGAACATCTTCTCTGCACCTGCTGTAAAAGCTATGTTTGTTGGCATTTGCTGAGAACGTCAGAGTTAGTTATTGTAATTTAAAATCTTCAGTTAATATGTGTAAGTGCACGTAGGCACATTGGCCATTGATTTAAAACATCCTAACAGTTTCCCCAAAATATTTCTTTTTTTACATAGTATTTTATAAATCAACAATATATTATATAAATTTGACTCTATGAAGTAATTTACTTACTTGCATCAGAAATAAATAAAGCATATTAATGCCAGGGCAATTCTAAGGCTGTTCTCTGGTATGGCTTTCATGAGGCATTGTTGTAAAACTGATTATCTTGTGTTCTCTATTTGGCAATATTTCCAAATGTAGCCTAATAATGACTGTTTATGGTGTTTTTTAAGTTTAATGTGAATACCTATGTACAAAACCCATAAGCATTTCTGAAACTATTGCCTACAGGACTGGATAGCTCACAAGACTCACGTGGAGCTTGTTCAAATCAATGGGTTACTGTACATGTGGAAGTGTTTCTTATTGTCAATCAGTAAAATTGTTGTTACCATCTAGTGCTAGTTAGGTGGCCTTTGTGAAATGAACAAGCTGCCCAAATTCAGTTTCTAGCCAACCAGTATCTATATCAGATTTGGCAATACTCAGTACCCCTGTGGACAGTATTAGCGCAGAAGCCTAAGACAGAATGGAACAGGGCAGAGGTAAGTTTTAGATGTACCAGCACTCTAGGCAAAGGGTACGTCTTCACTTACCGGAGGATCCGGCGGCAGGCAATCGATGTTCTGGGATCGATCCCGGAAGTGCTCGCCGTCGACACCGGTACTCCAGCTCGCCGAGAGGAGTACGCGGCATCGACAGGGGAGCCTTCCTGCCGCGTCTGGACCCGCGGTAAGTTCGGACTAAGGTACTTCGAATTCAGCTACGTTATTAACGTAGCTGAATTTGCGTACCTTAGTCCGAAGTGGGGGCTTAGTGGGGACCAGGCCAAAGTCTTCTTTTGATACCCCAGCTCCCAGTTTCCTCCTGAGTAAACAAAGTTTAACACCAGGTCCTCAATTGTTAAATCATCATTGGCAGAGTGGAGGTGGGCATCAATGTATCGATTGTTTATGAGATGATAGAAAAGGCAGGGATAGATTATGATGGGCCTTAAAAGCCCAATATATTACTACGTGTAGCACAGCTGAGTGTTTTCTCTGCCATTATGCTGTTATACACAAACTTGTTACTCTCAAAGACAGTTCTAGCCAATTCTAGTGAATGATGATACACGGGAAAAGTTGTCAGGACTAAGCATTTCACACATACCTCATCATTATGGCTTACAATATCTCTTAGCTATGGACACTGTACTGAAGTGGAGAAAATGAAATCATCAATGCACAAAGACTCCACAAGTGGAATCCTGGCTATATGAAAATGTCCATTGACTTCAATGGGGTTAGAATTTCACTCCACAAGTGCAATGTAACTGTGACACTACATTGGAATCTTACTTAGATTATGTTTTTTAAACATGGAAAATTGGTTTGAACATTGTAAACATTTTCTACATATCTTCTCTTACTAAAAAATGTTTGCTTACTTCCTACAGATTTTAAATGACTAACAAATACTTTGAAATGATTATTTTCATGCACAAATTGGCAATTGGACACAGTTTATGAAGCATGAATGAGCTGACACTTGCAAACAGCAGGGGTTTTAGGCAGCGTCAGTTTAAAAGGAATAAATCTTTTCACACATACTAGATTACTTTTTAATAGAATTACAAAATTAGTGGATGAGGAGAATGTTGCAGCTGTAATATACTTGGATTTTAGTAAAACATTTGATACCATGTCATGAAATCTTAACTGAAAAATTAATTCTAATTGTCTTGAATAAAACTACTGTTGTGTGGATTGAAAACAAGCTAAACAACCATAAAGAAGGGTTAATAAATGGCAATTTATCAGGCTGGAGTGAAGTGTCCTATGGGGTACCAAAGAGATTTGTGTTAAAAAGTCTTATTTAACATTTAATTAGTGATCCTGAAGAAAGGAAAACTTCAAATAGCGAAATTCATATAAGACACTAACGTGGAAAGAGTTGAGAAGGTGGTGAGGAAGAGAGAGAATACAAGGTGATTGAGAAAGACCAGATTCATATGTTAACAATAACAAATGGACATCAACTTGGAAAAAACGCAAGCTAAAATAAATGAAGTAAATAATCCAGAATAAATGGAGGGGAGAAAAACCTGGTAAATAGTAATCTGAAATAGATCCAGAGATAATAATGGACATTACTAGAAGGATATTGACAAATTGGAAAAAGGGGAAAAAAAAGCAAGCAGTATGGGGCTTAAAGGATTCACTTCTGAGGAAAGGTTAAGAGCTAAATATGTATCACTTCACAGAAAGGAGAAAGACAGGCATGATAACACTTGATGATTACCTGTTCTGTTCATTCCCTCTGGGGCACCTGGCATTGCCCACTGTCAGAAGATACTGAATACTGGGCTAGATGGACCTTTGTTCTCACCCAGTATGGCCATTCTGATGTTCTTAATATTTAGTATATACCAGCAGGATCCACACAGGCCAGTTAGTGCATAACATGCTGGTGTGGACTAAAGCACCATGTAGACAAGCCCTAGTGTACCTCTCTGGAGAATAAACAAAATCAATGGGATCAGATGAAAGGGAAAATTTAGGCAAAATATCAGAAAAAAAATCCTGACCGTGAGACTGTATTTAACGCCCTCCAGCCCAATCCCCTCCACAGATCATCATCATTAACATAGAAATATACAAAAGGTACCCTACTTAATTTAAGAAGTTTTCTTCTGAGCTTTATACCCAACCAGTGGGAAAGTTTGCAGCCTAAAGCTCTCAACTGGAGAAGGCCTTTACCTACTTTCGTGCTACCACTAACAGTGCCTAAGCTTTTCTGCAAGAGAACCACGGGCTGTGCAAATCAGCCCTTTAGCATTTAAAAGCTTTTCTCCCTTCACTCCAAAAACTTTAAGATTTGTTGAGTTGCTGCTCTGATGACAAGGAAATTGCTACTCCTGATGTAGCCATTTGGCTTGATCAACTTCAGATGAAATGATAGTTGCTGCTCTACACCAGTCATATGAAAGAAGAAGAGGACTCCAAAAAACAAAAACAAAAACAAGTAAACTTTATGCTGCAGCTACCCAGATAACCCATCACCATGTTTCAATCCTTAAATCCACACACACTAATTCAGCACTATATTCTCTGTTATAAAAGTTTTAGCTCTGGCTGCATCTCCATTACTGGGAGTGCAAAGAGGCGACTCGGAGTAAGTTGTAACAGTCCATGTCTTACAGGCATACTGTTGAATAACATACAATCACCTTTTAACAACCAACAAAATAAGGTTCCTTTGAACAATACATTGCTCACCATCCCTTTATTTCCCCCTTGAAATAAGACTTTTCAATATTCAAAATTCCCCTTAAAGGCATAATACTATGCATTTCATATGTCCCTCTTTGCCCAGTATACTGCCCTATCTTGTGATAAAGACTTGCAGGTTTCAGAATTCAATCAGATCACACCAAAAAAAGAAAAAATCCATTGCCCAACAAAATTAAAACCGAAACTTTATCTATTCATACTCAGACATCCTACCTACATACTGACAATGACCAGGACTTCAGTCCCATGCATCTCTACCATTCTGGCCTTGGTGTCATTTTATCCAATAGGCTACATTCCCAGGTATGATCTGTCTCCTTTGTGCTCTAATAGCCTGGCTTGTGTAGACCAGCCCACTGAATCAGTGAGCTGTAACTGTGGAGCGGATCTTTGATACAGAAAAGAATTTGCCCCACAAGTATTGCAATTTCTTAAGTTCCAAATATAGAATATTATCCTACCATAGTTAGATAATGGGTCACATGACTCATATATATGAGAGACAGTTACAATAGCTAAGCCATGTTTTTACATATACTGTACAGAAAATGAGCACTAGAAAAATGTGTTCCAATAGGAAAATTAAAAATGCAAACAAAATAGTCATTTAAATTAGCCATTGATATTGACTGTATGAAAATATTCATGGTGTTTGCGTTAAAATAATTCTGCACATATAATTTTTCCACAAGGTTAATGATAACAAATCGGCCATTTATCCATCACAGTTTTTCACACAAAAATGTACTTGTTATCACTTTGAGGAATCCAGATTCTTGGCATTAATTTGCTGAACTATCCTGCTAGCTCTATAATAAATCAGAATTTTCCATGCTTCATTAATGACCATGATCACAAATTATTTGTGGGGTTGATTTAGTTACTCAAGCAGCAGATGGTCAGAAATGATGTGATTGAGGATGTGACACTGCTCAGATAGCTCTGGTTGATCTTTCCTTGAATATGTTTTCCCAGAAATTCTCAATTGGACTAAAGGCATAAAACAGATTTTTGGCACAAAGGCTAAACCATTTATTGACAATGATTAACATATTAAGCTCTGGATAACGGGAGAGAAGACATGGGGAAACAGCTGCTCTGAGCATGAACTTTCTTGAGAGCAACCACATTGAGTTTCCCAATATGTCTTCACCTCTATAGGACTCACCTCCCATTGATTAGACAGTCTCCAGTGTATAATCAGAAAATTCAGAGATGGGTGTGTATGTCCAAAGAGCAGTATGCTTCTTCATTTCTTAGCGTTGCTTGCCCATGCTCAGATGACCTTCTACTGCCGTATCAGAAAAATGCTGAAAGCACCAACTTTTCAGCCACTAAAACAAGTCCCTAGAAGAATGCAAGAAAACTCTAGGGGAAATTCTGAAAGATACCAGGAAATGATCTGAGTTACTCACAAGGGCCCTGACCTCTGTTTGTTCCATGCCCTGCCTCTTCCTCTTGGGATGGTAAACTGGAGCCAGAGAGCAAGCAAAGAAAAATCTCTGGATTCTTTTTATAATAGGTGAGTGGTAGGACGGGTAAATAAGATGCCACTGGTCAAGTGGCCATTTTCACAACTGAGCCCTTGCTACTTGCCTATGCTCTCTCCAGGACCCTCTGCAGCTCCAGTAATGTAGCTCTTTGGAGATGTCTATACTGCAAAAAAAACAGGTGTGTTCTTAACTCGGGTTAGCTCACCTGCATTATTTATCTAACTGAGGTTACAAAACACAGCAATTCAGCTTTTAACTTGAGTTAGCAGCTTGAGTTGAAGGCTAAAGGGCAGCCTTGAGCTGGTAACCTGAGTTAAAAGCCAAGTTGCTGTGTCTTCACTGCTATTGTAACCCGAGTTAGCTAATGCAGATTAGCTAACCCAATTTAAGAACTCGCTTTTTTTTTTTCAGAATGGACATAACCCTAGACTGCAAGTACCTTCTATGCTGTGTTGACCCAATTCTGCTCTCAGTTACACCCATTCAACCTCAATGAGTTCAATGGGGTTGCACAAATGAAAGAGGGCAGAACATGCTGTTGGGGTGAAGGTATATTTCAAAGATAATATTTATCACATACAAGTTCTGAATCATTTAAATTTATACACAAGATTCTCTCACATACACAAAGCACTGCATTAACATGGAATTAAAGATGGTGAACCCCATTGATAAAGAACTCAAACCTTAAAAATATAGGAAATTCTGACTTAAGGTTCTTCCTTAAACTAGAAAAACATTTATTCTTTAACATGCAGCTAAAAAATGCACTCATTACTTAAAACACCAATACAACAACAACCCGCTAAAAAGGTAATTTTAGCCATGACCCTTTTGTATTCCATAGACTCATGTCATAAACATATTAAATAATAATTATGACATCTCAATATACTAATTTTTAAAAGATACATTAACTATTTCATAACACACTCAGAAAGGTGAACTCTCGCAAAGAAAGAAAGCAGTTTGGTGCGCATTCAATTTTATCAAGGATGTCCTCCAAGGAAAAATCAGCAACGCAACACATGCCAGCCTCTTCAACTCAACAGTACTGCCAGCAATGTTGTACGGCAACGAAACATGGGCACTGACAAAGACAGAGGAGCAGCAATTGTCTGTCACAGAGAGGGCAATGGAAAGAAGAATTCTGGGAATTTCAATCTGCGACCGAGTCCCCAATGAAGTGACAGCAGAGTGGAGTGCAGACGTCATTGTTGAGAGCAGGCATAGTAAAATGCGATGGGCCGGGCATATAGCAAGGCTCACTGACAATCAATGGACTGCAGCTGTCGCCGAGTGGTACCCATGGGAACTGAAATGACCACTCGGCCGACCTCCAAAGAGATGGGAAGATTTTATCGTGAAAAGACATGGCCACACATAGAGAAGGAAGGCCAGGATACAAGAAGAATGGAAGACGTGTTGTGATTGGCGCAATCTATATGAGGGCTAAAGGACTGATCGATCAAGGTGATAACACACTCTTACATATGAGTTATTTTCTGCCATGTATGTAGGTATAGCAATGTTACAACATTTGCATCTAGATTTCAGAGGTGCTACTGTCTGGTGTTTTAATAGTAAAGTAACTGGTGGTATATAGAAGGGAACACATACCGTGAACTATAAATTCCAGAATAATAGTGTCGACTACTTCATGTCATTTTTTTACAAGCATACATTCCTGAGTGCAAAAACTGATCTAGAATGGCTACAAGGCAATATTTCTTGGTGTACTGCAGTAATTGGGGCTAGAGGTTGTCCAAGACTCAGAGACAATATATGATATATTTTGACACTTAAACTCCTTGATAAAATAATGTAAGCCACACCATAGCTTTTGAAGATAATTTTAAATTCAGCATAATCACTTGCTGCATAACTATTGTTAGAGTAATATATCAGATACTTTCTTTAATTGTTCTTTGCTTTGTTTAAAATGTCACATATGAAGTTAGAGTCTATATTCTATTATTAGGTTTCAGAGTAGCAGCCGTGTTGCATCCGAAGAAGTGGGCTGTAGTCCACGAAAGCTTATGCTCTAATAAATTTGTTAGTCTCTAAGGTGCCACAAGTACTCCTGTTCATTCTATTATTAGTGTCTGCAACACGTGACCACCTGTCTATTTATGTTCCAGATAATCAATTCTCAAGTGTAAAGTTCTTTTATTGTTATCAAGTTACTTAAACCTGTTCTGTACTTTAAAAGTTAATATGTGAACATGATTATGTTTTCATAATAACTATACAAAATAAGCAATGTAACATACAAACTTTTCAAGCATGGTCAGAGTTAAAATTGTTATATTTTTTGTTTTTCACTTTTTAAAATTAATATCGGTGTGTTTTTAAACTACTACATAGAGTATGAAAGTTGAAGCTATTTCTACAGTCTGTGAAATAACCTTAACTCAGGGTTTATTGTATTTTTATTGTTTGTTTAGCAACCTTAACTCCATGTTACTGCAGCTTTTGATTTGATTTTGTCCATTTTTCATGAGGGTTTTATAAGTTAAACGAAACACAAATATGACAATGAATGCACATTTTGAGATCTTATTCAAACTTGTCAGTTTACTGATTGCTTTTTTTTTATTCATAATATTTCAATGTGTAAAGTAAAGCATGAGGACATATTACACAAAACTTTAATGTGAGAGGATACCAGGAAGCCAACAGAGCATGGATAGGGACATAAGATACTTTATCTGAACTCTAGTAATCCAGTGTGTGTGCATGGTCCCTGTAGCAAGGAGTTTGCTTGTCCTCACAACAAATCAGCCAGAGATGTCTTCTGAGTGCACTCACCAGTGCCTTTTATTTATAGACCGCTGCAAACTAGCAACCTGGGAGACAACTACAGTAGCTTCTCCAGCCAGCAGAGATGCGTAGCCCCTTGGCTCTTCCCTTTCCTTTCTCCTTCCCCCTCCTTACTGCCTTCCTGCCAGACCTATATAGCCCCCTGGCTAATGAGGCCCGCAGGTGCTTCCCTTCTAGCAGTTAGGCGTTGCCTACTCAGCCAGCCCCAATTAATGCTTCTTAATTGGAGCTGGGCTAACAGAGGGCTGGCTCAGGACCTTTGGTCCAGCACCCTGTTACACGCCTCCCCCCTTAAGAACAGCCAGGTCAGGCTGACCTCAGCCTCTTCACCCTCTGCCCGGGAGGCTCCTCTGGCAGGGCCGCCCAGAGGATTCAGGGGACCTGGGGCAAAGCAATTTTGGGTGCCCCTTCCATAAAAAAAAGTTGCAATACTATAGAATACTATATTCTCGTGGGGACTCCTGCGGGGCCCGGGGCCTGGGACAAATTGCCCCATTTACCCCCCCCCCACCCCCCCCCCCCCCGGGCAGCCTTGTCCTCTGGGGAAGTTCCCCGCTCTTGGTCAGGTGATCCCTGGCATCCTCTCCTGGGTTTTTTCCATTCCCCACCCACAAAACGTACATTACTTGGGGCGTGGCTGCCCCCATAGTTCCACCTCTGCCTGCAGGTCGTCACACCAGTTGCACCCCTGCAGGTGTCCCATCCTCTGTTCCCCCTTTACTTTTGGTAGGGGGTCAGGATCCATCCCACCGTCCTGTAGGACCCTCTGTGCCTCAGTTTCCCCCGACCACCCAGCAGGTTCTGGGTCCCTTCCATGGGGAGCGGTGTTGTGGAGTACTCCAATTGTCCAAGGGGCTCAGGCTGGCTGGCTCCCCCATACACCCTTCCCGCAGGTCTGCTTGATCTGGGCTCTGTTGTCTATGGTTCTCTTCTTTGCCATCCTCAGTTCCACCCCACCCTGGGCTTCTCGGTCTAGGGATATCTGCCCCCTCCTTCGGGGCACCTCTGCGCTTCTTTCTAAGTAGTGGGCCCCAGTCCTTACCTAGCACCACCGGGTATGATAGCCACTCTAGCACCTCAACCCGCTTCCATTTGAAGTGGCCCCTCACATTGAGGGGCACCTGGGCCCATGGATACACTCGAGGGCCATCCTTGCCCCCGCGATCAGCCAGTGTGGCTTCACCAGCCCCCTCCATACAGGCAAACAGCCTGACATGGTATCTATCAGGCCTGTTTGGGGGTTCCTCCCAATCCTTACTGGGATGGTGGACAGTTTCTGCCCCCCTTTTCGGCCCCCGCACTGAGTCCAGCCACAAAACTCAGCCCACCCACACTCCATATCAGGTCAGTCACGTTTTGTGTGTCTAGGTCTCCCACACTGCCAGCAAACAAACTTGGCAGGCCTCTCGGGTGCTCCTCGGGGCTCCCCCTTTCTCTCTAGGCCTTTCCCGGAAAAAGGTTCCGTCAGTTTCTTCCCTGACTCCTTGTCTTTCCGGGTTCGGTCCTCCCTCTGGGGACCCTCTGCCTTGATATATTCCTCGGTCAACCTGACCGCTGCCTTGACAGCAACAGGCTGGTGATGCCTCACCTAGATGCGTGTGTTCTCGGGGAGGCTCTGCAGCAATTGTTCTAGGACCAATGTGTCCATCATTTCTCCCACCGTGCGCATCTCTGGCCTCAGCCAGTGGGTGGCCCAGTCCATTAGTCTCTGAGTGTACGCCCTGGCCGCACCTCCACCGTCCATCAGGTCGCCTGGAACTTTTGGTGGTACCGCTCCGTCGACAGGCCCACCCAGTCTAGAATGGCCGCCCGCACCGCCTCATAGTTCTGGGCTTAATCGTCGCTCAAGGCCATATAGGCTGCTTGAGCCTCTCCCCTCAGGTATGGAGCCAGTTGGAGGGCCCAGGTTGCCCTCTCCCACCTGGTCCTGAGAAAGGCATCCAGATCACCAACCGAGCTCATTTAACAGAGTCTCCAGCCCGGCGGCTGGGTGCCATCCCTTCCTGTAGGGCTCACCACTCTTTGCAGGAGCTGTTGTTGCACGCCGGTCTGCTCCTGTATGAACTCTCGCAGACTCTGCTGTTGCTCTGCTTGCCAGGTCAGTAAGGCTTGTCTCTCAACCTGATGGGCCTGCTGCATCTGCTCTTGCTGTTTGACCAGCCATATCTCCTCCATATCCGGGCTGCCAACCACATTCGCTGGTTCTTGGATCCCAGACAAGCCTCCACGTGTAGCAAAGAGTTTGCTTGTCCTCACAACAAATCAGCCAGAGACCTCTTCTGAGTGCAATCACCAGTCCCTTCTATTTACAGTGTCAGCTCCCACTACCTTCTATTTATAGACCGCTGCAAACTAACAACCTGGGGGTTCTAGCTTCTCCAGCCAGCAGGGATGCACAGCCCAGCCCAGCCCAGCCCTTCCCTTCCCTTCCCTTCCCTTCTTCTTCTTCTTCCCTTCCCTTCCCTCCTCCCTTCCTGCTTGCCTGCCAGCCCGCCCTATATAGCCCCCTGTATAATGAGGCCCACAGGTGCTTCCCTTCTAGCATTTAGATGTGGCATACTCCTGGCCAGCACCCTGTTACAGTCCCATAATGATAGTAAAACAGAGCTGTTCTAAAATCTGGTGTGCAAGTACAGTTGAGGAATGATGGTAATAGAACTCATATGGAACCATCTGCATGTGTATAGTTCCAATATTATGTTGATAAGAGCGGTTGAGAAAACAGCTGCACATGCATAACCCAGATATTACAGTAAAATTAGGACTGATGTGAAAAGAGCTACTATTGTATGTTCCCCAGCATTATCTTAATGGTACAGTCTATGTAAATCAGTGGGCATGTATTCACAAAATGCTGGGGACTATATAAGCATAGCTGTTTCCACATCAGCTCTAGCCTGACCATAGCTAGCTAATCAGTGAACATTTCTAGTCCTAGTATTATGATAATGGGACAGCTAATGAGAATCCAGATGCACGTCTTTTATTTCCTGGACAAAACACCTTTAAATATTGGTAATGGAATGGTGAAACATATTACAAAATGTTGTAATTATTCAAAACAACAACAACAACAACCCACAGCCATGGAGTGACACCAAGTAATAACCTTACAATTATGATTAATTAATTTTAGTGCTTGTGGTCCAGATAAATAAAACTGATTTTTAAAGACACATTACATTTTTTTTCTTCATGTAAAAGGTGAGAAAGTGCACAGTTAAGGCATCCAAATAGCCTTAACTCTACCCTGTAGTGACAAAATGAAGAAAAAAAAATGTAATGTGTCTTTAAAAATCAGTTTTATTTATCTGGACCATAAGCACTAACATTAATTAATCATTAATCAAGGAGCCCAGTCCTTCCGTGTCAAGGCAGCTGTGTTCGAACAGCTCACCATGGTATTGCTGCTTTATCTTCACTGCAGGCTGAGGTAAGAGCGCAGAGAATGACTTTATAGTTCAGAGATATTGACATCCAGCGATTGGGTTCCAGTAAAAGTCTCTTTTTGCATAGCACCAGTCTCCCTAACACAGCCCCCTTCCTCATACACAGCCCTTATGTCTTTTAGGCCCATTCATGTTCCTGCTCTCTTCTGTTGACCAATTTTCACCCCATCCCCTTGCAGTCCCGCTTTCCTGTCATTTCCCCTGACACTGGAAAGCAGCATGATGGGTAACCTAGGGAAGCAGAAAGTGACTACGTGTGAGGATGGCACAGGAGTGAGCTGGGATATTAGCAGAGATAATCTTAACATACAGCACAAATCATACAATTCTGCATAATAGCAGATATTTAAATACACACACTACATTGCTTTGGGACTTTTTACAGTCACATGACAATCCAAAGCATGTGCTAAGATTAATACACTGCTAGACCTTTTTCATAAAGTTCACAAAGTAGCTGAGGCATGCCTTTTTTAAAGAATATGATCTATACTCCTTATCATGACTTATTTTGTTAATGAACTCAGGGCCATCTGAAGTATCATCACCACCAAAACAGCAAGCATTTCAATGAATAAAAAATGGACTAGAGTGAATATACTCATATGAAGAGACTTATTACTTAATAAATTTTGCATAGTGCATTTAGGCTGGAAGTTAATCATAAAAACTTGAACATTCATCAGTTATATCAAGCAGTACATAAAACAAGGCATATCCAGTTACTGTCCAGAAGATAAAAAATAATATTTCCACTATCAATCAAAACTAAAATATGTAGAATTTTAAACTCTTTTGGAATGGAGGCACTAATGTGATTTTTTTAAAAATTATCATAGAACCTCAAAATGTACAAAAATAATGTTCCTAGATGATTTTATACTATATCACATTTGCATGCTTGGATCTGAGAATATTTTAAAATGCTTTTAGATTGCAAAATATTTTGATAATTTTCAAAAACCAAGAGAGATCATTTTCCTTCTATGACTAATTATGTTGCAATGAAAGGAGAACAGAGAATATGCAGATTATTTTGTGAAGTCTAAATTAGTTGTTCTTATCCTCTGGTAAGAATTTGCAGCGTGAATGCTGAGAGGTACCAGATGGATTCACTCAGGTTTTACCAATTCGTTGAAATGTTGTTAGACATAGACCATGTAAAATCTGAGGCTGGAAGACTAATCTGTACTTGTGAAAGTGTGTATGAATTATTTAACAAGTGCAAAGCCATAGTTACATAAAACATAAGCTGGGGGGAAACAGTCAGACCTTTGAAAACAAATATTTAATACTATACAGCTATTTTAGGGCCATAATATTTTGTAGTAGTTGTTAAGTTTTTAACATGTATTTGGACTTTTCTTTGCAACATCTAGCATGGTGATTTGTAGCTTTTGCTCTCACTTTGATAACAGATTTTTCTGCAGCTATTTGGTTCAGCATTATAAGCACGTCAATGCATATTTCTAACATTGGTGGAAAATCAAATGAGTTATCCCTTCAAACATTTTTGGTTACTGAATACACATTTTCATTGCTCCTTCCTCTTCATTTCTAAAAATGGGTACAAATCAAAGTCTAGTACCCACCATCTAACAACTATAACAGATTTTGCTTTCTCACCAAGAGAATACAAATAGCATTCATTACTTATTCTAGCTAGTGTGCATGCAGTATACACATTGGAACACACAACTAGGTTTTTCTCTTACTATTTGATTTCCTTTGTCAGTCTTTCTGGGGGGATATGCTGCATCAAGGTGTAGTGCTCTTAGGCCTGGTCTACACTGTGGGATGAGGTCGAATTTAGCTGCGTTACGTTGATTTAAAAACGACCGTGTCCACACAACAAACCCCGTTCCGTCGACTTAAAGGGCTCTTAAAATCGACTTCTGTACTCCTCCCCGGTGAGGGGAGTAGCACTAAAATTGACTTTGCTGGGTCGAATTTGGGATAGTGCGGATGCAAATCGATGGTATTGGCCCCCGGGAACAATCCCAGAGTGCTCCATTGTGACCACTCTGGACAGCACTTTGAACTCCGATGCACTAGCCAGGTACACAGGAAAAGCCACAGGAACTTTTGAATTTCATTTCCTGTTTGGTCAGCGTGGCGAACTCAGCAGCACAGGTGACCATGCAGTCCCCCCAGAATTGTAGAGCATAGAATGTTTCTATGCTCCCCCCACATCTCCCTACCTGAGGTTATTGCAGATTAGAAGGCGAAAAATACGCACTGGCGATGACATGTTTTCTGAGCTCATGCAGTCCTTCTGCACTGATAGGGCACAGCTTAATGCATGGAGGCATTCAGTGGCAGAGGCCAAGAAAGAATTAAGTGAGCGTGAAGAGCGGAGGCAGGACGTGATTCTGAGGCTAATGGGGGAGCAAACGGACATGATGAAGCATCTGTTGGAGCTGTAGGAAAGCCAACAAGAGCACAGACTCCTGCTGCATCCACTGTATATCTGCCTATGCTCCTCCCCATGTCATGTTCCATAGCCTCCTCACCCAGATGCCCAAGAACGCGGTGGCGGGGGGAAGGAGGAGGATCCGGGCACCCAGCCACTCCAGAGGATGGTCCAAGCAACAGAAGGCTGTCATTCAAACAGTTTGATTTTTAGTGTGGCTACAATAAGCAATGTGGCCTTGTCCTTCCCTCCTCCCCCACCCCACCCGGGCTACCTTGTTCGTTATCTCTCTTTTTTTAAAATTAATAAAGAAAGAATGCATGGTTTCAAAACAATAGTTAATTTATTTCAAAGCGGGGAGGGTGGTTGGCTTACAGGGAATTAAAATCAACAAAGGGGGTGGATTTGCATCAAGGAGAAACACACACAACTGTCACACTGAAGCCTGGCCAGTCATGAAACTGGTTTTCAAAGCCTCTCTGATGCGCAGCGTGCCCTGCTGTGCTCTTCTAAACACCCTGGTGTCTGGCACGAAACAAATATCTGCCATTGCTCTCACGGAGGGAGGGGAGGCTGACGACATGTACCCAAAACCACTCACGACAATGTTTTTGCCCCATCAGGCATTGGGAGCTTAACCCAGAATTCCAATGGGCGGTGGAGACTATGGGAACTGTGGGATAGCTACCCACAGTGCACTGCTCCGTAAGTCGATGCTAGCCACGGTAGTGAGGACGCACTCTGCTGACTTAATGCGCTTAGTGTGGACATACGCAATTGACTGTATAAAATCGATTTCTAAAAATCAACTTCTATAAAATTGACCTACTTTCATAGTGTAGACATTCCCTTAAAGTGATCAGGTCTTGGAGCAATGCTCTAAGACCTCAATGCAATGTGCCTCTACCTTCAATCTCCAGAGACTACCTCTCCTTCGCCTATCTTCCCTTTTCTCTGCCAAACATCAAGAATCTATCCTAGTCACCTACTGTCTCATTTCCTCCTGCAGAGGCCCCATCTCATGATTGTAGCTTGTCTGCTAACATAGCAATAACTGGAAGCTTAGATAACAGCATAACCACAGGCACATATACCAATGTATGGAATGAACTTATGAGATAGAGGTAGACAAACAGAGTTTCTAAAAAGTTAGAAAAACCCACAATCAATATGATCTTTCAACAGAAACTAAAACAGCGCTAAAACTTGCACACTTGTACAGGCTAGCCTGATTGCAGCCAGTCTGTTGAATTCAGAATAACCCAAAACCCCTGTGCATTACAAGAGTTACAAATAAGAAATGAAGATGGCTGAAGGAAGCTTTCAAAACCAGGCATCAAAAATTAATCATCTTATTCCTGAGACAGAACAAATCTAGTCTTGCACAGTTTTCAAGGTGGCAAAGGGAAATGACAAAAGGATCAATTGAGATCAACGCCAGAGTTCCTAATTGATGAAGTGGTAAAGACAAGGCTGAGATCAATAGGAGACAAGGTACAGTCTCCATGCTTGAGCCCATAAGCAAAGTAATGTTTCCAGACTTAGATTTACCAGAATTTGGAAACAGAGCTACTGAAGCAAAGTGCAGACAAGACAAATACTGGCACTGGGAGCCAATACAAGTACTTCAAGATACTTTATTAACATGAATTATTTATGGAGTACAAAAAAGTGCGTGTATGAAGACAAGGTCCTTGTTCAAAGAGACTTGAATCTAATAGATGAAGATGTCAAGAGAGGATAGACAGAAGGGGTTGCACCACATAGCAAGTATGCTTGGTATGCTCTTTGGCCCTGATCCAGGAAAGCATCCAAATCCAGGAAGGGCACTTAAGCATGCGTTAAGTCCTATTGAATGGTGGTCTGAATCTAGTACTACATTAGCTATATTTCCTTCTCACGCCTCGTAAGCTCTCTCGCCTACCTTTAATTTTTTTTTTACCAATTTTACTAAGTTAGCTTGAAGGCAGGTGGCCTAACACCATTTGTATCTTAAATAATGGTGATAGCAATAGTGGCGATGGCTGGAATGATTTCTGAACTAAAAAAAATAAAAGTCAAAACCATTGCTCTTACCCAAATCAATGGGATGCTGTAATCAACACACTTAGAGCTGAATCTTTCTCTTGATTATAATGGTGTAAATCTAGAATATCTTCATTGCAGTCAAGAAATTAACAAACTTTCACCAAAACAATTTAGAGTAGAATCTGGCTCTTACACTTAGTATTAAATATACAGTGCTACCAGTTTCATGTAATACACCACACAGCATGGATTCTATGATTCTAATACTTTTAAGTTATGTATGTTATGACCTGGTTTTCAGAGGAACCCGTAGCTTCCATTAAAGTAAACTGGATTTATGGATACTCAGAACCTCTGAAAATCAAGCTAAAGCAGCTAACTAGAACTAATTGTTGTTATGGTTACTTTTTACTGATTAAGACTTTTGGGGTGTACGGTAGGAGCATGTCTTTTCAAGACATTACAACACCTTTTATTGTAATAGTAATTGTAGCTGTGGGAATAATGGATTTTTCTGTTCTCTGGCAATTCAAAAAAACGTTTTGTATCAGACCAATTTATTTATTTAATTAATGTATTTATTTGTGTCAAATCACAAAGGACTTTTTTGTTATTTCAGGTTGAATGAAACATTTTGTTCAACCCAAAATGATATGTTTTGTTTGATTCTGAGCATTTTAAAATGTTTTCAATTGTTTTTCTGAATTATATTTTTTTAGGGAGCTTTTCAGCCAAAATAATACGGCAAAAGAGACACACATTTGCAAAATGTTTTGGTGTTGCCAAATCTTCCTTGACTGATCCATTAAAGAAACTTACCTTTGAAAACATGACTACTATGTTTCAAAGTTATCTAAAGTTTAACCAGGAGTATAGTATTGTTTAGTACACAGGTCCAGATTCAGCAAAATACTTCAGCACGTGACCAACATTAAGCATGTAGATAGTCCTATTGAAGTCAAAGGGATTTTTTATGTCACAGATCAGATTAAAGCATAGGCACTATAGGCCCACGCCTAGGCTCCAGCTCTTGGAGTCATGTGACTACATCAGACTCACAGCTTTTACTTAAAACAAACCAAAAAAAATACGCGTACCTACCTTTTGTAACTGTTGTTCTTCGAGATGTGTTGCTCATGTCCATTCCATTTTTTTGAGTTTTTGGAGATTTTTGCCTTAGCAATATCTATAGGGTCTGCTGCGGCGTCCCCTTGAGTGTCGCACTCATGCCTCAGTATATAAGGCGCCACCGACTCAACGCTTTCTCAGTTCCTTCTTGCCGACAGAGGGGCAGCAGGGAGGGCAATGGAATGGACATGAGCAACACATCTCCAAGAACAACAGTTATGAAAGGTAGGTAACAGTTTTTTCTTCTTCGAGTGCTTGCTCGTGTCGATTCCATTCTAGATGACTCACAAGCAGTGCCCTCAGAGGCAGGCTTGGAGTTCACAGTCTTGCAGCTTGCAATACTGCTCTACCGAAACTTAGGGGGTCTGACCACAGTGGTACCCCTGAGTAGCTCTGGAGTGGGCATGTGGCCTAACACAGGTCCTTTGCCCGAAGCCCCCTTTCCCCCTTTACCAATGGTGCCAGTGCCCTTCAACTTCAGCCGCTTCTTAGGTACTGGCGAGGGGGAATGGTGCCAGATGGATTCCGGTGCTGGCAGTGCGTTGCCAAAGTGCCAGGCATGGAGTCCGATCGAGAGGGTTCCAAGGCAGGACAAAGCCCAGCCTCCATGATAACATGATGCAATTCATATCATGTATGACGCAATACCAGCTTCAGATTGCATCATTCATTGTTTTGCCTAAAAAGCAAGTACTGTCCAAACCCAGTCATAGATTTATTCATAGATCCAGTCAAAGATGTATTTTAGTCATTTCTGGTTTAAATTGAGATCCCTTCCCTTTATAACTCACTTATCCTCCGCCATTCCCAAGTCAAGGGTCGTATATACTGACCCAATAGCATATCTTGAAAACTAGAGCCAATCAACAATTTTAAGCATCACTTTCATTCTCAGTGACCCAGAATTAGTTTGACTACATTTATTTCAGAAGCATTTTGGCTGTAGAGCAGTGTAAGCTAAAGATGTTAATAAAATAAGTTAAAAATCAGGCAACAAAATAAACTGTCAGAAGCCTAATTTAGGTAACTGTCAATCTTGGGACAATTCACAATTATTTTTATGAAAATCTACAGCAAGGATTTAAGTCTGTACCTAAATCTGCTGCTATTTACACCAGAGTAATATTGTTGACTTATTAGAGCTATTCCTGACTTATATTAGTGTAAGTGAGAGCAGAACTGGGCCTTGTCTTTGAGTTGCAATGTTTCTTGAAAGTTGCACCACTCAGACTTGTGAATACCACTGCTCTTTTTGCCAAATCCCCTGAGCATATTCTAGTCTTTTTTTTTTTCCTTTTAAATTTCTCCCATTTGTGATCCTTCCATTCTTTGCAGCTGGTCTATGTGGGAGTTTGCCTATAGACAAGTAGCATTTCAGCCATGGGGAAGAAAAGTTCTTAAAGAACAATCCTACAAGACTCAAATGAGTAGAAAATCTTCAGAGGAAATAAATTATGGAGGGGAAAAAAAGGAAACTCTATTCCAAAGTCCATATTAGTTCTATATCTCAATTCTTCCAGAACTATATTAAACAGCCAAACTCATTTTAATCTTTGTAAGCATATTATCTATTTAATAAAATATAAGGTAGTTACTCTTTTAATGCTCCAGTTCTTATGTAGTTACTTTGGTAGTGACAGTGTACAATTATACCATCTAATAGTTCATAGCTAAATGCAGAAGGGTGGGCACATGGTATTTAAATTAAAAATTAAACTAGAAGGGGAGGCTCACTAAATTCTATTCAGATTCTTGAAGTTTGATGTTATTAAAAATGGAAAACGTATTCTTCCTGCTGCCCTTCTGAAATTCAATTTGAAATAAGAAGCATTCTTCAGTATCTGCAACATTTCTAATTTGTGTTCCTCTGGTGTTCAGCAAAAATCCATAATTATCCTGAGGAAGTCCAATTTTATGTTTAAATAAAAAAAAGAAAGAAAAGAAAATAACACCAGCAGTGGGGGTTGGGAGAGGTTCAAACAAACAAGCAAGCAAGCAAACAAGCAGACAATTTTTCTTTAAAGGAAACAGCAATGGAATTCACTGTGAATTACAATGTATATCACTTGATAATACTCTTTAGCACTGTAGTAAAGCAGCTTTTTGGGGAGTTGGGGGGCTGTTTGACATGGAGCACAGGGATGCAAACAATAAATGAGACAGTTAAGAATGTTATGTTTTCCACATTTTTTTGTTTATTCCTTTTCTAATAAGTGATTTCTGTTCACCATTTTGCAGCAAACATTAAAATAAAGTATACAAATGGAAACTAAAACCTGGAATCCCTATCTATGCCAGGCCCAGCTTTGCTGCTCAGAAACACTGCTGCAATTCTGAATGCATCTTGTAATCAGGTATCATATTCTGTCCTCAATTACTCCTGTGTAACACCACCAGGCAAAAATCTGCTCTCTCTCTGTATAAATCAAGAGTAAGGCCATGTCTATATGTACTGTACAGTGCTGCAGTGGCACTGCAGCGCGTGTGGTGAAGATGCTCTATCCCGACAGAAGAGAGCTCTCCCGTTGGCATAAAAAACCTACCCCCATGAGTGGCAGAAGCTATGCTGGCTGGATCAGCTCTCTTGCTGACATAGTGCTGTGCACCCAAGTATTTATGCTGGCATAATTTATGTTGCACAGGGGGGTGGTTTATTCACATCTGAGCAACATAAATTATGACAGCATAGGCTGTAGCGTAGACATAGCTTGGAGGAGAAGGGAATAGCAATGTGCTTTTACTAGTTCCACAAAGCTTTTCTTGCCAACTGACTCTTACTAAATTTGTGTGCAGTGTAGTTGTAGCTGTGTCGGTCCCAGGATAGTATAGAGACAAGGTGGGTGAGGTAATATCTTTTACTGGACCAACTTCTGTTAGTGAGAGAGACAAGCTTTTGAGCCACACAGACCTGAAGAAGAGCTCTCTGTGTGGCACGAAAGCATGTCTCTCTCTCACCACATAACTTAGTCTAATAAAAGATATTACCTCACCCACCTTGTCTCTCTCACTAAATGTGGCATTTAAAAAACTAGGAAAAGTTAGAAAGGACAAGTCTCTATGCCTAGCATCAATGTTTAAAGCACTGGTTATACTACATGTCCTATTAGAGTCCCAAAAGAACAGACTACTGTCTCACTACAAAGTCCTGTAGATCTGTGAACATGATGGGAATGATTTTGCTTCCACTGCAGTCAATGGTATGAAATGCCAATTCTCTTCAGCGGGTGCTGGATCAACCCCCAAAAATGGTTTTCTTCTCAGTTCCCCCAATTAATTTTCATGCTTTTTAAATGAATGCCTCTTGTTATAGTTTATATGATTTGCTGGACATTTGTACTACTTAAAATTGCATCTCTTTTCTTTGCAGTCATAGTTTGCCTCTTTTCCTGATTCAGCAATGGAATCCACACTGGCAAATCTTTCTGCCCCCGCAGTTTACCATTTAAAGTCCTATTGACTTGAGTGGGGTTCTGCGTGGGCATTAGGGTACATCCATGCAGATCCCTTTGAAGGATGGGGGTCATTGTTGGTATATTTACATTTTTGTTTAGAGAAGATAAAAGTGCTGAATAACAGATGTTGAATGATAAAGCACCTAAATATCCATAAATAAAAAACCAGGATGCTATCAGAGCTCCTGTGAAAACAAAATCAGCCCAAAAAAGAAAAATCTTTGTTTTGATATCAGTATTCTGACAAAATAGCCATCCCCCTTTGTTTTCAACAGAGCAGCAGGTTTTTATTCATGATATATTGTTAAGGGATTGTAGATTGCCTAAGATGAAGGGGTTTTTTGTATTTCATATCACAGTCCAGGTGGCCTCTTAGCAGCAAGTTGGCTCAAAGCATACTTTCCAATCTCAAATCATTCTCTCTGTGCTACTGTGGCATGCAAACAAGCCCTGCCATCCTATTCCAACTCTATCAACTAGCATCTTTCAATCAACAAATTGCACTTTGGCATGAACAGAAGGTTTAGGATGGGCTTCTGCCACCCTCCCAGTCACCGACTAAATAGCTATGAACATATGCAGAGAGTGTGTTGTTCATTTTTAGGGCCTTATGATGGCACATTTAATTGTCCTAAAAGTGCAACTGATGGAAAGTGAGTTACTGATTGAATAGGCAATGCAACAGATGTACAAGGTCATTCAACAAGGACTACTCATTACTTCAAATTACTACCCGTGAGGAGAAACTATGGTGTATGCCAGTCTGGAACTCTTTCACTGACACCTCATCTTTCAGTTTCATCCCAAAGGCCACCTTTGTCTTTTTACTGATAGCATCGCCCAATTAGAACCTGTTACCTAAAATTACAAGAACTCCATTGTCATTTTAAATAGAATTTAGATAGGCAAAGTATAGTAACACTCCTTGAGATCATATTAAGCAGAAGGCTGGCTGCCAGAAGATCTATAAAATATCTTTGTATGGACATAGACCAGCATTTCCCACCATTTGATATAAAACAGTAAAGACTAAATACCCAGTCTAGTTTCAGCCCAAATCAGTGCTGTATGTTCATTTATCAGGACATGTACATTCTTAACTTTTCACTGAATGATAGTCTGACAAAGAGCTGGTCAAATAATGAAAAACTATGTTTGCTAATAACGTGATCAAAGATTTACAGGGGGCCAAAGCCACCAAACTACTTGCCAACTGTTATTCAGCCATTGTGACAAAATGGCAGAGCTTAGGCCATGGCAATAAGAAGTATTCTGCTATTTCATGCTTGAAGCCAGACCAGCAGCAGTTCCAATCAAGCGAATAGAGGCTTGTGAATGGCTCTGATGGAGAAGACGACAGTACGGCCAAAAATAGAAGGGACTTGCAGAGAGAAATGCAAGGCATAAGTAAAGCTCAGGAGAAAATTTAGGCTGAGGTTGTTTATGTTTCATTATTTAATTTACCAAGATGCAAACCCCAAGAAGCAGGGAAGCTTTAGACACTAACCCCTTATTGTTTGTGCTGCAATATGGCATAGAAGTCCTGATCAGGGATTAGGGCACCATTGTGCTATGTATAACAAAAAGATGGTGCTTGAGCCAAATTACTCACAGTGGGTACTTACTAAGTTGCACACAGCAGGTATACTGTGCAAGGAGAATTTAGGATTTCTGCCCACTCACAGCTTGCTATAGAGCAGGTTACATAATGAAAAAATATCATTCACCTGAGATGTCACCACTTGCAAAAAAACCTCAAGGGTGAAGTAAAGTGGAACCAGAGAAGGAAAGCTGGAGATTGGGAGCCATACAGTTATTTGCAAATGACTTACATGAAGAAAAACAAACATTTGTAAGATATAATTCAAAATGAGCAATTCAACCACCTCTATTTTGAAATATAGTCTAGTAGCTTTCAAAACATCCTCATTAATTGTACTGAAAAACATGAAAAAACAAACTGGCTTTGTCTTTAAAATACAAAAGAGGAAATGTAAAGAAAAAAAAAAGGTTTACTAGGTATATTAAATAATATGACTGATACCATTTATCCCACATGTAATATCGCGCCCAGTAATTATGAAGAGTGAAATAAATTTCTCTTACCATTTTCTTGTCATCTTGTTTCATAAGATCATGCATTAATTATATTTATATAAAAGTGGTCACATATAAATGTCAAGATAAAAATGTTATCTACACACTCAAAATGTTGAGACAACACGATTGTTTAACAAACTATTTTTTATTCATACACTGTATACATCACTATACTGGCCTGCTTATGCTACATAAAGTATCCCGGAGCCTTGAATTACATCAATCAGCAGACACACTACAAGCTTTATTGCTTTTTAAAAAGGCACAAAAAGTATAAGTATCCCATGAATCACATGGCTGTCGTAAGCGATCTTGAGTTAATGTGTTGTAGTTGTCTTCTCTTATTTTCATTTTCTTCTTTCTCCTTCATTTTTACCACTGCTTTTCTCGGTCTTGCAATATTTAGCTTGTTTAATGAACAAAATATTCATTTTGATTTGATAAGTTTTTCCACACATCGTTACTTTTAAAATGCCAAATTAAATCCATCATATTTAGACCTGAATATAAGGCCTAACCAGTTCCTGTTAAAATCAGTGGAAAATGTCCTATTGACTTAAATATGAGTTAGATTAGGCTAGTAATAATGCATAGTATTAGGGCTTGCTCCTGTAATTAGCGCCCCTTCAATAGACATACTGTTTGACTCGCGGCCCAATTATGTGCAGCTCATTGCAGGATTAAGACTTTGTTATTTAAAGATATATCCAGACCAAGAAGAGATTTCTTACATTAGTGGCTGTCTGAAGGTACTGTAGGAGGAAATCTGTTGAACTAGGTCAGTTTGGAGGCCTATCAACCTTGAGGGTTTCTTTACAAATGGAGATATACCTATCTCATAGACCTGGAAGGGACCTTGAAAGGTCATTGAGTCCAGCCCCCTGCCTTTACTAGCAGGACTAAGTACTAATTTTTGCCCCAGATCCCTAAGTGGCCCCCTCAAGGATTGAACTCACAACTGTGGGTTTAGCAGGCCAATGCTCAAACCACTAAGCTATCCGTCCCCCCAATATTGTAAAACATTGAAAGTACAGTATTTTTAAGGTATTCATGAACTTTACATTTGTGCTCTTTACCACATTACAGAAAAATACTAAGTACTAAACTATTTCCTAAATGAAAACAAACCAGTCAAATCATACCTAAAACAATGAAATAGGCTAGTGATTTCATTCCAATTCCTGGTAGGTAGGTAGGTTTCCCCATCAGGTACCACAAGTATAATTAGCACCCTTGTTGGCAGTCTCAACAGACGTGCTAAGGACTGAGTGGGCACAAAGTGAATTATCCTCTCCCTCCCCTGAAGTAGTCAGAGTCAAGACACATTGATCAGGCAAGGTCAGAAAAGCTCAGATTGCTGTTGTCTGTGCTGTTCTTGTTCTCTCCATTAATAGTGGCTGCAGCCTTAAATACTGTCAACCTGCAACCTTTCAAAAGCACTATATTCGCTAAAACAAATTTTACAAAGATAAACATTCTTATATAAACAGTTTATCAAATGAGGTGGGTAATGGATGCATTATTTCCACCATTATTGATCACCCTTCATATTACCTTTGAATTTCCACTTTGCTCTGCCAATTCTGAGTTATAAAGACATCAATAACTCAAGTAAAATAAATAATGTATTAACAGTCAGTCCACTGGATATCTTTAAGCATACGGTGGTGGTCGAGGGCTTTCACAGAGTTCACTTTACTATTGCAATGGCATTATCAATATCAAATTATTCTTTGATTAATATAGCCATTTCTTCTATTTGAAATGTTATGTGCAAGTTCTTACACTAGCTGAAATTTTGGTTGCTTAAAAAGACGCTATTCATTCAGAATGGGGAATACTGCTAATAGTGCCACACATGCCTAGGCAATTCATAACTTTTAAATCAACAGCCACTGAATGAGCATTAATATGGCATCCATCACTAGAACATCCAGGGAAAACGTGATGTGGCTTAGAATGCAATCAATATTGCCAAAGTTTAGGAAGTAAAAATATCCATGATTCTTTATATCAATGCGACTTCACAGGACAGAGATGGATAAACCTTGCCAAAAGGCTCAATATTAGGGGTACTGGAACAAGCACTTCACAAAAAACTGTACTTCAGACTTAGGTTAAGTTCTTTTGATAAAATGTTAAAAGCCTTTTTGCTTAGGGCCATCTCAATAATGTCACGAAAATGTTAGTGAAAGTTAAGGAAGAAGACTTTGTGATACCAAGAGTGAATGAAGTGATGACAATGCAAATTTATGGAATATTATGATTAGGACAAAATGATTTGGATGAAGCATTGGGCTGCTGAAACCATGCCAGTGTAATTCTAGAGACATGTATGTGAGAGTCTATAGCCTTATGCCAACCTTTTTACAAGACTATGATAAATTTTGTACAAAGTATGCCTTGTGAGGTATCATTTGAAAACTTGTAGTTTACTGGTCATTCCTGTCCTGGTAAAATATGTGCGGCAACTATGTATGTAAAGTTATAAGATTCTACCATATGACATTAGTGAGGCGTGCTCCAAGTTTAGAAAAGCAGACAAAAACCAGTTCCCTAGAGAAAAAAAAGGCTAGCTAGCACTTCAGCCAGGTGTTAACATAATCATGGACTATCACCTGGTTAAGAGGCCATTTTTTGGCAGGAAGAAGGGTCTTAGTGAGAAATTTACATCTTGGCAATGGAACAGCTGGAAATTCCCCAAAAGTGAGACGAGAGGACACAGATCATCTCTCCCTTCATCTCTACTCATGGCATCAAGGACACTTGAAAGACAAAGGCAGCATCATTAGACTAGGGAGTGATGTGTGCTGAAAGATTCAGCCAGTAAGACTGCTAGAACATGTGGTGAGAGAGATCCTTTGCTCTGACTTCACGTTAGATTGTTAAGTTAGGTATTAGTTTGCGTTTTACTTTTTATTTTCTTGTAACCAAATTCTGACTGTTCTCACTCATTATTTGTAATCCTTTAAAACCTTTGTGTAGTTAATACACTTGTTTTATTGTTTTATCTAAGCCAGTGTGTTTGGACTCAAGTGTTTGGGTAGCTCCATTTGAGATAACACGGTTTGTGCATATGGTTTTCTATTAATAAAATGACAGCATTAATATGAGCTTGTATTGTCCAGGAGGATGCTGGGCAGTACAAGACGAATATTTCTGGGGGAAAGTCTGGAAAGGGAATTTGCTGGTATCATTCTGCAGTGTAATTCAAGGGTGGCAGGCTGACTGGCTGAAGCCCTCTTTCAGTATAGCTGGGGGGTATGTTACATGCTGAAGGCTGTGTGTGAGCAGGCCAGGAGTGGTTGATCTCACAGCAAAGCAGTGTAAAAGGCACCCCAGGTTGGAGAATTGAGGGGACGCCACTGTCCAACTGTCCAGATTGTACCCTGGCTAATGTCACAACTTAAAAGGCTGGAACCAGAGCAGCCATGTCAGCGCCAGGTAACTGTCCCTTATTCCACCCACCCAATACACCCCTTAAAAAAACCTTATGGGATTTGTATATATATGCAGCCTATGGTGACATAACAACAAGAGTCCAAAATTACCAGCTCTATTTTGGCCCCATCTACAGTAGGGCTAAAACGCTGTTTACCAAGCTCTTTTAAAAGATTTTTAAAAAGCCCCTCTCACTGTATTACCTGGGCCTTCTTTACAGATATTTTTCATGCACAGGAATGCCCCCCGTGATAACACAGCTCCTCATCCGCCTCTTCTTTGGAACCCACTTCAGCGACCCTGCATATTACGAAACTGCATACCAGAAAGGAGTGATGGGGTTTGCAACAAGTTCTGAAGGTGACAGTGCTTGGGCTCAGCCTGATTAAAGCAATCTGTGGCAGGACAAGACAAATATGTGGTATATATTACAGAAAATAGTAATGTAAAAAGCAGGTAGGGTGAATTAATTCAAACTTTCAGATACAAAAGTTGGCAACGGAGGAAGAGAAATTAAGAATACATAAGGCAGAAAAGATCTTTTAAGACTAGGTTGTTAAGAGATAAAGAATCTGAGGCAGAGAGATACATGAGGGCAACTCCAGCTATTAACAGATGCAAAGAAGAATCTCTGACGGTTTTGTGTGAAAGGATATAGAAGGGAAGTCCTATAAAAATGGTGGCAGTATGAAGGAAAGCAGAGATAAGATCGTTAAGATAGACCGATTAAAGTCCATAGAGTTTTTCAAAAATAAGGATAGGAATTCCGACGTGCATCCTCATATGACTGGGGAGAAGATGGGAGTGGTTTTGGGATGGGAGTGATATCCCTTGTGCATGTTGGGAGATAGACAGCAGCATTCCATGCATGCTGGAATCTGGAAGAATTGAGGCAAACAATTTCTTCCTCTTTATCCTGCAGGTACTTGAAGAGCCTCTTTCCATCTCGTGAAGTTTCAGTGTTGTGAATATAGTGAATACATACATTAAATGGCTAACATTGTCATGGCCATTTTAGCTTTGAAGGTGGTCCATTGGAAATTGTGTTCTGGAGCTTTCCCCATATTTATAGTCCAGGGTGCACCACACTCTGGAAATCCTCCAGCTTTCAGAAGGCTGGTAAATCTGGGGCATAAATACCAATGAACCTCCACAATGCAGCAGCCTCACATCTGGTTCAAAGTCTCTCCTACTTACACTTTCCTCTTCAAACTCAGTTCCTGATCAGTTCTGTACAGCCCCCGCTCTGAGATACCAAGCTCCTCTCATATTCCTTCTCCCAATTTGCTGAATTCAAAGTCTAGCTACTGGGAAAAGATCAAGAATTGTAATTAACTATGCTTCTAATATGTGTTACATGCCTTCTTTCTACATCTGCTGTGATGTGAAGTATAAAGAATTTTTTCAGCTGGTTTGTTGATGGAATATACTAAGATGCTGAAAATCTAATTGAGATGTTACTGATATCTCTAAGACTGATACAATTAACTTCTCAGTAAAAAGGACGCATTGCAAAACCCTAAGGAAGTAAAAAAATCAAGTCAATTCTGAGTTGATTCAGCACTGATGCATTTAGCCCACTGCCTCAAAAAGATAAGTAGTAAACCATTTCAAAAATTACTAAAGCAATAAAACAAACAAAGAAATAAATAAACCCCAACCACCTTAAAATTGACATTTCCGAAGTGATGAATCTTGGATTAAATCATGTGAAATGTCAAAATGAAGAGAGAAAAAAATCAATAGCTGTACTGATGCAGCAATGTGAGGTCAATCATTTTGTGCTGCAGTGACAGACCACCCATGTCTTTTTAAAGGCAATATTTTAAAAATGTGAAATACTGTACCTGAAAGGCACTGGAGATTCATCTTGCAGACTGAATCGCCTTTTCACAAGAGAATTATTAATTAATTTTGGAGTGCAACAACAGCCTGGTAAACCAACATGTTTCAGGCATCCTAATAATTGATTCACCAAACTCATCCTGGTAATTTCACCTTCTACAAACTCTAAATGATACATTGTGGTGGCTTCTTCTTAAGATTGCAAATTATAGCAGGGTTGGGTTGTGGTGGGAGGTGGGGATGAAAATGAACCCAAAGCTTGGGCCCTAATCCTGCAAACTTGTTTTGTGCTATCAGACCTTTATCCTTATGTCAAATTCAATAGCCTCAAAATTAGTGGAAATGTGAGAAAAAAGGGTCAGAAGTTGAGCCAACAAACCTTCTCTACGACCAGGGAGAAGAGTTATTGAATGAATTCTTTTGGAGATTATTCACATAAGGGAAAAAGTGGTGTTATGGAGAGGTACATAGTATAATGTTTTCCATGTCAACTAACTTATTACTATTTTTTATTTATTTTAGCAAGATCTCAAGTTAAAATATATTCTGGGCAGGAAGCAATAGCATTCAGTGATTAATCATTTTTTTTGTCAAGTAATATTTTCATTTGAGAGAAAAGCAGAAGTTCACTGGAACTGTAGAACTTCTGCAGAGTTGTTAGTGATCACAACGGATGATAGGGCAGAGAAAAACATTCTCCTCTTTGTATTTGATAAGTGGAGAAGGTTGTTTCTTTGAAAAAGCGGATGCTTGAGCCAATATCAGGGCTCATTCACTCTAAATAAAAATGGCATTAACTCACTATCCTATTCCTAAACCTATCTAGTCCCGCTGTATAATAAAATGTATTTCACACTGTCAGTATATAGATTGCTGCTTCACAGTTTTAAGGGGGTGTCCAAAATGAAGATGTAGCTACACTGAAAAATGCAATAGTACTAGTACAAGAAAGCTGCTCTGTGAGGTTTTCCCTTTAAGGTTAGGCACTGTATTTATTAGTTATATCTTCTATTGCTGTTTGTAGAGAAAATATAAAAAACACACTATGAAGAATATCAATGCATCATATCAGAAGTTGTTTTCATTTTAGGACTTTATTTACAGCTAGAAAAAATCATCCAGCTTTTGAAATGAGATTTTTTTCACTCCACCACCCACTCCAAAACCAGCACCAGTGCAATCGTGGTGTTGAACACAAGTCAATTCATTCTATAATGGTAGAGCAGACTACAGCACTTCAAAGTATGACTGATAGACTGTTGCTTTCCCAAATCTGGTGGGAATCTTATTCAACTGAATGTGGTCAATAAATGTAAAATGAGATAACATTTATTATCTTTGAAGAGCTGCTAGATCAATATTTTCTTTCAAAATATCTTGGCTATGGCAATTGATTCACAAACATGAATTTAAAAAACACCATTAGCAAATAACTAGTGATGTGGATGTGAATTGATTTCCTCAAAACAATTTTAATTCAGGAATTGGGCTTGGGGTATAAAGCCAGTGTAAAAGAAAACTGTGTAGGGTATGTAATGTTGCAGGTAAGGCATGATTCAGCAGCTGCATTTACACAAACACAGGAAATCAGAGAATCATGAAATCATTGAAAAAATGCTGCCCTCTGACAGCTCACAGAAATACATTTTGGGTTCTTTTTATTTACTTTTAGGTTTTTGAAGTTTTAGGGGACACATAGTTCATGTTTTCAAGCTTTTCTCTGGAAGGGGTATAAACATTTATTTCCAAATGGAAATTGAGAATCTCATGACTTCAGGAGCTGGGACGTTAAGAAAAACCAAATTTCATAAGACTCACATTAAAATCATGTATCAGAGGGGTAGCCGCGTTAGTCTGAATCTGTAAAAAGCAACAGAGGGTCCTGTGGCACCTTTAAGACTAACAGAAGTACTGGGAGCATAAGCTTTCGTGGGTAAGAACCTCACTTCTTCATATGCAAGTTGCTTACTTGCATCTGAAGAAGTGAGGTTCTTACCCACGAAAGCTTATGCTCCCAATACTTCTGTTAGTCTTAAAATTGCCACAGGACCCTCTGTTGCTTATTAAAATCATGATAGCTGGCAACACTATATCTGTCCTATTGTCTCAATTATCTATTATTTTATAAAATGTTAAAAGAGTGATAAGGTTGCAAAGTATCAGAGGGGTAGCCGTTAGTCTGGATCAGTAAAAAGCAACAAAGAGTCCTGTGGCACCTTAAAGACTAACAGATGTTTCTGACGAAGTGGGTATTCACCCATGAAAGCTTATGATCCAATACATCTGTTAGTCTTTAAGGTGCCACAGGACTCAAGGTTGCAAAGTTAAGCGCTCAAATTTTAGGAAATGCCAGAATTAAGATTGCCCCATGAGATCTTAATTCAGACCTCTTGTGTGTATGGATTATGATACAGTCTTTAATTACATGATCCCATACTATTTTTCCCACAGGACCCCTGCCTCGTTCAGTACATAGGATGGATTATGCTCCCTGCATGGGTAACTGTTCAATATTTCTTCTTATCTTTATAATTCAGTGTGTGGCCCAAGGCTTTATTTATTGCACATCATCCAAACCTTGTGCTTGAATTATTAATTCGCTCATGGGCTTTTCTATGGTGCTGTCATTATAGCATCAAATGCTTCACAAGCATTAGTGAATTTATCTTCAGAACAACCCCTGGGAGATGGTATTGCTATCTCTGCTTTACAGAGGGAGAACAGAGACAGAGATTAAGGCCAAAATTTTCTAAGCTGTCCACTGCTTTTGCATGTCCAATCTGAGAGACCTAGGGCCTGATTTTTCAGAGCATTTATCACTTTCATAGCACTTCATATGTTCTAAGTACAGATTCCATTGACTTCAGTTGCATTTGTGAATGTTTAGCAATTCTACAGATCTGGACCCAGTTGATTCAAGTTAGACTCATAGACTGTAAGGTCAGAAGGGACCATCATGATCACCTAGTTTGACCTCCTCCTGCACATAGGATGACCAGACATCCTGATAATATCGGGACCGTCCCGATATTTCGGTGTCTGTCCCGTGTCCCGACCGATCTCTTTGTCCCGATATCCGCCGGCAGCACTGTGTTTTTTTTTTTTTGCTCAGCCGACAGGACTCGGCTTATTTTTTTTTGCTCTGCCAGCGGGCACCTCCCACCCATGTGTCCTGATATTTTCTTCCCCTCACCTGGTCACCCTACCTGCACATCACAGGCCACAGAACCTCATTCAACCACTCTTGTAAGAGAGCCCTAACCTCTGGCTGAGTTACCAAAGTCCTCAAATCCTGATTTAAAGACTTCAAGTTACAGAGAATCCACCATTTACATTAGTTTTAACTTGCAAGTGACCCGTACCCCATGCTGCAGAAGAAGGTAACCCCTCACACCCCAGGGTGCCTGCCAATCTGACCTGGGGGAAAATTCCTTCCTGATCCTAAATATGGCGATCAGTTAGACCCTGAGCATGTGGCAAGACCCACCAGCAAGACACCTGGGAAAGAATTCTCTGTAGTAATGCAGAGGCCTCCCCAGTTAGTGTCCCATCACCAGCCATTGGAGATATTTGCTGCTAGCAGTCACAGATCAGCTACATTCCATTGTAGGCAGTGCTGTCATACCATCCCCTGCATAAATTTATCAAGCCCAGTCTTGAAGCCAGTCAGGTTTTTCCCCCCCCACTGCTCCTCTTGGAAGTTTGTTCTGGGACGTTACTCCTCTGATGGTTTGAAACCTTCCTCTAATTTGAAGCCTAAACTTGTTGATGGGCAGTTTATATCCATTTGTTCTTATGTCCATAATGACTCTTAACTTAAACAACTCCTCACCCTCCCTGATATTGATCCCTCTGATGTATTCATAGAAAACAATCATGTCTCCCCTCAGACTTCTTTTAGTGTAGGTTAAACAAGCCAAGCTCTTTGAGTCTCCTCTCATAAGGTAGGTTTTCCATTCCTCAGATCATCCTAGTAGCCTTTCACTGCACCTGTTCCAGTTTTAATTCATCTTTCTTAAACATGGGAGACCAGAATTGCACACAGTATTCCAGATGATGCCTCACCAGTGGCTTGTATAATGGTACTAACACTTCCCTATCTCTAATGGCAGCACCTTGCCTGATGCATCCTGGGACTGCATTAGCCTTTTTCACAGCTGCATCACATTGGCAGCTCATAGTCATCCTGTGATCAACCAATATACCCAAGGCATCTGGAAAGTGAGGAACATTCAATCAGTGACCACGTGAAAATTGCAGTTTAAGTGATTTGCCCAGGATCACATAGAACTCTGTGGCAGAGGCAGGGCCGGCTCCAGGCACCAGCTTACCAAGCAGGTGCTTGGGGCGGCCACTTCGGAGAGGGGCGGCACGTCCAGCTGTTCAGTGGCAATTCGGCGGACGGTCTCTCACTCCTGCTCGGAGCGAAGGACCTCCCGCCGAAGTGTCGCCGCAGATTGCGATCGCGGCTTTTTTTGTTTTTTTTGTTTGGCTGCTTGGGGCGGCCAAAACCCTGGAGCCGGCCCTGGGCAGAGGCAGGGATAGAATTCAGTTCTCTAGGGCAGCATTCAAATGCCTTAATAACAAGACCATCCTTTCTCTTCCTCACTCATTATACATTTTCCAACTCTTGCAATAAACGAGCCCTGTTCTACAGACAACAGCCACATTCACTACCCCAGAGCCTGTGATCATGTAATTAAAGACTGTATTATAATGCACACACACAAATATTAACTAGCATATGCTAAACTAACTTCTGAGTGCTTGATCTGGCAACTTAATGTTGTTGTAACATAGGGATTTTTATGTAGTTTCCTAAATTAAAAACTAAAACAAAGTGAAAAAACAAATTCTATTAAGTGGAATCATATTGATCCCCACACAAGTCACGATCGGGGTTGGGACATTTGAATCTACAGAACAGACTTCTACCACTTTGATTAACAGAATAATTGGCAGCAACAGTAGGCAGTTATCCTACATATACGCTACATTAGAGTAGGTTTAAGACTCATTTTGCCAGTGGATTCCACAGCTATTTGATGACAGCAGAGGAATGGTGAGACTCAGGACTCCTTTATTGAGCATGTGCAAACTGAGATTTTCAAAGGTTTATAACTTGGCCAGGTTTGTGGGGATTTTCATGCAAACAGCAGAAGACACATACATCTCTGATGCTAGGGTGACCCCCCGCACCAAGTCCAAAAGCTTCCCTGCTCCAAAAGCATGGGATGCTAGAATTTCTCAATTTGATGTTTTTAAGGACTGATTTTATGAAAAAACAAACAAACAAAAAAACCTAAACCAATTCCCAGAAATGACTGAACCATTTTAATTGAAACTTAAAAAAAAAAAAAAAAATTAAAAAAAGTCAGCCTCAGGCAAACACCCATCATGGAAACAACAATTTAGGTTTGGTAAAACTATAGATAACCAAAACCAGGGTCTTATTATGGAAAGTGTTGGACAACCTTAACTACAGGTGTGCTACTATTTCAGCCTGTAATACAATAACGTGTATGTCTGAAAACCCAATTTTCTTTGTTTAAACAGCATTGTAATTCCAATCTGCCAACAATGATTTCTATTGCAGATTAACCTTAATAGGGAGATTTATTTACTTTCTAAGCAAGTGCACATTTAGGAAGCCAGATTTTCAAAAAACTCAGCAGGGAGGGACGACCTCCTGAGGTCCCTTCCAACCCTGATATTCTATGATCACATAATTCCCAATTAGGCAGCTAAACATAGTGACAAGATTTTCAAAAATGCTCAGCACCCCACAGCACCCACTGTCCTCTCTGATTGCCACTCAGTGTTGAGCACATCTGAAAACTGACGACTTCATTTAGGAGTGTAAATGGGAGCTTTAAAAATCAGCTGTGTACGTCCATCTAATCTATTGTCCCAGTAAGATCTTTCCTCTCTACCAGTTTCCACTGAAAAAATTGTACATGACTCAATGATTTCTATCATGAGAAATTCTCCTTTTTTTATGACAGGTGACATTTACTTCAATGAGCAACACTTCCAGGTGGAGAAGAACTGCAAGTATAACTTGCCTTTGACATTGTGAACTTTCCAGTGTAAGAAGAAATTACTGTTTGCTTCCATTATATAACGTAGCAAAAACAAGTATGGTATTTTCTTGCATACTGAGCACTAATCCAATATTACAGATAACTAGGGTTACCATATTGGAGCCCCTGAAAAAGAGGACACTCCAAGGGGCCCCACCCCGCCCCAACTCCGCCCCTTCCCTGCCCCAACCCCGCCCCTTTCCCGAAGTCCCCACCCTAACTCAACCCCTCCCTTGAACGCTCCACCCCCTGCTCCTCCCCCTCCCCTACTTCCTGCGAATCAAATGTTCGTGGGAAGCCTGAAACAGGCAGGCAGCAGGTAAGCTGGGGCTGGGTGGGGGGCGTGCGAGGAGACGCGGCCCAGTTCGGCCCCCCCCGGCAAGCGGCTCCCTCCGGCGGCCGGCCAAGAGGCTCTGGCCCTGGCGGCTCCGGCCTGGCTTGGGCCCTGGGGCACCGGCTGAGCACCCCCAGCCCTGGTCACTCTGGCTTGGCTCGGGCCCTGGTTCTGGCTGCCGGCCAGCGGCCAAGCACCCCCAGCCCCACCGGCCCCGGCCGAGCTGCTCCGGCCCGGCCCTGGCCGAGCGGTGCTGGCCGAGCACCCCCAGCCCTGGTCTCTCCGGCCCAGCTCGGCTCGGGCCCCGGTTCCGGCCGGCGGCCGAACACCCCCGGTCCCATTGGCCCGGGCGAGCAGCTCTGGCCTCATCGAGCCGCGCTGGCCGAGCACCCCCAACCCCAGCCCTGGTCCCAGCGGCTCCGGCTTGGCTCGGGCCCCAGTTCCGGCCGAGCACCCCCGGCCCAGCCCCGGCCGGCGGCCAAGCACCCCCGGCCCCACCGGCCCCGGCCGAGCAGCTCCAGCCCAGCCCTGGCCGAGTGGCGCCAGCCGGCGGCATCCCAGCTTGCAGCTACCTCCTCCTGGGTTCTGGCTGCTGCTGCGCTGGGGAGAGCAGCGGGAGCCAGGAAAGTTGAACCCCGGGGAGGAGGCGGTCCCCTTACCATGACTCCCTATTTTCCTGGACACGTTCGGCTTTTTGGAAATTCCTCCCGGACGGGGATTTGAGGACCAAAAAGCTGGACATGTCCGGGAAAATCCGGACGTATGGTAACCCTAAGATAACACTTCTTCTTGATTTTGCAAAAAGTAGTGAACAGTTGTTATAAAACAGGGACCTAATTCATCCACCATGTAACTACACTGAAATCAATGGAGTGCAGTGGATGAATTTGGTACCAGGAGTTACAATGGAATATGCCACTCTAATGTACAATACTCACCACCAGAGACTGCAATAAAAAACACGTAAGGCAACAGGGATCCAACATCAGAATGTATTTATATCTCAATTTTCTTTATTAGCCCATTCATTTAAAAAAAATCAAGGCTGAGGTGAAGGTTTGTGGGGTTTGAGGAGAGAGGAGGTGGAACATTGGTGACTGAAGTGGAAGAGGCAAGAGCAAAGAGAGATACCAATAAGGAAGGCATGCAAGCAGACGGTCAGTAACAGAAAAGGGATCCAAAAAGGGAAGGGGACCCACAGCAGAAATAGAGCCAGCTGGGGAGAAGGCCCAGCAGCTGTCTGCAGCAGCTGGTTGAAGGGAAGAGCCTGCAGAGCCACTTGAAGATGACAAGCTCTGTACTGAGAGAGGATTATAGTGTAAGTGTTAATGTTTTGGAGATTTAAGCTATTTTCCAATGTATCATGTTGATGACACTTCAGAATTAAGGACGCAGTTCAGCAAAGCATTTAAGCATGTGCTTTTGATGAATGGGGGCATAAAGTATTAAGCAATCAATAGGGGCTCCCTAATTCAAATCTGAGAACCAGATTCTCAACTGGTACAAATTGGCACAGCTCCACTAACTTCAGATGACTTGCACCACCTGAGGATATAACCCTTAATACCTATAACCTTTGAGTGGAGTTTAATGTGTATATTTTGACTGCACACACTCTCTGAATGAACATATTACTCCCATAAAACAGCAGCAGCACCTTACAGATAGCCTAACTGGAAAGGTTTTCATTATAGAATTAATATATCAGGTGGGAATTTACATTTATTCTTGTCATTTATAATATTTTTCAGTGGTTAGTAACATTCAGACAACGCCTGCACAATGAAAAGTTAAACCAAAAGTTAGAGAATGCTTATATACTTATTTTAGAGAATAAAGCTTGAGGGGCTTATTGACATGCCAGCTTCCAATATAAAATGTCATGACTGCAGTATTGACTAACATCATATCAGAATAAACATCTGAAAACTGAGATTATGGTTTGAGCTTCCAAGACAATCTTCCTGAACCAACATCACTGCATTTTTTTGAGTACAAATATATACCCATCATCTAAAGCATATAAAATCCTGTTAAAATTTGTATTTGATGGGATGCTAACATTTCTCAGACTTCTTTCATAGGCAACTAAGCTCCTAGTATTTTCCTTATTCTTTTTGTGCTGCATTATCACGGAGTATCATTCCACTGGGAAGTTGGCAAAGGGTACAATGACTTTTACTTAATCACAAGCACTTGAAAAAAATGTTTTGGGGATAAGGTTCATAGCAGAAGAGTATACAAAACAATAAGCAGCTTTTGTGGCTGATTAAATAGCAAAACAAAGTTGAAGTGTTTATCACAGCAAAACTAATTCATTGTGAGTTAAATCCAACCCCAGTTTCATTATTCATATTGTATAAGACACAGAATAATTAAATCAACCATAACATAAAGAATGTTTCTCTTGCCATATCATTGTATAAAAAGTTCAATGCTGTTCCCTTGTCAGATTTTTCACTGACATCACTATAGGGGTTTGCATAAATGAATAATTGTCCATCAGTCTCAAAAAGGGAATATTTTAGGACATAGTTTGTTTGGTCACAGGTAACATCAATACAAGTTTTCAGTATTATTTGTTGGAGGACAACTTTTTTTAATGGACTAATTTACTGAAA
Source organism: Chrysemys picta bellii (assembly GCF_011386835.1). Classification (NCBI taxonomy): domain Eukaryota; kingdom Metazoa; phylum Chordata; order Testudines; family Emydidae; genus Chrysemys; species Chrysemys picta. Next base: position 167,829,194 of record NC_088791.1, on the reverse strand, counting down.
TCCTTTCATGCAATATGGTTCATCATCAATTTTAACATATTAAAGGAAATATGTAAGATTATGCAACATTCAGGCCGCACAGTTAACATTAAAAAAAAATTAAAAGCAAAAGTTAAGGATCAACAAGATGAACTTGGTCATGTTGTACATACTGTATGCAGCATTTTTTATTCCTGCTTTCTGGTTAAATACGTAACTCCATTTATTTCTTAAATTCTAAAATGTATTGTAAACTCTGCAAGGTGTGTATCATAGATGTGTTAATAATGGAATCTTAATTTTTGCCTTCTGACTCTTTACAATTTTAAATGGTGCATTGTTAATGCTATCTAACTATAGTTTTTAGCATTTAATTTCATTGGACATATATATAAAAAAAAAGGACTTTGCCATGCTTAATGTTACATTTTAAATGTTTCCAATCATACTTTAAATCCAGACCTCCATTAATGGGGAGGGAGACAGCAGAATTCATGTACAGGTGGGACAACTAATCATAGATTTGAAATAATTTTCCAGAAAGGTATTGTAGTCTATCTAGTGCAGGAGTTCTCAAATTTCATTGCACCGCAACCCCCTTCTGACAACAAAAATCACTTCATGACCCAGGAGGAGGGACTGAAGCCTGAGCCCTGCCGCTACGGATGGGGATGGTGGGATAATCAAAGCCCGAGCTCCACCACCCTGGGCAGGAGGGCCAAAGCCCAAGCCCAAGGGCTTCAGCCCCAGGCAGGGGGCCTGTAACCTGAGCCCAGCCACCCAAGGCTGAAGCCCTCAGGCTTCAGATTCGGCCCCCGTGATGGGGCTCAGGCTTTGGCCAGCCCCGGCAACCCCATTAAAACAGGGTTGCGACCCACTTTGGGATCCCAACCCACAGTTTGAGAACCGCTGATCTAGTGAAAGTAACATCTTTATACCACAGAGACCGTGGTTATACTTTTAGATTTGTCACAAACTTATTGTTGGGTTGGGAAAGTTGCTTAAATATCTTTGTGGCTCAGTTTCCCTGTCTGTAAAATAGTATGAATGCTATATCTCCATAAGGAGCAAGAAGCAAAGAGGACTGGTAAGACCAGTCAATGCAAGAGATCAAAACGGAACTCAGCCATCTGGCTTTTAGCCTTGTGTACATTCCCCTCAGGTTTCTGTGAGATAAGGAAGGAGGAGAAGGACCCCTTTTTTCCAGGCCTCACTTTTCTCAAACAATTTTGGAAATCTGTCCTGGCCTGCTCTGGAGTAATTCAAGGAGCTAAGGAATAGAGACCAAGATTTGCAAAAATGGATGCCTAAATTTAGACTCCTAAAAGCAGATTTAAGGCATCTAAATAAGCGACTTGATTTACCAAAGTGTTGAGCAGCCAACAGTTCCTCTTCCAATTACATTACTGACTTAGTAGGAAGTGGGAGGGGAATTGCTGGGTGCTCGGTGGTTTTGAAAACCAGGCCCCCTATTTAAATGCCTAAATAAGGTTTTTAACTTAGGTATGCATTTTTGGAAACCCTGGTCTAAGTGTTATAACAGAAACTGTCAAGCAACCTTAAACTACAGGAGTGATTGTTAACCCTGTTCCCTGCCCCTCTCCTGCCAATAAAAACAAAAGTATATTTCCAGGTCAGCAAATCTAGAGGTCCTCAGTAAGACCTTTTCTATCACTGGGTAATAAGAAGACAGCTGTTTGGCTGGCATTGGTAAAAACCACTCTGCTGTGTCTGAGCTACTCACAGCTCTCCTAATGTTTGTGGGTGGACTAATTCAGCAAGGTTGCAGCCAGTCAACTTCCATCTTTTTATGGCAGTTGATCAATTTCCTTCATTAAATGGATTGCTCCATAATCCACAGCACTATATTAAAACAAAATAAACAAATTCACTTAAAATAACTTTAAAAGAACATGCCTAATGTCGTTTGTCAATGTCTCTTTCTAATACAATTCTTTGTGTGTGCAAAGTGCCAAGTTAGTGATCTTTGTTTAGTGTATGTCTTTGTGGGTTTTTTTGTGGTTAGTTATAAGTATATGATCAGAAGGTCTAAAACTGAAATAATACCTAAATAATATATACTGCTTAGGTATGTTACTCAGTTTATTTTGGTGGTGGACTGCAGATGTGATCATTTCAATCTGAAAATGTCAACCCTTTTAATTATTATTGGTTTCTTCTTTTGGAAGCTGTACACATTAAAGCAGGTTGAAGTATGGTGTAAATCATTTTGTTTTTTTGTTGTTGATATCATTAGTTAAAACCCATTTTAATCTGAATAGAAGCACCGATAGAGTCAGTCAGTTACTACTGGGTAGAAACAGGAAGCAAGAATTTCATCTCTACTTTCGATATCAGATAAAACGTTTATCTTTCGTTTCCTAAAATATGATTTTCCATCAACTGAGTAACTGACTATGGATGAGCAAGAGCAAGTTTTGTTTTATTTTTTTAACTGAATGCTAACCTCTATTCAAGCCAAATTCCTCCATGTTCAGATTGGCAGGACACAATGCACATTAGGTATGAAGAAAGAAATGTAAGCATTTAAGGTTGACTTAGAAAGGAAGAGTCTTAAGATGTTCTGAATCCTGTACAGTTGCATGGTTCTCTCCTCCCTCTAAGCAACAGAAGGCTGGGGTGTATAGTTGGATGGAACATAACCGATGTAGGAGCATGTTATATGAAAATAACTTCCTTTCTGTTAATTTTGTTCTCTACAGGCAAAAATGAAATTGTTGCTTTCAATAACGAAACAACCCCCCTGAAATTTTACATTTAGACAGCATATTTCATCCTGAACGAGCCACCAAACCTTTTATGGTCCTAACCATCGTGTTTTCTGACTCATGTGGATGAAACTCTACCAAGACCCAATGACTTCAGTAAAACTTCAGCCAGGTATAAGGGCCCTCTCCTCATACGGAAGCCATTGCATACCCCTAATAAATTTTTTTGCCCTTTTCTGAACCTTTGCCAATTTGAATACATCTTTTTTGAGATGGGGCGACCACATCTGCACACAGTATTCAAGATGTGGGCAACATGATATTTTCTGTCCTATTATCTATCCCTTTCTTAATTATTCCCAGCATTCTGTTTGCTTTTTTGACTGCCGTTGCACATTGAGTGGATGTTTTCAGAGAACTATCCACAATGACTCCAAGATCTCTTTCTTGTGTGGTAACAGCTAATTTAGACCCCATCATTTTATATATATAAATTCTGTTCCCTGTGTGGCTGGGTTTCCCTCAGCATCATTAGTAGGAGCCAAAGAGGAGACCTAGAGGACGGTTGTATGTAGGTGGATTTCAGCACAGAAAGAAGGAAGAGCAGTGAGAAACACCGCTTCTGCTCCTCACTTCCCACCCCCACAATTATTTTTGGTTGAGTTAGCTGCACAAAGCAACAGTACAGTACAATTCACCTGGGGAGAGCCAGAGGTCACTCCTGCTTTCCAAGTGGATCTGCCTTGGATGATCTGGGTTTGATACTGGCAGGCCCCCAGGTGTCAGTTTATGCCAAGATCCCCATGTCTCAGCTGGACACTAACAGATGCATAGCTGGAATCCGTCTAGTTCACTTGTGGGTTAATATTGATAGAACAGATATTAGAATAATAAAGGATGTGGTGTTTGGACTCTACTGAATGCTTGTGAAGTGCTGTATGCATTAATCTTACTTGCAATATCTGTGTTCTATATTGTAATGTAATATTTGAGTATTGTACTGTGAGCCTGTGGCTGTATAAATCATCAGACAGGAGAGGGTCATTAATTAGTATGCAGATCTGCTCTCCTACAGAAATGGTTATGCCCCTCCTGAAAGAGGAGAGCTCGAAAGAGGAGAGCCATCCATACCAGATGGGCTCTGGTTAGATCTTACATCTGGAAACTCCCTAAATCTGAATTGAGAAACTGCCAAGAAAAGGACTAAAGATACGTATGATTCTGCTTCCTCCCAATGAAGATGAGTTATGCAAGTGCACTTCTCCCATCAGCAGAGTTTGCAGCTCAGAGCATATGGCAGGAGAGGGATTAAAACCCTCAAACAAAAGGAAGTAGATATCTCTACGCTGCTTGGACTTGGGGAGGGAGGGAAGAGAGGCAAGGTGTTTCTAGGCATAAGCAAGAGATTCTCAGCTGCTTAGCCTGGGTTAGCCCTGAACATCAAACAGAGCTTTCTGATTATAGAAGCCTATATTATCTTCTGAAACCTAAGCCTGTAACTCATTCATGTGTCTATATTCACTTGCCTTAATCTTGAAAATAACTCTTGAATTTCTTTTTCCTATTTAATAAATCATAGAATCATAGAATATAAGGGTTGAAAGGGACCTCAGGAGGTCATCTAGTCCATCCCCTGCTCAAAGCAGGACCAATCCCCAACTAAATCATCCCAGCCAGGGCTTTGTCAAGCCTGACCTTAAAAACCTATAAGGAAGGAGATTCCACCACCTCCTTAGGTAGCCAATTCCAGTGCTTCACCACCCTCCTAGTGAAAAAGTTTTTTCCTAATAGCCAACCTAAACCTCCCCCATTACCCCTTGTTCTGTCATCTGGTACCAATTGGAACAGTCTAGATCCATCCTCTTTGGAACCCCCTTTCAGGTAGTTGAAAGCAGCTATCAAATCCCCCCTCATTCTTCTCTTCTGCAGACTAAACAATCATAGTTCTCTCAGCCTCTCCTCATAAGTCATGTGCTCCAGCCCCCTAATCATTTTTGTTGCCCGCCACTGGACTCTTTCCAATTTTTCCACATCCTTCTTGTAGTGTGGGGCCCAAAACTGTACACAGTACTCCAGATGAGGCCTCATCAATATCAAAGAGAGGGGAATGATCACGTCCCTCGATCTCCTGGCAATGCCCCTACTTACACAGCCCAAAATGCCATTAACCTTTTTGGCCACAAGGGAACGCTGTCGACTCATATCCAGCTTCTCGCCACTGTAACCCCTAGCTCCTTTTCTGCAGAACGGCTGCCTAGCCATTCGGCCCCTGTAGCAGTGCATTCTTCCGTCCTAAGTGCAGGACTCTGCACTTGTCCTTGTAAAACCTCATCAGATTTCTTTTGGCCCAATCCTCTAATTTGTCTAGGTTCCTCTGTATCCTATCCCTACCCTCCAGCGTATCTACCACTCCTCCCAGTTTAGTATCACCTGCAAACTTGCTGAGGGTGCAGTCCACGCCATCCTCCAGATCATTAATGAAGATATTGAACAAAACCAGCCCCAGGACTGACCTTTGGGGCACTCCGCTTGATACCGGCTGCCAACTACACATAGAGCCATTGATCACTACCCATTGAGCCTGATGATCTAGCCAGCTTTTCTAGTCCATTCATCCAGCCCATACTTTTTAACTTGCCGGCAAGAATACTGTGGGAGACCTTATCAAAAGCTTTGCTAAAGTCAAGGAATAACACGTCCACTACTTTCCCCTCATCCACAGAGCCAGTTATCTCATCATAGAAGGCAATTAGGTTAGTCAGGCATGACTTGCCCTTGGTGAATCCATGCTGACTGTTCCTGATCACTTTCCTCTCCTCTAAATGTTTCAGAATTGATTCCTTGAGGACCTGCTTCATGATTTTTCCAGGGACTGAGGTGAGGCTGACTGGCCTGTAGTTCCCTGGATCCTTCTTCTTCCCTTTTTTAAAGATGGGCACTATATTAGCCTTTTTTGCAGTCATCCGGGACCTCCCCTGATCGCCATGAGTTTTCAAAGATAATGGCCAATGGCTGTGCAATCACATCTGCCAACTCCTTTAGCACCCTCAGATGCAGCGCATCCGGCCCCATGGACTTGTGCTCATCCAGCTTTTCTAAATAGTCCTGAACCACTTCTGTCTCCACAGAGGGCTGGTCACCTTCTCCCTATGCTGTACTGCCCAGTGAATCATATAGTTTACTATAGGATTGGCTACAAATATTGTCTTTGGTGTGAGAGCTGAGACGCAACTGACCTTGGGTAAGTGAATGGTCCTTTGGGATCAGGAGAAACCTGAATATTGCTGAGATTCTTGGTGTAAGGGGCCATCTATTACAGAGTTATGCTCACCTGGGTGTCCAGGCAGACCACAGAACACAAGAGGATTGTCTGTGACTGCATGTTAAGGTTGTTAAAGTGCCTGAGGAGTTTGCACATGGTGCAGTTGGTTGATGAAATCTAAATCTAGAACTCACAACAAATGTGTATTTGTGTCCTGGTTATTAACTGTCTACCCTGAGGTCAGTACTGATGCTCTTGTGTCAGCATTGGGAGTGTTATTCTGGGACAGAATTACAGCAGCAAAGTTATGACTAGGTCCCTGTCACCAGCTCACCAGAGTCATTGAGTATCTCACAAAGTCAGCTCACCTAGTTTTCAAGTCTGACTGAAGTCTAAATCAGGTTAGCCTTTCTGGGCCTTACTCTCACACAAAGCAAATCAAAGTCTCTCAGTGACTTAAATGCAAATTTAGCAATGGGCCCTGATCCAGCCTGGCTTCTTAGGTTAAGTAGGGGGAAGCTAGACAGATCGCTCCATCTGTACATCCATTGGCTTCACCCAGGAGCTGCCTTTTGATAGAAGCAACGAGACCCTTTTAATTTGGCCCACTGGACCATGATTGGCTGACATCTGCTCCCAGCCCTTCTTGTTGCTGGAGGACCAAATCTCACTGGTTCCACCAGCAGCTGATTGTAGGAGGCCTTTCTAGGCAACTCCAGAGGTCCAAAATTTGCTGCCCTTCTTCTTTTAAAGCACTATTTCCTGGGACAGGGAGCCAGCAGCAGCTCCAGGCACCAGCGCTCCAAGCGCGTGCCTGGGGCGGCAAGCCACGTGGGGGGCACCCTGCCGGTCCCTGCGAGGGCGGCAGTCAGGCAACCTTCGGCGGAATGCCTGCAGGAGGTCTGCCGGTCCAGCGGATTAGGTGGCAATTCGGCGGCGGGTATGCCAAATCCATGGGACCGGGGACCTCCCGCAGGCAGGCTGCCTTCGGCAGCCTGCCTGCCGTGCTTGGGGCGGCAAAAAAACTAGAGCCAACCTTGCAGGGAGCATCAAGACAGCAGGCAATGAATGCCTAGTTCACCCCAACTAAATCAGAGAGGGGCCAACAACCAGGTACTTTAATCTTGAATAAAAAATTGTCACAATGTGCATTTGTGAAACTAGAAGAAATACAAATAAGATTGTAAAGGGACGATTTATTTGAAATTCCATCAATTGCAAATGGCATAGAATAGCTGGAGTTAATGGGGCAAATTCTGCTCTCAATCAGATTTGGGAAATCTGGAATAATTCCAGTTTTACAATGGTGTAAATGAGAGTAGAATTTGGCCCAATATTTTTAACTTGTCATCGATACCAGAAAAAATAAGGATAGTGTAAGTAAGTATTAGAGAAAAAGCAATTTAGGACTGACATCAAGCAAAACTTTTTGCATAGAGATGAATACCTGGAACAGCCTCGCAGCCATAGTTTTTGAGGCCAAAAACAATGGGTATAGTAATTTAAGCAATCATTATACTGCATCCTGAGGAGAACAGAGTCCTGAATGTGAGTAGGAATGAGCTTTGATGACTCAATTGGCCTCTATTCATTTCCCAAATGTGTATTTTTATGGCCTTACATTTAACTCACCTAAGAGAAACAGAAATAAATTCAAAGAGCAGGACTATGAAACTTCAAAAAATTTTGCTTGCAAGAAATCTGTCCAATTAATGTGGGAATACAGAAGGAAGCAGAGAAATGGATTTACTGTTAAATTACTATTAAATGAGATCTACAGAATAGCTGGAAAGTAAACACAGTGAGCCAAATTCTATTCTCAGCTACATCTGTGCAACCGAATTACTTCAATGGGGTTGCATCTGTCTAACTGTGAGCAAAATTGGCCCAATATGCATTTTCCCTGCAAGATACCTCTCCTCAGTCCCTCCACATGAGATAGAGCTGAGTGAATTATTCATAACTAATTTATTTAATTTCAACTGAGTTCATTGAATAACTATGGACAGTTCATGATTGTCTCAAATTTATTTTTTATTCAAAGTTACCTGCCAGCATTGTTCGAAAATCATGTTCTGTTCCATTGCTTGCTATGGCATTAAAAATTCAAGCTGTGACTCATCACAAAATTCACCTAGTATTGATTCTAGCAATTATAACTTAACATGGTGAAAATGTGCTTTCACTTTCAGTACTAAATCAGAGCTTGTCAATATGGAGAAATTGACCAGAATAGTTTCTAGTATGGACACAATATTCCAGAATAAAAAGCATTTTATGCCAGAATAAGTACTCCACTCAGAAGCTTAACAATTATTCCAGAATAGTGTGTTCATCTGGGGAATTATTCTGGAATAGTTATTCCAATCAATTATCCTGTGTAGAAAAGCCCTTATCTGCTTTTCCTGTTATGATGTGGAAATCATCTAATTCTTCTCTCATTCTATCATGCCTCTCAGAACAGGAGGTCTTAGTTAAAATCAACTAACTGGGGAACCATGCTACCAAGTGATGGAGTAACTGTGCTGGAGGGACAGACCATTCGTAGATCTTCTGGGAATTGTTTTTTTTTTTTTTTGGAGTCTGAATAGTCTACTACTTCCACAGTTGGTCAGGGCAAACCTGAGTGAAGAATGCCTTGGGAATGTAAATGTGAACTTGGTATGTTTCTACCCAATATGCAGAAGTAGCCTGCTAAATTGGCTATTGATTTCCAACACAAGGTATTGGAACAGTTTAAAAAAAATAGTCAGGGTGCAACTCAAGAAATGGAGAAGATTAGTTTGACACTGATCTGAACCTTCCAGACATTTGTCTTCCGTCTCCCACAACTTAATCAGAAGTTCTGGTTGCCCCCTTGCTTTTCTTTTCCTTCCTCAATCACTACCATCTGCTGTCAATTCCCTCTACTTAATTCTCTAAATAAGGATAGAATGCCTATGGTGGCTGTGACAAGTCTCTATCTCTCCCCTGACATTTTAACTGGCTCTTCTTTACATATCTTGGGCAGGCCAAATTTTTGCCAGGAAGCATGAATTTCCCCTGCCATCCAACACTGAGGGTGTCCTGGCACTTTGCAAGATTTGGGAACAGCAACTGGCCTAACAGAGATTATCAGACTTGCTGAGACTGTGAGAAGATTTCAGCAAAGATGAGAGACCTGCTGGGGACTCGGGAAAAAGAAACAAATTTATCCACCCATTATAAAGATTCTCTATGCAAAGACTATCTGGAAGGTGAAATAATTCATGCAATGGAGATGGAGGATTTGTTATTTTTAATATTTATAAATTTAAAGTTAATTATTACTACTTTCCTAGTAAATTAAAAGAGCCACTTCACTTGTTCAGAAAGGGAATTGTGGAGATGCATGAAATACAAATAGATGGCCATAGCACACAGTGGAGCAAGTAAAGAATCAAGTTTGAACCTAAATCCTGAATGAAACTCCTTGCGTTTCTGAGTATACAGTATACAGGGCCGGCTCCAGGGTTTTGGCCGCCCCAAGCAGCCAAAACAAAACAAAAAAAGCCGCGATCGCGATCTGCAGCGGCAATTCAGCGGGAGGTCCTTCACTCCCAGGCGGAGTGAGGGACCGTCTGCCGAATTGCCGCCGAATACCTGGTCGTGCCGCCCCCCTCCGGAGCGGCCGCCCCAAGCACCTGCTTGAGAAGCTGGTGCCTGGAGCCGGCCCTGACAGTACAACATACAAACTACAGGTATATCAGCCTAACTGAATTTGGGTGTGTGATGTAACTAAAGTATTTATTGTTTGTGTTAGGATAACACATAGAGGCCACAATCGGCCTCCCATTGTGCAAGGCATTGTATTCCTAATGAATAATGAAAAGATGTTCCCTCCCCCAAAGAGCTTAGAGTTCAAGTAAATACAAATAAATGGGACTAAAGACCATTGTGGATGCTGGTAAAGTTTAATATTCCACAATTTCATACCATGTCATTTTTATAAGATAAAAGTAAATAAGGGTTGAAAAATGTACCCAACACCTACTCTCCTAGAGCTAAACCTCTGACCCAGGATGACCTCCACCCCCATCTCTGCATCTCCAAACCACAAAGGACATACCTTCTCCAGATTAAAGGAATAAAAAGTTCTGTGCTGTTCCTTCTGTTCTGTGTTCAGTTATAACTTTCTACTTAATGTATTTTAAAAATGCAACTCACTGCATTTCCCTGGTTTATATAATGCCATCATTTCCTTCCAGGATTCATTCCCATTTTTTCCTCCCCCCCGCACCCTTAACAGAGCATGTTCTGTCTTTTCCTGTGCTGTATTAGTATCCTTTCCCTCTTTTCTCTCTGCCTCCCTCCCCGGCAGTCCCCCAAAGATTTGTAAAATCTCACACAGAGAGACATTCCCCGACTCAACATCCTGTATTCTTAGGTGCACTGGGCTACAAACCAAAAGCTCTTGAGTTCTAATTCCAGCACTTTTACTGTCTGTTCTTAATATTTATAAGCACTTCCCTTATTAATCAAGGGTTCATACCCCTACTTTAGGGGAGGCAACTATCATTCACCCATTGGGCAGAGCAGATAATGCAGATTGGACAAAATCATCAGAAAAGGACATAGATCAACAAGCATGTAATTTGGGGGCATTTCTTCTGAAAGGCAGCGTAGCAAAGTGGAATGAGGCTTGACTCTGTCATTGTAGAGAGCTGGGTTCTATTCCTTGTTTGTTGATCTATGTCCTTGTTGGTCTATGTCCTTCTCCAATGCTTGTTGATCTGTCCTGCTCTAACGGCTCATCCACATATAGAGGTCTGAGTCTGATACTGCTTCCACATTCATGTATGTAGTCCTTTAGCTACAGTGGCAGACGCCCATGTTTTTAGAGACAGAGATCCCTGTCTCAAGCACTGTGTATCATCCAAACAGGGGCATCATTACATTTGGATATGCTTGCTATCTAAACAGTAGACCTTATTCTGCTCCCAAGTTTCTAGTGCTAGATCACATGAATAGGTGGTGGGTGTGTGACCTCCCCCTTTTGGCTGCTCATCATAGAGAATAACAACCTATCTTCCTCTGCTCCTATAGCTGAGATGGTAGAGGTCTGTGCTGTGCTTTGAACTCTGTAGGTTCAAAACTGGCTGCTAACCTTGTTTTTTGTGGGAGAATGGTGTACATGAGGACACTGGAATAATTAATAGAATAGCTTTATTTTAGAAAACAAATTTAGAGGTGAATTTGAATGTTATGTTAATATTTGTTTTATTGTAGTGTATTTTTAGGATTTATATTTTGGTTAACGAGAGCTGTCCCTTTAAGAATAGGGTGGGACGCAGACATATTAGAAGGTTTGTCCCAGTGGTTCTCAAACTTTTGTATTGGTGACCCCTTTCAGATAGCAAGCCTCTGAATGCGACTCCCCTTATAAATTAAAAGCACTTTTTAATATATTTAACACCATTATAAATGCTGGAGGTGAAGCGGGGTGGAGGCTGACAGCTCAAAATCCCCCATGTAATAACCTCACGACCCCCAATTTGAGAACCCGTGGTTTATACGAAGAAGACAAAGCAGTGTGTACAAGATGTTGCTTTTGTGTGCAGAGAATGGAAGATCCTTCCTTTGCAAGTTCTAAAAATATCACAACTTGTTTTAATAAGCTTATCTTTCCAGAAAAAAACCCACCTTCACTCTTGAAGGTGGAACATTAGCACTTACCGCCCAGCTCAGCAGGAATTAAAAGTTGTTTCCATCTAATGGATGTTTATTGGCCCCACTATGAGTGAGTTTGGCAGGTCTAATTTCTAGCTCCTGCATCCCAAATTTACCATCACACTTTGCAATCCAGCAGAGAGGCCCAGAGCTTCATGGGCATAGAGACTCAGCTACCCCTATAGCCACTGGAGGTCTTTTCCCCCAGCTCAAGCATCTTGGTAGGGCAGTGTGTGTAGGAAGCTTGCACGGCTGCCCTGTAGATGAAACAGAGGCTTCCTGCACTATAGCTACATGAGCACTAAACCCACCTTTAAAAAAAAAATCCAGAGGTTAGTTACATCGAAAATAGTTGCAAATATCCACAATTCGCTTATTAAATACTGTGCATAAAATGCTACACATGGAATTACACTATGCACAGGGTTTCTATTTTTCTAATCAATGACTGACTAGTCTAATACATTTGAAGCTGTCAACAAATCCTTAGGCTGTAGAAAGGGAGAAGAAATATGGACTTTATAGCCTTCCTAGATGATGCAAATGGGGATCTTTGTCATCCTGACACTAATCAGCCTCCTGACAGGTGCATCAGGAGTTTTTCTGCTGTTTTACCTCTTTCCCAGCATCATGGCTGCTACAGACAGGGTGTGCCTCTGCTATTACATTTTTGTCAGCTTCACTGTAGCCCACAGGTTTCTAAATGACAGTGGAAACTCTCAAAGGAAAGCCATGGGCAGTAGAGGCGGTAGAGTTGTCTTTTGGGAAGACAACACTGCATTAGTTTGTAGTCTGTTCACATTTAGTGAACAGATAGTTTATATGCTATCTTCACTAGCATATAAACTAAGAAACTCTCTTTGTTTTAATGAGAGCTTAAATTCTGCAAATGCTGATGGCACTTGCCTGAGAAACCTTCCTACTTGTACTGTGTGAGTAGGCAAGACTTGAAAATAAACCTTCTCTATTGCCAGCTTCAAACACTGTAGCTCCTGCATAAATGTCCTTTATAGCTCACTGAGAATAGCATATATGTGAGCCCAAAGGTTGATGTCCTCAAATACAAAGGCTCACTCCACTGCTTCAAGGGGTCCTGTACTAATCTAAGTTTTAGATAGTATATATAACCACATGACACAGACAATCCCTTACATTCAAGAGCTGATCTACAAGACCAATAAAATACTAAATAGATATTATGGTGAATATCACTATAAAATACTATAGATAGATACATACCTACATGGATGAACAGAACTGTAGATTTTATGTTGAATAGGGATGGTAAAGCTCAGTTCTATTCAGAAACTAAAATAAAAAAAGAGTTCTGATCTGACAGGTATAGTGTTTCAGACATTAGAATCTGTTTAATTGTTTTTTCATTATTGATCTTAGTTACCCTGCAGTGGAGGGAACATTATAGAAAACCACCATTTAAAAATTCCTTTAGTTTCATTTTTGAAATCCAGGGGCTGTGGTGAGATGTTTTCACAAAGACATCTCAGTGGAGATCTTTTAAGGCGTTATTCCTTCATAATCCTTAGTAATAAATCTGACTATTTTAAAATCAGTAGTCAATTTTCAAGATGGACAGCATCTTATTAATGGATTAAAATTAATAAAATGACCAAAGTCACAGAGTATGTGGGGAAATTATGGAACAAGTCTTCAATGATTTTTAAAATAATTTGGTCTTTGTGAAGACCCCAAACAAAAGCAACAGACAATGGGCTGCACCTAAAGGCAGCTTAATGTCAGTTTGACTTTCTGACTGGCCAGAAGTCCGCGTGGTTCCTTTACGACTTAGAGCAACTGCGACAGTTACTCTAAGTTAGAACAATCTTATGTAGCTCCTGTGGGTTCTTCTGCAGCCCAGAGTAGCTGGAGTATAGGGTGGCCCATCACATCCACTGTGGGCCGTGTAGGAAGTTGACATATGACAGCTGTCAGTCACCACACTAGGTGGGGAATCTCTTAATAAAAGGAGAATTCCCAAAGGAGCTGTTCTGTCCCCTTTATGCCAGGGCTCATGGGATGGTAGTGTGGGATAGAATCAGGCCCAAAGTTTTTATATTTGACGGATAAATATTACCAGTATTTGGCTTATTTAAGATATAAATGTACCAAGTAAGGTGTCAAAGATCTTTCACCCTAAGGCATTCATATGAGAGAGAGAGAGTAGTATATATAATCTCCTTGGGTTATCCAAAATGAAAACTCTTACCTAAAATTAATGTTAAAGTCCATTGGATATCACCCCCATCGCCCGAACTAAAAACAATCTATTTACTTTGTGCTTGTCACCATAAGACACCGACTTTGAAGGAAAGAGTATGAGTGATGGGTTGGGGCAGTTTAAAAGAACTCAGTTCTGTGCTAGATACTTCTAACATTTTTCAAAACAGTGGCATAAAAAAAGTGAAGCTACTGTTTGTAGGAATGTTGGATCTGATTCTTCACTGTTATGGCCTTATGTAGTCATGTGCACTTCTGCAAAGTGAATATTAAACACCGTCAAATCAGAATGTTAGCATTTTCCACCCACTTTACAGAGGTGTGCATGACGATATGAGACAAAAAGAAATGGAGAATCAGGCTCTGCGTTTCTGTATGCCCTATCACTACTTTGCCTTCTGGCTAAGATCAAGAGTAGCTTCAGTTTCAGTACCAGATTCATTTTCCATCAAGTGAATATATCCTGCAATAATCCTGAAGACAGACTCAATTATCTAAAATGAGTTCTCTATCATTACGATCCTATGAAACATTCAGGAATAAATGGTGGATTTCAGGTGGTTTGGAGCTATATTTTCCTCACTTAAATTGTATTTTTATTTTATTTTTTTTAAAAATCTACAATTAAAAATGGTCTTATCCCATTTGGTCTTTACCATTCAGAAGGTTGTCAGATCAAAAAACTATTTTGCCAACTCATCCAAAATTAATAAAATCAATTCTGGTGATTTCAAGTATACTGTATTAATCACAGATATTTTATTTTTCTTGGTGATCCTAACAGTCTTTTCAATGAGATGCTGAACAAGAATTCTCACCTTCTGCTTCTTTCCTTTTTAATTTTTCCACCTTCATTACTACTGCAATAGCACCTGGAGCTATGTATAATCTGGTCAGATCTTATATCCTAAACAGTAATAGGCTGGATAAGGATTTGGATGGGACGCTTTGAGGATGAACTCAGATGCTGGTGGGAGTGCTATTGACTAATTAGTAGTTGCTACTCCTTCCTCAGAAATGAGCCAATGTCCACCATTGTGTGGGGCACAAAGTTCTGGATGCCTCTTTCAACTGAGGCCTGGTCTACACTACGATTTTAGGTCGAATTTAGCAGCGTTACCTCGATTTAACCCTGCACCCGTCCACACAACGAAGCCCTTTTTTTCGACTTAAAGGGCTCTTAAAATCGATTTCTTTACTCCACCTCTGACGAGGGGCGTAGCACTGAAATCGGCCTTGCCGGGTCGAATTTGGGGTAGCGTGGACACAATTCGACGGTATTGGCCTCCGGGAGCTCTCCCAGAGTGCTCCATTGTGGCCGCTCTGGACAGCGCTCTCAACTCAGATGTACTGGCCAGGTAGACAGGAAAAGTCCTGCGAACTTTTGAATTTCATTTCCTGTTTGGCCAGTGTTGCGAGCTGATCAGCATAGGTGACCATGCAAAGCTCATCAGCAGAGGTGACCATGGAGTCCCAGAATCGCAAAAGAGCTCCAGCATGGACCGAACGGGAGGTACGGGCTCTGATCGCTGTATGGGGAGACGAATCTGTGCTAGCTGAACTCTGTTCCAGTAAATGAAATGCCAAAACATTTGAAAAAATCTTCAAAGGCATGAAGGACAGAGGCTATAACAGGGACTTGCAGCAGTGCCGTGTGAAAATTAAGGAGCTCAGGCAAGCCTACCAAAAAAAAACAGAGAGGCAAACAGCCGCTCCAGGCCACAGCCCCAAACATGCCGCCTCTATGATGAGCTGCATGCCATTCTAGGGGGTGCAGCCACTAGTACCCCAACCCTGTGCTTTGACTCCATCAATGGAGTAGGACGCAACACGGAAGTGGGTTTGGGGGATGAGGAAGATGATAGCTCACAGCAAGAAAGCGGAGAAACCGGTTTCCTCAACAGCCAGGATCAGTTTCTCATCCTGGACCTGGAGCCAGTAACCCCCGAACCCACCCAAGGCAGGCTCCCGGACCCTGAAGGCGGAGAAGGGACCTCTGGTGGGTGTACCTTTGTAAACATTAGACATGGTTTAAAAGCAAGCGTGTTTAATGATTAATTTGCCCTGGCATTCACAGCCAGTACAGCTACTGGAAAAGTCTGTTAACGTGTCTGGGGATGAAGCGGAAATCCTCCAGGGACATCTCCATAAAGTTCTCCTGGAGGTATTCCCAAAGCCTTTGCAAAAGGTTTCTGGGGAGGGCAGCCTTATTCCATCTTCCATGGTAGGACACTTTACCACGCAGGCCAGTAGCACATAGTGGGGAATCGTTGCAGAAGAAAGCATTGCAGCATATGGTCCCAATGTTTGCTGGCATTCAAACAACATCCATTCTTTATCTCTCTGTGGTATCCTCAGGAGAGTGATATCATTCATGGTCACCTGGTTGAAATAGGGTGCTTTTATTAAGTGGACATTCAGAGGTGCCCGTTCCTGCTGGGCTGTTTGCCTGTGGCGGAACAGAAATGTTCCCCGCTGTTAGCCACGCGGTGAGGGGTGTGTGTGAAGCCATCAAAATGCAACCTTGTAATGAAAGCACATGTGCTATGTAATGTTAACAGCAAGGTTTACCGTGAAAGAGTATACCCATTGTTCTATAAAATGTGTCTTTTTAACTACCACTCTCCCTTTTTTCCCCTCCACCAGCTGCATATGTTTCTCTTTCCCAGAGGCTAGCGAAGATTAGAAGGCGAAAAAAATGCACTTGGGATGAAATGTTCTCTGAGCTCATGCTGTCCTCCCACACTGACAGAGCATAGCAGAATGCAGGAAAGCACAATATGAACGCAAGGAGAGGTGGCGGGCTGAAGATGATAGGTGGCGTCAACTTGCTGACAGAAGGCAGGAGTCAATGCTCAGACTGCTGGAGCATCAAACTCATATGCTCCAGCGTATGGTTGAGCTGCAGGAAAGGCAACAGGAGCACAGACCGCTGCTACAGCCCCTGGGTAACCAACCACCATCCTCCCCAAGTTCCATAGCCTCCTCACCCAGATGCCCAAGAACACGGTGCAGGGGGCCTCTGGCCACCCAGCCACTCCACCCCAAAGGATTGCCCAAGCAACAGAAAGCTGGCATTCAATAAGTGTTAAAGTTTTAAAGTTTTAAACTGCAGTGTGTCCTTTTCCTTCACTCCTCCCTCATCCCTCCCGGGCTACCTTGGCAGTTATCCCCCTATTTGTGTGATGAATTAATAAAGAATGCATGAATGTGAAGCAACAATGACTTTATTGCCTCTGCAAGCAGTGATCGAAGGGAGGAGGGGAGGGTGGTTAGGTTACAGGGAAGTAGAGTGAACCAAGGGGGTGGGAGGTTCATCAAGGAGAAACAAACAGAATGTTCACACCGTAGCCTGGCCAGTCATGAAACTGGTTTTCAAAGCTTCTCTGATGCGCACTGTGCCCTCCTATACTCTTCTAACCGCCCTGGTGTCTGGCTGCACGTAATCAGCGGCCAGGCGATTTGCCTCAACCTCTCACCCCGCCATAAACGTCTCCCCCTTACTCTCACAGATATTGTGGAGCGCACAGCAAGCAGTAATAACAATGGGAATATTGGTTTCGCTGAGGTCTATCCAAGTCAGTAAACTGCGCCAGCGCACTTTTAAACGTCCAAATGCACATTCTACCACCATTCTGCACTTGCTCAGCCTATAGTGGAACAGCTCCTGACTACTGTCCAGGCTGCCTGTGTATGGCTTCATGAGCCATGGCATTAAGGGATAGGCTGGGTCCCCAAGGATAACTATGGCATTTCAACATCCCCAACGGTTATTTTCTGGTCTGGGAAGAAAGTCCCTTCTTGCAGCTTTTGAAACAGACCAGAGTTCCTGAAGATGCAAGCGTCATGTACCTTTCCCGGCCATCCCACGTTGATGTTGGTGAAATGTCCCTTGTGATCAACAAGTGCTTGCAGCACCATTGAAAAGTACCCCTTTCGGTTTATGTACTCACTGGCTTGGTGCTCTGGTGCCAAGATAGGGATATGGGTTCCGTCTATCGCCCCACCACAGTTAGGGAATCCCATTGTAGCAAAGCCATCCACTATGGCCTGCACATTTTCCAGAGCCACTACTCTTGATATCAGCAGCTCTTTGATTGCGTTGGCTACTAGGATCACAGCAGCCCCCACAGTAGATTTCCCCTCTCCAAATTGATGCCCGACTGACTGGTAGCTGTCTGGCGTTGCAAGCTTCCACGGGGCTATCACCACTCGCTTCTCAACTGTGAGGGCTGCTCTCATCTTGGTATTCTGGCGCTTCAGGGCAGGGGAAAGCAAGTCACAAAGTTCCATGAAAGTGCCCTTATGCATGCAAAAGTTTCGCAACCACTGGGAATTGTCCCAGACCTGCAACACTATGCGGTCCCACCAGTCTGTGCTTGTTTCCTGGGCCCAGAATCGGCGTTCCACAGCATGAACCTGCCCCATTAACACCATGATGTGCACATTGCCGGGGCCCGTACTTTGTGAGAAGTCTATGTCCATGTCTATATCCTCATCACTCTCGTCACTGCGCTGCCATCGCCTCCTCGCCTGGTTTCGCTTTTGCAGGTTCTGGTTCTGCATATACTGCAGGATAATGCGTGGTGATCTGAGCGGGCTCCATGTTCCCAGTGCTATGGCATCTGTGCTGAAAAAAGGCGCGAAATGATTGTCTGCCGTTGCTCTGACGGAGGGAGGGGCAACTGTGACAGGGCATTAAAATCGACAAAGGGGATGGCTTTGCATCAGGGAGAAACACAAACAACTGTCACACAGAATGGCCCCCTCAAGGATTGAACTCAAAACCCTGGGTTTAGCAGGCTGTTGATTTCACGGAGGGAGGGAGGGATGGGGGAGCAAATGAATACAAATGAATACAAAACAAATCTGGTCTATTTCTTGTTTTGATCCACTCCATCTATCTTATACGTCTTAGGCTGGCAACAGACGGTGCACTATGACTGCTAGCCATCGTCATCTCCTGGCTGCTCACCAGAAGGCGGTGCAGTACGACTGCCGGCAGGACTGAGTCTCCAGGAGACGAAACTTAAAAAGGGAATGACCTGGCTGAGTCACTTTCATGTCTGCTCAGGCGCCCCTGACCGACTTCACCGAGGTCAGCTAAAAGAGCACCCAGGAGTATGATGACGATGTCTAGCAGGCGTAATGCACCGTCTGCTGCCAAAAGGCAATGAGCTGCTGCTGTGTAGCAATGCAGTCCCACGTCTGCCAGCACCCAGGAGACGTATGGTGACGGTGAGCTAAGCGGGCTTCTGCTTACCATGGTATGGTGTCTGCACAGGTAACCCAGGAAAAAAGGCACGAAACGATTATCTGCCATTGCTTTCACAGAGGAAGGGAGGGAGAGGGGGGGCCTGACGACATGTACCCAGAACCACCCGCGACACTGTTTTTGCCTCATCAGGCATTGGGATCTCAACCCAGAATTCCAATGGGCGGCGGAGATTGTGGAAACTGTGGGATAGCTACCCACAGCTACGCACCGTGCAATGCTCCGGAAGTCGACGCTAGCCTCGGTACTGTGGACGCAGTCTGCCGAGTTAATGCACTGAGAGCATTTTGCGTGGGGGGGGGACACACAGTCACCTGTAGAAAAACGATTTCTAAAAAACCGACTTCTATACATTTGACCTAATTTCGTAGTGTAAACATACCCTGAGATATGAAACTTAAGCTTCTGAACACTCACAGTCATTAAAGATCACCTCAGTATTTTTGTTAGCCCTGGTGTCCTGGTCAAATTTCTTCTTAGGTACCAACATTCTACCTAATTAAATTCTTCACTTAAGTAATTGGACAAGATATTTTCTTCCTCACTTTATTCTACTATATATTGTATTGTTGTTGTTGTAAAAAAACAACAACATCATGATTGTGCTCTTACTCATCTTATTTTCCTCTGCTCCCCAGGCCAATCCTTCTGTTTCACTATCTTTAGCTTCATTTGTAAACTCTTTACACAATCGCACCATGTTGGTGTGACAGCATTCTCCTCTGCAGCTTCTACATCTGGAACAGTCCTTCCTGTAGCTCACTGTCTCATTTTCACAAAGTCAGGACACCATGGTGCAGCCACAGTCAGGGCCGGCTCCAGCATTTCTGACGCCCCAAGCAAGAAAAAAAAAAAAAGTCGTGATCATGATCGGCGGTGGCAATTGGAAAAAAAAAAAAGCCGCTATTGGCAGCGGCAGTTGAGCGGCAGGTCCTTCGCTCCTAGAGGGAGTGAGGGACCTGCCGCCCCCGAATTGCCGCAGGTGTCACCCCTCTCCCTTGGCCGCCCCATGCACCTGCTTGTTAAGCTGGTGCCTGGAGCCGGCCCTTGCCACAATTAACACGGTATCATTGACTCTTCTCCTGTGTCCAAATCTCATCTAAAAATGTCTTTTCTCTCCTGACTCTCTATAGGGAATGTGTCTCAGTTTCTCTGCCCCTTTAGTTTATCTTTGTAACTCTACTATTTAACTGTATAAATAATGATGGAATACATTCTACGTGAAGTAGACAATACAAAATTAAGTACTGAATTGAGTATATACACACAGCATAACACCTTCCCCTCCTTGTGAAAGGCATTATATAACTCAAACAATTTCGCTAAGATTTATAAGGTTTTTGTGTATTATTAGTTATTCTTTACTAGCTTCCCTTTAATCAAATGAGAGAAAAAATTCCATAAAAATCTATTACTTCAGAAAGAGGAGGAAAGTAAGATTAATTAGGGCAGGGGTGGCAAACTTTTTGGCCCGAGAACCACAACTCGGTGGGAAAATTGCATGCAGGGCCATGAATATAGGGCTGGGGCAGGGGGTTGGGGTGCGGGAGGGAGTTCGGGCTGTGTTTGGGGGTGCAGTGTGCAGGAAGGGGCTCAGGGCAGGGGGTTAGGGTGCAGGAGGGGTGCAGGGTGTGTCAGGGGGCTCAGGGCAGGGAACTGGGGTGCAGGAGGGGTGCGGAAGGGGGCTCAGGGCAGGGGGTTGGGGTGCAGGTGCAGGAGGGGCTTGGGGTGCGGGTTCCAGCCTGGTGCTGCTTACCTTGAGTGGCTCTGGGGTGGCAACAGCACGCAATGGGGCTAAGGCAGGCTCCCTGCCTGCCCTGGCCCCGCACCATTCCCAGAAGCGGCCAACACCACCTTCCTATGGCCTCTGGGGGAAGGGGGCAGAGGGCTCTGTGTGCTGCCCTCGCCTGCGGGTACCTCCCCCGAAGCTTCCATTGGCCGTGGTTTGGCCACCTCTGAATTAGGGAGACTGTTTGATAGTCAGCAAAATTTGCAATCCTTGCAGTATCCCCCAACTCCTTTAAAGATGCAACTATGTGTGTGCATGCACGGTGCTCTCTATCTTCAGCTCTCTGATAGTTTTAATTTACATGAAAGACACTATAAACGTCCCCCAAAGAGCTAAAACTGCTTCCCTAACCTGATAGCATCTTAATGTTTTGTTGTAATGGAATTCTGGAACAGGTAGCTAATAAATTAAGGTGTGCTATCCATTATTGACTGGCTTAATTCCAACCACATAACTCTCAAATGACAGCTTGTTTCATGTAAATTTTATTGTACTGAAAGTTTCATTTGTTACTAAGGGACTTCCTTGTAAATGGAGAGAAAATGAAAATTATACTTCCTATTTTAAACAGAACAATGTTAAACAAAAGGCAAACAAACAGTGTTTTACTTAGGGCACTGTAATCTATAGTATCTAGCAAGATGATTTTTGTTATTAAAAAGATTAAAAATTAACATAAAAAGCTGAACGTTACCCAACACCGTACTTTGTTTTCCGACCAAAACTACTAAATACCAGAAGTGGACACAATTCCCATAACATTTGCATAGCTGTCTAAAGCATGAAGGTCTCTTACAATTTTGTATGGGAAAAGATAACTAATGTTTCACAGAAAATTGCATATGTTCTAAATGCATAACATTGTGGGCCATATTTTCCCTTTCTGACGGAAACCCAACAAGTTGTCCCCCATCAGGTTTTCTCTCGATCATTCTGTCAGAGGTCAGGGTTGGCAGGATTTGCTCTTGTTGGTGGTAATCCTTAGCAGATGGGGCAGAGAAGTCAGCTCTCAATTCCATGCAATCCTCACAAGTGTCTGTCTCTGATTTGTCTCTTTGGTAGGGGATTCAGTGTGTTGAGGGGGATGCCATGTGAGATAATATTTAATCTATGGTCTTTGAGAGAGATGTCATTTACGAAATGCTGCCATCCTGCAGTGTATTCATGGAGTTCTGCAGGATCTTAGGATAAAGGGCTCCTGCTTTCCCCTTTTATACTCAAGAACTCAAGACTGGGATGTGAAGCCATTCTACAGAATTCATAAGACAGGAGTACTGGACCTTCTGGAATTGGCACGAAGACAACTTGCTTAATTTAGTGAGCAACAAGAAGATAATTTTTACTTACTTATGTAGGGAAGATGTAATAACGGCTTGTTTTTGAGGCATAGTCAGATATTATTATAGTATTGTTGATACAATATCTCAATTTGTTCCTGTACAAGAGTTTGCCGGGGCTCAACCCTCTCCGGGGCGGCGGGGAGCCACACCGGCTCACTACACAGTGGTGAGCTTGGGAAATTTGTCCGGCCGTGGGGTCTCCCTTGGCAGCTCTTGCTGTAACCGGAAGAACACGGTAAGCCCGGCCCTGCTCAGGGCGGGCAATAATGCTATGTCAGGAGCTCAGGCCCTCAGTCAGGGCTGAGCAACAATAGTACAAGGTATTAAGCCCAGGCCCTAGGTCAGGGCTGAGCAATAATAGTAGGCCCCAAGCCTCAAAAGGCCTGGGAGAGGAGGAGACTGCCACCCATGGGTTGGGTGGCAGGGGGGACGCAGGCCCTCCCACTCCACTGCGTCCCAGCCCGGGGCCCTAGCAGTGGCAGAAGACCCGCTGCTGTCAGTGGGGATCCTGGCCACAACACACTGACATGGGCTCTGGCAGTGCTGCAGCCAGACTGGGGTCGGCTGCCCCTGGGCTACTTCCACACTCCCCCTCGGGGCCTACCTGGGTCCTGGTGTCGGCCTCTGGGGGATCCAGGACCATGGGTTCATCAGGGCAGGGATTGATCGGCAGGCCCGGCGGCTCCTCCAGATAGCGGGCGCAGGGCAGGCCTGGCGGCTCCTCTGGATAGTGGGCGTAGGGCAGGCCCGGCCAGTCCTGGCGGCCGCCTTGGGCCGCGGGGTCTTCCCAGTCACGAGCTAGGCTGGAGATGTCTGGTCTCTCCGGCGGCTGGGGCCTGACTGAGTTGTTAGGGCGAGCTTTTATACTTCCGGGTCACCGCCTGACCCTCTGAGGGGCGGGCTCAGAGCTCCCTAGCTCCGCCCACTCCGAACTCCGGATGGGCTCTTCCCCCCCCCCCACACTGCCTCACTACAGTTCCATTTCTGGTTTGGGGGGAACTACTAGTCTATATTTTTTAAAATAGTATTTTTAATATGTCAAAAAGGCCTTAGGGATCCAATATCCTGTAGTGGTTGTTTGTTTTTGTTAATTATTCCTAAAGTATGACTCTTATGAACAGTATACGCAATCAATGCAAAACTAACTAAATGAACAGACGGCTTTTATCATTAGGGCTTTATTGAGTTTTATTCACATTTTTTATTATTTTTAGAGCTAGTATTCAATTATTTTGTTGCCTAATTCTGCTCTTTCATCAACAGAAATTATGGCTGTTTCCATGTACAAGTTGCAGTAATTGAATTCTGTACATCTTTGTCTTTAGGCTTTTTTTAATTTTATTTTTCGTGCTACCTTTTCCCACTAGACATGTGATATTTTGAAATAAAAATATGTAGGCATTTAATGAAATGCCAGGTGCATATGGAGAAAAACCCTATAGTGAAAAATGTTTTGTCCAGTAATGATTCTGAGAAATAATACGATTAAAGGAAAAAAATTAAACTTATGTTCCAATACAGAAAAACTGTAACTTGTTTATGTTTCAAAATGCATATTTGAAAGTTAGTCTAATTATTCCATTTGTCTTGCTTTGAATACATTTGTTCAATGAACTATTGATAACATTTTCAAGCATGATTATTTATATAAAAACATCAGGACTAACTAAGAATAAAAGCATTAATTTCTGTGTATTCGGCAGAAATATAGCCTGGGTCTCATTTTCAGCGCTTCTGAAAAATCAGGCCTTCTACTTTTTAAGAATAACTCTTCAGAATGGAGGTCCTTTTGCAGTCTGTGTACTTGATATAAAATAGATCTCAGGAACCCTAGTTACTGAAGAGTTTGTTCAGCTTAGTGTTTTAGCAGAACATTATTTTGCTTTTAAAATGTGTCTGGGATAGATGGGCTAGTATTTTAAAGTATTCAATAAAGTAATATGCTATAGTCACCCTACTCTCACATAGCATGTAGTAGGGTAACTATTACATAGTAGTTGAAATTACCCAGTCACCATTCTTCCTCAAGTGACAGTTGATATAGTTGTCCTTGCTGTCACTATTTGCCCTTAGATTTATTGTACATAAGTATAGGCACACTTGTAAAATTAATTTCTAATAATTTGTTTTCTTTCTGAAAAGACTATAAGAGAGAGTTGCTCACCTTGTGCAGTAACGTAGGTTCTTCGAGTTGTGTGTCTCCAGGGGTGCTCCACTTTAGGTGTTCATGCGCCCCTGTGGTCCTAATCGGAGATTTATGGTAGCAGTGCACAGTTGGGTTGCACATGCGTGGTCCCCATTTTGGCCACTTCAAGGAATGGGATGGAGACTGATAAGGCCTGGTAGAATGAATGTGACTCCCCATAGGGGGTTGTAGATCATGTTGGAGGTAACACAGTTTTACGCAGTCTGAGATTCATTTGGGTAACCTCTGTTTGGATATGGTGTTCCCTTTGGATCATTCAGTGATTGAGATGAACACTTTCGGAGACTTACGGAAGGATTTTGTTCTATCTATGTAAAAAGCTATTGCCCTGCATACATCCAAGGTATGTAGTTTGGACTGCCATATATCCTCATGCGGTTTGGGGTAGCATGTCAGTAAGTGGATAGGTTGATTGAGGTGAAATGATGAGGCGAATTTAGGCAGAAACTGCATGGCCTGAGGCAAACTTTATCTTCGAAGAAAACCATGTATGGTGGTTCAGTCATGAGAGTTCCCAGCTCTCCTACCCATATGGCGGTTGTAATGGCCACTAGGAGTACAATCTTCATGGAAAGCTGTAGTAGAGAGCATGTCGTCATGGGCTCAAATGGAAGGCCGGTGATGACACGAAGTACTAGGTTGAGGTCCCATGGTGGGTTAGAATTTGGAACTTCTGGGTAGATGTGGGTGAGGCCTTTGAGGAAGCGTTTAGTAAGCGGGTGGGGAAAAATCGACAATTCATCTCCTTTGTGGTGGAATGCTGTGACGGTGGATAGGTGCACTATTATTGAGCTCGTGCAAAGGGGGATGGAATACCCGGTTTGTATAATTTCTAAAACCCCATCTGTCCATTGTAATAGTTTGCCAGATTGGTTAGAATGGGTTAGGCGATCTCCAAATGGCCAGGAGAGAGTTGGCGCTTCCAGCACAGAAAGATATGGGGGTCTCAGGCCCTCAACCAAAATTTCAAATTTGCTGTCTGTACGTCGATGGTTGGGATGCAGTAGCTGGAGTAGTAGGTTGTCGTCTTCTCACAGACCTCTGTTTTTGACCCTGTTTTTCATACTTCCTATGTTGTTGTGAGTAAGGAGTATGGCGATATTGTGGTGCATAACAACTCCTCTGTCACTTTTTGGTTCTAGGTGTATAGATACCGAGGGATCTCTGCATCACCCTCAAGTCCTTGAGTGTAAGCAGGGAATTGTCGGTTTTAGCAGTGAAGAGTTTGGGCCCCTCGAATGGTAGGTCTTCAGCCATTGACTGTACTTCCCTGGGGAAACTGGAGAGATGGAGCCAGGATGCCTCTCTCATTACTACTGCGGTCGCTACAGTTCTTGCTGCTGTGTCTGCAGAATCTAGTGTAGCCTGCAGTGCTTTTTTAGATATAAAGTTGTCCTTCTGATACAAGTGCTGTGAATTGTTCTTTTTTGTCATCTGGAATAAAGTCTATGAATTCTGAGAGTTCCGTGTAGTTATTATGATCATACTTAGCCAGCAAGGCTTCATAGTTGGCTATCTGCACGTGAAGTGTAGCCAAGGAGTCTGCCTTGCGGCTGAAGTGGTCAAGTCTCTTCCAATCCTTATAGTGAAGCGTGTTTTTGTGGGGTTGTTGTCTTCCCCGTTCATGAACTGCATCAACCACCAGTGCATTGGGTGTGGGGGGTGAGAGAGGAACGCTGTCCCCTTTGCTGGTACATATTGTGACAAAGTTCCTCCTCTATCTTGGTGGGTCCTGCCCTTATTGGTGGATTTTCTTGCCTCAGAGATTCACCATGTGGGTTGGGGAACAGTCCAGAGACCTTCCCCTCTGGAAGAACCCACAGTCCAGGTCAATTGGGAGGTTTGGGGGGAACCAGGGCCCACCCTCTACTCCGGGTTCCAGCCCAGGGCCCTGTGGACTGCAGCTGTCTATAGTGCCTCCTGTAACAGCTGCATGACAGCTACAACTCCATGGGCTACTTCCCCATGGCCTCCTCCAAACACCTTCCTTATTCTCACCACAGGACCTTCCTCCTGGTGTCTGATAATGCTTGTGCTCCTCAGTCCTCCAGCAGCACACCCTCTCACTCTCAGCTCCTTGCGCTTCTTGCTCCCAGCTCCTCATACTCGCACCACAAACTGAAGTGAGCTCCTTTTAAAACCCAGGTGCCCTGATTAGCCTGCCTGCCTTAACTGGTTCTAGCAGGTTCCTGATTACTCTAGTGCAGCCCCTGCTCTGGTCACTCAGGGAACAGAAAACTACTCATCCAGTGACCAGTATATTTGCCCTCTACCAGACTCCTGTACCCCACTGGTCTGGGTCTGTCACAATATTTTTTATCTGACCTTTTGCATGTTGGTGGTATAGTTGCTGGGGTCTGCCAAATGGACTTGACCAGTTCCATTATCACATAATTCATGGGAAGAGTGATTTTGGAAGAGGATGACATATATAGAATGTTCAAGAGTTTGTGCTGTGCTTCCTGGAGATGTCTAGTGCATAGGCTTTCCCTGGTGGGTGCTTGACCCCCCTGCCCCTGGCCCTGCGCCTTCCCCGCCTCTTCCCGCCCCTGCACCGCCCTCACCCCTCCCCCATTCCACCCCTTCCCCCAAGTCCCTGCCCTGCCTCTTCTCCGCCTCCTCCCTAGAGCGTGCCGTGTCCCTGCTCCTCCCCCTCCCTCCGGGAAAGTCCAAAGTGCTGCCAAACAGCTGTTAGGTGGCACGAAGTGCTGGGAGGGAGGGGAAGGAGTGGGGACATGGCACGCTCGGGGGAGGAGGAGGCAAGGAGGAGGTGAGGGGAGCTTGGCTGCCGGTGAGTGCTAAGCACCCGCTAATTTTTCCCCATAGGTGCTCCAGCCCCGGAGCACCCACAGAGTCAGCACCTATGGCCTAGTGAACTCACCACCCTTTTGTACAAGTCTTGGAATTGTTTAAAGTCATGTCCCATATTGGGAGGTGGGGGCATTGCGGTATCGTCTGGAGAGAATGACAAAACGTGGGTTGCTGCTGCCCCTTCCTGGTCGGATGGTTCCTCTTCCTCTTCATTCCTTTTTCTGTACTGGGGCCCTCGGTATTACTACAACTGATGCCTGCTCACCCTGGATGTAGTAGGATTCCAGTATTCCCACTACAGTGAGAAAGGCATGGGTGGTACCCAGGGTTGTCTATACCACTGTGAATGTCTGGGATCGGAGTAGTATGCCCCATGAAGGGGTCCTGTTTTGAGTAGTTCTTGATGGGAAGGAGATTGTGGAGGATAATATATTTGGCCTTCCTTATCTTCTTCTTCCTTGCTGGAGAGAGGTGGGGCAGAATGTGGTGGAGTCATGAGGAGACTCAGTGCCGAACGCACCGGGATGGTGTCTGTGCTGAGAATCAGAGACTCCGGTGTCGATCTCGCCATAAGATCTTTGTCTCGCAAAAACTGCTGCAGTGCCTGTGGTGTCTGCACCGCGGGCAGCATGGTGCCAGTGCTGAGTGCTGTGCCATATTTGTTGTTGCTGATGTCTGTGCTGGCATGCGCGCCGAGCATGCAATACTGGCCGAGGAGTGAGTTGCAGCCTGCAGGGATGCCGAGCCGCTCTGTGTTGATTGCGGAATAGGCCCTGTCGGTGCCGAGGTGTGGGGTTTCAGTTTCCCTTTGTTGCCTGTCTCAGAGCTGTCTCTTTGAGACACCTTTGCTCTCGCAGTACTGGCAGTGCTGGAGGATCTCACTCTTCCAGCTATTGGGAAGGCCGGTGTGGTCGGTACTGATGGTGTTCGCCTGTTTGCAGAATGGCGTTTCTTGGATGATTCCTTCATCGGGGACGTGGTAACCCACTTCTTATGCACCTTTTTAGTGGGATGGTCAGAAGCCTGAGCTGTAGAGAAGGAATCCCTGTCAGAAGCCGTGGTTGACGAGCTTTGTCTAGGCGGGGTTCATGCTTCAGGTTCAGGTGCTGGTCTGAGAAACCTCTCCATGAGGAGTTTTAGTTGTAGGTCTCTTGCCTTTCTGGTGCGGGCTGTTAGCTTATGGCAGCGTGAGCACTTCTGAGGTACCTGTGTATTGCCTACACAGTGAACACACTGTGAGTGCCAGTCAGAGATTGGTATAGAAAGCCTGCAGGTGAGGCAGCATTTAAAGCTCGGGGAACCAGGCATTCCCATGCAGGAAGGTTTTTCTCTCCGAAGGAGTGATTAAAACTATTCTAGAGGTTCAACTGAAACTTAGCTCCTAATGAGTAAAATATATTTTTTTCCTTTTTAAGAATAACAGAGATAATGGGGATAAAGGAAAAAAAACTATCTATCCTAACTTAGGTAGTAGGCAAAAATTAATCCAGAAATGGTAAATACAGAGGCATTGCTAAATGCTCTGACCTGAGCCAAAGGTGGTAGAGAAGGAACTGAGTTGCGGTTGGTTGCACAGTGCCAGATAACTGCCTGAAGTGGCATGAGAGGGGGACCACGCATGTGCGACCCAACCAGGCACTGCTACCATAAATCTCCAATTATAAGTGCAGGGGGGCATGAACACCTAAAGTGAAGCACTCCCAGGGACATCACTTGAAGAAGAATAGGAGATTCAGTCAAGAATTGAGACGAGGGTATGACTGGAGAGGAAGTATTTTGATAAAATGCTCAGAATATTACCCCAGGCAAAAAAAATTTAGAGTGCTCCTGCTGGAACTGATACTATAGAGATACCTAAATCTGTCAAGTGTTGAAGGAGCATGAAAATACAGTCATGATAAAAGAAGAAAAGTAATAAAAAAGTCAGTGAAGCTATTTGCCCAAATAATTCCATTAAAGGAAAATACAAGAATTTTGAAGCACATACCATAACTCAGACTATTGTTTATAAGACAACACATGTATTCTACAAATACTTTATAGTTCATGAGCCTTTGATTTCTGTGGGAGTAGAAAACAATATTTTCCACAGATCAGTCTTTTTTGTTTTGAGTTCTTTTATCAACCTCCTACTCCCATAACTCTCCAACTTTTGATCAATTTGCATAAAATGGATAGTAGCCATGTTCCTTAGCCAGTTTTATAAATAAAAAGCAATAGCTTTAAAATGTGATGTCTTGACATTAAAACTAAAACAGGAAATATCTGATTGGGTTATACATATGGAAGCTTTAAATAAAACAGGTCAAATACCAGTGAACTTCTGATGGCTCAAAAAAACCTCTATATACAAAATATGAACTCACTTGCAGGTTACTAATCTAGGAAGACCACCACCTAAATTCTAGTCCCTATCCAAAAGTTTCATGTTATGCATCATTATTTCCCTAAATATAAATAGCAAGGGATATAAATAATGCAGAGAAGCTGTCACTTATTTAGAACAATCACAGAACAGAATCTTCAAAGAAGAACAAAGCTGTCAACAGCTTTTCTACTCATGCTCTACAGTAAATTAAACTTGCTTTCTACTGTTTAGTCCTTTTCCTTCTGAATTTTATTAGTTACCAGTGAATTTGTATTTGCTTATAGCTCCTTATTTAATGCATGTCAAACATTCTAGCCCTTTTCTCTCACCTTTCATTTATCGCTTAACAATTGGTCTTGTTTTCTCTTTAATCTGTGACACATATATTATCATTATCTTATTAATATTTATGTTATGTTAGTGCCTGATCTGGCTCAGGGCCCTGTTGTACAAGGAGCTTTACAGATGTAGACGTGGTCCCATCATAATCCTCATTAACAATTTACCGAAGATTGAAGTGAGCTGCTTTTACTTCACTTTCTTTATTTCACATACCCTGTTGCATAGTTTGTATTGCTATTTCCAATCATGGTTTATTTCTATAATAAGTTTAGGTTCATTGCCCTCCCTGTTGTCTCTTTTTTCGGTATTTATTTATTGGGAGGAAACACCTACTCAGGTAGCAGCAATCATAGGCATAACAAAAGAATGTCCATATTGCAATCTTAATTGACATTATTTTGAAATGTTTTTGATCTATAAGCCTTAGGCTTCTCTCAGTGACCTTCAGGGATTGTGTGTTATGGTGCCTAGCACAAAGGGGCTTAGTACTTATTTAGGGTTTCTAGGTATTCTTACAGAAGAAATACATGATAATGTAAAATACCCCTGGTAAGAATGACAGATATTGTCATGTCATTTATCATCATACAAACATTCAAATTCTGTCTTTTACAATAAAGTGTCAATAGAAAGCGCTTAACAGCAAACATTTTCAGCATTTATGCTGAAAATGAGTACCATGGTGTGGAATGTGTTTAAGAATACACTCTCTTAGTTAAAGTAATAATTATGATGATGTAGTAAAGTTTCCATTATTTTTCTGCAAGTGAAGAAATTCTCTAATTCCCTGAAACCACTTGAACAAAACCAAACAGTGATGGAATACTCGTCTCATAACTTCACCAAGAGCACTGATAAATCACTTGTAAAATAAAATAGCAGATTGAGATTTTCCACTATTTTTCTTGTCACTGTGCAGAGCTCTCTACCACTGTGGGCCACCTCTACCCCGCTGTGATGAATTGGCACTTCAGAAAGCAGTGTTCCCTTTATTGTGTGAAATCAGCAGTCAGACACATAGAGAAGCTGTTTCAAAAAAGCCAAATCAGCAGAGCTGGTAGAAATGGTCCAATGGGAACCACAGCATATAATTAAAATGTGTAAAAAAAAAAACAGGAAGAGAAGAGATAGAAAGTAGAACATGATAGAAAGGGAGATGCTGAAGAGGATGCAAAAGAGAGAGTTAAAATTTGTTCATTCATAAAAGGGAGAAATGAACAACTCATGTGTTGTTGCCCAGGCCCAGATTTAAAACAAAGCGGTATGGGTCCCTCAAACTTTATGGACCAATATTATCTCTTTCCCAATGACCTATCACAGCAGTTGTAATTGGCTGGGAAGCTTATGTTGTCAGTCTGTAGGTTGAACTCTTAGGGTACAAGAAAAACCCTGAGGCACCAAATCACAGAGTGTAGGTCAGTTGACTTGGGCTCAAGGGGCTTGGGCTACGGAGCTAAAATTGCAGTGTAGATGTTCTGGCTTGGGCTGGAGGCCAGGCTTTGAGGCCCACCTCCCTTGCGGTGTTTTAGTGCCCAAGCCCCAGCTCAAGCCCCAGTGTCTACATTACAATTTTTAGCCCCACAGCCCAAACCCGTGAAGCCTAATCAGCTGACCTGGGCCAGCCAAAGCCATATTGTGGGTCTTTTATTGCACCGTGGATGTACCTTTAGGGGGTTGTCTGCAGGACATACTTAGTGAAGTGTTCCCAGGTCTGGAACTCATTTGCATTTTCAGTCCCTAAGGGCCTAAGTTTGCACTTTATTATACAAAAATTTATCCATGTGTCTTTAAACAGCACTGTTATCATCTGGAAGACAGATACAAATTATTAAATGGAAAAATTACATAGGAGTTGATATTGCTTCCTCAGCGTACTCTAGCTTCCAAGCTCTCAGTCCCTCATTGGCTGAAGTTACCTCCTCAAGAATCTATGAACCCCCAGAACTCATCATCAGGAGGTGGAAACAACATCAGACATAGTTACTTCTAGCAGTATTACCTCTAATAATTACTTCCACCAGTATTGCTGTTATTAATGGTAGATCAGTACAATATTGTCACAAGATATCACTGAGACCAAGAGATTAGCAGGTTTCAAACTAGGTTTAGACACTTATCCGGATAACAAGACTACCCAAAATTATAATAGCAAATACACAAGAGAAAAAGGTATATAATCCCTCAGGCATAAACCAAGCTCTGACTAGTGAAGGTTCAGAGAAAACTTTCCTTTGGGAAGGTTATCTCATAATTACCTAATACAGAGCATCTGGCACTGGCTACTATCAGAGACAGGATATCAAATAGAAGGACCACAAGTCTAATCCAGTCTGGCAATTCCTATGTTGACTATGTACTATGAAAATATAGTACCAAATTCAATAATCAGTAACAAAAACTGTTAATATAAACATTAAGGACCTGTCTGAAGGCCCCTAAAATCAGGAAAATTTGAATTCTCAAAAGAATAACAGATATTTAAAACTAAAGTATCTCTATCCTGAATATTTACTGTTAAGACCCATCTGCTTTTGTAACCTGTATAGAGACTCAATTTATTAACAACATTTTCCAGAAGGAAAGGGCTCATCTTCTGATGTTTTAGATTAGATGCAATAAGAGTCTATGCTAGACAAAGTTTCAAAATGAAAATGGTGGCACGACCTTAACTATAGCACTGCTATGATTCTCTTTACCTTTTGGGTAAAATCCAGGCTCCATTGAAGTCAATGATAAAGGTCCAATTGACTTAAATGGGAATCAGGATTTCACCCTTTGTCTCTATGTACATTGTCTTCTTTATCAGTCTTTAAAAAAATCACTGATAACCTTCTAGAGTCAGGCTGGGTCTACACTACCCACCTGAATCGGCGGGTAGAAATCGACCTCTCGGGAATCGATTTATCGCGTCCCGTTGGGACGCGACAATCGATCCCCGAATCGACGCTCTTACTCCACCAGCGGAGGTGGGAGTAAGCGGCGTCGACGGGAAGCCGCAGAGGTCGATTTTGCTGCCGTCCCTACAGTGGGGTAAGTCGGCTGCGATACGTCGAATTCAGCTACGCTATTCGTGTAGCTGAATTTGCGTATCTTAAATCGACCCCCCCCCGTAGTGTAGATGTAGCCTGAGTCTATGCTGTTTTCAAAAAAGCAGAAGTGATACTTCAGCGTTTCCTTACTCAATTTCATGCTTTTGTAAAAGATCAATCAAGTGCCATCCTTTGCTCAGTTAATGACTGACATTAAAAGGCTTCATAATTGCTGAAAATGCCAACTCTTAATTAGGACATGATGTAAGATCTTTGTCAACATACAGTATATCTATAAGCAGGGTGTAAATATTGCTAGTGTCACATAATTTTTTTAATGGCAAGACTGTTGAGCAATTTCATTGACATACAGTGATGTTCAGTTTTCTTCATTAGGACTTGTTGACTGAAATCAGAGTTTCTCATAGCCATCATTACAAGACTGCAATTTTGAATGGATCATCGGCCAAGTTTAATACCTAATTATCTCCTCTAAATTGTATTGCCTTTCAGGTGCAACATTTGTTTTAAAAATGATTGTTACTAATGGTGGGTAAACTTTCCTTAGTTGCGTTCAGAGAAAAATGAATAAAGTTTGGATGCTTACATACAAGTACCCAAACTTTGTTTTATAAAACAAAACATATTTGTTAGCTCCTAATGTTCAGGACAGTGGGAACAGATATTATCAGAGTCAACATTGGAAAAGCTAAGCCAAAGAAGTAAGTTTCAAAGAAGAAATTTGGAGGAGGAGAGTGATGTTTACTTGCATTGCTGCACAGTAATGACATTGTTCCAGGCACAAGGGGCAATCTTTAAAAATTGTGCCCATCTTTAAAAAAGGGAAGAAGGAGAATCCGGGGAACTACAGACTGGCCAGCCTCACCTCAGTCCCTGGAAAAATCATGGAGCAGGTCCTCAAAGAATCCATTTTGAAGCACTTGGAGGAGAGGAAGGTGATCAGGAACAGTCAACATGGATTCACCAAGGGCAAGTCATGCCTTAGCAACATGATTGCCTTCTATGATAAGATAACTGACTCTGTGGATATGGGGAAAGTGGTGGATGTGATATATCTTAACTTTAGCAAAGCTTTTGATACGATCTCCCACAGTATGCTTACTAGCAAGTTAAAAAAGTAAGGATTGGATGAATGGACTAGATGGATAGAAAACTGGCTAGATTGTCGGGCTCAGCAGGTAGCGATCAACAGCTCAATGTCTAGTTGGCAGCTGGTATCAAGCAGAGTGCCCCAGGGGTCGATCCTGGGGCCAGTTTTGTTAAACATCTTCATTAATGATCTGGATGTTGGGATGGATTGCACCCTCGGCAAGTTCATGGATGACACTAAGCTGGGGGGAGAGGTAGATATGCTGGAGGGTAGGGATAGGGTCTAGAGTGACCTAAACAAATTGGATGATTGGGCCAAAAGAAATCGGGTGAGGTTCAACAAGGACAAGTGCAGAGTCCTGCACTTAGGATGGAAGAATCCCATGCACTGCTACAGGCTGGGGACCAACTGGCTAAGCGACAGTTCTGCAGAAAAGGACCTGGGTATTACAGTGGATTAGAAGCTGGATAGGAGTCAACAGTGTGCCCTTGTTGCCAAGAAGGCTAATGGCATATTGGACTGCATTAGTAGGAGCATTTCCAGAGGATCAAGGGTAGTGATTATTCCCCTCTATTTGGCACTGGTGAGGAGTACTGCATCCAGTTTTGAACCCCCCACTACAGAAAGGATGTGGACAAATTGGAGAGACTCCAGTGGTGGGCAATGAAAATGATTAGGGGGCTGGGGCACATGACTTACGAGGAGAGAGTGAGGGAACTGGGCTTATTTAATCTGCAGAAGAGAAGAGTGAGGGGGGGATTTGATAGCAGCCTTCAACTACCTGAAGGGGAGTCCCAAGAGGATGACGCTAGGCTGTTATCAATGATGGCAGATGACAGAACAAGAAGCAATGTTCTCAAGTTGCAGTGGGGAGGGCTAGATTGGATATTATGAAAAACTATTTCACTAGAAGGGCAGTGAAGCACTGGAATGGGTTACCGAGGGAGGTGGTTGAATCTCCATCCTTAGAGGTTTTTAAGGCCCGGCTTGTCAAAGCCCTGGTTGGGATGATTTTGTCTGGGTTGATCCTGCTTTGAGCAGGGGGTAGGACTCTTCCAACTCTAATCTTCTATGATTCTATAATTGGAAAAACAGCACAATAGCAGAAAAGTCACAAATGAGAGGAGAACTCAGATGAAGCACTCAGGAGACAGAAATGGAGAATGCACAGGATATGATGATAACCTATGAAAGCACTGGGATTTATACAGACAGAACTGTGATTATCCTGAGATTATGAAATATAACATAAATTTGGGTACTCTCTCTGTATTATAAGAATATTTTACTTGCCTTAAAACCAGAAAAGAGTAGATTTTCATAATCATATTATATATTATTTATGTTCTGTATTACTGTGCTGTTTTCAGGATTTAATAATTAATTTCCTTCCCTCTTCCCACAATATACTTTTTGTCACTTCTGTTTTGTTATTGTCCCCTTTTTAACTTAAAAAAAAAACTATAAAAATTAAAATATATACCTTTAAGAGTAATCAGATATATCCCTCAATAATTTGCTTTGTGAAAAACTGAGAACAATTCATTGTAGGAAGACTGCTTATAAACAAACGTTCATTAGCATGGTCAAATGCATTGATTATATTTGACTTGACGAGTTATGTTGAAAATCATAGAATCATAGATTCATAGAATATCAGGGTTGGAAGGGACCTCAGGAGGTCATCTAGTCCAACCCCCTGCTCAAAGCAGGACCAATCCCCAACTAAATCATCCCAGCCAGGGCTTTGTCAAGCCTGACCTTAAAAACCTCTAAGGAAGGAGATTCCACCCAGGGCCGGCTCCAGGCACCAGCCAACCAAGCTCGTGCTTGGGGTGGCGGGGGGGGGCAGCACGGCGCGGTGCTCGGCGTGGAGGGGTTCGGCTGCGCTCCTTGCGGGGGGGGTTGTTCGGCAGCGCGGCGCTCCGTGGGGGTGTTTGGCGGTGCGGCGCTTGGCGGGAGTTCATCGGCTCGGCGGGGGTGTTCAGCGGCACTCGGCAGGGGGTGTTCGGCAGCACGGCGGGGGGCGGGGGCTGTTCGGCGGCGCTCGGCGGGGGGGGTTCGGCGGCACAGCACTTGGTGGGGGGGGGGTCGGCAGGGCTGGGTGGCGCTGGGTGGGTGTTACGGCAGAGCGGCACTTTTTTTTGCTGCTTGGGGCGGCAAAAAAGTTAGAGCCGGCCCTGATTCCACCACTTCCCAAAGTAACCCATTCTAGTGCTTCACCATCTCCCAGTGAAAAAGTTTTTCCTAATATCCAACCTAACCCTCCCTCACTGAAACTTGAGACCATTACTCAAAATGCCAGTACATGTCCCCAGTCACCTCATTCCACCTCCCAAATTCTTTATGCTTCTCATATAGGCACACAATAGTTTAACTGTAATTAAAATACCACAAGCTGAAAATGGTAATGCATGTATGAGTGCAAAAGAATGTTCCATTAGCCACACAACTGCCCCGTTTACATGTACAATACAGGTTTGTTTGTTTTTATTCCAGAAGTGCTGTACACTTTACATCTCCCGTTGAAATCAATGGGAAGTGAGAATGCTTAGCACATTTTAAAAAATCAAGTAATTAGACTCCAGTTTCTTCCACAGTGGTGTAATGTGACAGGAAGTGCATATTGCCTAGGAAGGACACCTCAAGCTCTAGGACTATTTCGGTTTCACAAGTAAACTAAATCCTTGACAAGTCTCCTTGCACATTATGAATACAAAATCAAAAGGACAACAACTATTCAATCTCAGCGAGACCATCCTAAACAGCAGAATTCAGGACATATTCTATAGAATACTATGCAGAGGCCCTGAATGGAATTAAGCTGTAGTAAGACTACAAAAACATTTGAGAGACAAGATGAGGTAATATCTTTTATTGGACCAACTTCTGTTGGTGAGAAAGACAAGCTTTTGAGCCGCACAGAACTCTTCTTCAGGTCTGGGAAAGGAACTCACAGCAAAATCTAAGCTGGAACAGATTGTTTAGCATAAGTAGATAGCACATACTATAAGGGATTATTCAAATTAGAGTTGCCTGTTAACATCTCTGCAATCATAAGACAAAAAGAGGGTGTTAGTGGGTTACAAATTGTTGTAATAAACCACAAATCCAGTGTGTCTGTTCAGTCCCTGATTGGTGTCTAGTAGAATTATGAATGTAAGCTCACAGGCTTGTCTTTGAAAGTTTTGTCCAGGTTTCCGTTGACTGATAGGTCAGATATAGAGTGACTGCTTTGTGAAATTGGTCCAGTAAAAGATTACCTTACCCATCTTGTCTCTCTGGGACCAATATGGCTACAACTACACTGCATGCAATAACATTTGTCATGATAGACATTGCTGTTCATTTAATATGTGTGATTTCTGTAAAACGTCTGTAGACAGGTGACATCCTCACAAGCCTGTAAAATCACCAAGAGCTAGCTGGAGCAGTATGTTTTAAGATCTATAAAATACAGAATATTTGCTTAAAAATATTAAAACTGACTGTTTATAAACTGATGTGCTCAGTGCAGGGCATTTAAAGGGTAGGGAGATGGTACAGAGAGCTCCTTTCCTTCCCCCACCCCGAGCAAGACACCTGTGCAGATATACCCATAAGCTTGCTGCTTGTGCTCCCAGAGGAATAGAGTGGGCAGCCCTAATAGTCGTGATCAACACTCCCTCTAGGAGGTATTTCTGATGGGGTGGGGCTTTGCCTGCTGCACATCTGCTAGCACTCAAAAGCCAACAACAAGGCATAAGAACATAAGAGCGTCCATATTGGGTCAGACCAAAGGTCCATCTAGCCCAGTATTGAGTCTTCCAATAGTGACCAATGCCAGGTACTTCAGAGGGAATGAACAGAACAGATAATCATCAAGTGATCCATCCTGTTGCTCATTCCCAGACACCGAATAAGGATAGTTGTGGAAACAGAAATGGATACATATAAAACGCTTCCTAAAGTCTAAACTTTTACAGGCTAAATCCTTGTATAAAGTAGTTTATCTTGTCTATATATAAGAACGGCCATACTGGGTCAGACCAAAGATCCATCTAGCCCAGTATCCTGTCTTCCAACAGTGGCTAATGCCAGGTGCTTCAGAGGGAATGAACAGAATAGGCAATCATCAAGTGATCCATCCCCTGTCGCCCATTCCCAGCTTCGGGCAAACAGAGGCTAGGAACACCATCCCTGTCCATCCTGGCTAATAACCATTGATGGACCTATCCTCCATGAATTTAGCTAGTTCTTTTTTGAACCCTGTTATAGTCTGGGCCTTCACAACATCCTCTGGCAAAGAGTTCCACAGGTTGACTGCGTTGTGTGAAGAAATACTTCCTTGTTTGTTTTAAACCTGCTATTAATTTAATCTGGTGACCCCCTAGTTCTTGTGTTATGAGCAGGAGTAAATAACACTTCCTTATTTACTTTCTCCACACCAGTCATGATTTTACAGATCTCTATCATATCCCCCATTACTTGTCTCTTTTTCAAGCTGAAAAGTCCCAGTCTTATTAATCTCTCGTCATATGGCAGCCGTTCCATACCCCTAATAATTTTTGTTGCTCTTTTCTGAACCTTTTCCAATTCCAATATATGTTTTTTGAGGTGGGTCGACCACATCTGCATGCAGTATTCAAGATGTGGGCGTACCATGGATTTATATGGGGCAATATGGTATTTTTTGTCTTATTATCTATCCCTTCCCTAATGATTCCCAAAATTCTGTTCGCTTTTTTGGAGAAAATGCTCCACTTTCCAAAAAAAAAAAAAAAAACATGTAGTAAGTGTCACTGCTGAGGAAGCTCTCCCAATAGCCTCCAAGAGGGTGAGGGGACGAAGGGGGAGCATAGGAGGGACCGATACCCACTCCTCACCACTACCCATGTGCTACAGCATCTGATCCCTTCCCCCAATGCTCCATTTGCTCTCAGAGTCATAATTTAACCTGTAATATATATTCTGCCCTCAAAAAAAATCTTCAGTCTAGTCATATCCAGGTAATAGAGTTACTATAGTATATATAAATTATGGCCATGACTTTAGAACAGAACCACTGAGATGAAACTGGATTGAAATGACCTTTATATGAAACAAACAGTATATCTGCAGTATGCATGGCACTGCATAGTAAAAATAGATCCCAGCTAAAGCAACTGGTCTGGCTAATAAAACCATTGAAAAGCCTGATTCTATAAGACTAGACTTTGAGTCCTTTGGAGCAAGGACCACACCTCCTTTTATGTTGGGAAAGCACTGAGCATATTGTGGAAACATAATACACCTCTACCCCGATATAACGCGACCCGATATAACCATGAATTCACATATAATGCAGTAAAGCAGTGCTGCGGGGACGGGGGTGGGGGGAGAGGGGAGCGGGGCTGCGCACTCCGGTGGATCAAAGCAAGTTCGATATAATGCGGTTTCACCTATAACGCGGTAAGATTTTTTGGCTCCTGAGGACAGCGTTATATTGAGGTAGAGGTGTAAATGGTAAACAAAGAGTAAAAAATGCAGTGGTTTTGGCTAAATTTTTCTGCGTCCACTTGTTTTTCCTACAACCCCCCTCTTCCACTCAGCAGTAAACCTACCTGAGACATAGGCCCTCAATTTGGTAGGTGCGCTCACTTAGGGCATGATGCTGCCATACATACTTAACTTGAGGAGTACTTTACTCAGTGGGTTGTCCATTGAAATCAAATGGACTACTGATGTAGTGGATGTTACTCAGCGTAAATGTGGAAGGAGCTCATCCTGATGTAATATCCTGACTAATTTTGGCCTCTTTACCCATTTTCCCCGAATCACTCTGGTTCATTGGGATATCCTGTATCCTTGTATTCTTTCAAATGAGAGTTTGCTTTAGACAAGATGTTAGTCCAATCCTCCATGGAGAAGTGTGATTTTTGGAATTTTCTTTACTTTACTTTCTCACAGTTCTCTGTGATTTAGGTCCATTGAATTTAATGAGCTCAATATTAATTAGTGATAGCTATCAAGGAACACAAAGCCTGGCTTTCAATTCTCTGTACTCTTTGGTAATTTCAGCCAAGATCCAAGCAAAACCCTAACCCTCCTTTTATTGTTATCCTTTTTTTCTGGTTGTCATCTAATGCTCTACTTTCTCTCTCCCAACTCAGCAAAAAATTTAGATACTGGGTATATATAATTTAAATAGTCAGTTCTTATCAGAACTAAACCAATTCCATATGGTATTTTGCCCATTACTAAGCATATCTGGATAACGGCCAGCTCTGATGATACCAAGTGGACTCCACTGAGCATGCTATGGATGTACATCTACTGACATCTGTATGGAAGGAAGAAGTTCAGTGTTCATAAACCCGCTGAAGATAAGTTCATATAAGTAATAAAAACATAAGTCCTTAGATTAAAAATAAATGTTAATGATCATTAATATTACAGAAAATGGTGTGGATTGTAATAGATTGGGAATCCAGCTTCCACAGCATAGTAAATTTAAGATTTTCAGCATCATTGGGTTAGAGCCCTATGACTTTGTGGAGAGCTCCAAAGCACAGCTACACTGCCATTATCTTTTGCCATCTATAGCGTAGCAGAAACACAAGCTTCCCATGTACACACTGCCCTGCCAATATGTTTCATCTTTGATCTGTGGGGAACTTCTTTACAATCTCCAAGGCCCATGCTGTTCTTGGTGTCTGTTGAGTTTGCTAATTAGTGAATTTGATAATGAGTTTGCGATGTGGAAGCAGGA
Organism: Chrysemys picta bellii; assembly: GCF_011386835.1. NCBI lineage: Eukaryota > Metazoa > Chordata > Testudines > Emydidae > Chrysemys > Chrysemys picta. The sequence continues at coordinate 167,788,300 of NC_088791.1, read as the reverse complement.
ACTGAGACCATCTACAAGGGAAAGTTGCACTGATTTAACTTAAATCAGTTTCTAAACAAATTTCATTCAAGTGATTCAAAAGCCTCTGTAGATGCTCTGATTTCAGTTTAAGAGTGGCTTATTTCAGTTTAGCTAAATTTATTCCTAACTGACTTAGGCTAAACCAAAATAAGTCTGGTTTAAACCACGCACCATTGGTGGTGGAGTCAGGCATTCACTATGGAGACCAGTGTCTAAATGGAGACATGACATATATTTAGTCAATGTGTTATACAGATATTTGTGAAGCAGCCTAGGAATGTTAAATAGTAGGAATCTTGAGGTTTATATTTGGTTCTAGAAGCATTGTGCAGTCTAGTGGATAGAGTCAGGACAGCAAGACACATAACTTGGTCCATTGCTCAAAAGAGGCAAAATGGATGTGACTTGGGTAGTTATATTAAAGATGGGGGTTCTATTCCCAGCTCTGCCAGAAATAATCTTGTGAGCTTTTCAGTTAGCTTAGATGGTCAATGGATCAATAACAGATGCTTCCCCTAAAGTTGGAGCATGATGCCTTATGATGAATAAAAGTTATGGAGTTTGCAGAAAACCTGGTTTACAGATAAATGCACAATCCCGTTTCATTACAGTGTATTCTATAGGGGGAGATTCTCACTTTCTATTTTCCCTGAGATGTGAGACGGCGTGACCGACCTGCCAAATGCATGAGTGTCATGTGTGACACTGGCAGGTCCACCAGCCATGCTGATTTAACAGTGATTGAAAAATATACTTGATTTGTAAATGCTTGTATGATTCCTACATATTCACTATAAATTAGACGAAACCTTTGCTTAAGGGGCTGTCCAAGCTGCCCCGCTCCAGGACGAACTCTGGGAAGAAACATAAGACTCTATGTCCTTCCTTGCTTCTGGGGAGGGAGAGTAGAGTAACTGAACTGAAAGTCTTTATTGGGTACAGGTTATCTCCTGCCTTGTGTTGGCTCAGCTCCACTGATCAAGGCATGGATGGAGCTGACCCAGCCAAGGCTCAGCACATGCCCTCCCCACCTACTCCCTTGTAGGAGGAACTTCTAGGAACTGCAGCCCCTGCTCTCATCTCCATGCTCCAGCTGCAAGGGGGAGGGGAGGTTGGGTTTTTTGGGGGTTGGAGGGGTTACTCCTCCTTATAGTTATAGAATCATAGAAGTGTAGGACTAGAAGGGACCTCAACAGATCTTCTAGTGCACTCAAGGCAGGACTTAAGTATTATCTGTACCATCCCTGACAGGTGTTTCCCTACTCTAACCAGACCCAGAATTAATCTCTGCGAGACTCCAGTAAATATGTCCTTCCAGCTTGACTCTGAACCACTGATAATTACTCTCTGGGAACGGTTTTCCAGTCAGTTATGCAACAACCTTAGAGTAGCTCCATCTAGGTTGTATTTCCCTAGGTTGTTTATGAGAAGATCATGTGAGACAGCATCAAAAGCCTTACTAAAGTCAAGTTAAAGACCAGGAGAGCTCATTCCCCAATTTGGAAAAAAACTATTCTACTTTTTTAAATCTCCTATTCCTGCAATTCCTTTGGAGGTGTTCTGGAGGGACATGAACAGCACCCTGATACTTGTGCTGAGGGCACCAAATACATGTGGAACTGCCTTGTGATACTAGTGCACTGTGTTAATATTTTGGCAAGAGGAGACCCATAAACATGCAGAACAAAGCTGACTGATATCAGCACAGTATTGTAATCACAAGGAAAGCATGATTATTAATCATGTCTAGAAGAGAAAAGTTTAAATCAGGTAACCTTGACTTTGGATAAATGTTCAGTGTAGGCTTTTTATTATTTTCCTTTTGCATGAATTTGCCATCAGTAACATCACTGGATATAAGGATGAATACATTGTCTTATTATTTCCATAAAAATGGTAGAACTTATTAAATTAGCTGAGTTTAAATTAAATGCATGTACTTATGAGGGGAGGATACAAAGATAATTAAAATTTCAAGAAGATAAATTAAGCTGAGACAATTTTGTTAAGCAGCATCATGCTTTTCATTATTTAGATCAGAGTTCAGTCACCAGTGAATATGATCAAAGCAAAAAAAAAATTGAATCAGCAGTTTTTCATTTAACTTTGTTCATGGACATGACATCACCCAGAGCCTGCCTTGCTTATAGACAAGAATGGTAGTTAAATCTCTTTGTTCAAAAAGCATGTCTTTAAACAGTCACAGTCAAGACTTCATTGAAAATTCACATGCAAGTCCCACAATAACTTCACAGCACAGTAAGAGTAACATAGGATACATTAAATATTTTCTTCCTGAAGATAGCTGCTTGTGTCAAGCTAAACGTGCTAATGTGAAGAATAGCAATATTATGGATGAACAGAATACAGAAACAATTTATTGAAAGCACAAGCATCCACAGCTAAAGGCTCTCACCCCCATCTCTAAAACTGTAAGGCATATTCATTATGCACTGTCTGTTCCACATCTTTCAACCCCAGTTTCCAGTGCAAAAAGGAGGTATTTTGTTTCCAAGCTGCTTTCATGTCTCAAAATGGTCTTACATCAGTGGCTACTCTTCTGTGCCCATGTCCTCTCAACCACCACACACTCAGAGCATAGTAGAAAAGACATCTACCTACTTAATACGAAGGCATATACATTTTCCTTATGCTGAATCCTATAGTCTTTATTTTGGACTTATCTAGTAAGCTGTAGCAGGGCCCAGAGTTTTTTTCTCCACACATTTTGGCATGCATGGGACATGCTGTTTTGCTGAAAAAGTTATCATTTCTGTGTTGCAACAATTCTGCTAAACACAACATTTATTTTTAAAAGTTCTCATAGCATTTGATCCAACTTCTATTCAAGTCAATGGAAAAAGTCCAATAGACTTGATTGGTACAGGATCGAGCCCATGGTCATTAAATGCTACCATCATGGAAACAAGTGGGCTCTGCACTGCCCCTAGCAATTGTTTATCAGGCACAACTTGACTCTAATTAGGATCAAAATGGCAGAATAATCAGAAGGAAGGTTCTTTTAACAGAATTTATAATATCTATACATGAAAAAAGGAGTCATACAGCATTGACAATTCTTCAAAAGGCAACAAATTAAATTTCCAAATGGCAGTTTGAAATGCTGAGAATGGTGGACTAGTTAACAGAAATGTTCCCAGCACAAGTGTCTTTCTACTGCACGCACTGATGAATCCAATGACAAAGCAACTGGTCTATCTCCAACTTGTCCAATGAAAAGCTGAAATAGATGCCAAGTGAACCAGACTGCCAATATTTCCTCCTTAAGTTTGCATGCTCTTTCCATAAACTCCTGCACAACTATGTGGACTTGAGCGACCTGGTCAAAACCTTTTGACTTCCAGTCTTTCAAGATCAAGATTTCCTGGTCTATTACTACTAGTAAAAATTATATTCAGGTAGTACCCACAGTCTGCTAGATGGATTCCACATATGCATGAATGAATTGCACAATATGGAATGAGCAGAAAGTTATCTATATGAAACAGTCAGTAGTTCACAGCTTCGATATATATTCACAAACTAAGAAGCTCCAACATTTTATTTATTAAAAGGCCAAGTTTTAGTCATGCAAAAAGAAAAGCTTTCAAACTGATAATATGCTTTTCTTAGTCATAAAACCAGACAAAATTATTTTAAAATGAGTACAAAAAATAATAGCTTCTACTCTGAGGCTGTATATAATAATCTGTAGTTTGAACAAATGTTGAACAGTTATGGAAAGATGTATGTATGAGAATATTTAAAGACTCTTAACTACATAAGTACAAGTGAATACATCTATAACATACAGTAGTTATACATCATGATTATAGCAGTGCTGATCTCTCCAGAACAAATAGGGCTTGTAAAGTGACAGATATACAGCAACCACCCGTCTTCACGCTTGGCAATTTGGTAAGTGATTGAAAGATATAGACAATGCTAAAATGGTTCAAAGGATTTGCATCCCATACGTCTAAGGGGCAAAAAGCAGTCTTCATGTTAACCTTCAGGGATAAATAATGCATGGCTGCATTTCCATGATGGGTGAAACAATCCCTATATGTACATTACCACAGAAGAAAGTTTTATTAGTTAACAGCAACAGAGAGTCCTGTGGCACCTTTAAGACTAACAGATGTATTGGAGCATGCTCCAATACATCTGTTAGTCTTAAAGGTGCCACAGGACTCTCTGTTGCTTTTTACAGATCCAGACTAACACGGCTACCCCTCTGATACTTATTAGTTAACAGTTAAAGTTGCTAACGGCAATTCCAAAGATGATATGCCATTGCACACATCACTAAAAACCCCATACACTGGAGAAAACAGACGTCATAAGCTACTTAAATCCACAATTTGGTCACCAACTTTTACATCCACTTCATGCACAGATACCAATAACAGAACAACTCACATGAACCAGTGGGAAGTCTTAGCCATGGGGTGGAGGGGAGGAAGGGATAGGGCAGTAGGTGTTTGTGAGCATGGGACTAGAAGAAATCATGAATAGGAGTGACAGAGGCACAGAATTAGTGGAGGTGGTGAACAATGGGGCAGAAGGCAACAGAGGGTCCTGTGGCACCTTTGAGACTAACAGAAGTACTGGGAGCATAAGCTTTCGTGGGTAAGAACCTCACTTCTTCAGATGCAAGTAATGGAAATCTCCAGAGGCAGGTATATATCAGTGTGGAGTTAACGAGGTTAGTTCAATCAGGGAGGGTGAGGTGCTCTGCTAGCAGTTGAGGTGTGAACACCAAGGGAGGAGAAACTGTTTCTGTAGTTGGATAGCCATTCACAGTCTTTGTTTAATCCTGATCTGATGGTGTCAAATTTGCAAATGAACTGGAGCTCAGCAGTTTCTCTTTGGAGTCTGGTCCTGAAGTTTTTTTGCTGTAAGATGGCTACCTTAACATCTGCTATTGTGTGGCCAGGGAGGTTGAAGTGTTCTCCTACAGGTTTTTGTATATTGCCATTCCTGATATCTGACTTGTGTCCATTTATCCTGAGGTTCTTACCCACGAAAGCTTATGCTCCTAGTACTTCTGTTAGTCTCAAAGGTGCCACAGGACCCTCTGTTGCTTTTTACAGATTCAGACTAACACGGCTACCCCTCTGATACTTGACACCATGCAAGGCACTGCATTTAGCCGTATGGAATGGAAATCTATCAACCTCATGAAGAAACTTGCACAAATACCGACAGATATCATCTTCCTTTCCAAATGCAAACGGATGGACATCATACCAAATGGACTGAAGGTGAAAAATCCATTGCTATCTACATACTGCACAGACCACAGTGAGAGATTATGCCATACATTATCAAAGAAACTGAGGAACCACCTGATCAGCATCCTATACAGCAAACAGAAAAACATCAAGAAAGAGCTCTCCAACCTGGAGACTTCCATAAATAACCAACCCTCCACACAAATGGACTTTACTAAAATAAGACAGGAGATCTACATTACACACTTCACCTCTCTACAAAGGAAAAAGGACAGTAAGCTGTCTAAAATCCTACCTGCCACATGGGGCCACAACAGGGGTACCCCTAACTCACCCAGCAATATCGTCAATTTATCCAGCTACACACTCAACCCAGCAGAAGAGTCTGTCCTATCTCGGGGACTCTCCTTTTGCCCCAGCACCCCCACGAACATGATACAGTTCTGTGGTGATCTGGAAGCCTACTTTCGCTGTCTCCGACTCAAAGAATACTTTCATGATAACACTGAACAGCGCACTGATACACAGATACCCTCCCACCAACAACACAGGAAGAAGAACTCCACATGGACTCCTCCTGAGGGTCGAAATGACAGTCTGGACCTATACATAGAATGCTTCCGCCGACGTGCACAGGCAGAAATTGTGGAAAAACAACATCGCTTGCCTCATAACCTAAGTCGTGCAGAACGCAATGCCATCCACAGCCTCAGAAACCACCCTGACATTATCATTAAAGAGGCTGATAAAGGAGGTGCTGTTGTCATCATGAACAGGTCTGACTACCAGAAGGAGGCTGCCAGACAACTCTCCAATACCAAATTCTACAGGCTGCTTTCCTCAGATCCCACTGAGGAATACACTAAGAAACTGCACCATCTACTCAGGACACTCCCTACACTAACACAGGAACAAATCAACATACCCTTAGAGCCCCGACCGGGGTTATTCTATCTACTACCTAAGATCCACAAACCTGGAAATCCTGGACGCCCCATCATCTCGGGCATTGGCACTCTCACTGAAGGACTGTCTGGATATGTGGACTCCCTACTCAGACCCTACGCCACCAGCACTCCCAGCTATCTCCGTGACACCACAGATTTCCTGAGAAAACTACAATGCATTGGTGACCTCGCAGAAAACACCATCCTAGCCACCATGGATGTAGAGGCTCTCTACACAAACATCCCACATACAGATGGAATGCAAGCTGTCAGGAACAGTATCCCAGATTCAGACTAACACGGCTACCCCTCTGATAATGGGACAGAAGTGTTTGTTAGAGTATGAGTGAAAAAAAAGGAAAGAAACCAGAGCTGTGATTGGACAGACGCATGAGTCAGTCAGAGGAGGTGTGTTAGGGTATAAGAGGTCTGTACTGAACATTGAGAGGGATGGGGTGGCAATAGGGTAGATGGGAGTTATGGGGGCAAAGTGGAATTGTGGGCAAGGTGGACAGGCTTGGGAGTATGAAAAAAATAGAGCTAGAGGAAAGCATGAGGTTGGAGCAGTGAGAAGATGGAATAGGGGTTCCTTGGAATGCAATGGTAAGAAGGGGGGCAAGAAAGACATGGGGGAAGAAGAAAGTAATGGTCAGAATGGGCCACGAGGAAGGTGGGAGAAGATATGAGGCAGGCAGGGGAGCAAGCAGGATTGCTAAGCAGACGTGTGGAGAGTAAGGCAAGGAAGCCTCAATGGGTAGATGAGGTGTGGGGGCAAGATATCCCCACCTACTGGCAGCGTGAGCCTGGGTCAATTCCATGTAAGTTAGAAGGCAAAAGAGAATTTAAAATCATGATTCTTGATTCTTTCAGAAATACTAGTAGCTGATCCCATTGGGCTGAGTGTCTGACTGCTACATCAGTTCTATCATTAACATGCTTTCACATTATATATTTTAATGAAACAGTAATATACAAACCACAAGCAAAACTTTTTTTCTATGCAATGTGTAACACAGTCACAAAGGATGACAGCAAATGGAGCTGTTAAAGCGGTAGCTACAAAAACATATTAAATATGAAGAAAACTACAAACTCTGAAAGGGGCTATTAATAAAAGATATGAATATATTTGTGTCCAAAGAATCTGCAAAGCTTTACAGATGACTTTTTTCCTTTTCAAAAATATTTTTGGAACTCCCCTTCCCTTGATCCCCAAACATGATGTTTCCATAACACCACACCATACATTATATTATGGTGCCTTGTACTAAGGCAACATTAAGAACTTGATACTGCACCTTTTATGTCCATAGCAAATCTTCCATTGAATTCAGTGGAAGTAGAAGCAGGCCCCAGTGGTATGACTCAGATCCAGAGAAACAAGAAGAATAAAGACTAAATCCAACATTCCGGACTGTCTCATTTACTCCAGCACAGAGGTCTCCAAAGAGTGACTGATCTTAAAATTATTTTGCATGTGCTGCAACATTAAGGCTCACACCGTGGAGGTTTAACCTGTAATCCTAATGGTTCTGATTTTGCAGGTTAAAGTCATAATCGCTAATTTACTTAAACTTCAGCTTTGAGGGTTCTTTTAAAAGATGTTTTGCTTTCCTGTTGCAAACATAAATTTCACCATTTTTATAAATCACAAAAGGAGTGTTCATATTACAAAACCATAACTGAAGTGTTACTAAAAGGAGCAAAGGGCAGATTAGTTCTGACATAGTTCTACAAGCCCTCATGCATGCATTAAATCAGGGAGCAAGACATCGGAAAGAGGAAACTGTTGTCCAATATATTTCTGAACATAATAGTGCCCGTTTGTATCTCTGCACATAGTGGACATAAAGTAAAATAAATGAGAGACTAGTTAAGGAAAATGTGATTTACAACTTCTCTTGTTCTTTAAGGTCACATTCGCTTAAAGAGCAATTGTTCATCCTGGCACTTGCTGCCACAAGAATAGTTGACAGCAACTTTAATATCTAGTCAGTAATGATATATATATATATATATATATATACACACACACACACACCTATCTCCCCCCATAATCTGCAAGCTAGTTACAAGAATTCTAATGCATCTTTCAATTTGCTTTCTCATTTTAGACTGGCAGATACATTTTCAAAGCAAAGTCACCCTCACATCCACACAGGCACATCCACACAGACAGAAAATGCCCATTACTTCAATCAGACTAATTTTTATTAGTGCTTTTCAGTTTTCTGATATGTCAGATGGGGTTGCTGCAAAGGTAAAAAGTAGCTTTTTGATGCCTTTTCCAATCAGCATCACAGTATTTATTCCAAGCTAGCAATTAACTTCCTGCCTAATTTGTCACACTTAATTTGAAATCAAGCATGCAGTGATGTTTAGAGCTATAGTCATGGCATTTGTGTTTGGCTGAGGCACTGGCCACTAGCACTCTCAATTTATCACTTTTAATTTAAACTCGCATGCCAATGATTTTCATTCTTAAAAGCTGTGACTGGCACTTATGGATTTCAAAATCAAAGTGAAAATAAACTACGGTTAGGAATTCAGCAGTTCAGATCAATGAAAAACTGTTTTATAACTGAGTGTCCTGCAGTTAAATCTCAGTAGCTTGACAGAAAGTGCTTAGTGTTCCAAACTGTTCTTTCCCCCTCTTAAACACTCTCAGAATATGTTTTCATTATCCAACAACCCACCCGGAAGTGTGCATAGGTAGGCTGGCATTGGTATATACTCTGGGCAAAATAAGAGGCAAGAGACCAAAGGCAGAGTGTGTTCAATCAAAAGAGCAGTGCACTAATACCCTACTAATGTGAGATCAGTTTTTACATTCAATTTAAAAAAATCTTTTAAGAAAGGTATTTAGAAACTGATGCTATGTTTTCTTTCACTATGTAAAGAATAACAGTAATTAGTAGAAAAAGATTATAAATTTCTTTTAGCTACTGTTTTGAATGTATTTGTTTGTTCATTTTTCCTAACCCTCTCTCTCTGTTGTTGGTTGTTTTTTTTTCTTTTCTTTTTTTTGTGGGGTGGGGGGCACGGAGACAAAGGAAGGGTTCTTTAACAATTTGGGCCCATTATCCCCAGAATCAGTAGCCAATTTCAACTCTCTTTTATAAAAAATTAAGTTTGGAATAGCAAACAGCTTCCAATTTAGCTTGCACACTAGAAAGCAAATTTAAAATGGCTGAAGTGACCCCCCCTCCACACACACACACAGCAGCTGGACACTTTAGCAGGAAGTGGCACCTTTATAGTGTTATTAGCTCTTCCAGCTCTTTATTCACCTCTCTCGTCCCCAACTGTATCTCTAGCTCCCTGCAGTCTTTTACAAATAAATGATAGTTGGGAGAATTATGATTTTTTTTTTTTTTTTACTTTTAGTGCCATCTAGGCCCTGAAACCTTTTTGGATATGTCTACAATGCACAGCAAGGAAGCCTCCTAGCCCAGGTAGAGAGAATCAGGCTAGCAGGGCTCATGCTAGTGCACGAAAAATAGTTGAGTGAACATTTCTGCACCAGCAGAGGCTCAGGCCGGCCACCTGTGCTCAGACCCAGGAGGTAGGTTGGACTTGAGTAAACATGGCTAGCCTGAGCCTCCACTGGTGCAATGTCCACACAGCTCTTTTTAGTGCACTAGCACAAGCCCCACTAGCACAAGTCTGTCTACCTGGGCTGGGATGCTCACTCGCAGTTGTAGTGCAGACATACTCTTTCATATATTTGGCCATGACAATGTCTAAGGTAATCTGAGGGCAGTTCTTTCTCTTTACACACAACATATTCATTTGATACATTAAATATATCCCTCCTTGTTTCTTTCCAATTTTGCCAAGTCAAAGTGCCCAAAAGTAGCACTCAGCTCCCACTGAAGTCAATGGGTACCCCAAATTAGTGGAAACTTGTGCTAATTTTGGTCTTAAATACTGTACCTGAGTTTCCCTATCTCTAAAATGGGAATAATTCAACTCCCCTATCTCCATGGGTGTTGAGAAGATGAATTTATTAATATGCATGAGGCACTCAGATAGTAAACTATGAATGACTTACAGAATCCAGGAGGTAATAAAATGTGACACACACAGTGCAGGATTTGTATAACTTGCAGTAAAGAAGGCCTGGGGGGACACACTGAAAGTTAAGGATAAGAAGAAACACTGAACTGCAGCCTAATTTCATACAGACCTGTGGAAAAAAAATATGATTATGTAATTAAAACTGTATCATAATGGATATGCACAAGAGGGCCAATTAAAAGGTTGCACAAGCAACCTTTAATTCTGGCATGCCTTAACGTTTTAGTGCTTGACTTTACAACCTGAATGTTCTTTTAATTACATTTTTTTGTTTGGAATTTGATTTTACATATTTAATATTTTATTATATATCCATGTACATAGTTTTTTCCAAATAACTTTAATGCACAGAAACACACAGATGACCACTGAGGTCATCACAAACATGGTAATTAGAGCCAAGAAATCTGTGTTACTATTATTTGGAGATGAGAATATTGTATTGATTACAAGAAAAGATTTAAAATTTTTATTAGAGCTAATGTTTGTACATCTGTACATCTGGGTGTAGTGCTTAGATTATCCAAAAATACAAGGTTTGTTTTTAAAGTCATAAGATACATACAGTGCATAATCAGCAATAACCCAAATTTAGGTGAATAAATTTAAGAATACAGTTTAGATATTAGAAACCAAGTATTTGGGTACATCACTCATGAAAAGTTATACAGAGAGAGAATTGGTTGTGGAAAGCATATATAGCAATAAGTGAGGATTGTCCCTCAGTAACTGAGAATATAGGGTAGGTTGTCCATTTAGAAAATACAATCCATGAGGAAAGTATTTCAGTTACTTTCTTCTCTTCGGCTTCTCTTCGGCACTCCAGCTCATCCCTCCTGGTATTGCTGATGTCTGGTGATGTGTTCTATGTAGATGTCTCTCGATCACCTGATGGCATCTATTTCACACAGTTTCAATACAGAATAATGGGATCTTTGACCCAGTGAACCGTCAGAAGTTGCAGGCCGATAAGAGTTTTATATAGAGGCTTGCATGTCTGTATACTGTGGTACTCATAGAGCACACAATACATACAATATTCGTCCACGGCCCCGGCCTTGCAATTGGATTTGCTGGCACAAATCTCTGAGAAGCCTCACTGAAATGAATGGAAAAAACAACGAGGAGTCCTTGTGGCACCTTAGAGATTAACACATTTATTTAGGCATAAGCTTTCGTGGGCTATAACCCATTTCATCAGATGCATGGTGTGGAAAATGGGTTATAGCCCATGAAAGCTTATGCCCAAATAAATTTGTTAGTCTCTAAGGTGCCACAAGGACTCCTCGTTCTTTTTACTGATACAGACTTAACACGGCTGCTACTCTGAAACCTGTCATTATGCAAGGAAGTGAATGGGGCTGTGCCTGAGCTCAAGGATCCACACTAGACGATCTGATTACAGGATTGGAGCTATGTGTGAATGTGAGTGCAATCTAAAGGAACACAAACACAAGACATTATTCTAAGTAGGGTAACTTACCAATGTATCTTACATATTCTGCCTGATAATCAAGGCTGTTGGAAATAAAACTGTCAGAGTTACATTAATAGAGAATTGTAGACCTATACAAGAACTTTACATAGAGCTCATAAATTTCCAGGATTGCATTACCCAATATATAGATTGTCAAATGCATGTAAATAAGATGTATAAAAATATGCTGATTTGACTTGTAAAAAATGTATTGAGTCATGTTTGTAAACTCCATGTTCAAATGGCAGAAACAATATTACTGTTGCAACTGTCCTTAAAAGACTTTTTAATCTGCAATTATTGTAAGAGAAGCTAATAACGAAATTCACCAGATCCAAACAGTGAGCTCTAAGTAAAAGATGACCAACCTGGTAAAAAGGAGAAGCTTCCAATAATATTAAGAGTATTGTTTTTTTAATGTAATCGGACAAAGAAAGGCGAAAACCCTGGTGACCTTACCATATGGGTCTATAGGAATACTTGCCTGAGTATAGCTTTACAGGATCAGATATTTATTTTACATCAAGAAATGAGAAGTACAAGTATATCTTTTGGTATGTTAAATCATCCAGAATAAAACTGTATTTCTACCTGTGTAACACATACTATTATATGAATATATATCCTTCTGAAATAAACGTTGCATTTTTAGTACATCTATTATACTGCAAATACACCAAGAACCAGATTTTCAAAGGAAATCAGTATCCATAATAGGGACCAGCTCTAATTTAGATATCTAAACTAAGGGGCCAGATGCTCAGCACCCTGGAGCTTCCTCCCTCTTCTCCCCCCTTCACTTAGGTGCCTAAATAGGAGTTGAGCACTCTTGATAATCTGGACACTTGGGCCGCAATCCTATGAAGACTCGTGCTGAACTTTCTGCATTGTGAGTAGTTACAAATTAATGGGAATACTCAGAACATGTATTAAAGTGAAGTATGGGAATAAATCACTGGATGATCAGGGCCTTTTTAAAGTGTCTAATATGGGTGCTGTTGAGTGCTGAGATCTTTTTAAAATCTGGCTCTGAAAGTAATTAATACTCCATATTCCACTTTTACATAAGGAAATATGCAATATGTATACAGTACAGGCCTGTTTACGTGCGGATGTCGGGAGTCAAGCTGTCACGACCGCGTGTTAACGGACCTCAGGTTAAGAGGGCCATGCTGAAATATCTTAAGATATCTATATATACACATGTATAATTATCTAGGATTACATATGTATTCACAGCGTCCCAAATACGGCAGGCCTATCTGTAAACGGCGCTTTGCAAGAATATAAATTCAAATGTGTAATCTAATTAAAACATTATTACCACTACAAAGGGGTGAAAGTAACTCAGGACACTTACCGGTATGGGGTGGGGGTGGCTCTGGCCCCTGGAAGGGGCGGGGCCTCGGGCGGAAAGGGCGGGGCTAGGGGTCAGCATCCTCCAGAAAGCCCTTCCAGGCCACCTGGTCTGCACCGCCCGGGGTTCCCGTGGTGATTTAAAGGGCCCGGGGCTCCAGACGCCGTCGTTGCGGTAGTGGTGTCCAGAGCCCCAGGCACTTTTAAATCACCGGCCCCAGGGCAGCTGCTCCCTTTGCCCTCCCCCGCCCATCGGTGGCCAAGGGGGGGCAAAAGGGGCAGGGACCTTAAAGCGCTGCAGGGTCCTTTGCCACGGCAGCGCTTTAATGTTGCTGCACCCCCCCCCATGTCGGTGGCCCAGCGCTGCTGCGGCAAAGGACCATCCTTAAAGCACTGCCGTGGCAGTGCTTTAATGTCCCTGCCCTTTTTGCTTCCCCCGTCGGCAGCCCTGCTGGTAGGGTCCCCACCGGCAGGGCCACCGACGGGACTGGGGTGGGGGAAAGGGGCAGTACATTAAAGCAGTGCCGCGGCAGCGATTTAAGGACGGTCCTTTGCAGCAGCAGCACTTTAATGTTGCTGCCCCTTTCCCCACCCCCGTCAGCAGTAAAGACGTACAGCACGTTTCCGCTCCGCACTTCCTGTCGATTTCTATGTCAGTGAGTTAGTTAGCAAATCTGTAGCGCTACATAGCAAGTTCCTGTACTGCGTGTTAAATAGGAAGCACTGGGAGGCCTGGCGCTACCGCGTGTTAAGAGGATTCGCACGTAATGGGTCTGTACTGTAAATTGAGACAAGACGGGCGAGGTGATATCTTTTATGGGACCAACTGTTCTGTTGGTGACAGAGATAAGGTTTTGAACTTATATAGAGCTGAAGAAGAGTTCTGTGTAAGCTCAAAAGCTTGTCTCACCAACAGAAGTTGGTCCAATAAAAGCTATCAAACCTCACCCACCTTGTATGTCTAATATCCTGGGATTGACACCGTTACAACACACTGATTAAGCACTTAAAATGTTTACTAATCTCTGCCACATCTTAGACATATAGGAAGATAGTTTAAATCATATTGCAATATATTTAGTGTAAATACTGGGAATCTCGCTTGTGAACTTTTTATTTGTAATTATTAATCATATTAAAAGTGAACAGATGTATGGGTATTTTTAGTGAAAAACATTTTTTTTTGAAAAATATAATATATCAAAAAGTTAAAATATTTTTTTTCATTATCGGAAAATAACCCTTCCAATAGAAGATCCTAGTGAATCAGTATTAGCAACTGGTTAGTTTAAAATGAGTGGCAAACCATTATTAATTCATTTATTATAAGCCATGATTTTGTACATTAGTTATGTCTGTGTGTGTGTGTGTGTATATATATATTTTATATCTAGTGAAACTTTAAATTATACTTACTTATAATAGAACTTTTAACTAGGAACTTTAATATAATTAAACATTTTTTAATCAATTGAAGGAATAAATAAAATTGACCTAATCATAATACCTATATATGTAGTAGTGAAAAAAATATAGCAGCTGCACATATTGCATAATCAACCAAGTCTGAACATGCCACTGATTTATTCCTCACTAGCTTGAGGAAACCACACATTTAATGCCGGGGAATTTAACTGTGGAATACATACTTAAAACTACTCAATAATTATTCTTAACCATATCTGAAGAGAGAAACTGCCATTTTTAAAATAACAGGAAAAAGCTGGGCTCTAACAATATTCTGGTCACATTTGCAAGTGCTAAATAAGATAATCAATATCTAGAATGGAATCGGGTAAATGAACATGCAATATCAAGAGCTGAACGCATGCCATATACAGACGTATGATTTTCAGAGATGAGCACCCACTACTGCAAATGACATCAGTGGAAACTGCAGTTGCTCATCACCTATGAAAATCAGGGCATAAATATCACAGCATTAATGGACCTGAGAAAAAGGGCAACAATTATTTTTAAAAGGCAAAAATGAAAGAGATAGGACAGTGGAACATACAGAAGACAGGTAAATGTCCATATTGGTTTTAAAGGATCTATCCATACAAACTGACCCATGCAGGTGGGTCCCCAGCACCCCTGCAGAGTCCCATTGACAGACCGGTAGGAAGATGATATTTAAATTAGGGCTGTCAAGCATTTAAAAAAAACTAATCACGTGATTAATCACACTGTTAAACAATAATAGAATACCATTTATTTAAATATTTTGGATGTTTTCTAAATTTTAAAATATATTGATTTCAATTACATCACAGAATACAAAGTGTACAGTGCTCACTTTCTATTTATTTTTATTACAAATATTTGCACTGTAAAAACAAAAGAAATAATATTTCAATTCACCTAATACAAGTACTGTAGTGCAATCTCTTTATCATGAAAGTTGAACTTAAAAATGTTGAATTATGTACCAAAAAAAAAAATGCATTCAAAAATAAAAATGTAAAACTTTAGCGCCTACAAGTCCACTCAGTCCTACTTCAGCCAATCACTCAGACAAACAAGTCTGGTTACATTTGCAGGAGATAATCATCGATTTTTTTAAATATCAGGGTTGGAAGGGACCTCAGGAGGTCATTTAGTCCAACCCCCTGCTCAAAGCAGGACCAATCCCCAGACAGATTTTTTTTTACCCCAGTTCCCTAAATGGTGCCCTCAAGGATTCAATTCACAACGCTGGGTTTAGCAGGCCAATGCTCGAACCACTGAGCTATCCCTCCCCCCAGCTTCTTGTTTACAATGTCACCTGAAAGTGAGAACAGGCGTTCACATGGGACTGTTGTAACCAGCGTTGCAAGATATTTACTTGCCAGATGCGCTACAGATTGATATGTCCCTTCATGCTTCAACCACCATTCCAGACGATATACATCCATGCTGATGACGGGTTCTGCTTGATAATGATCCAAAGCAGAGCGGACTGATGCATGTTCATTTTCATCATCTGAGTCAGAAGCCCGCAGCAGAAGGTTGATTTTCTTTTTTGGTGGTTCGGGTTCTGTAGTTTCTGCATCTGAGTGTTGCTCTTTTAAGACTTCTGAAAGCATGCGCCACACCTCATCCCTCTCAGATATTGGAAGGCCTTAAACCTTGTGTTGAGTGCAGTAGCTATTTTTAGAAATCTCACATTAGTACTGTGACAAAGTTCCTCCTCTGCCTTGGTGGATCCTGTGCTTTTTGGCGGATTTGCTCATCTCAGAGGTTCACGGCAGCCCTCAGTTTGGCCACTTCTGCTAGAGGCTCAAACCTGCCATTCACTCAGCTAACCTCATCACTGGCCAGCACGGGGGAAATGGAGAACAATCCCCGCAGTCTCTGTGTTCCACCTAATGGGTCGGGGACAGGCCAGATCCCTTTCCAAATTCAACCTTCCCTTCTGGTGTTGCTCACAGACCAGGTCAACTCCTCCTGTGTCCGATCAGGAGTTGGGGGATGGGAGGAACCTGGACCCACCCTCTACACCGGGTTCCAGCCCAGGGCCCTGTGGATAGCAGCTGTCTACGTCTCCTGTATCAGCTGCGTGATAGCTACAGCTACAACTCCCTGGGCTACTTCCTCATGGTCTCCCCCAGCACCTTCTTTATCCTCACCGCAGGATCTTCCCCTTGAAGCCTGATCACGCTTGTACTCCTCGGTCCTCCAGCAGCACACCTTCTCACTCCCTGCTCCTTGCTTGCCCTCCACTAACTGATGGGAGGTCCTTTTTAAACCAGGTATCCTGATTAGCCTGCCTGCCATAATTGATTCTAGTATGTTCTTAATTGGCTCCAGGTGTCTTAATTAGCCTGTCTGTCTTAATTGGTTCTAGCAGGTTCCTGATTGCTCTAGTGCAGCTCTGGTCCCTGCTCTGGTCACTCAGGGAACAGAAAACTATTCATCCAGTGGCCAGTATATTTGCCTTCTACCAGACTCCTGTACCCCACTGGTCTGGGTCTGTCACAGTACCTTCTTTGCATTTTGTCAAATCTGCAGTGACAGTGTTCGTAAATCAAACAACATGTGCTGGGTCATCATACGGCAGAATGCAGGTAAAACAGAGCAGGGAACATACAATTCTCCCCCAAGGAGTTCAGTCACAAATGTAATTAATGCACTATTTTTTTAATGAACATCATCAGCATGGAAGCATGTCCTCCGAAATGGTGGCAAAAGCATGAAGGGGCATACGAATGTTTAGCATATCTGGCACATAAATACCTTGCAATGCCGGCTATAAAAGTGCCAAGTGAACGCCTGTTCTCACTTTCAGGTGACATGTAAATAACAAGCAGGCAGCATTATCTCCCATAAATGTAAACAAACTTGTTTGTCTTAGCGATTCGCTGAACAAGAAGTAGGACTGAATGGACCTGTAGGCTCTAAAGTTTTACAGTGTTTTGTTTTTGAGTGCAGTTATGTAACAAAAAATATCTACATTTGTAAGTTACACTTTCACGATAGAGATTGCACTACAGTACTTATATGAGGTGAATTGAAAACTACTGTATATACTCGTTCATAAGCTGAATTTTTTTAGTAAAAAAGGGAAGCACCAGAGTCGGGGGTTGGCTTATGAACAGGTATAGAGAGGGAGAGGTGGGACACAGCCCCTCCCCCCAACAGAGGGAGCAAGGAGAGACAGCACAGCCAGCAGAGACAGAAGGGAAGAGGCGGTGCCAGAGTCTTTCCACTTCTGGCCATGCTGCTCTCCTCCCAGCCTCCAAAGCAGCTGCAGCTCTGGGGCTGGCAGGCTGCAGCCGTGCTGCTCGGCCCTGCCCCCCAGAGCAGGCTGTGGCCGTGCCGCCCGGGCGCTGGAGCATGCTGCTGCCACGCTGCCCGGCCCAGCCCGCTGGAACATGATGCAGCCGTGCCGCCTGGTCTAGCTTGCCGGAGCAGGCTGCAGCCGTACTGCCCAGCCTGCCGGAGCAGCTCCAGCCAGGTCAGAGACATTCTTCCCTGGCCCTCCCCAGATAAGGTGGGAAGGGATGGGATGGGGAGAGTGTGGGGGTCCTGGGCTAGCGGTGGGGTCATGTGGGCAGTAGTCACAGGGGTTACTCCCCTGACTCCCAGCTTCTCCCCCCCAAAAAATTTCTCCACCAGTTGCTGTCCCAGCCCGTCAGGATAAGCAGCTGGCGCACTGGGACACTTTGTTTACTTAGGTTTCAGAGTAACAGCCGTGTTAGTCTGTATCCGCAAAAAGAAGAACAGGAGTACTTGTGGCACCTTAGAGACTAACAAATTTATTAGAGCATAAGCTTTCGTGGACTACAGCCCACTTCTTCGGATGCATATAGAATGGAACATATATTGAGGAGATCTCACACCTATTATCAAACTGTCTGTACTGGCCTAGCTTGATTATCACTTCAAAAGTTTTTTTTTTTTTTTTCCTCTTAATTAATTGGCCTCTCAGAGTTGGTAAGACAACTCCCACCTGTTTATGCTCTCTGTATGTGTGTATATATATCTCCTCAATATATGTTCCATTCTATATGCATCCGAAGAAGTGGGCTGTAGTCCACGAAAGCTTATGCTCTAATAAATTTGTTAGTCTCTAAGGTGCCACAAGTACTCCTGTTCTTCTTTTTGTTTACTTAGGTTTACCTCCGTGCCTGTGGACGCTCGAGGTAAACAAACCATCTCGGACCACCAGCGGCTTATCCTGATGGCCTGGGAGCCAAAGTTTGCTGACCCCTGAATTATAGGGTTGGCTTATGAATGGGTTACAAAAATTTTCCATTTTTACTTATCCATCTTGGGGGGATCGGCTTATAAACAAACCGGCTTATGATCGACTATATACGGTACTATTTCTGTTATCATTTTTACAGTGCAAATATTTGTAATCAAAAATAATATAAAGTGAGCAGTGTACACTCTGTATTCTGTGTTGTAATTGAAATCAATTTGAAAATGTAGAAAAACATCCAAAATATTTAATACATTTCAGTTGGTATTCTATTGTTTAACAGTGTGATTAATCGTAAAAAAAATATTTTTTTTAATCACAGTTAATTTTTTTGAATTAATCGCGTGAATTAACTATGATTAATTGACAGCCCTAAATTTAATTATGGTATACTGTTATTTTAAGGCTCTGACCATGCATTGATGTCAATAGGGCTCCACATGGATGGAGACAGTCAATTATGCCAATATAATTGAAAGTTCCCATTGACTTAATGGGAGTTGGATTGGAACATTAGTCACAATATCAAATTTGGCCATGAAGATCTGTCAGATATTCCATCATCTATGTCAGACAAGTCTGTGGCCTCAGTCTAATAGCATATTGTCATATCATAGAAGCCAACACTGGAACTGGCACCCGTATTGGCTGTTTCAGCAAGAGATCAAGGATTAAATAGGTATGGAAACAAAAAAAAAACCTTCTTACCCCTAGAGATGGTCTCTCAGGGTCAACATTAAAATATATTGGTGGACTAGCATATTAAAGCTCCTATATCACACCTGTTCTAGGAATAGGTGCAAGATTTAATCTTCATGCTGTTATTCTTCTTCTTTCACCATCACTAAATTCTCTTAAAAACAAAACCAATATATACCCAATTTTTTTAAAGCCAAATTTCATTAATCATCTTGTAAAAAGAGTATAGTGATTCTTCTTTAACGACCTCTTTTCATCAGAAGGTTTTACTTACTTGCCAGAATTAATTTATTTGTAAATTAATAACAATATTTAGGTAAATTGATATAGGGGATCTCAAATATCATTAATATGTTATCTTATATTACTCTTCCTTTTACTAGACTATCTAGTCAACCTACAAATGTGGCAATGACAGATCATAATATATCAGTCATACCAATATCAGTTAAGACTTGCATCACCACAAGAAAACCACAAACTCAGTAAAAACAGAAAAAAGCAGAAGAAAAGTTCACGTCAATTCTACATAGTGACTGACATAGCTATTCTGATACAAAATATAAGGAGAAAAAATAAAAAAAAGATTTTTATATTCTCTGTTAAGGAAAGATAATGTGGCCAATCACCTTTGAATTTTAGATCAAATTTCCTGAACTCCACTAACTTAAATCCAGAACAATATTTTCCAGTCCTCCTTATTGATCTTCAATTACAGAATAAAAATTGGTGTTAGATAATTTAACTAGAACAACCTAATTTTGAAAAATGAAGGCCCAGTATTTAATTTTAAGTATATTTAAACCAGTCATCTGAATTAGTCAATTTGTTTTCTAGACAGATTTAAGTTAATAAAATAAAATGGTCATTTATTTCCAAAATGTAACATACTGAATTGGAAACTGGCTGAACTACTTGTCAGCAACTTTCTGGATCATACATCAGCTGCTTGTATTGCATAACAAGTTCTAATTTATGAATCACTTAGATAATGTGCATTAATCTCTAACTCTTTTATATCATTATAAATCAAGCTAATGATTTAGAAGCTGTTGCAGGTACTATTTATGACTAATACACAAAAGCCAATGTAGCCTTTATTTTAAATTGAATGAATTGATAGTTCTGTTGGAAATTATAGTCCGTCCAGTTTCTGTTGCTGCAGTTTAAAGATAAATAGAGGGGAGATTGGGAGTGTCTAGGAACAGACAAAAAATGTAACCACAAACACAGTTACATGTAAAAAAATCTTGTTAGTATTATAAGTTAAAAGATACATTCACATAGCCATTTACACAACCTGGAAGAATCCATGCACTGGCCAATGCTATGTTCATACTCATATACCCAAAATTTCATAGAGTTGGGTGGTTCTCTTAACAGGTAGTCATTAAGACGGGTGGCTCCTGCTGGGGTCATCCCAATGAGGTCATCCCTGCGTCTTTCTCCCTTGCAGTCTTCCCACTTTGGGAACTTCTTTTACATTGTTCTGACTGCACCCAACACCCAATGCATATGCATAAAGGTTTCAACCCTCTTTTTCTTATCTGTACTCCCACACCTCATGATGAATATTGGCATGCCCTGTTTTCTTTTACACGTTGTTGTCTTAATTCCCCTTATTCTCATTAGAAGCTATGTACAACATGTCCATTGTAACCTGTGGTCAAACAGGGAGTCCAATGATGTCCAATCAGGTGTCTTGTTGTCTAGATAGGTAAATTACAACATATTTCCCGTAACATCACCTATTGATCCAGGCTTTCGAATAATCTTGTGACTTTCCTGGCATAAGGTTATGTTAGGTCACCCACTCATGTCAAGTGTTCTTAAGCCTATGGCCGAGTATGGCTAAGCTAAAATCTTACCTGTCTCAGCCTGTAGGCCTTGTATTATAGCCATACTTTACTTATATACATAATACACGTTCACCTCTCCTAAATACTTGTCAATTTTATATGTCTCTAATCCTACAAATTAAATGTGCTTAGCATACATTGATTATATATGAAATAGCATATGAGTTGTCCATAATACTAATTAACACAATAATAAATGAATGATAAAATGAACTCATTGGCTACACCAGACTTTCAATATCTTCATTTTTATATAAATAAGCCCTACCCAAAGAAAATTCCAATACAAATAGGGGAATTTAAAGGTAACAAGGATTTGAGTAAAACTGGAGTAAGATGAGAGGGTTACCATCCTGTGTAGTAACTGAGCTTCTTTGAGATGTGTACCCCTATGGGTGCTCTACTGTAGGTGTGGCACCACCCCCTGCTCCTGGGGTTGGAGATCTTCCGTAGCCATGCCTGTTGGACTGCACATGTGCTCCTCCCCATCTTGCACAATGAGCGGCATCTATATATAGTGCTACATGGTCCAACTGCCCCCAGTTCCTTCTGTACTGCAGAGTTTATTTGTCAGCTCTGAAGCAGAGGGAAGGAGGGCAAGTAGTGGAGCACCCATAAGGACATACAGCTCGAAGAATCTCAGTTACTGCACAGGGTGGGTAACCCTCTCTTCTTTGAGTGATGTCACTACGGGTGCTCTATAAAGTTGGAAGACTGGGGCTTTGGAGCAGCAGTTAATATGGATGATAGGTCAGTGTGTCCTAGTAGGGCATCTGAAGTTGCATCGTGAGTAATTGTGTAGTAATGGCTAAAAGTGTCCGCAGATGCTCAGTTAGCCACTTTGCAAATGTCAGCATTTGGAATTGTTGTTGAGAAAGGCAATCGAGGTGGACAGAGAGCAGGTGGAATGTGCTCAAGTTCTAGGAGGAGACTGTCGATTGTAGTTGGCAGAACAGGTGTATATACTACGAGATCCACTTGGAAAGGTGTTGTTTAGAAATGGTAGTGCCTTTCAATCTTTTGGCCATTGACAGGAATAAATATGGCAATCGTCTGAAAGATTTACTTCTGTCCCTGTAAAAGGCCAATGCTTGCCTGACGTCCAAGGTGCTTAAGCCACCTCCTTGCAGTGTGGTTTTGGAAAGAAGCAGGGAAGGTGGATAGGTTGATATAGATGGAAGGAGGATGGTATCTTGGGTAAGAACTTTGGATGTGGATGTAACATAACTTTTTCTTTATGAAAAATTGCATATGGGGTGTATGCCATGAGAGCGCCAATTTCTCCCACCTGTTGGGCAGAGGTGATGGCGACAAGAAAGGCTGTTTTCATGGATAGATGAATATAAGAGCATGTTGCCATTGACTTGAATGGTGGTCTGGTAACACAGTGTAGGACAAGGCCGCGACTCAAGTTGGGGTGGGATCCTGTATGTGAGAGTAAAGATTTTGGAGGTCTTTCAGGAATTCCTTGAATAGGTGAAAATGGAGTGGTCGTCTATATTGGGGTGGAAGGTTGTGATAACCCTGATCTTTTAAAATATAAAAGTTAAAATATAAACTAGGATGAGCGGTAATGGAGCATTCATTGCAGTGATATGATTGGTGGTGCACCTGGATTGGAATGTGGTCCATTTTTGGACGTATGTGCATTGAGCTGTGTCACGTCTGCTATTCAAGAGTACCTCTCAACAGACTCTCAACAGGTCACCTCCAAATTCCAAAATCGTGGAGGAGCCATGCCTTCAGGTGGAGTAGCTATGGATTGGGATGGAGGATTCAACCCGTATCCTGTGAGCGGAGTTGTGGAATTGATCGCAGATTGATCGGAGGACATACGGTCATGTGAATGAGGTAAGTATACCAAATCTCTTGTGGCTATATGGGAGCTAAAAAGATGACTTCTGCTTGGTCCCCTTGAATCTTGTGGATTACTTTGAACAAGAGAGGAATGGTTGGAAAGGGGTACAGTAGCAGGGCATCGCATGTGACAAGGAACGCCTCTCCCAGGGTCCACGGCCTAAGCCCACTCTTGAGCAGAATTGAGGACATTTGGTGTTCCCTGAAGTGGTGAAGAGATCTATGGTTGGGAATCCCCAATGGCTGAATATGTGATGTAGAGTTTGTGTATCCAGCTCCCACCTGTGGTCTTGGGAGAATCTCCTGTGGCATTATGGTGTCCAGGGAGGTACGTGCCCGAAATGGTGATGTCGTGCTCCATACACCAGTTCCATAATTTCAGTGCTTCTGAGCACAGCGAGTGGGACCTCACTCCACCTTGCCTGTTGATGTAGAATATGCAGGAGATATTGTCCGGCATAACTTTTATAGTGCGATACCTGATCAATGGTAGAAAATGCTGACAGGCATTAGGGACCGCTGATAACTCTAGAAGGTTGATGTGTAGGGTGGATTTGGCTAGGAACCACGTGACCTGCACTGTATGGGTCTGAAGGTGTGCTCCCCAACTGATTAAGGAAGCATCGGTTGTTGGTATCAGGGACAGTGCTGGTTGAAGGAAAGGGACCCCAACACAGACATTTTTTAGGTAGTGTCTTCTGGAGTAGTGAGTCCTTGATCTTGAAAGGCATGGATAGAAGTCTGTGAAGGCTGTGTCTGTGAGGTACACAGTCTGTATGTAGCCACGCCTAGAGACAGTGCATGTGCAACCTCGCATACTTTACCATTAATAAGGTTGCTGCCATGTGGCCAAGCAACTGGAGACACATCCTGGCTGATATATGGGGACAGGTTATCACTGGGGTTACTAGATAGACTATTGCTGAAAATCTGTGAGCTGGGAGGAGGACTCTGGCTTGTATGGCATCCAAGTGTGCCCCAATAAACTCCAGGTGTTGTACTGTTGACAATGTTGATTTTTGTAGGGTTATACAAAGGCTGAGGCTTGAAAAGAGGTCCATCGTCAGCAGTACAGCATGAAGGGTGTTAGGTTTGGATGGGGCCTTGAGAAGACAGTCGCCTCAGTATGGAAATAGGAGAATGCCTTGTTTGCCTAAGTCGTCGGCCACTACCTCGAGGACTATGGAGAATACTCAAGGGGCCGTAGAGTCTCCAAAGGGTAATACCCTATATTGGTAGTGATTGGTCCCCATGATGAATCTGAGGAACTGTCTGTGAGCAGGGTGTATGGTGGTGTGAAAATATGCATCTTGGAGGTTGAGGGCCAAGAACCCAGTCCCTTTGTTCCAGTACTGGGATAATGGTTGATAAGGTAACCAACTTGAAGCATTGCAGTTTGATGAACAGAGAGGAAAGGGAGCAGTGCTGTGATTTTGGAGAAGAGGACAGAAGTGGAGGGAGCTTGTGTCTGAGTAGTGATGACTCAGGCATGTCAGATATCATCAGATCCTTGGGGTATCTGAACTCCTGGGGAGAAGGGAGGAGCATCATCGGCTCTGGCAGTTGCATTGGTGACGAGGGAGAGGTGCATTCTCTGGAACAGCCAGCAGATGGAGTCGAGGGCTTACACGGTGCCGACGGTCTTGTCAGTGCCGGAGGGTATATCAGTGCCGATAGAGATGCCAGTGCTGATAGAGATGCTGGTGTTAGTGGTTTCGTCAGTGCTGTGGTGCCCAAAGATGATTTGATCAAGGCTCTCAGCACCATTTTTGAAGGTCTCATGCAGAGCCGGCTCCAGCGTTTTTGCCCCCCCAAGTGGCCAAAAATAAATAAATAAAGCTGCAATTGGTGGCACTTCAGCGGCAGCTCTACCGCCGCCGTTTCATTCTTCGGCAGCACTTCGGCGGCAGGTCCTTCCCTCCAAGACGGAGTGAGGGACCCGCTGCCGAATTGCCGCCGAAGAGCCGGATGTACCGCCCCTTTTCGTTGGCCGCCCCAAGCACCTGCTTACTGCGCTGGTGGCTGGAGCCAGCCATGGTCTTATGCCACATTTGAGAGAGTGTGGTCACCTATAGGTTTGCCTGTTTAGGGTCTTTAGACCTCTCTTTAGCTCCAGTACTGGAGGTACTCAGACAGTCACAGGAGCTGTGTCTCACCCATGAAGATGTTGAGGCTACTGACCTCATAGGGGATGGTGTTCTGTTGTGCGGTTCTGCAGAGAGCAATGTGGTAGCCCATTTCTTCCCATCAGCATGGGAAAGAGAGGATTTCCTCTTGGAAGGAGGCAGCAAAGGAAGGTCAGTGGGCGACCTAGCAGAGCGGGAGAGCCACACGGGGAGCGGGGGGGGAGTGTCTGCACCAGGGTGAGAGGCTGGTCGCAAGGATCTCTCCATGATGAGACGTCTCAGCCGGTCCTTTCGGGCCCTGGCAGTCAGATTGTGACAATGAGTGCACTTCTGTGCAACGTGTCCTTTTCCGAGGCACAATGCACATATACATTTCATATGCATTAAAGCACTTCCCTCTGAAGCCACGGATTATGTGTATAATAGAGGAGACGTGTGATTACAATGCGATTTAATGGTATTAAGATAGCCTTTTATTGAAGTGGTGGTGTTGCCCGTCCCCCTCACCCCAGTAAAACTTTCAAACCCTTGACACTGGCTGTCATCCCCCAGTCCTCAGTCAGAAACAGAGTTCATATAGGAAAAAATATCAAGCCTCACTTATGCCAGGAGTTCAGGGAAGAGCACATATTTCAAAATGTAATATTTATTGTGCATTTCCTAGATAATGTTAATCTTTTCACAGAAGCAATCTTTTGTTATAGTTTCTATGGGAGGCCTGTCTGAATTTTACTTTGGGGTGAAAGCATATTCATGTCTGTAATTGGGCGATGGAACTAGCAGAGAGATGTCCCTCATTATAGAACCTGGTCAGGAGTTTATTATTAGAAATTTTATTTGGAAAGTAACTCAGCTGTAAAACAAATAGTTTTATGAAACTTCAGAAACTTTAGGTAATTTTGAATTTGCTTTCAACCTTATTCCAATGTGCATAACTTAATGCTCTCATAGTATATAAATGAACACTGTCTCCAAAACTGTGAGCCTAAGGCAGATCCATATGGAAGAGAGACAGAAGAGGAAGGAGAAGGGTTGTTGAATGTAATGAAGAAACTACTTTTTAAGAAGCAAATGAATCGGAGCAACCTGCTACTGACATAATTGCTTTAAAGACCCCATAGCAAACATCAGCAGAATTAGTTTGTAATTTACCATGTCCTTCACTTTGAACATGCTCCCTGAAGGTTTATGTGAAAGTCATGACATTTATAAACACAATTTGTTTCAGATTGACTAGCCATGATTAATGTCTTCCTTTACTGCCTTTGACCAAAATAATTCCTCTTGCCAAGAAAGCAACAGAAGTCTTCATTTTGCTTGTGAAGTGGTGGGAACACTAGAGATTTTTTTAAATGAAATACCTTTCAGAAATGTTTAGGTAAACTGTGAAAACAGAAGGCTGATAATACAACTGAAGAATTTCAGCAGTCAGTCAATTAAGGTGTGTGGCAAAGGTTTCTAATTACTGAAGTCACAGGCTTATATCTGGAATCCCTTGCACCCAACCCTGACTAGAATATTCAATAATGATTCTTCTAACTACATATCACTCACTGTGAAAGGTTCCAACTAAATGAAATGTGCTTGATTACTTTAATACGGTTCTTAGCTGAGTAGGGTGCACATAGTACAAATGGGCTTATTGAGCATTCTTTGTTTTAAATCATGCAAGATGATGAACAAACATCTTAACCTCTTAGGGTTTGATCCTGTGAATGCTCTTAACTCCCACTGATTGCAATGGGGACAATTAAAAAAAAAGTCTTCCTCCAATGCTATAAAATCTATCAATTTTTATAAAATGTTCATTTTACTTGGTTCTTCACAAACATCCCTATTGCAAATTAAACTAGAGCAATTGTGATGTTATTTTCAAATGTATCATCAGGTAAATAGTTTGCAGCTAAAATTTTAGTTCCTGGACCTTAACATGGTAATTTGGTGGGAAATATTATAACTGATATTTAGATCTGATGTACAAGTACACTACTCATTCTAAGATATTGTTTGAAAAGCCAGGGAGACCATAGTAATGGGTGCATTGGAGACAGATCACATTTTGTTCCCTTCTGCTCCCCATGATGCATCAGTTAAAGACACATTTTTCAAAGCTGAGTAGATTCTTGTTGACCTAATTGATAATGTTGGATTACAAGACATTAAAATAAATAGAATCAATTGGCTTGTGCTGCACTAAAGAGAGAGAGGGGGGGAAGAGAAAAACATCTATAT
Source organism: Chrysemys picta bellii (assembly GCF_011386835.1). Classification (NCBI taxonomy): domain Eukaryota; kingdom Metazoa; phylum Chordata; order Testudines; family Emydidae; genus Chrysemys; species Chrysemys picta. The sequence goes on along the minus strand of NC_088791.1, from coordinate 167,760,720 downwards.
CTGCAAGGTAAACAAATACACACTTGTTCAGGGAAAATAAATTTGATATTCAAAATTTTAAGGATATAAACGGAGATTTTTTTAGGTTGACATTTGTCAGCACTTATCATGCAGAGAGACCACAGTAAACAGTCTCCATTAGAGGATTTGCTGCATTCCTATTAAGTAAATGACCTCACTACATCTTAGGTGTGTGTGGGGGGGAGGAGGGGATGTTCTATGGCTGGCCCAGGGAAAGGGAACAGTGCTGTATGGGTTGGATGGGGAGAGAGGTCAGATGATTCTGAAAAGAGGGGCTGGGGAATGGGTCAGCATGGTAGCACTGACTCATCCCACTGACTCAACCCAAGAGCACAAATAATCCAAGCATACAGAGGTGATGAGAGATTATGATGTGTGGACAGTGCCCACCTAGCCCAACAGCTCCACCCTGAAGTATTGCTCTACCATCTAGTATGTAGTTGTCTTCACTTTATTATTCATTTTTTTAATTCTCTTTTTGTTTTCCTTCCTGTATTACATACATTATTCATTAATAAAAACTTTGAGTAATTTTGACGGTCTTTTTTAGTTATGGAATGGTAAGAACCTTATATGACTAAAATAGCCAGGGGTGTCTCGTCTCATTCCTGAATTAGTAGTAAGAGAAACAATTGTTTCTCTACACTATATTTTTAGTAATTTTGGAAATAAAATTACTCAGTGCTCAACACATTTACTCATGTGTAAAATAACCCTCTCTCACCCACAAAGAGTTAAAACATTCAAACACTCTTTGAAAAAAATCTCATTTTAAGAATAAATTTCCTCTAATCTGGGCCAAGAAACAGTGAAATGCAAAACGCATCTCAGTCATAACTATAGAGTCGTCACCAAGGCCTACAATACAAATATATCTAGGGCTAGGAAGTAATACTATATGCATATTTTTAAAGTTCTAAATATTTTATGCCTTTATTTCCCCAGAGACTGAAATGTACCTTTTGGATTTCCATAGCTGGGGAGGAATTTTGTACAACACACCCTACTAGTGGGCTTATTTTGAAAAAGTAGCAGTTGGTCCCTAAAACATTTCACAAATACTGGAAACTATCTAATCTCCCCCCACCCCCCACCATGTATATTAACTTTGTCCATGAATGATTATAGCCTTACACATTATCTCATTAACACTTATTGAATACAGAAAAAATAATATAAATAAGTAGTACAATAATAAACAACGATTTGCATTCATATAATACCTTACACCCAAGAATTTCAAAGTGCTTTACAAACATTAATTAAGTCTCCACAACATTCAGAAACATTAGTTCTAATTTATTCAGATTAATTAGACAACTGTTCCTCTCACTGTTCTCTTTTTCTCAGCTCAGATTTCTAGAACAAATTCCTTCCTGTTCTTTCATTGTTACCACCTTTCATTCAGACCTAACCAGAAGATTGCAAAAACAAAAAGTTTATTTTCTCTACCTAGTTTCCATTAAGCAAAACTCCATTAATTTTCTTCCCTAGCATATTTCCTACTGACATTATTTTCTCTGTATTTTTTTATATAGAACCTACTGTTCTCACTATTTTATATAAACTACAGAATTTCTAAGACTACAAAAGTGCTTTTATCTTTATAAAAATGTTTTATAGAGGCTTGTCATTTCATTTATTACACTGCCTCTTCCAGTAAAACTGTCCTTTTTATATCCAAATAAACTAACTGAGAGTCTGAAAATCTATCCTTAAATTCTCTGAAGCTTTAACAGTAACATCTTTAGAAATGTAAGAATTATTGTGAGGAAAGGAAGCAGAGTACTCACTAGAATTTACTGTCAGGCTGTCATAGATTACCAAACCATAGGTCTTGTCCCTGTTTGGCTAAACTGAAGTGAAAATCTATACTATTATGCTGGGAACAGACAATAGCAAAAGATCCAAAGATTTTTAAAAAATAATGTTTTAACTACAGTTCACAAGCTGTGTTTAGATAGCTGTTTGCCAGCTTAAAAACCAAACATCTCTGGTGACCTCCGCCTGTGCACACTTGGTGACATGCATTTAGCATCATATAACAGTACCTTTAAAAATAAGTGCATACAGTAGCTGCTTCTGACATAGCTTTTTGCTTTAGCGAGAATGGGCAAGAGTTTTCAAAAGGGATGCAGATTAAGAAAGTGATACAAAGCTCGTGAGGGCTCCAGACAGTTCTCAAAACAAAAAATATGCTATTAGCATGTTATATAATTAGCTTTTTTTTAATTACCATAATCATGTTAAGGGGAACAAGTAGATTTTGTGGTTTCTGTGGTCAATTTTCATGACCATTTTCTAACAGTGATTTGTCAGTTTTTGTCTGCCCAAGTGGAAACAAAAACAAGTAATTACTCACTCATCAACAAAGCTACTTATCCCAGAATTTGAAAGGCTGACCTATGCAGGAATTAAGTGTCTGAATACAACTAGAAGGCATGATTAGGTCCTCACAAATATTAGGGCTTTTACTAAGAAAAGGTTGACAAACGGATTATTAAATACTCCACTACCTGAAGCTTTACATTAAGAACTTCAGCTAAAGTTGCAATGTCACAGCACAGCAGGTGAAAATACATTTCTGGAACAAATGTCAGCATGGAATAATTTTGAAGCAACCTTTTGATCTACAACACCTCAAGCCAGGAGAGAACACCAATATAGATTATATTGTTGGTAACACATGGTGCTGTTTGCTGTCATAGTAGGCATTTCTATAGGCTCCAGTATAGAGAGAAAATACAAATAGAAATAAAAGATACAGGAATTCTTCTAGTTTATCATGTTTCCCATAAAAATCCATCCACAACAGAAATTTAGCTACCAAAACAGAACCTACATCCAAAACAACAAAATCCCCAAACCCAACAGTTTAAAGCTCTCTCTCTCTCTCTTTCACACATATGCATAGTAAGATGTTTCATGTAATGAGAGAGGGTGGCTGAAAAGGCTATGTAGAAATCTTCTAAACTATAGCATACTGAATCAAGTATTGGGAAACTTGGCCAAATCATTAAAGTAAATTTCACCCTTCTGAAAGGTGAAATACATGAAACCAGTGTATAAGTAGAGTTAAGTTCTAATATTTTAAAATGCATATTTCATTTGACTATATCCATTCCTCTGGGACTACAGCATGCCAATAAAATAACTGATTAATCTGTATACTTCAATAGTTTAAAGACTATTCCTAGGCTCTCCATAAAATGGATTCATATAGGTTTTCCACATCCTCCTGCTACTTCTGGTAATCAAAGAAAAGTTAGCCTTTCAACATAATTCTTTATCCCTTTTCCTAAATAAAGCCATTTCTCCGTTAGCCAATCCCACTGTTTTCAAATATACTTAATTTTAAGCATATACTTAAATTCACAGCACTGAAGCATGTGCTTATGTGCTTTTATATACTGGTGCCATAAGAACTAGTCATGAGAGGTGCTGAGTGCTATCAATGAAGGGGACTGTGAGTGCTCAAAACCCCCACAAAAGTAGGCTTACCATATTTCAACAATCAAAAAAAAGGACACGGGGTGCCGCCCTAGTCCCGCCCCAGCCCTGCCCCCTCCCACTTCCCGCCCCCCTTAGAATCCCCCTATCCCCTACCTGTCCCCTGACTGCCCCCAGGACCCCACCCCCCTATCTAAGTCTCCCTGCTCCCTGTCCCCTGACTGCCCCAACCGCTCTCTACACCTCCTTCTCCCGACAGCCCCCCCCAACCCCAACCAATCTACCCCCCCATTCCCTGTCCCTTGCCTGCCCCCCCCACCAGGCCGAGGGAGTGCTGCGATCTCCACGTGCAACCAAACACTGCCGCGCTGCTCTGCGGGGGAGGAGGGAAGAGGGGGAGGGACTCTGGCTGCTAGAGGCCCCAGTGGCTGCGAGCGGCTTTCAATCAGGCCCAGCTGTCCAATCAGCTGCACCGCACTCTGCATGAAGGGAAGGGGGAAATCCCGGACATTTCTACTTTATTAGAAATCCCCCTCCCCCCCCCCCCCCGGACGGCCATTTAAAGCTGAAAAAGCCGGACATGTCCAGGGAAACCCGGACACATGGTAACCCTACACAGAAGGCACTTAGCAACTTCTAATAATTTGCAAAACTTACTTTTCATCTAATTGGATATCATTAAAACAGGTGCTACAACTAATATACACAAACTGTACAGGCAGTAATTGATGCATAACAACAAAACTTACCATCTTGATCTGTGGTAACTGTGATAGCTGTGAATGGCTTGGGGGAGAAACTCAGCTCAGAGACTCCATTCATGGCTTCTATTTCAAACGTGTAGTTCACATGAGACACAAAATCAAGCACAGTCACAGATGAGTTAATCAGGCCTGTATGTCTTGGGATGAAACGGATACCTCCACCGCATATCTCACATTGGCTGGTGTCTGATCCACATTTCTTACAGATGACACTGTAGGTGAGATCTTTTCTCCCCCCCGTGTCACTAGGTGGGCTCCATTCCAACATAAGAGCTGTTTCATTAATATTAAAAATCACATTCCGTGGAGCAGAAGGTGGCCCTAGAGAAAAAGAAAACAGTTAAACTATCCTTACTGTGTAGTTTGGGAAAACAGAGAGCTTGAGCTACTGATTTATAATGACAAACTAAAAGCGTTAAAAATGTATAATTTGGGTTAGTGACAAGTAGAAGGGAGCAGTCTAAAATATCTAAACATTTAAAATATTTGAAAGTTAAATAGTAAGGAGGGAAAATAATTATCTGAGATCATATAAATCATATAAAAATGTATGGGGTGAAATTAAGAGATAATTTAAGATAAACATTAAAAATATCCCACTATTTGGGACATTCAAAAACTAGGCCTGACAAAACAAAATACAGCTAAATACCCACTGGGTGAGTGAGAAGTAGGCATAGATTTTTTTGCCCCCAAAATATATTTTGTTTATTTTATTTCTATTATGGTAGGCTTTTTAGGATGTCTTTTTAATCTGTTTTGCTATTCTAGAAGATTTTAAATCAATACATTTTAAAAATAGTAAATGTACAACAGGGAATCATTCTGCTCGGCCAGAGAAGAGAGAGAGAGAGAGAGAGAAACTAAACGAAGTTTTTTCCAATCTCTGAACTGCTGTCATTCTACAACTCATCCAAAAGATGGCAGTTCCATTCAGGCTCAAAGGGCTCACTAGTATCACTCTGGGATACTATTCAGTAATGATTCAGAGGAAATTATGTCATCTGCTGACCCATCAACAACACTATGATGATGATGATGATGATGATGATGATGATCTTCCATCCAAATTATAAACCTGTCCAGAACCCATTTAATTTGTGAGGCCTGACAGGATTCTGTTATAAATTGGTGTTACTGAAAGTGAAGGTCCATTATTATTGTTATGAAAGTTCATTATTATTCAGTTTCCTGATCACCATTCTGCTGTCCAACAAGACATAGAGCAACCGTCAGAGCTGTCTAGTGATTAATATAGAAATGGAAGCCAAGAGAATCTTGGACTGTAATTTTAAAGGTAGATCAACATTTGCAAATGAGGGCGTCTAAAGTTAGGTGCCTAACATCATAAAAGGCACATAAATGAAAATGGTCTGATTTTCAGAGGTGCTGAGCACTTGGCTCCCTTTCACCTCAGTGGGAGTTCCAGGTGTTCAGCGGCATCTCTTAAGGCCAGGTCACTTATCTGGGTTCCTAATTTTGGCATGACAATATTGGGCTGTAGTGACTAGAGGTCAAAAATCATGGTAGGGTTGTGTTGCTTTGCAAACCACTAAGTTCAGCCCAGATTCAAGAAAGCTCTAGGAATTTGGCCTCAAGGTATTTTCATGGTACCTTGCCTCCCTTGCCTCCCACACACCTCCCCCTCCCCAAACAGCTGGGTCTCTCCCTTTATTGGCCCAGGAAACCACCCAACCTTGTCTTAGATCTCTTAGGATGGGATAGGCAGGAGCAGGAGGAAACTATAGTGCGTAAGTCTAGGTGGAATTCTCCGGGCCTCTTCCCAGGATCTTCAGGGGGTTCTAAAAAGTCTCTCCCCCAATTATGGTCTTTAGGAATGCCACCAGCACCTAGAAAAGGCTGATGCCTCACTGGTTTCATTTTTGATCTCCTCTGATCCTTGATACAGCCATGAAAGACATCCACTACATCTGTAAACCATTTATCTACTGAACTGGTTGCGGAAAGGCATTCGAATCCTTAGTGCGGTAACTCAGGAAGACCTGGGTTTTTCAAACAAACACGATAGCTATGATGCCTCAAACTCTAGGGCAGAGATATCAAACATGCAGCCCTCGGAGCTCTTCCCTGCGGCCCGCCAAACTCCTCCCCCCCCCGAGTTATTGTATATGGCAGCTAAGCTCCCTGCTTGTTGCTCCCCAATGTTTGGGGCTGGGTCTCTCCCCCAGCCCCGCCTGTCACCCCCATGCATCTCCCCCGAGTGTCCCCCAGGCTCACTTGCTGCCCCTTCACCGCCCGGGAGCCTGCAGCTCATGCTGACTCCACTCCGCTCTGCCGGCTTCCAACATCACCTGCTGCCGCAGGGTCCTAGTGTCCCCCTCCACTATGGCCAGGGCAGGCTGCCCTTCCCCTTCCCTTTTGCCTTAATTCTGAGCCTCTCCAATACCCCAAACCCCTCATCCCCAGCCCCACATCCCTCACCCCTGCACGCCCTCCTATCCCCAAACTCCATCCCAGAGCCTGCACCCCTCACCCCCTTCCCCAGCCCGAAGCTTGCACCCAGCACCCAAACTCCCCCCCAGAGCCTTAGGCAGGTGGGGGCGGAGTTTGGGGGGGCAGGTTCTGGGCACCACCAAAATTTCTACAAACCTGCCACCCCTGGAAGAGGCAGAGCAGGGGTGGAGTGGTGGTGCACCCAGTGCAGTGGGGAGGCTTTAACAGAAGTAAATCTAACTAAGTGCGTGTTTTGTCCTTTGAGTGAGATGCATTACTGTTGGTGGCGCTTAGCACTTTCCAGAAAGGAGGGGGGAAGAGCAGGAACCGCGCGCTCAGAGGAGGAGGTGGAGAAGAGATGGGGCATGGGCGGGGCCTCATGAAAGGGGTGGAGTGGGGGTGGGGCCGGGGACACGAGAGCGGATGGTGTCAGTGATGCGGCCCTCGGGCCAATACACTAGTCCTCATGTGGCCCTCATGGTCATTTGAGTTTGAGACCCCTGCTCTAGGGCATGGTTGCTCGGAAACCCCAAGGGAGGTTTTTAACTACCCTGCTAAATATTACAGGATTTCTCTGCAGCTGATTCAGTAATAGAGTTAGTTGGGAATGGGAGTGTTAGTGGTAGGGGACTGTGATGGGGTACACGTGCCCCGCACTGGTACTGTGGGGGTTAACTCTACTCTCTGGGACGAGGAGGCCATGCCCCCGCAGCCTTGGTGGGGCATGCTCCGGCTGGAGACTAGATATAAAAGGGAGCAGCTCGGCTCATTCAGGACTGACCAAGAAGGAGGGAGGACACATGATGCAAGCTCCAGCCTGGGAACTGTGAAAGCCCCAGATGGCAGAAGCCAGGGACACTGAGACTCCGGAGGACGCCCAAGGAGAGGAGCCCAGAGATCTTGGAGCCATTGCATCAGGAACAGGGTAGAAAGTAGCTCAGGGGGACTAGTTATTGTGCCACATGGGGTGAGTGTGTTTCAGGCGGATTCCCTGCTGACTCAGCGGCAGGTATACTTGCCAATGACAGGGCCCTGAGCTGGGACCCTGTGAAGCAGTGAGGGCCCAGGTCCCCTTACCCAGCCACCCCCCCTCCCTCAGGTGGTGGCCCACTCCCCTGACCTATCTCCAGGCCAAACAGCCCTACTGAAGAGGGCTATTATACTGAATCTGGTCATTGGGCCACGCAGCCCTGCTGAACAGGGCAGTCCTACTGACCCTGGCCACTAGGCTGTAAAGCCCTTCTTATTGGCTCTGGTCACTAGGACACACAGCCCTGCCAAACAGAGTAGCCCTATTAACTCTGACCACTAGGCCACACATCCCTGAGAGAGGCCCACCATATTGACTTTTACCCTAGGCCAAGCTATCCCAAGACAAGTGATGGTTGTGTAGACTCAGCCGCGTCATTACCCCGACCCCATCCCAAGAAGGGACGGGGTGCACTTGCCTCGCGACAGGGACACAATTTTTTTTCTTCCCACTTAACACCTCATAAGACCTTGAATTGAATGGGGAAGAACAAAAAGATGGAGGTACAGAAGCAGAAAAAATGCTTCTTAACCACTTTGGGGAAGACCATAGAGCAAGTAGCACAAGATAGACCAGGAGTCACGTCATCAGCACCTACTTCCCCATGATGACAAACAAGATCAGATTTGGTGGACAAATGGAGAAGGAAGAAAAGATGCATCCTACTTGGAGAAAAGGTGAACGTTATTTTAATGGAGATTCTGAGTTGTGTAGAACCCAAAACCCCATGTGAGCTTGTAGGTGAACTTGCAAAATGATCCACTGCCAATGAACCATGGATTTTTCTCCACATGACCAACATGAACTGAACCCTGCTACTGTGATCTTAGGCAAATAACTCAAACTCCTTAGGTACCAACCTTGAGGCAATGTCTACACTAGCAGTTCTCAAACTGTGGGTCGGGACCCCAAAGTGGGTCACAACCCCCTTTGAATGGGGTTGCCAGTGCTGGCTTAGACTTGCTGGGGCCTGGTGCTGAAGCCTGAGCCCCATTGCCCAGGGTCGAAGCCAAAGCCCAAGGGCTTCATCCCTGGATGGCAGAACTCAGGTTGCCGCCCCCCTGCCTGGGGCTGAAGCACTTGAGCTTCAGCTTTGGACTACCCTGCCCTGAGCTGTGGGGTTCGGGCTTGGGCTTTGGCCCCCCCGACCTGGGGCAGTGGGCCTCAGGAGGGCTCAGGCTTCGGTCCCCCCTCCTGGGGTTGTGAAGTAATTTTTGTTGTCAGAAGAGGGTCGTGGTGCAATGAAGTTTGAGAACCCCTGGTCTACACTATGAAGTGGGGTTGTGATTTCCCTGATTGTGTGCATATACTCGCGCTAGCTGTCATTGAGCTAGCACGAGTATAAATAGCAATACAGCCACAGTAGCACGGGTAGTGGCAACAGAGGCACAGTAGAGCAGCGCTGGCAGGTATGTCCTTGGCATGACTCAGCCGTGCCTCTGCTGTCACTACCCATGCGACCATGGCTACACTGCTATTTATACTCACACTAGCTTGATGAGAACTAGTGTGAATATGTGTACACAAACGGGGGACTGACACCCCTAGCTCATAGTGTAGACATACCCTTAGAGACAGATATAAAATCATGACAGAAGCTCATTGCCTAAATATTTAGAGCCAAGGACAGCATAGCGGATGGAAGAAAGGCAGAAATTATACCCCGTTGCAAGAATCTTAATAATTAATAATTAAACTCCCTATCTCTTTAATCTGATTGTATTTCAGTGAATCACTTAGCGGCATGCGCTTTCCAAAGGTAATTTTTCATACAACACAAAATATGCTCACAAAAGTATTCAGAATAAGAAATGGAGACCTGTCAAAATGCAAAGCCTCAAGGCCTAGCTCCTAAAATATGTCAGAGGTGTGTATAACTCCTCCCGACAATCTCCCCCCCCTCACCCCGGAGTTGACTAAGCATTATATTCACAGTTCTCAAAATAAAATCCGTGTGCACTTGGTTAAATAGTGAATGGTTGGCAAGGCTTTGAGAAGTTTACAGATACTTATGATTTATCATTCCACATTCCCCAAAGTTACACTTCTATAGCTTTTCATGATTTATACAACCTGCCAGTGAATCTTGACTACAAAGTTTTGATGAGATATCGTTTAAACTTTGAGTAGAGACAAAGCATTTTATTGCTTTAGAAATCATGAAGCAGATGTAAAGTTCCTACTGTACATTTACAAACCATTCTGTATAAATCTAAAATAAAATATATTGCATGCAACACGTTGAATGGCACATAGAGTCCATGGCAAGAGACCCAAGAATTAAAATATTATATTCTCCTTTAGAACAATTTTTAGTCCATTAAAAAAAATCAAAGAACCAGGCATTTAAAAAAAACTCAAGATTTTTTTTTAAAGCCTTGACTCCTGCAATTTACAACATGGGGGCAGGCTCCTGTGCCCAAGGCAGGGCCGGCTTTAGGAACTGCGGGGCCTGATTCGAATACCCGGCGGCGGTCCGGGTCTTCGGTGGCACTTCGGCGGCGGGGGGTCCTTCACTCGCTCCGGGTCTTCCGCAGCACTGAAGGACCACCCGCCGCCGAAGTACCGCCTAAGATCCGGACCGCTGCCGGGTGAGTAAAAAAAATTAAAAAGGCGCCTAAGGCGCGGGGCCCTCTTAGGCGCGGGGCCCAATTCTGGGGAATTGGGGGAATCGACCTAAAGCCGGCCCTGCCCAAGGAAAGCACATAAATGGGATTTTTGACCTTAGAAACAAGAATATGCTATATAAGATGGTATTATTTCAGAGCTTCAAACCTTCATTTCTAAATCAGGCTCCTATACCTTACAGATGAAATAAAATGTTGTAAATAAATACTATTTACTGATGATTCAACACCATAGATGTAAATGTTTTTGTAAGATATGTACATCTGTTGTAGGCCTGATGCTCCAATTTAATTTTCAGAACTGAAACTGTTTGACAGAATGCAAAAGTAATGGTTTATAAAATCAACTCCTCCAGCATTTCTGATAAGATGTTCATCTGAAGACTGAGATAAATCTAGTTTATTAAAATTCTGCTGTTTTTTAAAGATGCCTCTGAATATTTACATAAAACACACCATCAGAAAACAATCTGATATTTTACTTATAAAAATGCACAAAATGATATATGAACCCACATATACAGACTCAGACAGAGCAATGATAATTAATGTTCATTTTAATAAAGAAACATGACTACAGTGTCACAGCTAAAAAAAATCAGAATTTATCAACAGCTACAATACTGAATGTGAGATAAAGCAGTATTGCTCTATATTATCAGTGGGAAATAATCACAGTATCTCTCGGATATTGAGAGGTATGGTAACTTTTTGGAGATGTTCACTTTCTCATGGAGACTGCTATACCTTATATTTTATGGAACAGCTGATGTTATTAGATAGTGTTTTAAAGGATAAAAGCTCACCTTGCTAACTGTGGTGTGTCTTCTGCCTTCTCTTTGGCTGTAGAGGGGGAGATCCCAAGCGGGGCAGCTGGGAGATTGCTAAAACACACTTCCTCTGGTTTTCCCTCCCTCTCCCTGCAGCTTGTACATATGAGGAAGAGAAGGATGCTGCTACTTTTTCACTCCCTCTGCCCCTTCTCTCCCTCCTGTCCCACTCCCGCACGTGACGGGAAAGACTATCTCACATGGCGTCCAGGTAATGATGACTGTTTCCTAACTTCTGCTGCCATCGGACAATGGACCCATGAGTGGCCAGGTGATTGGCTCTCATCTGGCAGGGTCGGGGGATGGAAGTGGCTACTGCCTGATCTTGCTACTGGCGAGCAGCCATTTTGGACTCTGTTGCAGCCCAACCCTAACCAAACCTTATCTACTGAGCTGGATCTCTTATGCTGACAGGGGTTAGGCTGATTGCCAAACTTTGGGATCGAAGGGATTTTTCCTGCATGGCAATATTGTCAAGCTGCCATGTGGATTTTTTCACCTTCCATCCATCATCTTGGAGGTCCGGTTTTGGGAGTTTAAAAGAGTCCAATGTGAAGTCTTTGTTACCCAATGGACTGCTTGGCATAGGCCCAGAGACCTGAACTGACCAGTAATGGGGTATGTCCCCACTTCCTATGCAGTTTTGGGCTCCCCTCCTCTCATTTCTCCAATATCCTGTGTGGAAGACAAGAATGATTTCAGCTTCGGCTTCTAGCCAGGGATCTTGGGCAGGCCTGAGGATGTAGAGAGGGCATTGCCCTCATACCCACCCTCACGTTTATAGAACCTGGGGCCCTCAGTTCCCACTTGAAATCTGCATTGGAACAGTCTTGCTGGTTAGTGGTTCCCCATTTATTAATTTTTTTTTAAAGTTGTGGCCTCTGCATTTACCCATACTATGGCATACATGTCTCACTGTCTTCACATTCACATCAATACGTTATCTCACACATTATAGTTGTTTTCTTCCCACTAGGTCGAAATACACAAATCTGTTTTCCTCTAACTTTAAGTCCTTTATTTGAGTATACCTAGTAGAATAAAGAGATTACCCACACTGCCTGAACAACATAACAATGACTGCTATTCTACTCCAAAGCCAAAAAGTGCACAAAATGATTATATATCAAGTACTAAAGCATGTACACTGTAGCAAGCAGTAACATCACAGATATGGTACTTATCAACATTATAATACTGTTATAGGCTGGTTTGTCAAAATGATAGGAATTTAGTTTGCTAGTAATAAAACAGTTTTCCATTGATTCAAACTGAAGTATGGCACTATTTCAGTATATCAAAGCAACTAGCTACACATACACAAAGTAACAGCAAATAATGTCCTTAACATGCATATACACATATATACACATATACATACATACATACAGATACATAAAATTAAGAAAATAGGAGAAAAGATTAATAGTTTGATTTTAAAAGGTCACATACTAACTAAGGTACTTTTCTTACCTTCAACCCCCCATAACCTCATACTTCATGCTTTTATTTTTTTCAGGCATTACAATACTAATCTTAGCGTTAACAATGTTATTTGTAACTAATGTTCTACCAATAATTAATCTCTTTCTACTTTTCTTTTGATAACCAGAGTCCCAAAACAGTCGGAATTACACTGTATATGGGACCAACGTTTCCTTTTCTCATTCCTCCTCCCCAGACCCACTTTGCCCTGTCTGCTTTTCTTATTTTATCCTTCTAATTCTGATTCTGCAAACCTCTGTTCAAAAATTACTTTATGTATGCAAATAGTTCCACTGATTCCAATGATATTCACATGTGTAATTGTTTGCAGGATAAGGGGCTTTATGCTCTGATCCTGCAATGACCTCTGAGTAGTTGGGCCCCACATCCACACAGGACCCAAATAACTCCAATAGGGATACACAGACGTTGGGGCCCACCCACACAAAGCTCATTGCTCTCTTGTGGCCATAGACTGAAAATGCTTTGAAACAGATTCTGTGTCTTCTTAACTTGTCTGTAAGGTACTAAATTATGCACCCCAGTAGTACCATATTAATAAATTCAATTCCAACAACGATTTGTTTGTGATCTAAATGTTTGCTTTAAATATGGTATCTAGTGTGCATAATGACTGCTTGGATTGGGGATATGGTGGGTATGCCTATCACTGACAGCATGTTATAGGGTATATTTAGTTAATGTTTTGTTCCCCTGACCATTATTTTTTCTTCTGTTTTTTGGCACGTCAAGGAGTAATCTTGAAGTGTACATGTCTCAATCTGAGGTTAAAGGACTATTTAAAAGATCCTGACCTGAATATTAAGAGAACATTTGTGTTCAGCAGGGATTGCTGGTTTCTCTAGGGAAGAATAAATAAAAGAGGCTGATTATATAGTTACTAGAATAATATTTAATCAGAGAGGGTTGATATACAATGCATTGATTTATGCATTCTTTACAAGTATTTTATCTTGTTGTGGGATAGTTTGTAAGTCGCCTTATGTGTTTGTCAACAACCTGGACAGTAAAAGTTGGAAAAAATATAGCTTTTCCTGCATGTACTTGCAATTTGGAGCTCTTTCTAAGAGAGGCACAGCTAAAAATGTTTTTATACTTGATGTGGGAGATTATGTGAATTCTGACCATAAATCTTGTGGCTTTCTTGGAAATGCAGTTAAGTAACTGAGTGGCTATTTTATTACAGGTATTTATTTGTAACTGGTTAAAAGTAAAAAATGTGGTTTTACTAAGATGAGTTTTGTATTCATGGTGGTGATAAATTGGTTGCTAAATTCGGAACACAGGCAAATTAAATAGGGTTGTTTTTTAGTGGACAAGAATATTTTTGAATGGGTGATCGTGGGTACTCTCTGCCTATATAGAATGTTGAGTTCAGCAGCCAGACACCTTTTATCAGCAGGAATCAGTTACTATTATAGGTACCAGGGGACAATTTAGAAGCCTGGTTCTACCATTAAGCTAAGGGTCAGAAATATTATGGTTCATTCATGGTGAAAATGAATAGATAAAATACTTCTGCTCAGTTTCAGCAGTTATTTTTGTATTTTGCCTTCTTTATTCTTTTTAACTTAACTTTAAATAATTGTTTCCTGGTTCATAAATATGACACTGAAATATCTCTTATACGGCAAAACTGAAATTATTTAATTAAAAATATTTATAAATACAATTTACCACCACATGAAATCATATTAAACAACAGTTTGCCAGTGTTTTCATCCTTCAGACTACTTTGTGATAGACTGACTCCATCTGTAACCTTGGGAATGTTAACTTCAACCCAATTTTCTAAAAGTGGCCACTAATTTTGTGTGCCTCAATTTTAGGATCCTCGGCTTGAGACAGATGTGCTGATCGCACAATTTCAAATGCAGTAACTGGGGACCTGTGTGTGTTCAAGAATCTTTCAAAATCAGGGTACAGGTGTCTAAATTTGGGGCACTTAAAATGGAGGCACCCAAAATTAACAAACACTTTTAAAGATTTTTGAAGTCCTTAAATTCGCTGTATGTATTTGGCCATCTGAAAAATTGGAATAATTTATGCCTATTTATCCAGGAGACATGTTGTGAGGATTAAATAATTAATGGACCTAATAAAGTCCCATTGTTTAGGTCAATGGAGAGTTTTAGGTGTGCAAGGAACACAGGATCAGTCTTAGTAGCCCTGATCATGGTTACACATATGTTTAACTTTACACCCATTAAAATCAATAGGAATACTCATGCGTTTATAGCTAAGCATGTGTGTAATTGTTTGAAGGACTGGAGCCAAAGTTTGTAAAGTGGGTTGAATTTAGCGCTATGTAAGAGATAAATATTATGATGATTATCATCATAGTTCAGTTCCAATGCAATACTTGACTGGATTTGGCAGGTCAAGACAAAGTAATTAAAGTAGATCCAAGTATCAAGAGCACGGCTCTCATATTTCTTTGGCTTCATCTCTGTTAAATTTCTGCCAGATTTCTGTCATTCTCTATAGATGATATCAGTACAGGAATGAATATTGTAGATAAAACTATTTGACATTTATTGTTGTTTTCTTGTAATTTTGTACTAGGAAGTGATATATTCAGGGTTTGGGGTTTTTCCTTAGTTATAATAGAAAACTTGAATTATTGAGTATTCATATTTCCATGAATAGGAAGAATGTTATCATTTATGTAGGGGGTGTCTGAAAGTATATAACTGTCCGCCTGCAGATATTGAAGAAAAAACAGACACCCTTCATACTCAAGGGCCCTCATGCCAATTTGCATGACGATTAAATAGCTTTTTAATTGCCGTTAAATTATGCCAGCTAAACTGTGATTTCATGCAAATATTAAGCTGTAATGACATGCAGTGAATCATTTACTAAGATTTAGAAATTGGAACAAAAAGAGACAATTAATTCTAATCCTCAGATTCAGCTAAATTATGTGTCACTGGGCTTTTATGAATGTGGTCTGATTGCTTTGTTATCATTTATAAATTATACAAAGATTATTTGACACCTTGAAAAAACTTGGCAGCAATAACCCTTATGCAGACATCTGTGTGCAGAGCTCTTAGGGATTTCCTTATGCTGTGTGGGGGTTTTTATGGGAAACAAATGAATTGGTGAAAATGAAGGATTTATTTCACCCTCTCCTTTCAGCAAACATCATGACTGTTCTGATTATGTACAATAAAGTTAATTATTGTTAATACTAAATATCAGATTTTCTATATAAGAAAATACTATCCTATTTCTGTTTGGGTGAAACACATCACAAAAGTGAACAAAACCTGCTGAATCATTTAAACGTCACAAAGGGCAGCATGGGTCTCTGCACTAGCCACGCATAGACTGGCACAGAAAGCTATAGGTGGGAGCCATAGATCTGAATTTACAACGATTGATTGTGGTCACAGTACCCTGTGCTACTCATGTGGAGGGTTGCTTGCAGAAGCTATTCCAATATGCAGTCTGGATCCTCAACCACATGAGGGATGCAGTGGGCCTGGATAATACCCCACATCATGATCCTGGGTTGTAAAGTGGAGTGGATTTCAACTCATAATAGCTCTGCAGAGATCTCTAATACTCAGGCTCTAAGAGGATGAAGTGAATTGCACGCCTTTGTGCATAGGGACGAGCAAATCAAATACAGCAGAAATCTAAGGGGGAAAATATGGTATCTCAAGTACCACTGATAACTGGCTGGAAAATAGAATTTTTAACAGTAAGCACCAATTATAAATAGTCAGACAGCACGAATGTGTGCAATATTTGGCCATTCAAGTTCAGCTGCAGAATTAATAGCAATGGAATACTCCATGCACAACCATGGGGCATCTTTTGGCATTTCTGTCCCCGGGAAGCAGTAGCAGTGGGATAAGGAGAGTTTTCCTGACCTGATGCTGCAGTACTGGGGCAGAGGGAGGAGAGAGTGGCCGAGGTACTCACCTCCCCAGAAGATTCTGACTTGGGCCCTGATCACATTACAATTTCTTGGGGGAAATGCAAGGTCTACTAGGAAGCAATGTTCCCTCTAATTTTTTCCATCCATGTGCGGAATGAATTTTGTTATGTGCACCAATATCGAGGTAATGTGCAGATGTGCGGCACCAGTAGAAACAAAAAAACTAGATAATATATATTTTAAAAAAATTACCATAGGGATAATTACTTCAGCCAGGACAGGTTAGGCATTTTAGAACTCACTACTCAGAGAATTAAATTTAAGCGTAAGAATACAATTACAGAGAATATATGTGCATTGCAGGAAGTACCAAGAAGTAGTAACACCACCACCACAAGTATGTGTTGGGAGGTGAGTGTGAAAGAGACAGAGACAGAGTGTATGTGTGAGTGTGTGAGAGAGATGGAGAAAGAGTGTGTGTGTGTGTGTATTCTGCTGCTGTGAAAGTCTATGAGAGACCATGTGCTGTCTCTTTAAGGCACTCACACCAGAAAGCTCAGACCAAAGGAGTTGCCAACAGCTCCTTTCCGCTCCTGAGCCCAGGGCAGCCCAGAGGATTCAGGGGGCCTGGGGCAAAGCAATTTTGGGGGCCCCTTCCATAAAAAAAAGTTGCAATACTCTAGTAACCTGTATTTGGAAATGTAAAAAATAACCAGTGAAATACATTCAAAAATTATTTTTAGTAATTTCAAAATACACAAAATACATTATTTTAAAACATTAAATGCTTTAATGGTATGTATACATTTGCAATTACATAATGGACTGTCGCTGGGTGATGGTGATGGTTGGTGCCAATGGGCTGTCGCTGCCTGGGGGTGGCGCTACTGTTGCACAGGGCTGGGTGGGGAGCTGGGCTCTGGGTTGAAGAGTGCCCGGCTCAGAGGGGCTGGGCTCGGAGCTGGGGGTCAGGGCTGCGGGGGGATGGGGTTGGGGGGTGTCCAGCTCAGAGGGGCTGGGCTCGGAGCTAAGGGTAAGGGCTGTGGGAGGTATGGGGTCGGGGGGTGCCCAGGTCAGAGGGGCTGAGCTCGGAGCTGGGGGTCAGGGCTGCGGGGGGATGGGGTTAGGGGGGTGTCCGGCTCCGAGGAACTGGGCTCGGAGCTGGGGGTCAGGGCTGCAGTGGGAATGGGGTTGGAGGGGAGGGTGCCCGGCTCAGAGGGGCTGGGCTCAGAGCTGGGGGTCAGAGCTGCGGGGGGGATGAGGTCGGGGGGTGCCCGGCTCAGAGGGTGTCAAGGCTGTATCCCCACTTTGAACTTTAGGGCACAAATGTAGGGGCCTGCATGAAAACTTCTAAGCTTAACTACCAGCTTAGCTCTGGTCCCGCTGCCACCATTCCCAATGGATTCCCTCCCTGGGAAGCCTTGAGAAACCTTTCACCAATTCCCTGGTGAATACAGATCCAAACCCCTTGCATCTTAAAACAAGGAGAAATTAACCATCCCCCCTCCTTCCTCCCACCAACTCCTGGTGAATACAGATCCAACCCCCTTGGATCTAAAACAAGGAGAAATTAACCATTCCCCTCCTTCCTCCCACCAACTCCTGGTGAATACAGATCCAACCCCCTTGGATCTAAAACAAGGAAAAATCAATCAGGTTCTTAAAAAGAAGGTTTTTAATTAAAGAAAAAGGTAAAAATCATCTCTGTAAAATCAGTATGGAAATAACCTTACAGGGTAATCAAACTTAAAGAGCTCAGAGGACTCCCCTCTAGTCTTAGGTTCAAAGTACAGCAAACAAAGATAAACACTCTAGTAAAAGGTACATTTACAAGTTGAGAAAACAAAGGAAAACTAACACACCTTGCCTGGCTATTTACTTACAAGTTTGAAATAGGAGAGACTTGTTTAGAAAGATGTGGAGAATCTGGATTGATGTCTGGTCCCTCTCAGTCCCGAGAGCGAACGCACACCCAAACAAAGAACACAAACAAAAGCCTTCCCCCCCCCCAAAGATTTGAAAGTATCTTGTCCCCTTATTGGTCCTTTAGGTCAGATGCCAACCAGGTTACCTGAGCTTCTTAACCCTTTACAGGGAAAAGGATTTTGGAGTCTCTGGCCAGGAGGGATTTTATAGTACTGTACACAGGACAGCTGTTACCCTTCCCTTTATAGTTATGACAGAGGGGCTGGGCTCGGAGCTGGGGATCAGGGCTGCGGGGGGATGGGGTCGGGGAGTGTACAGCTCAGAGGGGCTGGGCTCGGAGCTAAGGGTAAGGGCTGCGGGGGTATGGGGTCGGGGGGTGTCCGGCTCAGAGGGGCTAGGCTCGGAGCTGGGGGTTAGGGCTGTGGAGGGCATGGGGTCGGGGGTGCCCGGCTCAGAGGGACTGGGCTCGGAGCTGGGGGTCAGGGCTGTGGGGGGAATGGGGTCAGGGGGTGTCCGGCTCAGAGGGGCTGGGCTCAGAGCTGGGGGTCAGGGCTGCGGGGGGATGGGGTTAGGGGGGTGTCCAGCTCAGAGGAGCTGGGCTCGGAGCTGGGGGTCAGGGCTGCAGTGGGAATGGGGTTTGGGGGGGGTGCGGCTCAAAGGGGCTGGGCTTGGAGCTGGGGGTCAGGGCTGGTGCGATGAGGTCGGGGAGGTGCCCGGCTCAGAGGGGCTGGGCTCGGAGCTGGGGGTCAGGGATATGGGGGGATGGAGTCGGAGGGGAGGGTGCCTGGCTCAGAGGGGCTGGGCTCGGAGCTGGGGGTCAGAGCTGCGGGGGGGATGAGGTCGGGGGGTGCCCGGCTCAGAGGGGCTGGGCTCAGAGCTGGGGATCAGGCCTGTGGGGTGCCCGGCTCACAGGAGCTGGGCTTGGAGCTGGGGTTCAGGGCTGGGGGGAGGGATGGGGTTAGGGGGTGCCCGGCTCAGAGGGGCTTACCATGCCGCTTACCCCCGCCTGCCAGAGCTTCAGCTAGCCGCGTCCAGGAGCTTCTGCCGCTCGGCCCGCCAGAGCCGCAGCCCCTCCCCCTTACCACCTGGCTCCGAGCAGGAGGACCTCAGGCCCCGCCCTAGCCACGCCGCTGCAGCGCTGTACAGGGCCGCTCCTGTACCCGGCGCGCTGAGGCGCTGGGGGATGGGGGAAAGCGAGGGCAGAGGCGGGGAGGAGCCTCCGACATTCTCGTGGGGGCCCCTGCAGGGATCGGGGTCTAGGGAAAATTGCCTCACTAGGGGGCGTGCGGACACTCTGATATCAGCGCCCTTCTTTTCCCCGCTCTGTACAGCAAGCAGGAGGGTCCCAGGAGCAGCTGGCCAGGGGCTCCAAGGCAGAGGTAGGATTGCCAACTTTCTAATCACACAAAACTGAACACACCTGCCCGGTCCCTTGCCCTGCCCCTTCTCTGAGGCCCCACCATGCCCCATCATTCTCCAAGATCACGGCGCGTGCTCGCTCCTCCTCCCTCACTCACTTTCACCAGGCTGGGGCAGGGGGTTGGGGTGCGGAATGGGGTATGGGCTCTGGACTAGCCATGAAGGCTCTGGTGTGGGGCCAGAGATGAGGGGTTTGGAGTGCAAGAGGGGGCTTCAGGCTAGGGCAGGGGATTGGGATGTGGGGGTGAGGGCTCTGGCTGGGGGTGGGGGCTGGGGATGAGGGCTTGGGGTGCGGGAGGGGATTCCGGGTTGGGCCATGGGGTTGGTGTGTGGGGGCAAGGGGGAGGGCTCTGGCTGGGGGTGGGGATGGGGATCAGGAGTTTGGGGTGCAGGAGGAGACTCTGGGCTGGGACAGGGGGTTAGAGTGTGGGAGGAGGTGAGGGCTATGGCTCGGGTTCTGGACTCATGGGTGGGGTTGGGGATGAGGGATTTGAGGAGTGAGAGGGGACTCCAGGCAGGGTTTTGGGGTGCGGAAGGGGATGTGGGGTCCCAGTGGCGCATACTGTGGCTCTAAGGAAGCGTCTGCCAGGTCTCGGCGGCCTCTAGGCACATGGGCGGCCAGGGGTTTCAGGCACTCGGGGCCGGGGCAGGGCACGGAACCTCCCAGTCCCTGGTTGCCTCAGCACCTAGAGCAGTGGTGGGCAACCTGAGGCCCACGGGCTGCAGGGACATGCTGGCTGCTGCTTCTCGCAGCTCCCATTGGCCGGGAATGGCGAACCGCAGCCACTGGGAGTTGCGGGCGGCTGTGCCTACGGAGAGTCAATGTAAACACTGTCTCACAGTCCGCCAGCGGATTACCCTGACAAGCCACATGTGGCCACAGGCTGCCCACCACTGGCCTAGAGGCTGCAGGAACCCGGCAGCTGCTTCCATGAGCCTTAGCCCCAGGCCCGACTGTGCTGCTGACTGGACTTTTAATGGCCTGGTCAGTGATGCCGACTGGAGCAGCCAGGGTCCCGTTTTGACTGGGCATTCTGGTCGAAAACCGGACCCCTGGCAACCCGAGGCAGAGGGCAGGAGCAATGCAGCTGCAGAACAGCGGGGGGAGGGACACCTCACTACATGCCGCTGTGCGCGGCTTTGCTAATCAAGTGCATTTCACTTGATTCACTGCTGGGCAGCTGCGCGAGTGCACAGCTTAGAAGGACACAGCTGGGACGAAGGGGAAGAGGAAAGGGTCCAGCTGGGTGTAAAACAGTTTGCTGGAAGAGACAGGGCAAATAGGCCCATAGACCACATAAGAGAGAATAACTGGAATTAGGACCAAATAGTATTCAAAAGAAAGTGTTCCCCCTCCCCAGTATCAGCCAATGCAGAAGAAACCTTCTGTTCTCAGATCTGTCCTTGTCCTCTTTAACTTTGACCCTCTCTTATATGCAGATAATATCAAACTGTTTCTCTTCTTCATTAATTTCTGGCTCTGACATAACTGATTTCAACTCAATATATCCAAAAATGTTTTTAATTGATAAGAATGCAACAACATTCAAAACTCAGCCATTTCTCTCTCTCTCCTCTCTCTTCAATACATTAAAGTTTATTTATACTTAAATGATTCTATTTCACAATAACTGAATGCTAACTTGTTTGAAGTTTGCAAAACAGCTCTAGCTTTGTGAGTTTTTTTTTAAATAATAATGTAGGTTTCTTGTACATTTAATGTTGAATGTGCTGAAAATTCACAGAATTATCTTAATGACAAGTTGATTGTAGCACAAACACAATTTGAAATAATCAGATCATTACTGGGTATTAAACAGAGATGAGGCATTTCTTCACAGAAAACTTGAGGTCTTAGAAAATTTTGGCAAGTCAAGCCAGACTTGTCTTCATTAAGTAAAGTAATAATATTTTATACCTAAATAGTGTGATCCTGTCACTGGTTCTATGCTCTCAGATAGAACTGATATTGTTACTTTGGGACCAACAAATTAATGTCAGTGAATAATGAACCAATGACGAAAATCCAGGGGAACTATTTTATTAACAGACAAGGAAAATTTATATTTTTACATTGTCTCCAGACATGAGCAAATTGATCCAATGAGAAGAAAAATGTCTTTCTGTAGTCAGAACTTCTGCCTCTAGGTTTTCATGAATCAGTTTTGTTTCCTGTCAGACATTACAGGATTTTGTTTAAATTTTGAAAAGGCTAAATAATTTTCATTATCACAGCTATATAAAAAGATCTAATTGTCTTTTGAAAGAAGTGGAAATGCTACAGGGTTTAATTGTACCTGTGTGTGACTGAATGCATCTTCCCTCCCCCTCTTCATTTTAGGATTTTTTGGATAGTTAAGCTTTTGTGCCAATCTGTCTGTTTGTTTGATAGTTATTTTTTATTTAAACCAGAGGAAAGAAAGGAATAAGTACTACCAGTTTTGTCTTCAACTTTATGTGTTCCTCGGTGTTTTGAGGATTTTTGAACAAAGCTATTTTTTTAATAGATGAAATATATATTGCTACTCAAACGTCAACCTTGTTATCTGTGGGAAGAAATTACATATTCTGTAATTTTTCTTAAAAAAAAAAACCCACAACAAACCAACCAACAAACAAAAAAATGTTCCTTAAGATGGAAAACTTTTTTCAATAATTTTTAGGAGCATTAAGACTAAAGAGAAACCTGCTGTTTGATTTGTGATTAAGGAAAACATTTTCCTTTGTTTTCTTTTAGAGGGATAGAGCACAATATTGGCATGCAGAGATGCCATCTTTATTATGTGAAAATAAATAAGATGAAAATGAGGGGAATTTCAAACAGAAATTACAGATCAGACTTACTGGTACATGCCATAGTTGGTGGATCTTTCTCAGCTCTGAAGTAACCTTTTTCACACTGACAGACAGACGTTGCTTCTACATAGGTTAAACTGTGTGGAGGGCACTTGGAACACTTTATATTCCCAGCAAATGCTTTATAGAATCCTGGCCTGCAAGCTGTAAAAACAGGAAAACAATTATTCATTATTATCAGTAGGCTTCTTTCATAAATACAATATGTTCAATGCATTTCCAATGCACCTTCCTTTTCGCTGTAATCTAGATACAGAATACATTATAACAAGAGTATTAATCCTGTACTTGGCTTAACATACAGGTATATGGACTCAATGAAAAAAAATCACTAGTCTCAGAACTCCAGGCAGGAAAACAACGAAAAGAGACAAACAGCTCTCAGCAATTTACACCTGGATTTTAGTCAGCCCCGCAGCTAGGTAACTATTAGTTGGGGATTGGTCCTGCTTTGAGCAGGGGGTTGGACTAGATGACCTCCTGAGGTCCCTTCCAACCCTGATATTCTATGATTCTATTATACAGAAGTCTCTGGTAATATCACACAGTGTAGAAACGAGTTGTATGATGTATCCTAGTCCCATCTGTCAGTAAAGAGAAAAAGTGGGATAGGTTATTATCTATGTAAGGTATTTCTATGGTCCCCAGTATTGAAGTAACTGAACACCTTGCAGTCGTCAACCTATTTATTCTCACAACACCCTTGCGAGGTAGGGATGTGTTATCTCCATTACAGATGGGCTACTGAAGCATGGAGATGCTAAATAATTGGCCAAAATTCACACAGGATATTTGTGGTGGAACAGGGAATTGAATCCAGTCTCCTAAATCCCAGGCTAGCACCCTAACAAAATTCCTCTCATTATGGTAACTGTGACGCTGGCAAACTAGGTGCCAGCTTTTGCCAAGTCTGTAAGCATCAGCTGAACACTGACAAATTCATAGCTGAAAACCAGACCAGCTCACCTGTCTATTAGTATTGTTCAAGATAGGAGTTAGGCTTGTAAGGATGTGTTTAGTGTTTAGACTCTATGAAATGCTTGTAAATTGCTGAATGCATTAATCTCACTTGAAATGTCTGTATTCCATGCTACAAGATAAAATGTGTTTGTTTTATAATTGTAAAAATACCTGCTCTGAACTTGTGAACTCAGATGGCAAGAGTGGCTGCCCCTCCCTATCCAGGAGGGCTATCAAAATTAAGTGGGCCATTGTAGGACAAAAGCTTTGTTCATTAGCCCATCCACCCATTGAGAAGTACATGCAGAAAGCCTGGTCTCATCTGTCTGAATGCTAGAAGAGGGAAATAAAAATAGCTGACAAAGATTTTTCATCTCTGCTGTTTGGACTCTTACAAAGATTGGAGCTAAGAACAACATCTCTGTCACCTTTTGGAACCAGAGAGTGAACTCATTTGTGTATATGTGTTGCCTGCTTTAAGCTGTAAATAACTCTCATTTCTTTTTCCTAGTTAACAAATAATTAGTTTACTTTGGGATTAGCTACCTGCATTGCCTTCTGATGTGAAATCTAAGATACAAACTGATCTCCGGTAAGTAACTGGTCTCTTGGGACTGGGAGCAACCTGAATATTTTGTGATTTTTGGTGTAAGTGACCATTTAGCACTAAGTCCAGCTTGCCTGGGTGGTAAAATAGATAGGCGAGCCCACGAGGCTTGTCTGTGACTCCATGGTAAGATTGTTACAGAGATCCAAGAGTTCACATTTGTTACTGGGTTGGTTAAATCTAATGATAGAATATACCACCAGTTTTGTGTGTCTGTCCTGTTTTTGACTATCTGTCCTGAGATAGGCACTCACAGTTGTGAACCACTCCAGACAGTGCAACAATAACGTAAGTCTGACTTCAACAAGGTTTTGTTTTCCAGTTTTGGCTATTTACATTGGAACATTATCTTAGGCCCAAAGCCAATAATGCTACTGAGAAATCTTAAATAAGCCACCAAAGGAACAAGAGAAACCCAGTTAATGAGAAATAAGGGTGTGTGTGCGCGTGTGTGTATGTATGTATATATATATATATATATATATATATATATATATATATATATATATATATATATATATATATTCCCTTATGTTATTACACTGGTATTGTTGAGGCTGCTTTCATTGAATTCAGTTCTCATCAGTGTACGGAAACAGGGCCGGCTCCAGGCACCAGCCTTCCAAGCAGGTGCTTGGGGCGCCAATCTGCAAGGGGCGGCAGTCTGTGTGTTTTTGCCCCCAAGCAGCGCACCAAATTGCTGCCGCGGACGGCGGGGACAGTCCGTGCACCGTTAGGGCGGCACACGTGTTTCCGCGGCAGTGGCAATTCGACGGCAGCAAAGCTGCCGCTGCGGAAACGCACATGCCACCCTAACGGCACAAGGACTGCCCCCGCCGTCTGCGGCAGCAATTCGGCGCGCTGCTTGGGGCAGCAAAAACAGTAGAGCTGGCCCTGTAGGGAAAAGAATATTGTAAGTATTCTTCAGGCAGGCACAAATATGTTGTGTACAAGCTGACCATGATCTTGTACTCTAGGGCTTCACTCTCTAGTGCTTGTGGCTATCAACAGGTCCTGAGAGTGGCTTTTCTGGGGCACTGAGGATAGGAAGACTGGGGTGGAGATCTTCTACCGGCATTGCTTTTGATCACTAAAAACTGCCTTGTAGGTGCTTATACATTATTACTATTCAGTCCAACTAGTTTCTCCTTATGAAAAGTATCAATACCCACACTTGTGAATGTACCAATACAATAGCAGAGTAATAGCCATTTAAGACGTCTCCTCCCCAAGGACCATTCTCCCAAAAATTAATGTAACATATTTATCACCTAAATTTTAGGATCTTTAGTTGCCCACTTCATTGTCTATTGTGCATAACGATTTAACCCATATTGATCACTTCATTTCTAGTGACTGCCTCCCTCATATGTTACCCCTTCTGCTTAGCAATTTGTCCCAATTTTTATTTAGCTCCAATAGTCTGCTTCCTTGCCCAAACCCGAAGAAGAGTTCTGTGGAACTTGAAAGCTTGTAACTTCCACCAATAGACGCTGGTCCAATAAAAGATATTATTGCACCTCTCTTATCTCTCTCATATCCTGGGACCAAACACTGCAAACAACTATGATCCACTCAGTCATTCAACAGAGAAACAGTACGAGTATTACACAAGATTCAAATTTAAGTCAATGAGAGAGATCCTCAGTCTCTGATCCAGTCCCTGTGCACCATTTCTGAGACTCAAAGAAGCTGGAAAACTGCCTTATTATGACTGATGGGGCTCTTACCATCATCAGGGAATGCTCAGGTTGTGTAGAGTGGCTGGAGTTAGCTTTAGGCCACCTCTTCCTTCCTGCCTCCCGAGAATAAAATGCATAGGGGTCCAACTTCTGATGGATGTTATAGCCCTTAGGATGCTATTATAATTATAGCATTATAAGCATTATATGATATAATTATAGCATTATAAGCCAAAACAAATTAGAGCAGCCTTGAGGCTGCTATGTCAGAAGACAAGATGGCCCCAAGGACTGGGGGGAGTACAAAGATGATTTAAAGTCACCTTCCCCTCTCACCCAGGTCTTCCAAGCCACGCTCTGGAGCACTGAGAATCTGAGTCAAAGTACTGTGGGAACTGACTTAATGCGATCCCATGGCACTCAAGCAATTAATTTAAAAGAAACCAACATGGCCTTATATTAAATCCATCAGGCTGTTATTCTGCAATATTATTTTTAAATCAATTTCAGACTCATACCACCTATTCTGTGATAGCAGATTTTCTTCCTTCCCCTGCCAACTGCCAAATTTGCACATATGAATCTGCACACCTGTCTGACTGGTTTATTGCTTTCACTGCATTACAAACTCCCATTCAGATAACAGAATACAGACTAACTAAAACATGTATGTGCTGTACACAGTCTCACACTCCTTCCAACTTCTCCACCATGAAAGTCTTTGTTATACATATAATTTTAAGGATTAATTTGGCTTTTTCTGATTTTGACACATTCAGGCGTATCTGCTTTACCCTGCCACAAAAACTAAAAAGCATTTCTGTTCTCCAGTCATAAGAAACAATGATTTTACCAAAGTAAGGGAATGAGGTCCCCTACAAATATGTAAAGACTGCTAGTGACTATGCTCTTTAGAGCTGCATGGTCAGTTCATACTGAGTTTTTTAAATGATCATCAAGTGATATGTAACATAGCCTACAGGCCAGTCCTGTCCCCTGTGCTGAGTCAAATAGGCTTGACACAAAGACAAGCTCTTCAGTGGCTGGGGTTGAAGGGGAGGGACAGAACAGAAAGATAGGGCCTGGAAAAGGCAACAATTAATTATTTATGAGAAACCGAATTTTTCAAATGCAATTTTAAGAGTTTAGCTTGAGCCCAACAGCTTTAACCATTTTCACAGGGTGCCTCTCCTACTTCCTGTTGAATTATGTAGTGAGGCAGTGTCGCTCCCCGCCACCCCGGAAAGGGAAGAGCCCATCTGGAGGCTGGAGTGGGCGGAGCTAGGGAGCTCTGAGCCCGCCCCTCAGAGTGTCAGGCGGCGACCCAGAAGTATAAAGGCTCGCCCTCAGAGCTCAGTAAGGCCCTAGCCGCTGGAGAGGCCAGACGCCTCCAGCCTAGCCTGTGACTGGGACAACCTCGTGGCCCAGGGCGGCCACCAGGACTGGCCAGGCCTGCCCTGCACCTGCTACCCGGAGGAGTTGCCGGGCCTGCTGCTCGCCCACTACCCAGAGGACAACACCCTGACCAGCTACTAACCGAGGGGGAGACTGGAAGTAGCCCGGGGACAGTCGACCCTAGTCTGGCTGCAGCACTGCCAGAGCCCATGTCAGTATGTTGCGGCCAGGATCCCCACTGACACAGCAGCTAGTCTTCTGCTGCTGCTAGGGCCCCGGGCTGGGACGCAGTGGAGTGGGAGGGCCTGCGTCCCCTCTGCCACCCAACTCGTGGGTGGCAGTCTCCCCCTCTCCCAGGCCTTTTGGCGGCTTGGGTCTACTGGCACTGCTCAGCCCTGTCTTGGGGCCTGAGCCCCTGACTCATTGTTGCCCCGCCTTGACCCAGGGCCTGGGCTTCTTACCGTTTGTACTGTTACTGCTCAGCCCTGCCTGAGGGCCTGAGCCCTGACTCGTTGTTGCCCCGCCCTGACCCAGGGCCTGGGCTTACGGCGCGTATTTCAGTTACCGCAAGGACTGCAGATGGAGACCCCGCGGACAGACTAATTCCCCAAATGTCAGCTGCGGCTAGTGAGCCGGTGTGGCTTCCCGCTGCCCCGGAGAGGGTCGAGCCCCGGTTAACCCTTGTACACTTAGCATTAAGGAAGAATTACCTCATCACACATTAAGCTGCAGGGACCTTTGTCAGGCATGGCGGAGAAGGTGTGTTGCCCACTTTGAGGGTGGCTAGAGAGCCAGTGAGTTACCTGTAACATGGAGGCAGCTCCATCCCAGGTCAGCGTGGGGATGCTGACCCAGCCCCCACAGGTGACCAGAAGATAAGGGGACTATTTATGCCCAACATCTGGGGAGTGAAAGCCCTGTGTCCAGTGCAGGTACTTCACAGAGAATGAATACGGTGATCATATCAAATGGATTGAGAAAGGATTTAAAAGAGGCATTCTTTAAAAGAGCGTAAATGGGGGGCAGGAGGGTTCGAGGTGCCTATGACTGGTATGGCAGGGAGGCAACCCTCCTTTATAGCCCTCCTGTGTAGCGGAGTGGTTACCCACTCGTGCCCTGTGGGGCTAGAAACAGCCTAGGAGAGGGCTGTGGCTGGGGCAAGAAGCCTGGGCGGATTGGGGGAAAGTAGGCTCAGGTGGGGTCATGCTCCAATCAGGCCCAGCTGGCCCCTATAAAAGGCTGTGAGCCAGAGGCCCAGGCAGTCTCCCTCTGCCTGTAGGGCCTGGCTGCAAGGTGCCAAGAAGGGAACCTAGAGTGGAGCAGGGCTGTGGAAAGGCCTAGGGAGCCGGGGAGCTCCGGCTAGGAAAGCCCCAGGCTGCAGGCCTGGTAAGGCCCATTAGGTATTGGGTTGCAGGGGGCAGCCATGGGTAGGCAGAGGCAGCAGGTCTGAACCCCCTTTGCTTATGACGAGTGGCTTACACTGCAGTCCGCCCCAGTGAGCGGGGGGCTAGATGGGGACTGGCAGTAGCTGAACACTGAGGTGAAGTGGGGATAGTGGGTGGGGGTTCCCCTGGGAGGGGGAGACCCTGAGGCTGTGAGGGGTGAATGCCAGAGGGGCAGCACTCCAGGTAAACGGGGCACCAGGGTCCTGGGAGGGACACGGGGCCAGCAGTAAGGTGGATCACTGGCCTGCAGAGGGTGCTCTGGATGCTGGGAGAGTTAATTCCTGAGACAGCCAGCAGGAGGCGCCGCAAGGGTGAGTCCAAACTCCTTACACCCCATCTTAACCAAGTGAGGCTGGCAAGGTCCCAGCAGTGGGTTGGTTGGGGACCAGGATGGGGAAGGATGCCAATAGCCTACCAAGAATATGTAAATGATTATGGAATAACCTGCACTATACAATTTTATCTGTTGGGTACTCTCAGGGCTTGTCTTCACTATCCGCCTGGATCAGCGGGTAGAAATCGATCCCTGAATCGATGCGCGTACTCCACCAGCCCAGGTAGGAGTAAGCGCCGTCGACGGGGGAGCCGCAGCGGTCGATTTGCCGCCGTCCTCACAGCAGGGTAAGTCGGATCAGATACGTCGAATTCAGCTACGCTACTCCCGTAGCTGAATTTGAGTATCTGAAATCGATGTCCCCCCCCCCCTCCCCCCCGTAGTGTAGACGTAGCCTCAGACATTTAAGAATAAGGTAATAGCCTATTAAACCACACCCAATGTCTCCTCTCCTCCTTTCTGCATAGCTGGACAATCCCTACTGCAGTCACTAAAAAAAAAAAAAAAGTACTTCTGGTGATGGAGACAAGAGAGGAGAGAACTTGACAGTCTTGGCATTAGAAAGAAAGGTCTAGGGTCTGATACTGCTATGGTCATTACTGGGATGCAATGACCACTACAACTCTAAGATTTGCAGGGTGGGAAGTGCACGCTCTCATCTTCTCAGACCCCAAATCTTCCAATGGTTTAGATACAGAAAAATGAAATTCAACTCTGGCATGTGTATAGCTACCTGTAATATGCACATAGGATTAGCCACAAGAATAATGTGACTAGAAAGTATTTTAAGGCTTAGAAGAGCTGAATGAGAAGTTCTGCACTTAAAGAGATCATATGAGGCAGAGGCACGATGTTTGTCTGAGGAAATATATTCCTGTAGTTAGGGTGCCTTTGTAAGATTCAGAACACCAGGGCTCAAATACTTCCTCTGCCACAGATTTCCTGTGTGACCTTGGGCTTTTCTTAGTCTCTGAGTTGACCATCTGTACAATGGGGGATGACAGCACTTCGCTACCTCAAGCGGTGCTAAGAGAATACATTAAAGATTGTAAGATGCTCAGTTACTAATGGAAATGGGGTCATACAGTTTACCTTACATCAACAGAGAGGGGCTTATCACTGGTTAATTTAACATAAAAAGAGACAGTATTCTCTCCATTACTCTGGATTGTTAAAAGTAACGTCAAACCATTTATAGCCTTTTTTCCTTTTAGTCAGTGCACATGACAGAAGTGGACTATAGATGGTGTCTTTATTAAATTCATACTATTACTTATATTACTGTAGTGCCTAGGAGCCTTGTCCACTTGCTGGGTGCTGTACAAATACAGAAGAAAAAGACAGTCCCTGCCATGTGGAGTTTACAATCTAAGTATAAGACAAGAAACAACAGATGGCCATGGATAGAGCGATGGGGGAGTACAAGGAGTCAGCATGATAAAGGCAGGGGTTTCAGCACACCAGCAATCTAACAGTCCTCAAGTTTTTGTAGGCATCATGGCAAAGGAGAGT
The DNA here is from genome assembly GCF_011386835.1 of Chrysemys picta bellii. Classification (NCBI taxonomy): domain Eukaryota; kingdom Metazoa; phylum Chordata; order Testudines; family Emydidae; genus Chrysemys; species Chrysemys picta. Next base: position 167,730,010 of record NC_088791.1, on the reverse strand, counting down.
TTTAAGGAGGAATCTTAAAGTGGATAATGAGGTAGATTTGTAGCTTTTCATGAGGAGCGCCTCCTAAACTTCAGGGGCAGCATGAAGGTTCTTTTTGGAAAATACAAGGGGGTGATGGAAGCAAGGGTCCACAGCTCATTAGCAAATGAGAGATGATCGGTGAGGGGATTCACTGTAAAGGGCCTTAAAAAATAAAGACTATTAGCTTATGTTAGATGTGATAGAGAAGGGGAAGCCAATAGAAAGATCTGAAGAAAAGGGTGACATGGTCAAAGCAAGGGGCTAGGAAAGGGATCTTTGCAGCAGCAATTTGAATGGATCCGAGGGGGGCAAGATTGCATTGTCAAGGCTAGAAAGAAGGATTTGCAGTAACTGAGACGAGTGCTGATGTTGCTATTTAAATAAGTATGTGATGATGATGATTATTTGTATAGCACTGAAGAGCTCACATTCTAAAGCCCTGATCCAGCAACTGACTGCATGTGTCTGCACAGAGCACCTTGACTTCCAAAAGGATCTGTATGGGTCCAGGGGTGTGGTTACACAGAATCAGTGGCAGGCTTGGGACCTAGAGTGAGATGAAAGATTTCAAAAACAAAGGGAAAAAGTATGGGAAAAGAGTACAAAGACTGCAATTACAAGCACAATGGGTTGCTTGGGTCTTCATTTGCACTTGGTTTGCTTTGTGTACTTTTTATTTATTAAACACAATTTTGGTTTTGTTTTGAAATGATATATACAGATAAAAGAATGAACATATTTACCACTCGCACGAAGGTAGGAAAGGTAATGGCAGATTGATATAGTCAAGTGAATAAGAGAATCATTTCAGTTCATACTGATAAACCAAGCAAATTTATCTGAAAATTCAGGTACATACCACATACCCTAAGGCAGAAAAAGATAGCAGAGAAGGATTTTTTGGTTAATTTTACAAAACTATTGACAAACCCCAAGGCCAAATATAAAATAAGACAGTCAGAGTTACTGGATACTTTAAAATAAAAACGAGTGCTTTATAGATATAATATGATAACATATGCTGAAAATCTCCAAGTGATCACAAACTCAGAGTAATTGAACTCTGGAGAATGCTGATTGCCAAATTCAAGATGAAAAGAAATAAGATGGTTCTTTATATAAATCAATGCATATGCAATCAGAATCTGAAATAAAGCATTTCAGCTGCTACACTTAGCCAGGCTTAGATTCCGTTTGCAAATATCAGATTTTAGTGGCAGAATTTCACCTTCAAATTAAATATTGGCTACAAACTTAACTATTTCCACAAAGGATTTACAAGGATTAGAATTACAACCAAGGATTTTAAAAAGTCATTTAACAAACTCATCAGTAGGGGAAAAACCATGAAATGATTTCAGTGATATATACGGTTTTCTTTACTATATTGCAATCTTTGATTTTACAATGGTGTTCATTAACATATTCCAGCAAAGAAAGCAGAACATTTTGGTCAAGTTTATTTCAGACAGAGATAGTGACTAATAAAAGGATCAATGCGCTTGTAAAGGTTTACTAGGAAATTGATCAATAGATAAGAATGCAAAGTTAGCATGGACGGAAGAAACACCTCCCATTGCCTGGAGAAAGGACAGCAGACCCAGGCCCCGAGTATTTGGGGGGGGGGGAACCCACATGCATTTGTTAGGTTACAAAAAACAGAAAGAAGGACACCCTAACATTTCAGAGTCAGACCTTGGATTTTACTGGTGATGACAAACTGATAACATTTTTTTCAGAGCTATGATCTGATCTAGTTTAAAATTAGTTAGGATTTGGTGCAATACATTCTCTGGTGTCTAAGGACTAAATTATGCTTCATCGTCTGAGAGACTGTCTGTGTAAGCCTCCAGAGGTGCTAGGAGTGGGAAAAAATGGGGAAAAAAGGGCATAAGCATCCTTGCCAGCAAATCCTTCTGCACCTTCGGGGAAAAAAAAGTATCTAGATTTTCCCTCAGCGCTCCCTTTCTAGTGCTCTGTAGTATGCAAGTGACTACCGCTAAATTGGCACAGAAGCCATCCATGTTCTCTCCATTGTCTGTAGCCAAACTATGTTTGCCCTTGGTGATGTTGCACTTGACACTTTATGGTAGCCTAAAATATCTTCATTGATTCTAAGGCCACAGGGGACCAGTGTCAACTGCAGTTGTAAAAATTACAAACAAAATATACAAACCTAGGAAAATGGTATTAAGGACCCATTTTTTATAAGGCATTCAACTGCACCTTCAAAATTGTGAGCACAACTTGTGAGTTTCCGTGCATGTAAAAACTCTAACTTGAGTGCACAAACTGTGCTCATGCATAAACAAATTAGATAATACCAGTTGGAGTTCAGGTTGTCATCACAAACGAGAGTTTATGCAGCCCCAAAAAATCAGGATGCAGAAAAATGTTCAGTTTTAGAGGCCTAGGCAATGTATAATCTATATCTGAGTATTTAGGACCCGATTCAGCCAGGGACTGAATCAAATTGGCTATTCACATGAATTAAAGTTAGCTATGTGCTTAAATTCTTTGCTGCATCAAGACCTTACATTGTGCTCAAGATCACCATAGTATACGCTCTAGTGATAGTTCTAGTTATACAGAAGTACTATTTAGTACAAAAAATGACTGCTGGACTAAACTTCCCAGAATCTTTTAACAGGAAACTGGTTGTGTGTGTTTAGAAAGTGAAGTTAAGCACACAAATTTTTCCTATACAGGAATCCGATATGCAAAATACATTACATCAATTTTAAAGTTTGCCTCAAATGTGGAAAATATGTTTTAAGGTCTGAGTCAAAGCAGGATTGACAAGCAAGTTTTGACCAAAGGATGTATATTCAACAGTCTGCCTTGGTTCACATGTAAAATAAACATTGTAAACCATTGGAACCGTTTGGAAAACCGTTTGTATACAAGATCAACATGAGGATGTGAAGGCAAACATGGAGCAGCACACCAAGGAATCAACCATTGGGGTCAGCCGGACTCTGGGAGCAAAACAATGAACTTTGGGCATAGAAGAAGAAGGCATAAGGACACCTTTTTATCCTTCCCTGAAGAAGCAAAAAAGACAGCACTTTTTGCAGTCAGAAGGGAATCCTTGGCTGAACATGCTGGGGGATTGCTTTATGATTAATTAGATTAATAAGACTGGTACTTTACGACTAAGGGGAGATATGATAGAGGTCTATAAAATCATGACTGGTGTGGAGAAAGTAAAGAAGGAAGTGTTATTTACTCCTCATAACAAAAACTAGGCATCACCAAATGAAATTAATAGGCAGCAGGTTTAAAACAAACAAAAGGAAGTATTTCTTCACATAATGCACAGTCAACCTGTCAAACTCCTTCCCAGAGGATGTTGTGAAGGCCAAGACTATAACAGAGTTCAAAAAAGAACTAGATAAATTCATGGAGGATAGATCTATCAGTGGCTATTAGCAAAGATGGGCAGTGATGGTGTCCCTAGCCTCTGTTTGCCAGAAGCTGGGAATGGGCGACAGGGGATGGATCACTTGATTGCCTATTCTGTTCATTCCCTCTGAAGCACCTGGCATTAGCCACTGTTGGAAGACAGGATACTGGGCTAGATGGATCTTTGGTCTGACCCAGTATGGCCGTTCTTATATATAGATGAGATGAAACTACTTTAAACAAGGATTTAGCCTGTTAAAATTTAGACTTTAGGAAGCGTTTTATATGTATGTATATGTAACCATTTCTGTTTCCACAACTATTCTTATTCAATGTCTCTTAAATTTTCACCTTTGACAATAAACTTGTGATTGTTTTCACTATAAATATATCTCAATGCTGTGATATATTGGCGCTGATCCTCAGTTGGACCAAATAAGCTGGTGTGTGCACTGTTGCTCTGGGGACAGTTTACCTCCTAATTTCTGGGAGTGTCCCAAGGCTAAGAGCTGGATGCTGCAGGGGAATGCTCCAAGGGTGCTCAGGGATTGGGTGAACCTATTGTTAACCTGCAAGGCAAAGTAAGTACTGGCAGAGCCTTGAGGAGATTGTCCGGGTGGCTAACAGACTGGTGGTGTCAGGGACTGACACATAGTTAAGCACAAGGAGATCTTCCTCTCACTGGAGGCAGGGGGGTAACAGGGTGACTCACAGTCCTGGACATCCTGAAAATGTGTCAAACTTACTATTATAAGAACAGGAGTACTTGTGGCACCTTAGAGACTAACAAATTTATTACTATTATAGAATCATAGAAATGTAGGGCTGGAAGGGATCTTGGGAAGTCATCCAATCAGACTCCTGTGATATGTTTGCATACCTTTAATATGTTCCTCAACTAATACCTAAGGAGTCTGTCATTTTAGAAGTTACTTTTTGTGTGTGTCTGTGCAATTTAGTCATCTTAAACTATGAAAAACTGCAGTCTGAAAAAGCATTCCAATTTGATGATTATTCCAAAAATAATCTTTGTTAACACACGGGATATTTTCTAACCACCAGTAGATGTTTTATTTTCCCTAACTTTATCTAACTGAAATGACTCTGTATGCTAGTAATTATACTAGCATAAGCTTTCGTGGGTGAATACCCACTTCATCAGATGAACGTAGTGGAAATTTGCAGGGGCAGGTATAAATATGCAGGCAAGAATCAGTCTAGAGATAACGAGGTTAGTTCAATCAGGGGGGATGAGGCCCTCTTCTAGTAGTTGAGGGGTGAACGCCAAGGGAGGAGAAACTTCTCTTGTAGTTGGCTAGCCATTCACAGTCTTTGTTTAATCTTGATCTGATGGTGTCAAATTTGCAAGTGAACTGAAGCTCAGCAGTTTCTCTTTGAAGTCTGGTCCTGAAGTTTTTTTTACTACAGGATGGCTACCTTTAAATCTGCTATTGTGTGTCCCGGGAGGTTGAAGTGTTCTCCTACAGGTTTTTGTATATTGCCATTCCAAATATCTGACTTGTGTCCATTTATCCTTTTACGTAGTGACTGTCCAGTTTGGCCGATGTGCATAGCAGAGGGGCATTGCTGGCACATGTGGCGTATATTACATTGGTGGACGTGCAGGTGAATGAACCGGTGATGTTGTGGCTGATCTGGTTAGGTCCTGTGATGGTGTCGCTGGTGTAGATATGTGGGCAGAGTTGGCATCGAGGTTTGTTGCATGGATCGGTTCCTGAGTTAGAGTTACTATGGTGTGGTGTATGGTTGCTGGTGAGAATATGCTTAAGGTTGGCGGGTTGTCTGTGGGCGAGGACTGGCCTGCCTTCCAAGGCCTGTGAAAGCGAGGGATCATTGTCCAGGATGGGTTGTAGATCACTGATGATGCGTTGGAGAGGTTTTAGCTGAGGACTGTAGGTGATGGCCAGTGGAGTTCTGTTGGTTTCTTTCTTGGGCTTGTCTTGCAGCAGGAGGCTTCTGGGTACGCTTCTGGCTCTGTTGATTTGTTTCCTTATTTCCTCATGCAGGTATCGTAGTTTTGGGAATGCATGGTGAAGATCTTGTAGGTGTTGGTCTCTGTCTGAGGGGTTACGTATGAACAACAATTCGCTTGTTGCTGAAGTGACTCAAAACAACCTCTTTCTGTGTGTTAGCACATACTCCAACTACATTTCTAGGCTTTGGTTTTGACATACAGTCCAACAATCATGCAGTGACCGGAGCTGATTTCAGCATTTCTTAGGGTCCAATCAACACCTGATCTTTCTCATTTCCCAGTTATAGACAGCTTTTCAAAGGTCTACAAGGAAGACTGGCACTCAGCAGTCTAGCCACCGCTAAGCCTCCCTTCAGTTGGGAATTTGGATTCACATCTGGTTAAACAATTTTGAAATAATTCACCCATTGATGGTTTTTAATCTTTATAGATTTTACAAAAGCAGAGAAAGTGCCTGCTGTATTATCCTTTGGATCATTTGGTTTCATATGAAATGTTTTAGACCCTTTTGCTTTATCCATCGCCTTTATCATTTTAACTGTGCGTGTTTTCCCACTGAGATAATTCAGGACATTCAATTTGCTTTTGGGTAATCCATCTCACATTACCTTTCATAGAGTTAAGTAGATTTGGAAAAATGTTCCTCCAAGTTTTCTTAAATATCATATCTTTGACATTCTAGCGTATAATATTTTTGTGCTAATGCCTTTGTTAATTTAATTAGTCATTATCTAAATGTCAGGTTAAATCCTGTAAAAAGCAACAGAGGGTCCTGTGGCACCTTTAAGACTAACAGAAGTATTGGGAGCATAAGCTTTCGTGGGTAAGAACCTCACTTCTTCAGATGCAAGCCATGACTTCAGATGACTTGCATCTGAAGAAGTGAGGTTCTTACCCACGAAAGCTTATGCTCCCAATACTTCTGTTAGTCTTAAAGGTGCCACAGGACCCTCTGTTGCTTTTTACAGATTCAGACTAACACGGCTACCCCTCTGATACAGGTCAAATCCTGTAGCACTTAGCAAAATCTGTTTTTTTCAGCTTTGTTCTATTATATGTAGGTTCTTATATACTCATCGTTGTAGGATCCAAGCGACTTCCAGTACAACTTGACTTAATATCTGTCATATGTTTGTTCTCTCATCCTTTCTGCAGGGGGTGAAGTGTGCGCAGTGGAGTGTTTTGTTGTGTATTTTATTTTTAAAAAATCCAAACACATACACTGCTATATGTCAGAGAGACAAGGTCAAAAAAATGTGCCTTGCTCTTCAAATGGGGTGAGGTTTGTGATTATCCTTAGTTCCTGGGAGAGTTTATTCCACAGTCTGCAAGCAGCCCATGAGAAAGCACTCTCCCCTTTTCACTATTCTTGGCCTTGGTGATCATCAATTAAATGTCCAGACAACCTTGTTATAAATAATCTCTGAAATATAATTGGTTTACTTTTGAAATAGAGTATATTTGTTTCCACAGGACACCAATGAGTTACCATGTCTACTTGATTAAACTTACATTTATTAATATAATTACTATTAATAACTTCACAGTATAATACAAATATTTGTCCCTCTTTTTTAAAAATAACCATACATGATTCTTTGCAGTTAGCAGATTATGAAATGAAGCTAATGTGACTAACAGCTATTTGTGGGGGAAAAGGTGATTTTGATATTCTGCACATTGAGGAATATGCACTTACGTTTTCATGCATTTTACTGTGTGATGATTTTTTTTAAGTTTACTTAATTATTTTCACAAACTAAAAGAATTTTACCATCGCAAAACAACATGGGAGTACAGTGCAGCTGTAAAAATTCAACAAATATTCACACACGTATGGGGGAAGAGAGAGAAGAACCAGACAAATGAAAAAAGTCTACTTATGTGTCATGTATTTCATAAGTAATTAAATTTACCCAGCCTTTTCAGTGATTATTTTATTTAAGTACAAAGAAGAGAAGCAAAATTACATAGAAATCACTAGAGTCAAGATTTTCAAAATTGAAACCAGTGTTGGGTGCCCCACTGGAGATACCTTAAAGGGGCTTGATTTTCAGAATGTGTATGATCATCACTTTCAGGAAGTCAGGCCCATTCAAAGTGTCTCTAGTGATTTTTTTTTCTTTTTTTTTGGGTGATCAACTTGTTTCTTTCAAAAATCCTGACCTTAGCGATTGCTATATAATTTGGCTTCTCTTCTCCGTATTTAATAAAATTGCTTTCAAAGAAAGCAATTGTATCTTTGCAATCTTTCTGTTTCCAGTACACATCTGTGGAGCATGTCACCTCCCCCAAGAAATGAGAAATAAGCGTAGAGCTTAGAAGGTTCAAGGGAAGTTAGGTTTCTTAAAGCAGTGATTCCCCCTGAATCCAGGGCAAATGCCCAGGATATTGTCACTGTTGGACATTCCACTTCATGTTGAAAAATGTAGTTCTCTCAGGCAACATTTTAAAAAATATTTTGATTCAAGAAAGGATGAGTACCATTGGAACATCACCTTTTAATTAGTCTCTTCAGTAGAAATGCATATAGAGGAAGAACTAGTCCTAGTCCAAGTTAAAGACCACTGCTCAGAAATTTTTTTTAAAGTAAGTTTTTCCCATATCTTATACATTATTTCCCCCCCTCCCATGGCATCACTACAGGGATATATATGTATCTTTTTTCAGATTAATCTAATCTGAGGCCACAAAAACTAAAATATCAAACAATCATGTGGTTCTTGCATGGTGTCACTAAAGGGCAGAGTTAAGGTTGTCTGGATGCTTTAACTGTACATTTTCATACCTTAATATGTTTGGATTTTTTAAAGTTTAACCTTAACTCTGAATTTCCTGGGTTTATAATGCTTGCTTTTGTTATTATAATCCTATAATATACTACCAAGCTGTACTTTCAACTGTAACTCACTCAACAGTTTTGTCTGAGAATATTTTCAAAGGTCCTCACCAAACCCACAAAAGTCCATCTCCTAGGATTGGTTTCCTAGGATTTGGAAACATAAGGGAGAGCACTAGCTGGAACAATGGTTGCTGTTCAGGACATCATCCCACTCACAGGACATTAGGATGTCCTCATGGAGGAGAACAGAGTCAACTTTTATTTTGCACAACATTCCACTCTGCACCCTAGGTATATTATTATTGTTAACCTCTCCATTTCACCTTTCCCCCTTTTCGTCTCATCTTGTCACATCATGTGTGAACTTTGATTGTAAGCTCTTTAATACAGGGACCACATCTTTATATATTACTGTGAGACACCTACTACATTTTTAAGTGCTAAATATAAATTACATGCAACAGCTATGATAAAAGAACATTAAAGTTGTGAAATCAAGCACCCAAAAGTTAGGAAATGCCACAACTAAAATTGCATAAGGCTCTGCAGACAATATCCCCAGCCTATGGCATAGGCATGTGACACAGCAGAAGGAGACACTGTCACAAAAAGGAGGGTGAATGTCCAGAGCACTTTGTGCTTTCTAAACTGCAGAGAAATTCACAGGCAAAAAGGTAAGGCTGCTTTAAGTCAGGGCAGCCATCAGAGCTGCTCTGACCTATATTGGGGCTAGGAGTCACAAAGGAAGATTAAGTCAACTTTGTCTCCCTCTTCTCCCCCATCTTGTACTTTCTGTGTCTGTACTATGCCTTTTGAAGGGCACAGCACAGAGCACTACCTCCTGAGTTCTAGCCCCAGCTTTACCAGAAGGGGCCTCGGTACAATCTCTCAATTACTACATCTGCAAAATGGGGGAAATGATATTTGCCTGCCTCCAAATCTAGGGACATGAGATCTTGCTTAATAAGGGCTGCAAAGCACACAGAATTATTCACAGCAGTCAGTAGATGAGCCAAGACTAGAATTCATGGTCTCATCACCCAGCACACTTACAATGGACCAAAGGAGCCGCTGCTACTGCTGTTGCATTGTCTCCCTGTCTGCAGATCTAGCTCTGTGCACATAAACATATTCAGAGTGATTGCCGTATTAGAGATCTACGTAGAGCTGAAGCTAGGGTGACCAGATGTCCCGATTTTATAGGGACAGTCCTGATTTTTGGGTCTTTTTCTTATATAGGCTCCTATTCCCCCCACCCCCGTCCCAATTTTTCACATTTGCTGTCTGGTCACCCTAGCTGAAGCGCTCAGAGATTTTAGCAAAATGACTACTTTGGAGGCAATAGGGCTCTTTAAAGAAATGGTTGGAAAATGCTTTTAATGTTGGCAGAACTCTATTTTCTCTTGACTTCATTCTCAGAAATGGCTGAACTGTTTTTGATGAAACAACAACAACAACAAGAAAAATTAACCTGAGGCAGAAAGATCTCAGTCTGAATGAGTACAGTTTGGCAAAGTTACAAGCAACTGAAAACAGGGTCTTCTAATAGCAAATGTTAATACTCATAAATGAAATTGTGTTCATGATATATACTAAGCTTCCTTACAGAGAAGTCTGCAAGTACTGTGTATTGTTCATCAAGCATAGGGTTGCCAACATTCTAGTCACACAACTGAACACCCTAGCCCCGCCCCTTCCACCAAGGGCCCGCCCCTGCCCACTACATTTCCCCCTCCCTCGGTGGCTTGCTATCTCCCACCCCCCAATCACTTTCACTGGGCTGGGGTAGGGGCAGGGAGTTGACGTGCAGGACAGGGTGTGGGCTCTGGCTTGGGGTGTAGGCTCTGGGGTGGGGCTGGGGATGCAGGAGGGGCTCCAGGCTGGGGGGAGGGACCAAAGGATTTGGAATGCAGGAGGGGGCTGTGGATTGAGGCAGAGGTTTGGGATGTGGGGGTAAGAGCTCTGGGTTGGGACCGGGGATGAGGGATTCAAGATTTGGGAGGTGGCTCTGGGCTGGGGCAGGGGGTTGGAGTGCAGGGGGGGTGAGGGCTCCATCTGGGGGTTCAGGCTCTGGGGTGGGGCTTGGGATGAGGGGTTCGGGTGCAGGGGGTTCAGGGCTGGGGCAGGGGGTTGGAGTGCAGGGCTGGGGCATGGGCTTACCTCCGGTGGCTCCCGGTCAGCGGCACAGCGGGGCTAAGACAGGCTGGCTCCCTGCCTGTCCTGGCACTGCGCTGTGTGCGCCCCGGAAACAACCAGCAGGTTTGGCTCCTAGGTGGGGGTGTAACCTACACATCTTCTGGGTGTGGTGTTCTGTCCCATCTAGTGGCACCGAGACCACTTAGAGAGCGTTAAATGAGTCTGCTCTAAGCTCCAGAGGTCCCACGGTCGATCCCGCCCACCAACGACCAGGGTCTGTCAGCGTTACAGGGGGAATTTCAAGCACTCCTTGTAAACCGCTTACACAAAGTAAATAAAAATAATGTAAGAAAAGTAAACGAGGCCTGAAATTTATTTTGCGTGCATGTGTATATCTTTAATATGTATTCACAAAAGAGTCCCACGAGTTGTCTGAACAATTTCATTTTGCTTTGGATCCTGTCACTCATGCCTGCATAAACTGCAGCTGGCAAAAATAAATTCAGTTACTCAAGTTTAAAAAAAAAAAAAAAAAAAAGAATCCATTGTCCTTCTCAGCTATGCTTAGAAGAATACTAGCAATTATCCTCTACCCAGTGAAGCTGTGTCAGTGATTTGAGAGAAGCATATCTGTTCTGGGCATCTAAGTCAACAAAGAAGCTACATGAATAAATGAGGAGATTGGCACAGGAAGATTCCAGTTTTGATCTGTATATGGACTGTGGTGATCTGTAAAGCATTACTATATAGAACTGTTGCCGGATTCTCCAGTGATGTGTCAAAGAACGTATGACCTTTGTAAACTTTTGCTTAAAGTTTTCAGACACAAGTACGTGCAGTCTGATTTTCAGCAGAACTGTACTCAAATCCTCTAATTGAAGAAAATGAGAGCTCTGAGTATTTAGCACCTCTGGAGCCAGCCCATTGACTAATCTCCTAAATATGGATTTAGGTTCTGACTTTAGGTACCCAAGCTGACCCTAATTATCTCTAAATTCCAACAATCTTTGCAGAGTCATAAATCCTATGCAGAGTATCAGTTGTAATGTATTACATTAGTTATGTTTGAAGCTATAACAGCTCTCAATGCTTTTTACTTTGGTCCGGTTACTTTGATCAATAAGTATATGCTCATGTAACCCATGTGCCTAATAGGGAGATTCCCTTTAAGAGACCTATTGGAGGGAGGTAGGAGTGAGTTGTGTCTGGGCATTGTTGCTAGGCAGATTAAGCACGCCACATCCAGAAGCTTCTGGAATTGGGTGTGGTAGTTATGGGTATGCAGCCATGTGCCCTGTGTGAGATGGGAGAAGCTAGGGTTACCATACGTCCGGATTTTCCCGGACATGTCCGGCGTTTGGGGGCTCAAATCCCCATCCGGGGGGAAATCCCCAAAAGCCGGGCATGTCCGGGAAAATTGGGAGGGAGGGCTCGGCCGGGGCCTCTTTGGCCGGGGCCGGTGCAGGGCCGGGCCGGGGTCGCGGGGCCGGGGGCATGGTGCCGGGCCGGGTGCGGGGCCGGGCGGGGAGCCGGGGGCGCGGTGCCAGGCCGGGGTCCGGGCCGGGCCCACGGGGCCGGGAGCCGGGCCGGGGTTGCGGGGGGGTGCGCTGGGCTGCGGGGCCGGGAGCCGGTCCGGGCCGCCGGGGGGTGCGCTGGGCCGCGGGGCCGGGAGCCGGTCCGGGCCGCCGGGGGGTGCGCTGGGCCGCGGGGCCGGGAGCCGGTCCGGGGTAGCGGGGGGGTGCGCTGGGCCGCGGGGCCGGGAGCCGGTCCGGGGTAGCGGGGGGGTGCGCTGGGCCGCGGGGCCGGGAACCAGTCCGGGCCGCCGGGGGGTGCGCTGGGCCGCGGGGCCGGGAGCCGGTCCGGGGTAGCGGGGGGGTGCGCTGGGCCGCGGGGCGGGGCCGGGGTCGCGGGGCTGGGCCGCCGGGAGCCGGCAGTGCTGGGCGGGCCGGGGGTGGTCGGCCGGGGGCCGGGGCCGGCACCCCAGGGCCCGAGCCGACCCAGGCTGGAGCCGCCGGGGGGCCAGCCTGGGCTGCGCCTCCTCCCCGCACCTCCCCCTTACCTGCTTCAGGCTTCCCGCGAATTAAATGTTCGCGGGAAGCAGGGGAGGTGGCGGAGACTTTGGGGAGGGGCGGAGTTGGGGCGTGGGCGGGGCTGGGGGCGGGGCCGGGGCCCCGTGGAGTGTTCTCCATTTGGAGGCACAAAATATGGTAACCCTAGGAGAAGCTGACCCCAGGAAGCAAGCTATTGTCTCTAATTCTGAAACATTTTACAGCAGGTTAGTGATATTGTTAAACCCTCTAACAGGGACGCATGGGCAATGCTAATTATAGCAAGGGGAAATTGGGAGGGAAAATAACTTCTTTTATTTTATTTGTATGCTTTGAACGTTCTTTGATTTTAGCCAAACTGTTCTAGTTAAATTGTCCCAAGTTCAACTAGTCTGATTCACCAACTTTTCTTTAAATGTAGTAATAGGGAAAGAGTCATTTCTATTTTGCTAGTCTCAGTTTTGTATTTTCTTGTAACAGGGTTTTCTTAAATCTATACACTTGTGACTTAACTGAGTGGTTGGTTAATCAGTCAGCTGACTGGCTAGCAGTGATTTCAGCAGAGGAAGAATCTGCAGGGATTCCAACTGAAGATTTCTACAAGCAAGCGGAGGGAAGATGTTGTTTTGGACTCAGCAGACTGTTTATATTTGGTGATCAAAGATTCTAACTGAGACTTAGATGAACAAAACCAAAGCTTTTGGGAACTCTCAGTTTCTTCTCACTGTGTTTCTGTGGGGGCTGAACTGTTCAGATTTTAATTTGTTTTCTTTATGTTTATGTATAACTGTGAAGATAATGTCTGCAAATTATAAAATAGCCATGTCACGCTGTAAAAAGTAGATTATTATTTCTTTATCATAAGATTGTATAAAGTTATTTAATTAAATTCATTTCTTTAGTTCCTTTTGTGACTTGAATGTGGGGAGGCTGACCCTGTGCAATCCTTGCTGAAAATCCATAGAGACTGAACTCTGGGTCTCCTGCTACTTTCTATGGGAGTTGGGCTTTTTTTAGGCACCAGCGAACAGCAATGAAGTGAACTCTAGCCCACCCAAAGGTTACACTAGCAGTCTATAATAATAATATTTTGGAAGTTTCAGTGAATCTGGCTACTCAATGGACAAAGCATACAGAGGACTATGTCCTAACTTACAATCCACATAGTGTGCCTTCCATAGGCCAATCTCAAAGAAGTTGCTAAAAGTCTATAGATCACACTGGCACATTCCCTATGTATTCTGAAATGCACTATCCCAAATTCTGTTTAATTTCCCTTTCATTTTAGGTCCATTTTCACACGGGAGAAAAAAATACTAAGATACAGAATTTAAACAACAAAAACTCACGTACATGATACTCCAAATGAAGCTAGCAGATGATGCTTTTGTCCAGCTAAGGGCAGAAGCTAGTCCTCAATATCTTGTATGGCTATTGCCTGCTCAATATTAGAGTTTGGTCAGGAATGCTGATGGTGGAAAGCCTCATTCCCAATGACTGGTTTGATGATGTCACAGGCATACACCAAATCTCAGTGGTGGGACCTCATCATTCAAAAAATAAAAGCATTACCTATTATGTTCAGAGACTTGGGAATAGAGCTGTGCACGTCATTTTCTAGTTCATTGGCAAATCTTGAAAAAAAATGTTAAACACTGTTTTGGGTCGACCTGAAAATGATTTTTTTGGAATTTTCAACAAATTGAAAAAAAAACCCACCTTTGGGTTGAACAAAATGTTTCAATTTTGAGCCTTAACATTTATTTTTTAAATAAGATTAAAGGAAATTTCAAAACAAAATTGTTTTGAATAAAAACATTTTATTTAGAACGTGTCAATGAAATATTTAGAATTTCTAAATGTTTTTGTTTTTCGACATGAACAATTTGGCAAAACCAACACAAATTTGTGAACATTCCAGTGTCACCAAATCTGCATTTTAGAACAAAAACAACAACAAAAAGTTTTGGAAAGGAGATTCAGAAGGTGACAATTATGCTCCAATCTTGAGAAAGCATATCCCTTTTGTAATTTCTGCTTTTCCCCAATAACTCATCTCTAAATCCTGATTTTTGAGATCAGCATCCCCTCAAGAAGGAAGTAATCCATGTACCTCCTCAAGATCAGTGTTTGCAATAAGCCATTTGGTGTACTAGTTCTGTGATCCTAGTCCTACACCTATTACAGTGGCCGAGCAAACAGTCAAACCATTTGATATATGCTTTCCTCCCTTGTCCACACTTTTCCTCCTGTGGCCACAATGCCTGGAAAAAGATAGAGTCTATATAAACACATTGACTCTTTATTTGCATTGCTGGTCCTAGTTTTCCTGGTTCAAAGACAGGTCCTTATGTCTTCTTGGATGATTTCCCCCATTACTGTAGCTATGTGGCTGCAGTGGTCAGTGTGGTGCTAGCAGCCAAGTAGATTTAATTTCATGGCCAGAAGTTCAAAAGAATGGATCTCTGCAAGCCTGATATCCAGTTTCAAAATCAAGCCTCTTTGTGATGGCCTTATGATAAGGCTGCAGTTTTTAATGTTTTGAGTTGCAGTGTTCACTTTTTGGCTTAAGTTTCATGTGGCCACCTGGCATTACAATAGACCGGCGATAACTAGTCATACCTTGTTTTCCCCTTCCATGTGTAATGGTCTCTAATAGAGCTGGAGATTACTCATGGAAATGATAGTGCAACCTAATCCACTGCAAGGAAAAAAATTATATGGTCCACTTTTAAAGGGAGAGGATTAAAAAGACAAATATATTTATGTGCTTACATTAGCAATCACAGTTATCACATCAGTGCTTTCAAATTGGGCATTTGCTCCTGCAGAAGGCTTAAGCACCTATCTATATTTGCATGGAGAATTCCAGTATTTGTACATAAACACTAGCAAGATACATTTTATTTATTCTTAGGTATCCATAACTATAGTAACTGTGCAAATTCTTGTGCAAAAATGCTTGCACCAATGGTCTCTACTTTTTTTTTAAATCTGGCTTTTATTTTCTAAAACATTATCATTCTTTTCCTTTTTATGCCTGAATAGAATATCTATGGACCTATTATCTATTATCTGAATATCTATTCAGAGATGCTGAATGCCAGCAATTCCCATTGATTTCAACTGCAGTTTTGGATATCGAGTGCCTCTGAAAAACAGGCCCCTAGGTCTGTATTTATATGTACCAAAATCACTTCTCTTGTATCTTGCCATGGTTCCGAGTTTACAGGCAAGCAATCTCCTTTGATTATTAAGAAATTATTGTAAACAAATGCCTGTAGTTGCTGTGTTAATGTACTATGCAGTAAACCATTTTATTATCCCAACACTTTGTAAGACATTATGTAACACTTCGTGATACCTCTGAATAAGGTCACATTATATGTCAGCAATTTACAAAATTTAATCAAATACTGATTACCAATCTTGCTATTAATATATCATCTAAAATGTTTTACTGATGTTTATCAACTTACTGTCTATGCATTATATTAAAAATGCCTCCATACACACAAATCTCCAGTTTATGTTCACCTTGTAGAAGGACATGCTACTTTGGACTAAAAAGTGTAGGCATATTTAGGGCCTGATCCTTCTCTCCTTATCTTCATTGGCAAAACTCCCATTGACTTCAATGCAGATAGGAATGGGATCTTAATTTTCAGGTTATTAAATGCATTTATCAATCTTTTGGAAAGCTTTTCGCTCATCACAGTTAATGCTCATGTTAAAGTTAACTACATTCGCCCTTTGCTCACCTAAAAAACAATTACTCAATTTAGTAACCTAGATCTAGCAAATTTTGCCATGCTGAAAAAAGTAAAGGCTAAATCCTTGGGGGGAATAAAAAGGATGCATCCAGATACTCCCCGGTGTCTATGCAGAGCCCTAATGGATCAATACCTGGATGCAGAGGTGCATCTGCGTAGATCAATTTGCAGGATTTGGCCCTAAGTTATTACACTGAAAGTTATAAAATAGCAACTGAGTATACATATCAAGTATACCCTATGTTGATTTTCTCTACAACATGAAAAAAGTACTAGAAAGCAATGTACATATTTTAAAAAAGGTCACTGTTAAAAAAAGTGATCCAATCGATTTATAAGAGACAATTCTGTATCCTAATACAGTATATCCAATATATATAAACAAGTCAGTAAGCAAAGGTTATCAAAAGATCATTTTGGAGGGGAGTTAAAATCATCTTTATGTTGTGGTGATTTGATAAAGAACATAACACTTATTACAGTCAAATGTTTGGTATTTAACATGGGAACACTATATTTTTCCTTAATATTAGCATCAATGGATACAATTATCAAAAATGTCCAAGTGACTTAGGTACCTAAGTCCTATGTTTCATAGAATCACAGAAATGTAGGACTGGAAGGGACCTCAGGAGATCATCTAGTTCAGTCCCCTGCACTCAAGGCAGGACTAAGTATTATCTAGACCAGTGGTCACCAACTGGTCAATCACGATCGACTAGTTGATCCTAGAGTATTTCCCAGTCGATCGCAATCTCCGGTGTAGTGTGGCTGCAGCTAAGGCAGACTCCCTACCTACCCCAGCCCCACACTGCTCCCGGAAGTGGCCAGCACAGCCCCGTGGCCCCAGGGGCAGGAGGGCAGGGGTCTCCCTCCACATTCTGCTCCTGTCTGTAAGCACTGCCCATGCAGCTCCCATTGGCCGGGA
This sequence comes from Chrysemys picta bellii, assembly GCF_011386835.1. Lineage (NCBI taxonomy): Eukaryota > Metazoa > Chordata > Testudines > Emydidae > Chrysemys > Chrysemys picta. The sequence goes on along the minus strand of NC_088791.1, from coordinate 167,712,861 downwards.
GAGTTGCGGGGGCAGTGCTTGCAGAGGGGGGCAGTGGGCAGAGCCATGTGCCCCCCGTGCCTCCCCCCAGGAGCTGCAGGGGCACGTTGGCCTCTTCCGGGGGCGGTATAGGGCCGGGGTAGGCAGGGAGTCTGTCTTAGACTCGCTGCACCTGCCGCTGACCGGGAGCCACTGGAGGTAAGTGCTGTCTGGTGTGAGGCCACACCTCATCCCTGAGCCCCCTCCCAGAGCCAGCACCCCAAGCCCCCTCTTGCACCCCAACCCCCAGCCACCTCCTGGAGCCAGCATCCCATACCCCCTTCTGCACCCCAAGCCCCAGCCTTGATCCCCCTCCCAGAGCCAGCACCTGTACCCCCTCCTGTACCCCAACACTCTGCCCCAGCCCGGAGCCCCCTCCTGCACCCAAACTCCCTCCTAGAGCTTGCACCCCTCAACCCCTCCCGCACCCCAACCCCCTGCCCCAGGCTCAGCACAGAGCCCTCTCCCACACTGCGAACCCCTCAGCCCCAGCTCATAGCCCGCACCCCCTCCCAAACACCACCCCCCTGCCCCAGCCCAGTGAAAGTGAGTGAGGATGGGGGAGAGTGAGCAATGGAGAGAGGGGGGATGGAGTGAGCTGGATGGGGCTTTGGGGAAGGGGCAGGATAGATCCTAGGTTCCCCTTAGAGTCAAAAAGTGATCTGGGGTGTAAAAAGGTTGGAGACGACTGATCTAGACCATCCCTGACAGGTGTTTTGTCTAACCTGCTCTTAAAAATCTTCAATGAGGGAGATTCCCCAACCTCCCTAGGCAATTTATTCCAGTGTTTAACCACCCTGACGAAGTTTTTCCAAATGTCCAACCTAAACTGTTCTTGCTGAAATTTAAGCCCATTCCTTCTTATCCTATCCTCAGAGGTTAAGAAGAACAACTTTTCTCCCTCCTCCTTGTAACAATTTTCAGGTGCTTGAAAACTGTTATCATGCCCATTCTCGGTTTTCTCTTCTCCAGACTGAAAAAAAAATGGGTTTGTTTAATCTTCCCTCATAGGTCATATTTTCTAGACCTTTAATCATGTTTCTTGCTCTGGACTTTCTCCAATAGGTCCACATCTTTCCTGAAATTTAGCACCCAGAACTGGACACAATACTCCAGTTGAGGCCTAATTAGCACAGAGTAGAGCAGAAGAATTACTTCTCTCCTGTCTTGCTTAAAAACTTGCTAATACATCCCAGAATAATGCTTTTTTTGCAACCGTGTTACACGGTTGACTCATATTTAGCTTGTGGTCCACTATGACCCCCAGATCCCTTTCCACAGTACTCCTTCCTAGGGAGCCATTTCCCATTTTGTATGTGTGCACCTGATTGTTCTTTCCTAAAAGGCATTCTTTGCATTTGTCCTTATTGAATTTCATCCTATTTACTTCAGACCGTTTCTCCAGTTTGGCCAGATCATTTTGAATTTTAATCCTAACCTGCAAAGCACCAGCAACACCTTCCAGCGAGGTATCGTCAACAAACTTTATAAGCATATTCTCTATACCATTATCTAAATAACTAATATTGAATAGAACCGGAGCTAGAACTAATCCCTGCGGCAGGGCCAGCTCCAGGCACCAGCTTGCCAAGCAGGTGCTTGGAGCAGCCACTGCGGAGAGGGACAGCACGTCCAGCTATTCGGCGGCAATTCGGCGGATGGTCTCTCAGTCCCACTCGGAGCGAAGGACCTCCCGCCGAATTACCGCCACAGATCGCGATAGCGGCTTTTTTTTTTTTTTTTTCGCCGCTTGGGGCGGCAAAAACCCTGGAGCCAGCCCTGCTGTGAGTGACCCCACTTGCTATGCCCTTCCAGCTTGAGTGTGAACCACTGAAACTACTCTCTGGGAATGGCTTTCCAATCAGTTATGCACCAACCTTCTAGTAGCTCCATCTAGGTCGTATTTCCCTAGTTTGTTTATGATAAGATCATGTGAGACAGCATCAAAAGCCTTACTGAAGTCAAGATATATCACATCTACTGCCTCATCCCTATCCACAAGATTTGTTATCCTGTCAAAGAAAGCTATTAGGTTGGTTCGATACGATTTGTTGTTGACAAATCCACGCTGTTACTTATCACTTTATTATCTTCTAGATGTTTGCAAATTGATGCTTAATTATTTGCTCAGTTATATTTCCGGGTACTGAACTTAAGCTGACTGGTCTAATTTCCTGGGTTGTCCTTATTCCCCCTTTTTATAGATGGGCACTATATTTTCCCTTTTCCAGTCTTCTGGAGCCTCTCCTGTCTTCAATGACTTTCCAAAGATTATTGTTAATGACTCAGATATCTCCCCAGTCAGGTCCTTGAGTATTCTAGGATGTATTTCATCACGCTCTGATGACTTGAAGACATCTAACTTGTCTAAGTAATTTTTAACTTGTTCTTTCCCCATTTTAGCCTATGACCCTACCTCATTTTCCCTGGCATTCACTATGTTAGACGTCCAATCGCTACTAATCGTTTCTAAAGTGCTTGGGTCAAATTGAGTTTCAATTTTTCTTCAGCTCTTAAATCATTTAAGTACCTTTGACAATTTTACTTAACATCTCTAAACTAATGACGTTAACCAAATTAGAAAATATTTCTGTAATAGCTTACGTACGTAGACTGATTAAATAAAATAATTAATAGTAATATATTATAATAATGAAAGTACTAATTTGCACTACTATGTCCTTGAAAAAACTTTATAAACGATGTGTGAATATAGGTTTTCTTAATTCTGGTTTGCAGTTGTGGAAAGTGAGGCACACAGAGGTCAGGTGACTTGTCTAAGGTATTACTTGCTTAATTGCCCAGTCAAAGTCTTGACATCAAACATCCTGTAATTTTTTTTTAATCAAAAATTACAAATCCCACCCAACCACTATAATTTGAATCTATCTGCACTAGCTATGCCTCAGGTTAGCAATAAAAAAGTATTTCTAAGTGCTGAACTAAAGTTTCTCCTTCAGTTTATAAGTTGGCATCAGCCGAATACATTCATGCTGCAAGCCCAACCCCACTACAAAAAAACCCAAACCGTTAGCCATTTTATATATATATCACATTAATAGGCATTATGTGCACAGTATTAATATACTTTGTGGGTGTGGGTGTTGGGAAGTTATGTTAATATATTATGCTCTTCCCACAATTCTGTTCACTCATACTAAGTATCCCATAAGACACAGCAGAGGTGAAGTCAGCTTTGCCACTAGCTAACAGAACATGTCAAAGGCAAAATATTTTTGTTCTATGTCCTACTGCAGGTACCTTCATGGGCCGCTGGTTTAGAATGTAGTACCCTAAAGAGAGAGAAGAAAAGTACAGAACAAAACCATAAGATAAAGAACTGTTATGAACGGGGGGTGGGGGGGGGAGGGTTTGGATTTTAGTGATGTATAGTACTTTGTAACTTGTAAAACCAAACTATTAATACAGTTAGTGTAAATGCATAATTCTGAAACACACCTTCTGTGTGAGCTGAACATGCTGTGAGATAAGAATAACTTCCCGGAAGTGGGGATATATAGGTCTCCTTTTCATATTGTACTGCTTTGTATTGCTTTGTTTTTAGACAATAAAGTTGACTAAGTTCAGTTATTTGGTCTCTAACATTTTAAAGAATGAACCATAAGTGTAGTCAAACAATTGGCTACACCTTTTACATCAATAAAACACACACACACACACACACACACACACACACACACACACAGAACTGCACTTAGGTTTCTAATTCACCCCTCTCCAAAGTCACTACCTTGAATCAATCAATCTACAATCTTTGTCTTTAGAGTTTTGTATATAAATTATGGCCAGTATTAATGTTAAGTATGTCTACAGGGCATGCTTAGGTATTCCACAGGAGACTTTTACAGGGGAACTACAAGGTCAATATTCATTTTAAAATAAGCAGATTTATGGGATGAATACTGTTGGGATTCCCTCTGGAAGAAGAACCCAACAACCCAGCCCAACTCCAAACTTGTCACTCAGGTTTCTTTACTGGATACAGTTGATCAGGCTCACATGTAGGGGGTGGGTACAGGGTGTACAACACATCTAAAGTACACAGTAATGTTAGGGCTGTTGATTAATCACAGTTAACTCACATGATTAACTCAAAAACATTGATCGTGATTAATCACAGTTTTAATCACACTGTTAAACAACAATAGAATACCAATGAAATTAAGTAGTATTTTTGGATTTTTTTCTACATTGTCAAACATATTGATTTGAATTGCAACACAGAATACAAAGTGTACAGTGCTCACTTTATATTATTTTTATTATAAATTGCACTGTAAAAATAATAAAAGAAACAGTATTTTTCAATTAACCTAAAACAAGAACTGTAGTGCAATCTCTTTATCATGAAAGTTGAACTTACAAATGTAGATTTTGTTGTTGTTACATAACTGCACTCAAAAACAAAATAATGTAAAACTTTAGACCCTACAAGTCTACTCAGTCCTTCTTTTTGTTCAGCCAGGAGAGAATGCTGGCCGCTTCTTATTTACAATGTCACCTGAAAGGGAGAACAGGCATTTGCCTGGCACTTTTGTAGCCGGCATTGCCAGGCATTTATGTGCCAGATATGCTAAACATTCGTATGCTCCTTCATGCTTTGGCCACCATTCTAGAGGACATGCTTCCATGCTGATGAAAAAATAATGTGTTAATTAAATTTGTGACTAAACTCCTTGGGGAAGAATTGTATGTCTCCTGCTCTGTTTTTCCCCACATTCTGCCATATATTTCATGTTATAGCAGTCTCGGATGATGACCCAGCATGTTGTTCATTTTAAGAACACTTTCACTACAGATATGACAACACGCAAAGAAGGTACCATTGTGAGATTTCTAAAGATAGCTACAGCACTCGACCCAAGGTTTAAGAGTCTGAGGTGCTTCCAAAATCTGAGACGGACAAGGTGTAGAGCTTTCAGAAGTCTTAAAAGAGCAACACTCTGATGCGGAAACTACAGAACCCGCACCACCAAAAAAGAAAATCATTCTTCTGCTGGTGGCATCTGACTCAGATGATGAAAACAAACATGGGTTGGTTCACACTGCTTTGGATCATTATTGAGTAGGACCCATCATTAGCATGGACGCATGGTGGTTAAAGCATGAAGGGACATATGAATCTTTAGCACATCTTGCACATAAATATCTTGTGATGCCAGCTACAACGCCTTGCAAACGCCTGTTCTCACTGTCAAGTGACATTGTAAACAAGAAGCAGGCAGCATTATCTCCTGCAAATGTAAACAAACTTGTTTGTCTGAGGGATTGGCTGAACAAGAAGTAGGACTGAGTGGACTTGTAGGCTCTAAATTATTTTGTTTTCGAATGCAGTTATTTTTTGTACCTAATTCTACAATTGTAAATTCATCTTTCATGATAAAGAGATTACCCTACAGTACTTGTATTAGGTGGATTGAAAAATACTATTTATTTTTCCCAGTGGAAATATTTGTAATAAAAATAAGTATAAAGTGAGCACTGTACACTTTGTATTCTGTGTTGTAACTGAAATCAATATATTTGAAAATGTAGAAAATATCCCTAAACATTTAAATAAAGGGTATTCTATTACTGTTTAACAGCATGATTAATTTTTAATTGTGATTCATTTTTTTAATTGCTTGATAGCCCTAAATAATTTATCAATTTATATACACATTCCCAAAAAAGATACTACCAGATGTGCATTCCATTCTAGATCATACCACACACTCTATGATTGGTTCATTAATTTCTGAGAACCAGTCTCACATGTCACACAGCTGCCATTCATTAGACATCATTTACTTCTCTCGTATCCCTTACGCATTATTCATTCCCCTACTTTTCTCTTATCTACTAGTCATATATTTACAAGGTTGCTGTGAATGCATGCTTTGTTAATTGTTTCACGTCTTTGCTCACAATAGGCCTACAAGTACCCCTACTAACTAGAATTGGGAAACAGGGAAAGAGCTATGAGCATACGAACAAATTTAACTATCATAAAAAAAATTTGGTTCTGCCAAGACTACATGGTGAACTGCACCTTAGATCTCCTTTTAGTCACTCGTGAGTGAACCTCTTAGATCTGGTATCCTGCACCTCACTCTGAGTGGAACTACATGGTCCAACCTGTTGGCTGTATCTCTGGGCTCAAGCCCCCTGGCTCCCAACTGTGTTTTTGGCACCTGTGTTTCCCTTTGGGAGTGTCAGGCTCTGGGTTCTAGGCAATCAGGCCTAGTGGTTGAATGGTGATGGAAGCCAAATGTAGGGTTGGGATCAGGCTGAGGGCAATGCTCAAACCAGGGTCAACACTGGGGTCAAAGTCATGGGCAAGCCAGATTAGAACCATAGAGAGCAGGCTGAAGGTCAAAGCCAAGATGGTGTCCATCCAAGTATCTGAGGGTCAGGAGGCTGGAGCAGGGTCAGGGCAGGGCACAGACAAGGCTGAAGCAGGCTGGGAAAAGGCTGGGGTAGGAACAGGAACCATATCCAGATCAAGGACAGGCTGGATGGCTAGGGAGTCCATGACATTGTGAGGCAGCAGGAGGGCTCCTAGCCAAGTAGTGCTGTTGCGCAGACTAACTTGCAGCTCTGTTGGGTGGGGTCAGTGAAATACTTGTGCTTGGGGGGGGGGCACCTGACAGAGGCACTGCTCAGGGAGAAGCTGCTACCACATGCTTGAGCGATGAGTCACTGCAGGCTCTGTTGGAGGGTTGAGTCATGGCAGCTGAGTAAGCAGCCCAGGCCTGGCCGTGGGTTTGCCTCACAGGAAGCCTGTGACAGCACACCTTTGCAGTGACATAGAAAGAGTCTTCAGAACAAAATATTATTTATTCATTTCTCAAAGTTTCAAATCATTTAGGAAAATGGGTTAACATAATAAAAAGACTAGACACACAGCTCCTTACATAAGTTTAACCACTCTATCCATAGCTCAAGAGAGGTCCAGCTTATTGCCATCGCTGAGGTGGGAGAGCCAAACTGTCCCACTTGCAGCATGCTCCCTCCATCTTGGTCAATCTGGGTGTCAGACCCCATCTGCTGACAATCCACTCCCCTCTTCTGCTTCCCAAGGAGGCTAACATTTTTTTAGATATAGGATTCTCTTTGATCTTAAAATTGGTCTTGGGAAGACTAAGCTATTCTAGCCTGCATGGAGGCAGATAGAGGGTATTCCCCAATAAACCGATTTTTTATATTGTTCCTCCAAATCTCTTATCAGTGTCATTGTTTCATTTCCTTTGGGCTTCTCCCTTAATAGCCTTCTTTGATTTAACTCCTGGCAGTCGGGCAGGTTAATATCAAAGAGATGATATATCCCTTTCAAGTTATTTATAAAAAAATATTACACAACTCCCTTATTCCCCACAGCAGCCTTCATAAAATCTGTTCGCCTTTCCCAGGTTTGCTAGAGATGCCCCAGAATATATCATTCCGAGATGTTGGCTCTAGCAGAAATCTTGTGTGCTTACTGGCTGTTCTTTTAGCTCTAACCACTCACAATGAAGTACAAACAACTAAGAAGTATAAACTTGATTTTAAGAACAACTGATTTTCTTTAGAATTCATCTTTAAATTAGTTACAGCAATACCTGCACTGTATCCCTTTGAACAATAATGTCTCATTTGTAGAAGTTGGTTTTATTAATGAAACAAAACTTGTGGGCATTATATTTAAAAATAATTACTGCTCATTGAAGTTATTTATATTTTAGAAAAATGTATCAGCTTGTACATTTATTTTTTTAAAAAGAAACATTGTCATACACAGATGGTCAGACAGACTAGAATGATCATTAAAACAAAAAAATAAATTCAACCTTACAGCTACATAAATACACAATGGTAGCAACCATTTAGGATGAATCCTCATTCCCAGGCAAATCACAAATTTGGTGTCTATTAATGGAGTGTTATGGTAAAGTTTATTTTTCAATAATTTTTGGAAACTTTTTATTAAGGCAAAGTTACAAGAAAACGTTCACACACTACATCATATATTACTTATACAGGATCAGGTTAACATTCAAGTAACCTGGCTAATGATTCTGGCTTGCTGGCTGGGGAGCCCTCCTCCTCTGAGCATACTAATAAGGGTGACGAAATTCTAAACACCTATTGTCTTTTTGGTACTTCTCTTGTGTATGTACTTGGTGTGAAAGATTTTCCATTACTGGGACCGTCCATATTTTGCTATACCACAATTCCAAAGGAAAATGCACATTTCCCCAATAATGTGCAATACTAAGACTAACTACTAACAATAAAAAAAATGTTACTCTGTTTAAAATGTAGATCCTCTACTGTAACATTAAATAAGCAAGTCAGGGGATATCTACAAAAAGAACAGGAGTACTTGTGGCACCTTAGAGACTAACAAATTTATTAGAGCATAAGCTTTCGTGGACTACAGCCCACTTCTTCGGATGCATACATGTCTGTATGCATCCGAAGAAGTGGGCTGTAGTCCACGAAAGCTTATGCTCTAATAAATTTGTTAGTCTCTAAGGTGCCACAAGTACTCCTGTTCTTTTTGCGGATACAGACTAACACGGCTGCTACTCTGAAACAGGGGATATCTAGGAAGTTGGTCTTTCATCATAAAATTATTCTCTTCATAATTTTCCCCAGTAACCATCTAATTTCTGGACATAACTCCCATATGCAAGTATATTCCCTTTCCCCCAGTCCCTCCAACAGAGTGTCTCCCCAGTAGCAAAAATATGATGGATCTTAAGTAGAGTCAAATGCAATTTATACTGTAACTTATAAACATTTTTTTTACGAGCTACACAAATTGAAGATGTATATTCCCTTTCCCATATAGGGACCCACTTATCCAGATCAATTTCTTTGTCCAAATCCCTCTCCCATCTTTTCAGCTGGGTTGTATCTTATCAACATCATTTTCAATCTTTAACATTCATAAAATGTATCTTCTGTTCAGTAGACAAAAGATCTATTTCAGCAAACTAACACTTGGGTCCACTTTTTTTCACCCTTCCCTTTTGTATTTTTTTTTTAGATAAAGTACCGGTCCTGATTTTTAAAAATTCTTTAGTAATTGAGAAATTGTCAATAGTTTACACTTTTTTTTCCAGTTGCTGAGCAAAAAAGAGTATATAGCAATTGTAAGCATTTGTTATTATTTCCACAATAAGAAGATGAACAAAGACTCCATTACATTGAGGCTTTTCAACCTGAGAGTTCACAAAATCATATTTGGCTGCCAAAACTCTTATACTACATTTTAGCCTTTGCATTTGATTTGTAAAAACCACAGTAGTTTTGGAAAAGTTCAGGATATTTTACTTTGTCGTTTTTAAGCCCCTTGACACAAAGGGGACTCTAGCAATGAAATTTGACAGATAAATATATTGTTCAAGTTTAGAATTTCCAAGATCAGACAAGGCTCATATTCAGTATAAAATTTAACGGCAGCTCAGTAGTTGAATATTAAACATAATTAATCTAAATAGTAGACAGCCAGCAGTTCAGTGGTCTAGGGATTCATAAATATCTATTAGGCTACTAAAGTTTTATTAAAGGTAGAAAGCAGGTATCACCCTGTATGTATAGGAAATTCTCTCTCCTTTCCTACCACGCACTCACTCTCCTCTTCTTCATATCAACTTCTTTCAATAATATTTCTCCTACCTTAATTTCACCAAAACTCTTGTTTTGTATCACATGTTTTTGGTTAGACATCTGTTTTTGGCCATAAGCTCTTTGGACAGGAAAAATATGTAAAGGCTTGATCCTAAACATGCTTTCAGATGTGGGTAACTTTACTCAAGTGAGAAGCCAGTATGTCTGCTCATGAGTGAACTTACTTAGATTCTTAAAGAGACACAGTGGGTTAGGTAATATCGTTTATTGAACCAACTTCTGTTGGCGAAAGAGAGAAACTTTTGAGCTACACAGAGCTCATATTGACCAAAGAAGAGCTCTGTGTAGATCGAAGGTCTGTCTCTTTCACTAACAGAAGTTGGTCCAATAAAAGATATTACATCATCCACTGTGTCTCTCTAATATCCTGGGACCAACACGTCTACAACAACATTACAAACATCAGATTCTTAAGTGCATCCAGGATCAGGGCCTAAATTTGTGAAGTGTTACATAAATTTAAGGCAATTATATCTACTATACCTATATCTAAATTACCTTAAATTATATTATACATATATGAAGTCTGAAATTATGTTGCTAATTGATGATGCTAAAATCAGAGAAATCCAAACATTAGTTTAAGATAAGTTACTTATAAACACAACCACAACTTAAAGTGAAAAGAAATGAACACAAAATCCCTTCACTATAATAAACAAACAAGTGAAGTGTTCATACACGGCAGGCAGCATGTATTTGGAAAATGGAAATTCATTTTAGCAATTAAAATGCAGGTGTTACAAAAGTGCTACATTTACTCATTTTGAGGATTACAGAGACCAAATATGGCCTTTTTGAGTGTGCTCTGAAGTGTGTAAATGTAATATTCTAGCAAACAATGGCACATTACTCACACTCAAGATTTGCATCTGTTTAGAATTGGGTGGCTTCTGATCATTATGCCATAAATCCATAAATCCATATTCTGTATTATGTGATTTCTTGTTTTTTTTCTCTTCTGGTCCAGTGGCTCTCTTAATTACGGGATGGAAATTTAACATCAAGCCATTGTAGGCCCTCTCCTATTTTGATTCTTGCTCTTCTTCATTTTGTCTGTTTTGTAATTTTCAAGCATTTTACAAATTCCTGTTTTCTAGTGGTTAATAAAAAGTCTCCACCCAACTTTCATGTTTCCAATTTTTCTTTCACAACCTACATTCAGTGTACAATTTCACATTTTCTAACACTGACATTGTCACTGCATAAGTCCGTTATATATATATATTTATTTTTAAAAATGACTGAAAACCAATGTCCCAGTCAATGATGCCATGAAAGCCACGCTCTTCTGCTCTCTCAGTAACAAAGATGATTAAACCACTTCAATGTATTGTCTTAAGTACCTTTACCCAGATTGACAGGCTAGCCGAAGGATAATTTAGTGGAGGAAATATTCTTATCTAGGAGAGACTACATTGACTTTTTTGTATTGATTACATTTTACATCAAGCTGTACTGCTACTGTAGACTATAACAACTACATTCTCAAAAATGTATGCTATTTAACTCAGAAGGTTTCTTAGCGTACTTCCTGAACTTTGACTCACGGAGCTGAACTTGCTACATGAACTCTAATTTACAACTCTGTTATGCTGTAAACCAAATGAGTGGATCAGGAAAGTCAGGCTCAGGGATTCTGGAATATCAAGGAGATAAATGAGATGCTACTGTTATGGGTTACGATGGGCTGAAAAGCAATGATCTAGGTTCACCAAATTGATAAGGAACAGGTACGATTAATTGTACACATTTAAACAGATGGTATTGATTATTTGTGAGATGAAAGGGTTCTACCCTGGTGCTGTAAACTGGCATAGATGGCCTCAAAGACTCTGAGAAAAGAGATGCTTGTACAAAATAGTGGAGTAATTTCTGGCTCAGTAATTGAGGAGATAAAAAGAGCAGGCTCCACAGACAAGCTCAGCTCTGCTTCTCCATTAAGAGGCTGCCAGCATCACTGTTACATTTCTATAACATAGTCACATTTCATATGCAAAATAATGAATGTATATGTCAGGTTACATACTGTATTTTCTTAGGCAGAAACAGATGGACATATAAGCAAACAATTGTCTGTAGTTTAGCATATTTAAATCTTGAAAAATTAAATATGAAATTACAGATTCTTATACTGGAGCATCCAAAGGGACCATTATTAGAATATCTAGTCTGACTTCCTGCCTAAGAGTTGATAAAGGTTTACTCCATAATTCATGCCTACAACTTGGAATTGAACTACACCATATATTTTACAGAGACATCAACCTTATGATGGCTCCCTTTTTTTGTTCTCTTTCCATTTGTTCCTTGCCTTACTGTTATCTACTTCCTCCCATTGCAACTTGCACCTCACCCCAACTCCTGAACTGTTTCTACTTCCTTCTGCAGTCTGCCTTCAGCCCTTCCTTAAGCCCCCAGCACTGCTCTCCCACTCACTTCCAGACCCCCAATCGTATTCCGTATCCATTGGATACTAAGGTTAGATAACCTGAAACCACACTGAAACCACAAAAAAGTATATTTATTGCATCTGTACAGAAGTAGTACTAGCCCATTGGGGGCCCTAAGCAAGAATATCCCCCCCCAAATAATAGTAATAATTAATAGGGTTCCCCCTTGAACTGCTCGGGGCCCTAATCAATTGCTTAGTCTGCTTATGCCTAGTGCCGGCTCTGCATTTGTATTTAAGTATTTTTTTAAATGTTCATTTTTAAAATCTCACCTTTGATTTGAAGACCATTTGCTTTTTCCATTCTACTTCCCTCAATTTAATCCAATCCCGTCCCTTCATAAATTTTCTTCCTCTATCCTTCTGTTCTGTTCTTTCCTTCCTCAACCTCTCCCACCTTCATTTAAACACTCTCCATTCCTAGAGTGACAGATCTGACAAACACAGGCTACTGTATCAACTTTACAAACATTATCTGTGCCTCTGTGAGCCAAGGCCTGTATGCTGGCTGGCAGGGAAGGGTTAAGGAGTTCCCTTCAGGAACTAAAGTCAATATGGGGGGAAGGGGAGGTTAATTACTGCAGACACTGGGACCGGTAAAAGAGTACCACCAGTGAAGTACTGTCCCTTCAGGTGAATAGCTTATACTGGTTCAGAGACTCAGGAGACAAAAGAAAGAGCCGATGGTATAAAGGGTCAGCCTGAACTGAATGAGTGCGCCATCATTTTGGTCTAATAAAGTGACAGGAAACTTTAACCAAGAGAGCAAACCCTGCTGAAGAGTCTGAAGGACTGGAACCTGACAGGGTCTCCATGTGGAAGATGGGGGATACCTGGTAAGCTTAAGCAAGTGTATAGATTGTTTATTGCTTTATGATAAAGCTTCTGTGTAAGACTTTTGTCCTTAGATAGACTTTGCTTTGTGAAAGCAAAGTGATCTCTGGTAAACCATTGTCTTAACACTGGGAGAGAAGGAAAACGCCAGGATCTGAGCTAAAGTCAGACATGCTTGGATAAATCACAATGAATTGTAGGGGGACTGCAACCCTAATCCCTGGTCTGAAAGGAGAGTGTTGTGGACTCTGCCTATAGAGAGGTCATGGCCCGAGGGCTGAGACTTAAAGGGGCCTCCCTTGGACAGACCAGGGGGTCAGAGGTGCAGTTAAGCTGAAAAAAGGTTTCCCAATCTCCTTAAATTTCTTCATTCACCCCCTTTCACCACCATCTAGCAGAGGACCAGTACTATATCCCTTACTCAACTCCCTCCTTCAGCCCCAGGGTTTCCAGAAGGGGATGGAGCAACTGCAGGGATTTCCCCCTGCCCCACACACATACACACACATTCATGGATGGCAGGTGGGAGCAGGGGCAAGAAGAGAAGTAGTGATGTTTTATTTTACACTATTGCATTATACAGGGTTGGCAAAACATTTTGAATGATTGTTTACTGAAAAAGTCCACAGATAAGCTTGGCATGTTTGGGGTGAGTCCTTTCAGTCCCAGACACTACAGGACCACATGTGCACTAGTGAATTTTGGAGTTCTTTTTAAAAATAGAAACATCATAATGATCAGGACATCAATGCTCATATACGCTATTTTAAAAGGTGAACTACTAAGAAACCCATGTTTCGTCCAATATTTTAGTCTAAAATAAAATATACTCTTGCTTTTTACATTAGAAATGTTAGGTCTTGAATTCCCTGTTTTTGCTTAATAATCCTTTGTAGACTACAAAGCCAAACAGAGATGTAGGGCCAATTTTTGCTTCCCTTAATCATGTAAAATTCTCTTTGAAGTCAATATGTGAGTAAGGAGAGCTGGATTTGGCTCACTCTAATGATATTTTTCCTGGTACTTCTATTGAACTAACTCATATGCAGGCTAAAACTGATAAAAAATTTAAACAAATTCAAAAAACTGAAAGAAAAAAACACCACTTTCATTTCACTAGTAAAGAAAACATCAGAGATTTTTAATTATAAATGAGAATTTGGATGCATGTCAAATTTCAGGTACTCTGCCTCATGATATGGATTGCTACATTTTTAAGGTCAGTTTGTGATACATAGGAACGTTTGGAACACATACTGAGGTATCTTCCTTAATACGGTAACATTTATCTGATCACAAAATATTCTCCAACCCCATCCACACACAAAAACTTATTCTTATTTAATGACCATCCTGCAATCCTTACTCAGACAAAAATCTTGCTTATTTTAATTATTTTGACTTAACACACACTGTTGTTATTCAGTAATTCCAAAGGGAGGGCTAGGTATTTCAAAAAATATATTAAGACACAAAGTAAAAAAATTCAGAAGTGCCTAAGTGACTTATAGGTTTTGAAATTTGTATCCACAGTCCTCTCCAGAAAGAGCCTACTAAATAAGTTATAGACATGATATTACAAGTGAGGGTGAAACAGAAGAGACATGAAGGGGTGATAAGGACTATACAATAATGTGATTACTCAACTTGGTTTATATATTGTAGGAATAAAAAAAAGACAAGTGTTCTGTTATGAGAGAACACAGAGGTCCATGGGAACTCTGTTGGTGAAGGCTGCTGAGAGGATATACTGAATCAGCATACTCCTTGGCTTGTGGTAGTGGTGTTTTTTAAGATACTCTATGGGCTTCTGGCAGAGAAGAAGTAGAAACTGCTGCACCAACATCTGATTTCCTGCCTCGATAACCCTGGTGCTGGGTTTTCACCACTGAAAAAAAAATCGAGGCTCAGTTTATCCCATTAACTACAGTAGGATTATAACCAGTATCAAAGAGACCAGAATTTGATCCCACCATTGGTAGCACAAAGGAAAACTATGAAATATTACTTGTAATCACAGTAGGGTTTGGATCAGGGTCCCATTGTGCCAGGCACTGTACAACCACAGTGAGTATCTGCCCCAAAGAACATACAGTGTGGTTAATGAAAATGTATATAGCCCCAAAGGCTATTTGGAAACCCATATCACTATTGAAATGTCAAAATAAATTTGATTACACATTGTACATTTGGAATGATATACTATGATACAAACATTTGTTGTTCATGGATTTAATCTGTTACTTCTCTCCATCTGGATTTATAATTCTCAAAAGGATAAATGTTTTATGGGTCAAAGAAAACAACAGCTTTGGGCAAAAGTGGAAATGAATAAGGCAGTCTCATCTTCATTCTGGGCACATATGCCTACATCCCAAATCTATCACAAAGTTGTCAGATTGGCACAAACTGGCATTCTGGTTAAGAAAGGTACAAAACCAGAACAACAGGGGTATTCTAATTTAATAGTGGCAGTTGTACTGTGTATGCTTTCCCAGACTCTTTTATTCTGGTTGATACCAACTAGTGCTATAAATCTGTAATTTTCAGAAGTATCTCCAGTAATTCCCCACAAGCCTCCCACCACACTCATACTTGATAAACAGCACACATCATACAGGTCGTGTAATGGATCCTAATCAGTTCCTCTCACATGGCACAATTAAGCAGTACAAACATTACACACAGAAGCACAGGCAATTAAATTCCCAGTCATTTTTGTTAGTGACATTTGGGAGAGAACAATAGACTCAACCCCTCTGTGAAGGGAGACAGAAAAGAGGCTTCTTTGCACAATGATCAAGGAGCATCAAAACGGAACAAAAACAACAGAAATGTCCATCATTCATACAGTGTGTAAGACCCCTTAAAAATAAAACTTGAAACAACCTCAGTCCAGCAATACCTAAACAGTGAGGATTCATAATCAATATACAGTCAGTTGAGCTTCTTATAGCGCCTATAAAATCATTACAAGTTCAATCCCAATAACACAGCTGCTTCCACATATACCTGTTTCTAATACAAAACTACAGTACACAGCCATCTTAAAACTATATGCAGAATAATATTCTTTACATCAATATCTTAACCTTAACTGGGAGTGTGAAAAATCTACTCTATTCAACACCAGACAATAGTTTCTTCCAGCTCTCAGAGCCTCCATTTATGCTAGGGGACTGGACAGTAGATAAATGAACTGGTGGGAAACACAAGCATAAGCATCAACGATGCAGCATGTTCACACCTGCTGTGCTGTTTCGGGTGCAGTTTTACCCCACCCACATCCTTGTACTGTATGGCAGCACTGCAGTTGCATTGTCCTCAAGCCCTCTACTCTACAGTTCTTGGACAACTCTCTGAAGCAGGGATCCTGGAGCATTTTGAAATGCCTTCTGGGTGCACGGGCAGATTCTGAGAGAAATCAAACTAACAATTCCACGAGAAACTCTTACAAATGGACAGAAACCAGAATCGTTTCCAATTCCTTTTCTCAAAATGGAGTCCAAGATGAGCTCTTACCTCTTGCTCCCTACTCGGCAAGAAAAGGCTTCTGTTGAAGCTTTTGAAAACTATGGGGTATATTGGGTTGCTGTGGTGAGGCAGTGGAGAATGTTCCAGAAGTGCCTGTGGAGAGCCGAGACCAAGACCAGCAGTTAATTGAATTACTTTTGCAACTACCTTGCCATTCCTCCCCCTGGGACAGATGGATCTGGAAAGTACTTGAGGATGATGCTCACCAGCCGAAGGGCTGCTTTTCGGTTCAGGCCACACAGACTGGTAGAACCAGTTTTTCTTGATAATGGATGAGCAGCCATGACTGTTTAACTTCAGGATGAGAAAGGAGACCTTTCTATACCTCTGTTAAGAGCTCACCCTGACATTGCACTGCCACAACATGAGGATGAGAGCTTCATTCAGCATGGAAAAGAGTGGTGATTGCCCTGTGACTGCTGCATACCCTGGACAGTAGTGGCAATGCAGGCCTTCATGGATTCTTATGGCTGGTTCTGGACATTTATATCATGAGGTCAGGTAAAATGTACAATGGCAGAATTTGCAAAATTTCATGTCTTTACAAGAGCAGGTGGAGTAGGAACTCTTCCTGCTAAAAAGCATTGACATGAATAGTATCCTGATTTTGACTGTGGTTCTTGGTGACCCTACATACTCATTTTTCATGAAATCATCCCCAGATTACACAGATCTGGAGCTATTCCAATTTTCCTGTGCAATCTTCAGGCAGTGGGAAGGTGCTGGAGTGTGCTTTTGACAGATAAAAAGGTGGAAATAATGGTACAGTAGTCACTGAAATGTCATTGTGGGTGAACAGATAATAATATCTGCCTGTTGCATTTTACATAAATGTAAGAGCAAAGGTGAGGTGTTCCATACACAGTGGAGTGAGGAGGCAGCTAGACTTGCTGCAATTTATGCACAGACAGATAGACAAGCTATCACAACTGCTGCTGTTACTCACATCAGCACAACCTGCAGTTGGCATGCTACTAAATTAGAAATGCTCCAAACGCAGACTTCCAGTCTGATGGTGGGGAACAGGGATCAGTCACGCATATCAGTGAACTATTATTTTTTAGTTATTATTGGCAGTCAATTTTTATAAGTTAGGGTTGGGTTTCTCCTTATATATTAAATACAACCTTAATTAATCCCACTCAATTCATTTTGAGGGGGAGAGATTTTATAGAGTATGGAATTCCCAATGTATTAAATGTGCTTGTCACAGGGTACACTCACCACTAGGACGCCTTCTTGTGGCTAGGTCTGGTGGATCAGCTCTCATCTGGCCTAGTGCCCCCTTCCATTGTGCACTGGCCCCATAGTTCCTCTTCCTCTCCAGGACTCGGGCTGCTCTCTCCATTACTCAGCCCGCCAGACAGATCACTATATAATTTTCTGCTTCCAGGGTAGCCAAGTCCCACTGGACAATCTACCCATGTGCTGTCTCAGGTAGCCTTCATTAATTCCTGGTCTGTGCCACTTTCTCAGTGGCTGGCAGGGAAACCCAGGCATGCCCACTACTTTCCATTCCAGCCCATAGACTCTATAAGCAGCCAAGGTCTACACAGTCTCAGCCCTGGCTGCTCTTTCCCGGGGCTTTTTCCTACTCCGCCTCTACAGGCTCTTCCCTGCAACTCCTCTGGGTAAAACTCTTCCATCAGGAACGGGATCCCAGGTCTTTTGTTCCTTTCCTGGGTTTCCTCCTACCTTCCTCTCTATGCCCAGAATACAACTGCAAATTCCCTTCCTGCAGCACTCTTCTGCCCAGCTGGGCTTCATCTTCAATTAGTGCTTAATCTCCACCAGGTGCAGCCTTTAAGGTTAAATGGCTTCTCGAAAAGCTGGTTGCTGGGAAAATAGCATGCAAATTAGTTTCATGATGCATACAGCACTATGTCTACAGTTAATATGGCTTCTGGCAACTTGTACATTTAATATGGTTTGTCCCTTGTGCAGTGGCAGGGGTGTGCACAAAAGGGGGCAAGCAGGGACACCCCCCCAATAATCGTCAGTGTCACAGAACTTCTTTGGCCTCAGGGCCACTGAGGCAGGAAAGAGAGAGCTCCTGCTGGGGTGGGGGGAATACCAAGCTCCTCCTGGGGCCTGGGCGGGCGGGGGACAGTAAAGAGAACTCCTGCTAGGGCGTGGGAAAGAGTGAGCTCATGCTGAGGCAGGGGCAGTGGCGGGCAGCAAGGCTGGGGGGGGGGAAAGCGAATACCTAGGCAGGGGAGGCACAGAATATGCCCCTCCAAAAGGGGTCAAATTTAAATTCCTGCGCATGCTCCTGTGCAGTGCAGTCTAGAGAACAAATCAGACACACAAACTAAACAGTGAGAAATGCACTGTGACAAAGTAGCGAGAAGACTATTGGCACCACTGGTGCTATCGTGTCATTGGCACTTGGCTAGAGGAGACTGTCAAGAGGACCATATGGTGGCTTGCTTTTTGTCAAAGGAAGTCTAATTCAAACAGTGATGTGATTTCCTGTGGACCACTGGGAGTACTTGTGCATATGGGCACATGGTTTGTCACAGGCAGTGCTTGAGGCACAAAATCGTGGTTATTGCCCTAAACTTCGGTCAAAAAGACGAGAAAGTGGATGCAAATATTAGAGAATGACCTCGTGTCCCCTTACCATCCAGCAATAGCTCACACTGACTCATTCACAAGTTATTCTCCCACCAATACATAGGGGACCAGAACCTGCAAGGACTTGAACCGATTTTGTGATGGATGGCTCTTTGCCCCTTTGGTAATGTGGTTTATGTTTTAGATTTTATGTGTGGCAAACTTTGTATTTTGTTCTGCTTCAACACAGCATTACAGCTGACGGCTGTTTCACTTTGCTGCTGCCAAGTCTGGAGACATCAGGCCCTGGAGAGAAAACGCAAGGAGCTGCAGCCAGCTGACTGACAGGCCTAAACACACCTGGGAGTGAACTAGCGCATAAGGAAAAGCTGCTCAGTACAAAAAGAAATTAGGAGCCCATTTATTTTCCAGGAGACATTTTATCACCTGCCACTCTCCATCCCATTGAAATAGTGTGGTAAATTGGGGTGAGTGAAGGGAACTCAGGTATGTCAATAATGGCTGTTCGAGCAAGGGGCTGAAGGAACACTACAGTCCCTACCCCTATACAAAGCACTATTAGATGTTGTGGAGGCGGATGAAAGAACATGGATTTATTGTCCCCTGATTTAAGATTCCACAGTGAAATAAGCTATTTTACAGTTCTATACTAGACAGCAGTTAATATATGAATATGTTTTAATTTCATGTGTCTAGGTTAACTGGCAGAAAGGGCAACGTTCTGGCTGAAAGTAGCCATTTGTACATGCAAAATCTGTATTTATTAAGTATTTCATCAAAGAAAAAGCACCAGTATTTATCAGCTGAGTTGTGGTTCTTAGCCACTGAACTGTAATAAGGATGATACACAGTCCCATCACCGCATGAAGAGCTGCTCTCTGAGGGATTTTAACTTCCTGAGGCAGTGCCCATCCTGGGCATCCCCTGGAAGCAAGAGGGGCATGGCTACAGCACTGCCCTTCAGGAGTGCCCATCTGTGCACCCGGCCAGCTCTGGGGCACTAGGAAGGACCCTAATAATGCCCCCTGTGCATGGGATGCAAGGCTGGAAACACTTTATGCACGCTACACATGGGTGCACCTGTGCAGGGGACAGGTCCAATTTCATCTAAGTATTTTATCACCACAATCTTTTAGTATAAAAATAAGGATGACTTAAGCTTTTATGGGATTTCCATCAGCTTTCAAGTAATTTTCTCAGCCACCTTCATTAAAAATACACCTCCCTGGAGAATTCTTTACTAGTCCCTTGGCAAGTCACGTTACACATTTCATTGTATTTTTCATTTAAAGAAATACTAATCTGCTAAATCCAAATCTATTCTTGAAAAGTGAATGGCTTTGTGTATGAATCTGCATGAGTGAAGTACTCATGATGCTCCCTAGTCTAACCCTTTTATGCAATTTTTTAACTTCAATTTCAGGCAGACTTTTCAATTAGCTAACATGTCTCTTCTGGAGCAATCTGTCATCTTTTGCAATAAGGCACCTAATGGACTGCCCACTGTCACTTTTTGAGTACATATTTTTTATTTATATGTGAAATATATGTTTTTAAAAAATATAAAATTACATTCCCCCTGCCTGATCATCCTGTTGTTCAAACTGTGTTCACACACTGTTTGGGTGATACCATAAACCACTCATCTCCTTTTTTCCTGGTTTAAGCCAAACAGTTCATAAGAGCACTTTACAATACTTAATACCAGGAGACTTTTCAAATATAAAGAAACTTCAGCTACAGGCAAGTACCTACAAAAGGGAAAGCAGTTCAGAAAAATGCAACCTAATGCATCCAGGAAGAATAATTTGAAATAAATATTCAAAAGAAGGGGAACAGAGCAGGCAGAACAAGGCAGTAATGCTGAATCAGAGGGTGACAGAGCACAGCAAAATAGATATGAGTTTGCAATTCAAGATTGCGACAAAAAGGCCAATGTAAATTTGTGTTCAGATACATAGAATTGCAACACGGAGCAAGTAAGCTCTGATATATGATTCTGGTGCAATCATGTCTAGAATAATGTATTAATTTCTGGGAACCTCATTGCAGAAAGATGTGAACCATCTGGAGGGAGTTCAAAGAAAAGCAACAAAGATGATTTATTGGTCTAGAGAGATTGATTTACAAGGAAAGATTAAAATAGCTGAATATGTGTAGTTTGGCTAAGCAACAATTACTGGAGGGACAAGCAAATATTCTTGAAATATTTAAAAGGTATAAACACCAAGAAGAGAAAATCATTAAGGGTAGGTTGTGAGTCTGCAACTAGGGTAATGGTCTGAAGTTAAAGGGAAAATTTAGGCTGGATAACAGGAAAAAGAAATCCCTGACAGACAGATCTATTCTACTGTGAAATATTTCCCCAGAGGACAGGTAAACTTCATAGCTTCTGACATTTAAAACTAGATTAGACAGTCCACTAATATGATATAAATTATGCAGAGAACAATCCTGCATTGACAGAGGGATGGACTAGGTGACCTAATACAAATACACTTTTCCACCTCTAATCTCTAAAATTCAGCAAACAGTAGATTAAACTGTCCCTCTCTTCAGAGGTTGGTCTCATCAGATAGTGGAATCTCTAACGGTACATGCCTCCAGAAATCATAATTTCACCTGTGATATTTATACATGGACTGTAAAATATCAATGTCTGTATTTCCTTAAATAATCCCTAGAAAGGAGATTTCATTTATCTGAATGCTGAGAAACTGGAACTGTATATCTGAATCACAGGTGTGTCCTGAGGGGAGAGAACAAATTACCAGGATCACTATTTATAGCACATTAGTGCCTAATTGTATGAGATAAGAAACACAAAATGCCTACTGTGTTCTTAGTTATCTTTTGCTTGCAATTCAATAGCAAAAAGTAAGTGATCTGTATCATAGATATCATATACTGAAAAGCTGAGAAAACAGAAAGACTTGAATGCCCAGAATTTTACAGGAGGTATGCAGCAGCACATAACAGAAAAGCTAAGTACATTTTCTTTTCCTATAAACAATAATGCCAGCTTTGAAAAAGATATTCAGTGTTGTTATACCCTCGTCAGTCCCATGATATTAGAGAGACAAGGTGGGTGAGGTAATACCTTTTATTGTATCAACTTCTGTTGGTGTGAGAGATAGGCTTTTGAACTTACACAGAGCTCTTTAATTTTTTCTTTGCAAAAATAAGAATTGGGCAAGGCAAGTGAAATGGCGTATGTGGCGAGCAATTTCCAGTTCTTGGGGTTTATATAAAGAGGATGCAAAGGGACAGCAATTTCAGGTACAGTTTTCAAACAAAAATGTTTCTCTTTAACCACGTGTGACTCTTCTTGAACACGTCTGTGTAAGTGGGGGAATGGTCCCGCTATTGTGGGGAACTTTTCTGGCTTATAAATTACTACGGTGAAATGGGCTAACGAAAGGATCTGAACATAGCGCTGACACAGTGCGTGCTCTGGGGTTGCCTCCAGCTCAGCTCCCTTGGCCCTCTGGCTCTGGTTGCTGCAGTTCTCCTCCCAGTACAGGTCTGTTCTCTGGGCTGCTTCTGTGGCTCTGTTCCCAGCACTCACCTGCTCCCTGGGATGCTTCTCTGGTTCTCTCTGGCTGGAATGGCTCTGCTCCCCAGCTCAGCTCAGGCCCCTGCTCTCTCCTTAGCTTGGCCCACTCTGTTCCAGGCAATACCAGCTCACATGGAAGACAGGACCCCCCTGGCCTCCTGACTCCCTCATTAGCCTGCCCGCCCTGTCAATCAGGCTGACCTGGAGCATTGACCTTTCCCCATTGCTCATGGGGACAGTCAGTCTCAGAGTCCCGATTTCCCATCAACCCTTCCCCTTTCTTTTGGTACTGGGAGCTAGCCAACCAAAACATCCCCACTGAGGCCAACAATCCCCTTACATCTGGCTGAATCAATTTAAACATTTGCATGAAATTTGGCCACTATTCATTGCTGTAGAGACTCAGTCAGCCGCTACTAAATACATCAACCCTGTTAGCCATCAACTGGCTAATTCAATGAAAAATTAAGATTTAGAATCTGAGCAAATTCACAATGCTGATGAGTAATGATCCTCACCATTTCACTGTGTCAGGCGGTTGACTGTGTGGTTACAATCAGTAAAGGGGCACAACTGATTATTAATAACAAAAATAACTTTAAGTACTTTATACTCCTGTTAGCGATGAGGAGCCATTTCAACCATGGGATAGTGAGCTGGAGTCTATTCTGCCTCAGAGACAATTAGCCGAAGTTTTCACTAAAGGCTGAGTATTCCCCTACAAATCTCCATGCCATGGCAGCCCTCAACATGCAGCTCTCTTCACTCTGCTCTGTTCACACAGCTTGAACATAATGATACTGCATGGTGTGACCTTCAGCAGATGAGAAGTGACTACGGGGCTCTGGCAGTAAGGGTGAAGGAGTTGGGAGTGCAGGTGGTGTTCTCTTTGACCCTTCTAGTCAAGGGTAGGGCCCCAGGCAGAGTCAGATGCATCCTGGAGGTGAATGTCTGGGTGTGAAGATGGTGTTGCCAGGAGGGCTTCGGCTTCCTTGACCACAGAATGCTGTTCAAGGAAGAAGGACTGCTAAGCAGAGATGGAGTCCACCTATCAAGGAAGGGGAACAGCATATTTGGATAAAGACTGGCTAACCTAGTGAGGAGGGCTTTAAACTAGGTTCAAAGGGGGCACACAAGTCAAGAACATGGAGACATGGGAGAAAGTTCGGAATTTCAAGGGAGCATGGGCTGTTATAGCAGGGATAAAGGAGAGACAAGACAGAACTGTTGCGGGGAGCAGAGGGAATCAAATCAGTATCTTAGATGTCTGTATACTAATGTGAGAAGAATGGGGAATAAACAGGATGAACTCGAAATGCTAGTAAAATAAACACAACTATGATATAATTGGCATCACAGAGACCTGGTGGGATAATACGCATGACTGGAATATTGGTACAGAAGAGTAACTCTTGCTCAGGAAGGACAGGCAGGGAAAAAGGGGAAAAGGTGTTGCCTTATATATTAAAAATGTATACACTTGGACTGAGGTTGAGATAGAAATAGGAGACAGATTTGTTGAACATCTCTGGGTAAGGATAAAAGGGGTAAAAAACAAGGGTCATGTCATGGTAGGGGTCTATTAGAGACCACCTAACCAGGAAGAAGAGATGGATGAGGCTTTTTTTAAACAACTAACAAAATCATCCAAAGCACAGGACTTGGTGTTGATGGGGGACTTCAACTACTCAGACATCTGTTGGGAAAATAACACAGCAGGGCACAGATTATCCAACAAGTTCTTGGAATGTATTGGAGACAATTTTTTATTTCAGAAGGTGGAGAAAGCTACTAGGGGAGAGGCTGTTCTAGATTTGATTTTGACAAATAGGGAGGAACTGGCTGAGAATTTGAAAGTGGACAGCAGCTTGGGTGAAAGTGATCATAAAATTATAGAGTTCATGATTCTAAGGAATGGTAGGAGGGAGAACAGCAAAATAAAGACAATGGATTTCAAGAAAGCAGATGTTAGCAAACTCAGAGAGTTGGTAGTAAGATCCCATGGGAAGCAAGTCTAAGGGGAAAAACAATTGAAGACATTTGGCAGTTTTTCAAAGAGACATTATTAAGGGCATAAGAGCAAACTATCCCACTGCATAGGCAGGGCTGTCCTTACTATGAGGTGAACTGAGGTGGCTGCATCAGGTGCCAGACTGTGTGTGTGGGGGTGCCACTAGGACCCAGAGTGTAGAAAATTGTGTCTGCTGCTGGTGCATATGTATTCTCTCTGCTCTAGATTCACAGAGATCGTGGAGTGCTGTGCTGGAGGAAGGAAGGCACAAGAGACATAACAGGCAGGCAGGAGAAAAGGTGAGAGGGAATAACAGAAAGCAGCGGGAGCTGCAGAGAGAGAGAGAGGAGGAGGAGCCTCTTATGTACCTCTCTAGCACTCCCAGGAGCCTGGACTGATTAACACCAGCTTCTCAGGGAGCTTCCTGTTTCCTGCTGCTTCCCTGAACCCACTTCAGGAGAATAGGCAGTCAACTGAAGTAGTAGGAGCCAGTTAGGCCCTTAAGATGCTGATATCTTCCCTCTCTCCGGCCCTGCTACCAACCTGTTTATTTGTCCCCTTCAATTGAGTGTTGAGAGCCATTATAGCTGGCACAGAACAGCAGTCATAAGTGAAAGAAGAAACTGCCCCTCTTGGGCAGCATTCAGAAGAAAGAAAGCAAGCAAAGGAAGCTTTTCTATCTAAGCAAGGAGGACCTCTCCTTAGATACCTAGACACAAATGTTCACGGTGAGCCTTCCGGCCCCGGTGAGGATGTGAGTGGTGAGAAGATGCCTGATCTTCCAGTTAGTCAGAGTGCAGGTGACCTGGCAGCTACTGCAGCATCCATATCTCCATCTCAAATGGATGTAACCATGCACATTCCTGAAGAAAAGTGTAAATCAGAGAAGAGTGTGGTGGAGGTGCAAGAAACAGCTGCTGCTGAGTTTAGTTCCTTAAGTCTAGATGATCCAAGACTGTGGACCCACTTGAGCAGTAGCCTGAGGGACTTCCTTATACTGCATGGGCCACAGCAAGTGAAAAACTTCATGTTCCCCAAAGACAATGAAAACAGAAGTTTCCATCCAACACGTTATTGGCATGAAATCCCCAATGGTGACAAAGTGGAGAGGGCATGGCTTATGTACTCAAAAACCCAGAATGCTGTATACTGTTTTTGTTACAAACTCTTCCAGTCTAATGTTCCAGCCACATTTGGTTCTACAGGAACAAAGGACTGGAAAAATCTGGCTAGAAATCTGACATGCCATAAGAAGGCAGCAAATCATCAGAGAGCATTCCATAGGTGGAAAGAGCTTGAGATGAGGTTAAAGTTCACCATAGATGATCAGCATCAAGAGAAGATTGCAACAGAGTCTCTTTACTGGAAGAATGTTCTGAAAAGGCTCATTGCCATTGTGAGAATGCTTGCTATCCAAAACCTAGCACTGTGTGGCACTTCAGATCAGCTGTATGTGCCAAACAATGGAAACTTCCTTAAAATTGTGGCGCTGATGGCTGAGTTTGATGCTGTACTCCAGGAGCATCTAAGAAGATAAAGGATAAAAGAAGAGTCACCACCCAAGAAATGTACACACACCACTACCTTGGAAAAACAATTCAAAATGAGATCATACAGTTACTGGCAACAAAAGTCAAACATAAGATTGTGACAGATCTGAAGTCAGCAAGATATTACTCTGTTATTCTGGACTGCACACCTGACATCAGCCATATGGAACAAATGACTTTAATGGTGCGTTTTGTAACAACAACAGAACCTAGTGAAAATGTCCCTGCAATGGTGACTGTGAGAGAGCATTTTCTATAATTTATTGACATTGATGATACTACAGGAGCTGGTATGACAAATGTGCTTCTTAAAAAGCTGGAAGATACGGGAATTGCGATAGCTGACATGAGAGGTCAGGGCTACGATAATGGTGCTAACATGAGAGGAAAGAACAGAGGAGTGCAGACACAAATCCAAGAGTTAAACCCTCGAGCTTTTTTTGTCCCATGCAGTTCTCATTCATTGAACTTGGTGATCAGTGATGCAGCATCAGCTATGACAAGAACTGTTCGTGGGAGAACAGTGGCAGAGGGAAATGCAATCACCAGAAATATACATAACTTCAAATTTCTGTGTGGCTTAGTGTTGTGGCATGACATACTGTTTGAAATAAATGTTGTAAGCAAGAGACTCCAGGGTGTTCACCTTGATATATCTTGAGAACTGGAACAACTGGACAAAACAAAGTCATACCTACAGTCTTACCAGTCAGATGAGGGATTTTAAAATGTTCTGAAGAGTGCACAGAAGTTGGCAGAGGAACTTCACACTGAAGCTATTTTCCCACCCATTCAAGAATACAAGAGTCACTGAAGAAGAAGACATTTTGATTACGAGGCACAGGATAATCCCATAAGAGACCCCAAACAACAATTCAAAGTTGAATTCTTTAACCACGTGCTAGATTGTGCAATAGTCAGTTGAAGAACGTTTCATGCAGCTCAAGGAACACAGCAGTATATTTGGGACGTTGTACGATATTCTAAAACTCTATATTTAGTATACCTCTATACCTTCACTATACCTGAAGAAGACCTACACCAGCAATGCAGGGCACTAGAGACAGTGTTGACACATGATGACATGCACAATATTGATGCGAGTGATTTAAGTGAAGAATTGAAAGCCCTTTCAAGACACATTTCAGCAGGATCAACTCCAAAGGCTGTTCTAGAATATATGTGCACAAAGAAGATGACCACCCTCTTTCCAAATGCTTTTGTTGCTCTGTGCATACTTGTAACACTTCCCGTAACAGTTGCAAGTGGAGAATGCAGCTTCTCCAAGCTGAAGTTAATAAAAACACATCTACGCTCCACAATGACACAGGAGAGGCTGGTCGGCCTTGCAACCATCTCAACAGAGCATGAGTTGGCCCAGACTGTGGACCTTCAGCAGGAAGCAGTTCAAATATTTGCAACCAAGAAGGCACAGAAAGCACCACTTTGATTATTCGAACAGATAAAAATGCCAGTGTTTACTATGCAGACAAGAAAAGTTACATTTGCTGTTCAGGCGTTTGAAAGTTAAGTGTTACTTAAAAATTTTGAACAAGGCATTTTAAGTTGTTAGTTCTCCTTTAGTGGGGTAGGTAGCAGAGCAGTAGAACAGGAAGAAGGTAGAATTGAGACCTTTCAAAGTTTTGGACCAAGCTAGGAGGCATGGGGGGGCATTTGAGCTCCCTGCCTCAGGTGCCAAAATGTTGTGGGCCGGCCCTGTGCATAGGAAAGATTGGCAAGAGACCACTCTGGCTTAACCAGGAGATCTTCAATGATCTAAAAATCAAAAAAGAGTCCTACAAAAAGTGGAAACTAGGTCAAATTACAAAGGATGAATATAAACAAATAACACAAGTATGTACAGAAAAAATTAAAAGGCCAAGGCACAAAACGAGATCAAACTAGCTAGAGCCATAAAGGGTAACAAGAAAACATTATATAAATACATTGGAAGCAAGATGAAGACCAAGGACAGGGTAGGCTCATTATTCAATAAGGGGGGGAAATAATAATAGAAAATGTGGAAATGGCAGAGGTGCTTAATGACATCTTTGTTTCGGTTTTCACCAAGAAGGTTGGTAGTGCTTGGACGTCTAACGTAGTGAATACCAGTGAAAATGAGGAAAATAGGGAAAGAACAAGTTAAAAATTACTTAGACAAATTAGATGTCTTCAAGTTACCAGGGCCTGGTGAAATGCATCCTAGAATACTCAAGGAGCTGACTGAGGAGATATCTGAGCCATTAGTGATTATCTTTGGAAGGTCATGGAAGATGGGAGAGATTCCAGAAGACTGGAAAAGGGCAAATATAGTGCTAATCTGTAAAAATGGACATAAGGACAACCCAGGAAATTACAGACCAGTCATCTTAATTTCAGTACCTGGAAATATAATGGAGCAAATAATTAAGCATCAATTTGCAAACACCTAGAAGATAATAAAGTGATAAGTGACAGCATGGATTTGTCAACAACAAATCATGTCAAACCAACCTAATAGCTTTCTTTGACAGGATAACAAACCTTGTGGATAGGGGTGAAGCGGTAGATGTGATATATCTTGACTTCAGTAAGGCTTTTGATACTGTCGCACATGACCTTATCATAAACAAACTAAGGAAATACAACCTAGTTGTTTTCAAGTACGTAAAAGGCTGTTAGATGGAGGAGGGAGAAAAATTGTTCTTCTTAACCTCTGAGGATAGGACAAGAAGTGATGGGCTTAAATTGCAGCAAGGGAGGTTTAGGTTGGACATGAGGAAAAACTTTCCAACTATCAGGGTTAAGCACTGGAATAAATTGCCTAGAGACATCGTGGAATCTCCCTCATTGAAGATTTTTAAGAGCAGGTTAGACAAATACCTGCCAGGGATGGTCTAGATAATACTTAATCCTGCCATGAGTGCAGGGGATGGACTAGATGACCTCTCAAGGTCCCTTCCAGTTCTATGATTCTATGATTAATTAAGCCTCACAACACTCCTGTGAGGTACCAATATGTAAGTACTACCCTATTTTTCATATGGAATAACTGAGGTGCTGAGGGTTAAGTGTCTTAGATAAGATTACAGAGGAACCCACCTCTGCTGTGATGCATACAAACCACTCAACAAAGGTTAGGCACTTGGCATGCAGTGGTTACAGCACATTATGCTTATCTCAGTTACATTTGTGCTTCCCCCATCTATTTGTTGTGTACACCTGTTGTCTCATCTTATAATTAGACTCATAGTAAGTATTTTAGGGCAGGGACCACATTTTTGTTGTGTGTGAACAGTGCCTAGCATGATGGATCTGGAGCCTGTAGGTGCTTCTACAATATCAGAAATATTATCTGTGGCAGAGTTAGGATTAGAACTCAAATCTGCTGACTCCTTCTGTGTTTACCCCAGAAGTGGTAAGAGTAAGAAAGATAAGAGTGAGGCATATTTGTGGGGAGTATGAGGAAACTAGCACTGCTGTTTCTCTTGTTGTCCAATCTGTGGTTAAAAAAAGGACACTGGTCTCCAGGAATGCCCTTCTGGCACCTATCACAAACACTTCCCATGTTTAGCAAACTTTTGTGAGCATGGGAGAAGATCTGATCCTCAAACCCAATGGTTTTCCAGTCTGATGTGAATAATTTGCAGAGTGCACTATTAAAGGCATACAGAATAAATGAGATATATGCATATGCAGAAAGAGTTTACGGAGGTATCCTTTCAAAGATATATATGCCCTTCCTCCATATCTCAGTCTGGAAGGTGTGAGAGCTGAAATGTAGAAGAACTATTGAAACCTAGACTGTCTCTGGCTGAATGAAGTGGCTTGTTTTATTCATGTCCTGCTGCACTCCTACTTTGGGATTTGGCTAAGGCCCAGAAACTTCACTCTTATTATTACTTACAATTCCATGCCTGGTTGGTGGTGCCAGAAATCAGACAGAAGTCTCTTGGGTAAGCAAGTGAACAATTAAAAAAGATACATTCATGCATTAGGCCAGCACCTGAGAACAGTATTTAATGAAAAAACACTTGACACAGCAGCAAAAGATTAATACGTCACTTCTGAGATGAGAGTCTTGATAGGTTTTAAGACAAGTGTAGAATTTGGACTTTTCACATTTCCTGTTCTATATAAGTTATTCCATTACTGAAATCATTAGCCTAGGAAAAGAGCACTAGCCTAGGCAAGTCAAATTCCAGGCCCGCTTAATACTGTTTGTGGAAGTACATGACATGTTAACTAATGGAAAATGACAAAACCTTGGAAGTCTGGCTGAAATGTAAATGCAGGTCCTCTAGTAATCCATATGTTTATGAGAGATATTTTCACTGGCCATGAAGCTCCAGACAGAGAACAAGTAACCCAAGGTCAAAGCTATGAATAGTATGCTGCTTGCTCAATAAAAATGTAAATATCCTCCATTCTCTGAAACTGTAAAAGTGTTTAGTTGCACTGTGTAACTGGTCATCTGAACAGTAGGGAAGAAAGATTGATGGGACTATTATTCATAGAAAGCCAGTTAAGGATATTGATAAATGGAACAACAGTAAATACATCTCTTGATATTACAGCACTTACTTGATTGTAGGAGATGAGGCCACTGGCATGTTAGGATAATGTAAGTGTACATAAATACACTAATCTACATTGATCAAGTACGATTTACAAAAACTAAAAGCAGGTATTTTATTCTAAGGCATCAGCAACGATTATATATAGGTGACAAATTACCTAAAATGACTTTGAAACCTTAAATAAAATGCTTGAAGACAATTTAATATTTTGTTAACCTCATTTATATAACAGTTACCTGTAAATTACCTTGGATTGGGTATATGACATTATAAAAAGTTTAAAACAAACAAACAAGTTTTTAAATCTCTCTCATTAGTCGTGATTCAATCTAAAAAAGTGTCCTTTTGAGCTTTGTGGAAATCCACCTACAGGTGTTGATTCTCAAAAACAATGATATAAACATGACAATCATGTCAAATATAGAGGAGTTACATAATTTAGCACTTATTTATATTTCAAGCTCTTCAGAGCAGGGACTACCTTTTGGTTATGCACCTAGAAGAACGAGAAACTGATCCATGATTGGGACACTGAAACGATACTACAATACAAACTACTAACAATTTGCTGCCCATGTAATGAACAACCGTGAACTATAAAATAAATCTCACTAATGTATTGTATGAAACAGAACTGTTTTTTTTATATAGTGGCTTTCATATTGAAAGCATCCCAAATCCTTCACAATATGATAAATCAAACAGTTGTACTGTGATTGAGCAATTAAACAGCCATTATGCAGTTAACACTACCTCTCGCACATTTTTGGACAGGATGTTGGCATGACAGGACACTGGTATTGTACTACAGTCTTTCTAAAAAGTCATAGAATCTTTAAGTGGTTGACCACTATCAATGTGAAAAAGGGACTTAACATAATCTTACCATCTAAAGAACAGTGTTGTATCTGACAGTATTGCACTGTAGTGAGTCTGACACTGAGTCTGAACCCATGTCTTGGCTAGAAACATATACTTTTTATTCAGACTATACAACATGTATTAAAAGCCTATGGAAAGAGAAAGTCTATAGAGTAATCTTGAAACATAATGAAAAATGAGAATTAAAACTTCATATCCTTAAAATTAATAATACACAATTTGCAATAAAAGTAGCAAAAAACTTTCCTTTTCTCCAGAAATGAATGTCAACCTATTTTTCATTCTGCTAGCTCTATTATATTAGTTGATAACATTAAAATAATATATTCTGAATGGATTATATTTCAAGTATGAATCTGTTGTATTAAGTTATTCCTTATTTATCATTAACATATCTCATGAACAGTCTTCATTTTTAATCCATAGTTTTATGTTAAATTCTATCCACTTTAGGAAGATTTAAGTTTTGAAATAGAAGAGGTGGATACTTCATACTTACTGTGACATTGCACCCCATAATGCTTTATAAAAATATGCTTATGAATGTAAATATGACATAACTGGAATATGTTTTATGCTAGATATGCCATGTAACATATCTTTGCAAAGGTTATGTTCTGCTGCATGTATTCATCCTATTTGTATGCATGTATCATTTTTATATCTGAAGTTATGAGCGTTGGCTCTATGCTTGTATTTAAAGTGTTTGCTGTAGAAAGCACCTAAGGCAGATTTGATCAGCATAGTTTGAAGGGGTTATTCAAGTAAATGGAAGTGTTTGGTGAACAATGGACCTTGATAGATGCCAATCCACATTTGAGCTTTCCTGGGAATGTTCCTGTAGAGAACTAAGTCATGCATGGACATGTTACTTGCCCATGTGAATTCAAGACTCCATCTTGTAGCTGGGATTCTACACAGGGGGAAGGGAGGGGTTTCCACCCACAAGAGAGAAACTATGTAAAGCCCTGGGAGACCCCTCTATTTTGTCTTCAACTGGCACAAAAGATATTCTCTCCACTCCAAAGAGATGCCTGAAAGAAACTGAAACAAAGAACAGTAACTACATGGGTGTGAGTGATTGCTGGACCCAGACTAGGAGGAAGTCCCAGTCTGTAAAAGAAGCTTATTGGAACATCTCTGAGGGTAAGATTTCATCTGTAGTCACTTTCTTACTGTATTAGGCTTAGACTTGCGTGTTTTATTTTACTTTGTTTGGTAATTTACTTTGTTCAGTCTGTTATTACTTGGAACCACTAAAATCCTACTTTTTGTACTTAATACAATCACTTTTTACTTATTAATTAACCCAGAGTAAGTATTAATACCTGGGGGGTGCAAACAGCTGTGTATATCTCTCTATCAATGTTATGAA
Organism: Chrysemys picta bellii; assembly: GCF_011386835.1. Classification (NCBI taxonomy): domain Eukaryota; kingdom Metazoa; phylum Chordata; order Testudines; family Emydidae; genus Chrysemys; species Chrysemys picta. The sequence continues at coordinate 167,679,835 of NC_088791.1, read as the reverse complement.
GGGCAAACAATTTATGAGTTTACCCTGTATAAGCTTTATACAGAGTAAAACGGATTTATTTGGGGTTTGGACCCCCTTGGTGTGACAGATTTCAGTTACCAATCTGCCTGAGGCATCAGGTGATCAGGGTGAGGCCACAAGATCATTTGGGGAGGAGATGATGAAACACACCAAGGGTTTAAATTTTAAAGCTTTATTAATAAAATAACAGCGGAGAGTGATGGGTGCTCCCCACATCACTCAGAGGAAGGAAGAAAGCGTTAGTGCCCCAAGCCCTAACCCACTTTCATATTCACATACGCTCTACCCACGGTTGGCCAAGCCTGGGTGTAACATAAAAAGAAGAAGGGGAAAGGTGGACATGAGTTCTGTCCTGGGCCCAGGTCATCCGGGGTCCACTGTAATCGCCGAATTGCTCCAGCTCTCAGGAGGGTTTTAAGTCCAGGGTTCCTTTGGGGGTGTTTTGTTCCGTGACCTCTGTTCCTGGTGCTCTTTGTACCAGTCCAAACCAGCTTTCTGTGGTCTCCTCAACTTTTCCAAAACACATTGGCTCCAGACACACTTTCCCCCTTCGCTATCTCATTCGTTTTGGGCTGCCTCCACAGGTCTGTCTGTTTAGCTGAATTCTCCTTTCTCATGGCTGGTTGGAGCATCAGCTGTGAGCTGCAGCCTTGGGCTGGAGTCGATGCTTTCTCTTTTGACTGAGCGAGCTGGAGTGTTGAGTTAACCCGTCCTCTACTCTTTTCCTCCTTCCCCCTTTTGGCCTCTCACTCCCTGCAAGGGAATCTTCCATTCCACACTCACTCACACCTTTGATCCTTCCCAAAATGCCTTGCGATGCTTGAAACAGCATTGACAATATACAATGCTGATCTGCCTTCCCCAGGGGACCCCTTAAGGGAGGAGGCCATTGGGGTATGACACTGGGAATGGCTGATGTGCTGAGACTACCTCTGAGCACATTTTCCCTGGCAGCTTGGGACTTCAGTGCCCTGCCTGGTTGTGCCAGACATGCTAGTCTGCTACAAACACAGACCCAGGTCTGAACCACATCCCCCAAAAGCTGCAGGCTTAACTGAAAACAGCTTAAGAAGTGTTCCCGTCTCCAGCACTCAGATATCCAACTCCCAATGGAGTTCAAACCCCAAATAATTCTCAAAATAAGTAAATGCAGAGATATGTTACATGACATATCTAGCATAAAACATATTCCAGTTATGTCATATTTACATTCATAAGCATATTTCTATAAAGCATTATGGGGTGTAACGTCACACTTACCACCCATGTCATGAATAGTAATTTTTGATCTAGAACACTTAGAGACAATGGGCCAGGTCCCCACCTGGTGTAAATAGGAATAGATCCAATGAAATCCATGGAGCCTCACCGATTTACAACAGCTGAAGATCTAGACCACTATGTATAACTCAATACTATCCAATAAATGTTTTACATTTTGGTTTTAGAAAGGTGTTTGTTTGTTTATATGAGGAAATGTTATTTTTCAAGTGTGATATCAGAACTAAAATTACTACAAACATTATTCATATATATAGCTAAAGTAAAATGTTACTCAAAATATAGACAACGTATTATACGTACTGCAGTTTTGGAGATTTGTTCTTTCAGTTAGATCTACAGTAGTTATATCTGTTCAGGAGAAATATTGAGTTGAGTTATGAATGTTGCATTAAGAAATGAGGGACAAAATCTCTTTGGTAAATTGTTCTTAGATAACAAACTATAGTGCTTTATAAACTTCTTTTAAATCCCTTTCTAATATTGAACAAACCTTTGAAGGCATAGAAGCTGCACTGATTACACTGGTCTACAATTTTTGAGAAGATGTCTGCTTCAGAGATAAAATGTGCTATTTATTATGTATTTTGATGTGCTGAATTCAAATATGACAATTAAAACAACTGATTGGCTACTGTTTCTAAGATATTTAAGTTTTTACATTTTATGTCTATGTATAGTGTGTAGATAGTAGAGTTTTAATCATAAATTGTAAACCTAGGTCTTTTCATGTGTTTATGGTTGCTTTACATCAGGGTCAGCAATGTTTGGCATGCGGCTCACCAGGGTAAGTGGCACAGGTGAGAGATGTGCTGGTCGCGGCTTCTCACCGCCCCCATTGGCCCGAGATGGTGAACCGCGGCCAGTGGGGGCCATGATCGGCCGAACCTGCCGCGTCAGCAGGTAAATAAACTGGCCCGGCCCGCCAGGGTGCTTACCCTGGTGAGCTGCGTGCCAAACGTTGCCGACCCCTGCTTTACATGATAATATTTCACCTGTCCTGTTTATGTAACACTTTAAAAATCAGCAAAAGGGTTATATAAATAAAATTTATTATGAAACAAAAGGCAAAAAACTATTATGTACATAGTTGTGTCCTATTCAGTGTCTACTTGGCGCTTCTTGGCTTCTCTCTTGTATTCATTAAATGGAGCATCTCTTGTCACTGTCCAGCAATAGTCTGCGAGCATTGATGGGCTCCATATGCCCTGATAGCGTTTCTCCATTGTTGCAATGTCCTGGTGAAATCACTCGCCGTGCTCGTCGCTCACTGGTCCGCAGTTCGGTGGAAAAAAATCTAGATGAGATTGCAAAAAATGTATCTTTAGTGACATGATGCAACCAAGGCTTTTGTATGCCTTGAGGAGGTTTTCCACAAACAACCTGTAGTTGTCTGCCTTGTTGTTTCCGAGAAAATTTATTGCCACTAACTGGAAGGCTTTCCATGCTGTCTTTTCCTTGCCACGCAGTGCATGGTCGCATCATCTCGAAGAAGTTCACGAATCTGAGGACCAACAAAGACACCTTTCTTTATCTTAGCTTCACTTAACCTTGGAAATTTTCCACGGAGGTACTTGAAAGCTGCTTGTGTTTTGTCAATGGCCTTGACAAAGTTCTTCATCAGACCCAGCTTGATGTGTAAGGGTGGTAACAAAATCTTCCTTGATTCAACAAGCGGTGGATGCTGAACACTTTTCCTCCCAGGCTCCAATGACTGTCGGAGTGGGCAATCTTTCTTGAAGTAGTGGGAATCTCTTGCACAACTATCCCATTCGCAGAGAAAACAGCAGTACTTTGTGTATCCAGTCTGCAGACCAAGCAAGAGAGCAACAACCTTCAAATCGCCACAAAGCTGCCACTGATGTTAGTCATAGTTTATGCACCTCAAAAGTTGTTTCATGTTGTCATAGGTTTCCGTCATATGGACTGCATGACCAACTGGAATTGATGATAAAACATTGCCATTATGCAGTAAAACAGGTTTAAGACTCGTCTTCGATGAATCAATGAACAGTCTCCACTCATCTGGATCGTGAACGATGTTGAGGGCTGCCATCACACCATCGATGTTGTTGCAGGCTTCAAGATCACCTTCCATGAAGAAGAATGGGACAAGATCCTTTTGACGGTCACGGAACATGGAAACCCTAACATCACCTGCCAGGAGATTCCACTGCTGTAGTCTGGAGCCCAACAGCTCTGCCTTACTCTTGGGTAGTTCCAAATCCCTGACAAGGTCATTCAGTTCACCTTGTGTTATGAGGTGTGGTTCAGAGGAGGAGGATGGGAGAAAATGTGGGTCCTGTGACATTGATGGTTCAGGACCAGAAGTTTCATCCTCTTCCTCTTCCTCATCTGACTCAAGTGAGAATGATTCTGGTGCATCAGGAACTGGCAGTCCTTCTCCGTGGGGTACTGGGCGTATAGCTGATGGAATGTTTGGATAATGCACAGTCCATTTTTTCTTCTTTGACACACCTTTCCCAACTGGAGGCACCATGCCAAAGTAACAATTGCTGGTATGATCTGTTGGCTCTCTCCAAATCATTGGCACTGCAAAAGGCATAGATTTCCTTTTCCTGTTCAACCACTGGCGAAGATTTGTTGCACAAGTGTTGCAGCATATGTGTGGGGCCCACCTCTTGTCCTGATCTCCAATTTTGCAGCCAAAATAAAGGTGATAGGCTTTCTTAACCATAGTGGTTATACTGCGCTTTTGTAATGCAAAAGTCACTTCACCACAAACATAGCAGAAGTTATCTGCACTGTTCACACAAGTATGGGGCATCTCTGCTCACTTTGGCTAAACAGAAATGTGTCCCTTTGCAAAATCAAACACTGACAAATAAGAGAGCACGACACTGTATGATTTCTAGAGCTGATATAGGGCAATTTGTTCAGCAGAGAGATGTAAGCTTCATTATGATTGCATCATCCATGACTTCTAGGAAGAACATGATGCAATTCATATCATGTATGACGCAATACCAGCTTCAGATTGCATCATTCATTGTTTTGCCTAAAAAGCAAGTACTGTCCAAACCCAGTCATAGATTTATTCCAGTCAAAGATGTATTTTAGTCATTTCTGGTTTAAATTGAGATCCCTTCCCTTTATAACTCACTTATCCTCCGCCATTCCCAAGTTAAGGGTTGTATATACTGACCCAATAGCATATCTTGAAAACTAGAGCCAATCAACAATTTTAAGCATCATTTTCGTTCTCAGTGACCCAGAATTAGTAAAGTTTGACTACATTTATTTCAGAAGCATTTTGGCTGTAGAGCAGTGTTATTAAAAAAGAAAGAGAAAGCAGTTAAAGCAATACTCATGAAGGAACAGTCCTATAGAATATAATTGGACAAAACCAATAAGGTTGTTCAAAAATTAAATAGGGCTCCACACATATTGCTTTAAAAATTCAGATCATTAATCGCCTTTCTATAGGTTTTTTGACATTGGGCACAATTCTAATAGGAAAGTTAGCATTTTCTATTAAATCCAATGGGACTTTTCCATAAGGGATGAGAGTTTGTACCTTTTTGTATTTGATGGAAATCTCTCTCCAAACTGAAGAATTTACATATTCCGTTTAAATCTCCTTTATGATTACAGATTTTTTCTACAGATGCATTTTTCTGATACAAACATATTTTTTTCATACATTGTATTTCATTGTTAAAATGTAACAATGTATCAGGTGATAGAAGAATTCAGTAGCAAGAAATGCAGTGTTTACATAATGTAATGACTGATGGTACAGCCAAATGATTGTCCTTCTTAAAGCTCAAACCTGTGGAATATTAATTAATTTGCTCCTATAAAAAGGAGCATTGCAAATAAATACCAGAGAGGCAAAAGGAATCAGTGCAAGCCACCAACCCAGATGCGAGAATGTTCTGAGAGAGGGCTACTGCTAGTCAGCCACATAAAGTGGAGACCTTAGGAAATAAGGAGAGTGGGGACATTTAGAAAGGCAAGAGGTAAACTGTGCAGTTTCACAACTGAAAAGAATCATTATCTGCAAACAAAATGGGCTATTCTAAGACCTAAAACCAAGAGAGAGGTGGAATAAAGTTTTGTTATGCAAAAATCTTGTCTCTTCCCAAAGCAAACATATTATTAATTATTATTATTATTTGTGTAAGAATTGCATCTAGGAGTCCTAGTCATGGACCAGGCCCTCACTCTGCCAGGTACTATACAAAACCGGAATAAATCTCCCTTCCTCTTCTATTTTCCCCTTTCTAAGGAATTAGCATACTTTTCAAATCTGTAAATGGTTTCAACATAATTCACTTTTAAAACACAAGTCACAACAAAAAGAGAAAAACCTTCAGCCTAATAAAAATGTGACGCTGGGGATGCATGACAGTGATGTAAACGAAGGCTAGCGAGCAGTGGAGTTTTAGAAACAAAAATATGAACACATACTAAGGGCCTTTTTTATTGACTTCAAGGGGGTTTAGATTGGCCCCTTAATAGCATGCCCCTTTTTACCATTTACAATAAACTCCACCTCAGCTACAGGAAGGGAAAAAGGGAAGGAGCAGAAGATATCAGTAAAAATACAGACACTGACATTTCCAATCACTCCTATATCTGGAGTGGTGAAAAAAAATGTTTACCTAGATCAGGAGATAAAGAAGAAAATAAGTAATCTTATATTGGTACTGAAGTTACATATATTATATAAAAATTCAATTTAGTTTTCATTAAGTTTTTTTTCATAATGATCTTCCTCATAAGGAAAAAAGAGAGGCTGGCACTCATGATTAAATGATCTGAGAGGAAGAAATGGATGCTGGATCTATAAGATGATGGAAATTCAGAAAACGTAGGTATTTATATATTTTCTAGTCCCGGGGCCAGCAACTTCCCTCGCCTGCGCTGCTTCTCACAGCTCCCATTGGCCTGGGACGGTGAACTGCAGTCAGTGGGAGACGCGATCGACCGAACCGGCCAATGCGGCAGGTAAACAAACTGGCCCGGCCCACCAGGGTGCTTACCCTGGCGAGCCGCGTGCCAGAGGTTGCCGATTCCTGTTCTAGTAATTGAACACAGCTGATTTGTTCACATGTTTTGAGACAGGGAACCATGTGATGTTCCACCCACATGGCTATTCCCTAAAATAGCTCTGCTATGTACACCTACATCCAGTTATTTTATTAGGAGATTCTTCTGAAAGAAAGATTGATCCAATTTACCCATGCATGCTATGAAAAATTTTCTTCAAAGAAATGGAAATTGATAGATCTTGAAGCGTTTTGTTCATTAGTGAGTTTGGCAACTGCAGCTCATGCAGTGGATAATGGCCTACGTGAGAAACTGCCCATATTATTTTGAAATTATTTGGCATGACTCACAGTGTCTGTTTAGAAAGGATTGTTGGAATTCTAACAGGACTCAGGTGCACTGCCACAGCTGTCTGAGGAAGCTCCTGAGACACATACCCATATTATGTCTCACTGTCTGCAATTATATCTGTCTCTGACTTTGGCCAGCACTAAAAATTCACCCAACTTGAAACAGATAATTATTTTCCAGATTAAGAGACATCTGTTGACTCTGGCCTGTCCCTGCCCTCTTTCCTTGCTTTAATGATTCACCCTTTCCATAAGCAGTGTCTCCTGGGCAGTGGGTGACAGGCGGTACTACTTCTCATGATGCTTTTCCTGTGTGCCTAAGGAAGGTCTGATCACCAGTGATGGCAGAAGTAGCAGTAGGAAAAAAAACTACAATGCAGAACCAAGGCCTCAGAACTATGTGGCTTCTAAACAGACAAACAAACAATATCTTTCCCATCCCCAATGTTACCTTCATCAATATCATTCACCGTTTTCAAGCACAAGATAATGAGTGAATTGAATATAGAATAGAAAGAGCACTCTACACCTAACAATTTTCACCTCAGATAACCCAGAGCTAGTTTATATTCTCCCCCAAACAAACCAATCAACAAATATAAAACCAAAACAGATCTACTACCCAAACCACAGCTATTCTTGTCTTGAATAGTTTCATATCTTTGTCTGAGGATATCAAATTTCAATGAAGTCCATACTCCCTGATCACAGCTCTCCCACAGCACCCGCTCTCTCCGATAAGACCTTATATAAAGAGCTACACAACAGAAAACATTTGCAGTGCACAACAACAAACTTTACTGATTTTACCAAACCCATAAAAATGATGCATATTCCTGAGTGCACATTTTCTATTAACTAAATTTTTACAAATATAAAAACATACAGCTCTCTCATGACATTTTTTGCCTACTTGGCCCCTCTCAAAGGTTTAATGAATGGATGATTAATAAAGTATTTTCTCACTCACTGCATTGACTAATGAAAGGCCACCCGAAGAGCAGATCAACTGACACAATTGTTTCTAAATTTAAGGCTGTGTGGAAAGTACTTTACTCCTGGGGGAATTCTGTGCCAAAAAAAATTAAAAATTCTGCACACAATATTTTAAAATTCTGCAAATTTCCACATATTTTATATGTCAAATTAACAATATAATCATGCTCCTGCTGTCAGCCCTGGATGGCTGGGGCTCCCGCTGACAGCTGCTCGGAGCTGACAGCGGGAGCCCCAGCCCACCCGTGCTATGCATAGGTGGGAGTGCTGGGGGGGAATCAAAAATTCTGTAGGGAAAGAAACTAAACTTCTGCAGGGAACATTAATTCTGCACAAGTTCTGCATTGTGCAGTGGCACAGAATTTCAGCACGCATAGTACTTATAGAATAACAGCACAAACAATAGTACCGAATCATATCAGGTCACTAATTAGTTGTAAGGGAAATTCTCTTTTTTTATTGGTGGGTTGGGGGGAAGTCTTGTAGTTAAATATTGTAACTAGCTGATTTGCAGGTAGATGTGGAATGAGACGGGCTGGGGGAATGGAATGTTCATGGGTGCAATGTTGTCTGCAGCCAGGTCTAGAGAAGACAAGCACTGTAGTGAGAGAGATCTGGCTACATTAAATTGTCAGATTTTTAAAACATCATATTCTTGCCCCCTTCACTTTGAGATAGCATTGTTGTTACAATATGTTTTAAAGATGGACTGTGTTAAGCATTGGTTAAGCACATCTATGCAGCTGGAGTGAATTGTCATTGATAGCTTTCCCCTCCCTGAGCTGAGTGGAGTTATGCTTTGACTTGGAGTTGCCAGAGCAGGCAAACATACATTTCCCATCTGAAGCAGAGCTAACATATATTAAACAACTCCCTAGTAATTATTGCATTTTACATAGAGAAGTTACTTGGTCCACGGGATAGAAGAATCTAAGGGCATGTCTACACTGCAAGAGTAGTTCGATTTTACTTAACTCGAATTCGTGGAACCGATATTACAAAGTCGAACGTGTGTATCCACACTAAGGACAGTAATTTGACTTTGTGAGTCCACACTAACAGGGCAAGCGTAGACTTTGGAAGCGGTGCACTGTGGGCAGCTATCCCACAGTTCCCGCAGTCCCCGCTGCCCACTGGAATTCTGGGTCGAGCCCCCAATGCCTGCTGGGGCAAAAAATGTGTCAAGGGTGGTTTTGGGTAAATGTCATTCAACCGTCACTCCTGCCCTCCCTCCCGGAAAGCGCCAGTGGGCAATCAGTTCGCGCACTTTTCTGGTGTGTGACAGCGCGGACGCCACAGCACTGTGAGCATGGAGCCCGCTGCGATCATCGCTACAGTTATGGCCGTTGTCAATACCTCGCACCTTATCGTCCACCTTTTTCAGAGTCAGATGCTGAGAAATCGGGCGAGGAGGCTATGGCAGCGCGGTGAGGACATTAAGTCTGAGAGGGGCACAGACCTCTCAAAAAGCACAGGACCCCGCGCCGTGAACATCATGATGGCAATGGGTCATGTTGATGCTGTGGAACGGCAATTCTGGGCCCGGGAAACAAGCACGGACTGGTGGGACCGCATAGTGCTGCAGGTCTGGGATGAATCACAGTGGCTGCAAAACTTTTGCATGCGTAAGGGAACTTTCCTGGAACTTTGTGAGTTGCTGTCCCCTGCCCTGAAGCGCAAGGACACCCGGATGTGAGCAGCCCTGACTGTCCAGAAGCGAGTGGCCATAGCCCTCTGGAAGCTTGCAATGCCAGACAGCTGCCGGTCAGTTGCAAACCACTTTGGCGTGGGCAAATCTACCGTGGGGGTTGCTGTGATGCAAGTAGCCAACACAATCGTTGAGCTACTGCTGTCAAAGGTAGTGACCCTGGGAAATGTGCAGGTCATCATAGATGGCTTCGCCGCGATGGGATTCCCAAACTGCGATGGGGCTATAGATGGAACTCACATCCCTATCCTGGGACCAGACCACCAGGCCAGCCAGTACATTAACAGAAAGGGCTACTTTTCAATGGTGCTGCAAGCACTGGTGGATCATAGGGGACGTTTTACAAACATCAACGTCGGATGGCCGGGCAAGGTTCATGACGCTCATGTTTTCAGGAACTCTGGTCTGTTTAGATGGCTGCAGGAAGGTATTTACTTCCCGGACCACAAAATAACTGTTGGGGATGTGGAGATGCCTATAATGATCCTCGGGGACCCAGCCTACCCGTTAATGCCCTGGCTCATGAAGCCCTATACAGGCGACCTGGACAGTGAAAAAGAACTCTTCAACTACCGTCTGAGCAAGTGCAGAATGGTGGTGGAGTGTGCTTTTGGATGTCTCAAGGGGAGATGGAGAAGCTTACTGACTCGCTCTGATCTCAGCGAAACCAATATCCCCATTGTTATTGCAACTTGCTGTGTGCTCCACAATCTCTGTGAGAGCAAGGGGGAGACCTTTATGGCGGGGTGGGAGATTGAGGCAAATAGCCTGGCTGCTGATTACGCCCAGCCAGACAGCCGGGCGATTAGAAGAGCCCAGCGGGACGCGCTGTGCATCCGGGAGGCTTTGAAAGCTAGGTTCCTCAGTGAGCAGGGTAACCTGTGACTATTAAGTTTGTTTAAAGAGAAGCTGAACCTGCCCCCGTTTCTTTACCCAGTTAATGCTGACTATCCTCTCCAGTTACATACCCCATTCACCCCGTTCCCCCCCTTCCAACGCATGTTTAAAAATAAAATAAATGGAACTTTGTTAATTAACACCGTTTTCTTTATTACCGATTTCGCAGTAAAGTGTTGAAACTGGGATGCAGACTGTGGTGGGGAGCAGGCATAGTGATAGAAAGAACGCTTCTAAACTCGAGGAATGACAGGCTCCTGCTCCTAGAGCGGTCCGCAGTGGTGGACTGGTTGTGTCAATGGAGCCTGCCACCCCTCCTTTTTGGGACTCTGTGTGTGGGGGCTATGTGACTTTGTGGCAGGGGAGGATGGTTACAGATCCCCTGCTGTGTGGCTCTGTGATCCAGGGTAAGGACCACTGCATAAGATCTCTAACCACCCTCCCCCACCACAAAGTCACATAGCCTCCGCCCCCACACACAGAACATGAAAACCACCTCCCAGACTGACCAGGGTGCCTAGTGACTGCAATGTGTGTGTGACCTTCTGCTGAACCTGCCCCCATGTCTGTACCCTGGTAAAGATGACTGTCCTCTCCAATTACCAACCCCTTTCCCCCCCTTCAAACACACTCTCCTCTAAAAGAACATGATGGAAACAGTAATTAACAGAAAAGTATTTTTATTAGCAACTACACAGTTAGGGGATGAAACTGGGACGGGGGCTTGGGTGAGGCGGGAAGGAAAGGACTTATCAAATTTTTGGGAACGAAAGCCTTCTGGTACTTGAGCAGTCTGCAGGGGTGGAGTGACTGTTTTCACGGCCCCTGCCGCCCCTCCTTCTTGGAACTTTGGGTGAGGGGGGTATGGGAATTTGTGGCGGGGGAGGGTGGTTAGAGATAGACTGCAGCGGGACTCTGTCCTCCTGCCTCCGGTCCTGCAGAACATCCACAAGGCGCTGGAGTGTGTCCGTTTGCTCCCTCATTAGTCCAAGCAGCGTTTGAGTTGCCTGCTGGTCTTCCTGCCGCCACCTCTCCTCCCATTCGCTGTGTGATCGCTGGTATTGCGACATGTTCTCCCTCCACTGGGTCTGCTGGGCCGCCTCAGCTCAGGAGCAGCCAATAAGTTCTGAGAACATGTCGTCCCGTGTCCTTTCCTTTCTCCTCCTAATCTGCGCCAGCCTCTGGGAGGGGGATGCCGGGGTAGGTCGGGAGACAGCCGCAGCTGTGGGATGGGAAAAAAGGGAGTGAATTCCTCACAAAGATAAATTTTTGTGAACAATGAACATAGTCTTTCTTTGTGAACAAGACCATACACAGCACCTATCACATGCGCACTCAGGAAAAGGTCGAATTTTCGGCCTTCGCATTCAGTGCCTGGGGTCTTGCAGTGGAGATCAGACAAGCGGGGCAGGACAGCGGAATTTGGGTAGCAGGCTGATCCCTGTATGCTGCCCCTCTCCCGCCTCCACCACGTGGCTGCAAACCACCGGTTACAGTTATGTAAAGGAACAGGCAAGCAGTCCCAATACTAACATTCCCCTAATTCAAAGCAGGTCACCATGAGCGACATCACACTGATGAGGATTTCTGACACAGAGAAAGACCGCATGCTGCGTGAAAGCCAGCAAAAACCAGGGCCGTATGCCGCCATGCTCTGCGAGGCAATGATCCCAGAGTACTTGATGATAGCCTGGTGCGGAAAAGTTTCCTACCACGGAGGATGCAATAAGGCCGCTCACGCCAGGAACCTCATGCAAAGGCTTTCCGATTACCTCCAGGAGAGCTTCGTGGAGATGTCCCATGAGGATTTCAGCTCTATCCCCGGACATATAGACCTTATTTTCCAGTAGCTGCACTGGCAAGGACTAAAAAGTAGAGCGCCTAGGGCAAACTAATCATGATAAACCAGACATTGTTAGATTCTTTTGCAGTAGTTGCATTGCCAAGGACTAAAACGTTAAGCGCCTAGGGCAAACTAATCATGAAAAATCCATTGTTAATATTCCAGTTCTGTTCAAAATAAATGTTTACATGTTTAAAACACTTACCGACTGATCCTTCCCCTGATTCAGGGTCCGGGTTAACGCCTGGGGAGGGTTGGTAGGGGATCTCCGTGAGAGTGATGAAGAGATCCTGGCGTCGGGGAAATCGGCGTTGTAAGCGCTGTCGACTGCCTCGTCCTCCTCATCTCCTTCCTCCTCTTCCCCATCCGCTAACATCACCGAGGAAGCGGCTGTCGACAATATCCCATCCTCTGAGTCCATGGTCAGTGGTGGGGTAGTGGTGGTGGCCGCACCTAGAATTGAATGCAGTGCCTCGTAGAAACGGCATGACTGGGGATGGGATCCGGAGCGTCCGTTTGCCGCTTTAGTCTTCTGGTAGCCTTGTCTCAGGTCCTTGATTTTCACGCGGTACTGCGTTGCATCCCGGCTGTATCCTCTCTCTGTCATGGCTTTTGAGATCTTCTTGTAGATCTTCGCATTCCGTTTCTTGGAGTGCAGCTCCGAAAGCACGGACTCATCGCCCCAAACAGTGATCAGATCCAAGACTTCCCGATCAGTCCAAGCTAGGGCCCTCTTTCTATTCTGAGATTGCATGGTCACCTCTGCTGGAGAGCTCTGCATCGTTGCCAGTGCTGCTGAGCTCGCCACGATGTCCAAACAGCAAACTGGCCAGACAGGAAAAGGAATTCAAATTTTCCCGGGGCTTTTCCTGTGTGGCTGGTCGGAGCATCCGAACTCGGACTGCTGTCCAAAGCGTCAACAGAGTGGTGCACTGTGGGATAGCTCCCGGAGCTATTAGCATCAAATTCCATCCACACCTACCCTAATTCGACATGGCCATGTCGAATTTAGCGCTACTCCCCTCATCGGGGAGGAGTACAGAAATCGAATTAAAGAGACCTCTATGTCAAACTAAATAGCTTTGTTGTGTGGACGGGTGCAGGGTTAATTTGATTTAATGCTGCTAAATTCGACATAACCTCCTAGTGTAGACCAGGCCTAAGAGTCACCACAAAAGTTTACATTTCATCATGGAGGTGAGTTATTTTTCACTAAACGTCTGCAGTGTATTGTTTTTGAGACTCTCTGTTCATGAGAACAAAGGAACACATTTGGAGGACCCAATAACAGTAAATTTAAAAACTACAAAACTATAATTGAATAATGACTTTCAATAACAGCTGCTATAAACCTGAGCTATGTTTGAACGAGAGCTGAAGATGAAAGGTTCTTATATCCCATTAAGCCAAGGTCATCCAAGAAGCCCTAGAGGAATTGTTTAATGTTTATAGACATTTCTCTTACATATAAATATATTTTAAAATAGCATAATTGTTCAATATTTCAGTAGGTTACCATAACTGACATGTTTGTAATCATGAGAAAGGGAAAAATAACCTGGTGAAAAAGTAATTTACCGTTACTGTCTGCCACAAATGATCACTAAAAGTGCTTTGAATGAAAGTCCAGAACTCACAGAACTCATAGCAAGTTACTTCCTCTTACAGGTATTATGAAAATCCAAATACTATGCAGGGGGATAGGAATCATGCATGACGTATGTTATAGCTACAGGGCGAACTGTGCTTTAGTTCCTCTCACACACATGGATCTTACCTACATGTTAAACGTTCCTTGCTAGAATTTGTAAGTTCCCCTCAGCCCAGCTAACTCCATCTCTGGCAGGGAGAGGCAACCTGTCCTGCTGCAGCAGGCTCACTGTGTCTCTGTGTGTCTCAATCAGTCTACCAGCTTTAACTGATGTACCTTGGGTAGCCTCTGACCAATCACTCAACCCTCCTTTCTTCCCTAGCATCTCTGAAGTTTAGGATCCTTTTAATCCTAGGCTCAGCTTTGGGAAATGTAAACCACTCTAGCCTAGATGGAGCCAGACAGGGGGTATTTCCCAACTGGTAACTCCACCTCCCCACATGCACATTGTTTCCTACAACAGCCTTATCTTTCCCTGTACAGCCTCTTTTGATTTAGCTCCTGGAATTCATGCAGGTTAATATCAAACAGATATCTGGAGGGGCACATGATATTTATAACTAACTCCCTCATTCTCCACAACATTTTACACTTACTGTGACAGCGTGGGATATATCTATTGAAATGAAGGTCACTTGTAACTGGAGTCCATCAAGATTACTCTACATATTTACACTTATGGGTATTGTGCTGCCTGGTGGCACTTTACAATAGAAAGCCTGCCTGCTGGAGTGCACGTGCGCCCCTTCTCCTCCACACAGTATTCTCTGAACATCCCAGGTTGAGGCTATATAAGGGGCAATGTGCCCTCTACCATCTTGGTTCCTTCCGCCGCCAACCAGAAGACCATGATAGGACTCTGAGAAAGAGGGGAAGGTGGGGGTGGGGGGAAGTGTGAATATGCGGAGTCATCTCAGAGAAATCCAGTTACAAATAAGCAACCTTCATTTCTTCTTCAAGTAGCTCTGCATATTCCTACTTATGGATAGTTTGACAAGCAGTGCTGAAAAAAAAACCCCCAGAGGTGGGAAAGAGTCCTGATTAAATCATGATTGTAACACTGCTCTGCCAAATGGGGCATTTGATCTAGAAAGCAAGATCCAACGCATAATATTTAGTGAATGTGTCTACTCACTTGCAAGTAGCAGCCTTGCAAATTTCCCTAATAGGAACACGTTCAAGTGAAGCCAAAGATGCTTCTGCAGCTCTAGCAAAATGAGACTGTACAACAAGTGGCTTAGGAATTCCAGCTAACTATAACACTGCACAATGCATTGTTTAGCCCATCTGGAAATAGTCTGAGTGGACACACTATGACTTATATGCATAAGAAACAAAAAGTCTACATGACTTCCTAAAACTTAGTTCTATCTATGTTGTAAGCAAGAGCTCGCCTAGCAGCTTAAGTGCTCCCTTGTGCATCTAAAGTACACCTCTACCCTGATATAATGCTGTCCTCAGGAGCCAAAAAATCTTACCGCATTATAGGTGAAACCACGTTATATCGAACTTGCTTTGATCCGCCGGAGCACGCAGCCCTGCCCCCCCGGAGCGCTGCTTTACGTTATATCCGAATTCGTGTTATATCGGGTCGCATTATATCGGGGTAGAGGTGTATGTAATGTACACTCTACTTTATTAGCATGAGGCTTGGGAAAGAAAACCAGTATATTAATTGTATGATTGAAATGAAACTCAGACATGATTTTTGGTTAAAAAAAAACAACCTTGGGATCATGTCTGAAAAACACTTTATCTTTGTGAAAATTAGTAAATGTTGGGTCAGCCATCATAGCATGCAATTCACTTGCCCTTCTGGCTGATGTAATAGCAGTAATGAAGACCACCTTGATAAATCATTAAAACAACAAACATCCCCACCACATGGTTCAAAGTGTGACCTCATATACATAGTTAATACCAAATTAAGATCCCTAGATTGGATGGAATAACCCCTTTACACATCTTTTTACAAAGTCATGTACAAATAGTGATCTAATCTCAACCAAAGCATGGTAAACTGAAATTGCAGCCAGATGAACTCAAAGAAGAATTAGAAAATACTTCAGACTTTAAGAACACTAAATATTCCAAAATTCAGGTGTAATGGGGTATGCAACCCTGCACTGGATAAGAGAGGGTTAACTCCACATTATGGACAGTGGAGCTCCTGCCCCTTAGACCGTGCTGTACATGCTCCACTGCTGCCTCAGTATAAAAGGGAGCAGCCCAGCTCATTCTAGACTGACCACCGAGGGGAGAAGATGCTTGTTGGAGGCTCCAGAGCAGCCACAGACTGCAGGAAACAGAGAACCCAGGGATTAGACTTGTGAACTGCTCTCTCCAGCAGACCACTGAGAGTTGGACTCCCAAGGAGTTACCCCTGCCAGGGAACCTGGAGACACTGACTCTGTATGGACTGCTAACTCAGGAGAGGCGGTAGGAAGTGGCCCAGGGAGGCGGAGGGAGTGGTATTGACCACCCAAGCAAGGTCAGCATGTTGCTGTAGGATTCCCTGCTGACTGGGTGATGGCCACTCCTGTTGCTGACAGGGCCCTGGGCTGGGACCCAGTGGAGAGGGAGGGCCCGGGTCCCCCTATCCAGCTGCCACCCACCCTTAGGTGGCAGCCCACTTCCCTGACTCTGGCACTAGGCCACACAGCCCTGATTCCAAGGGCAGCTGCACAGACCCTGGCCACTAGGCTGCACAGCCCTGACACCAAGGGCAGCCACAGAGACTCTGGCCACTAGGCTGCACAGCCCGTAACTCCAAGGGCAATTGGAGAGACTTTGGCCACTAGGCCACGCAGCCCTGTACTTAAGTGCCGCCATATTGATTCCGGGCGCCATATTGACTTTCAGACTAAGGATTGTCCAATAAGACTGTAACTGTGGTGGTGTCACTACCCTGACCACCCTAAGGAGGACAGGGTGTGCATACCACGCGACAACAGGGTATAGAAGCTGCAAGTGGAAAATCAGATTTGCTTTTCATCTAAGAAACAAATCTAGTCCATTTTAATTGGTAACACTTTTTCATGGATAATTTTCTAGAACTGAGCAGTACATTCTGTACGAAGGAAGAATATGACTGTTTGAGACTAGTCAAAGCCCAGTGACTTATGCTGTCAGATGAAGAGACTGTGGAGCCAGATGGTGAATCCTGCCTTGTTGCTGTGACAAAATATCCAGAGACAGAGGAGAACACATGTACCATCCATCTGACTTGCTGTCTTGGCCATACTGGAGCAATCAATATTATTTTGCTCTGGCCTGCTGAATCTTCTTCACCATATTCTGAATCAGTGGAAAGTGGGGAAAATCATACAGCAGGCCCTTTCTCCAGTGTAGAAAGAAGGCATCGCTCCCTGCTCTTGAACAGAAGATGGGATATTTTTTGTTGATTTCTGTCTCATGACGGAAACAAACAGGTCTACCTTGGGTTGATCCCAATGAGAAAAAGATGTGTTGAACTACTCAATCCTTCAGGGACCACTTGTGAATTTGAGAACTGTGTCTGCTGAGATGGTCCATTAGCACACTGCTTTCCCCTCCTAAATGCAGGGCCACTGGATAGATATAACAAAGAATGCCCCCATCACAAAGGGTGAACACTTTCGTACATAACTGGAATGAGTGAGCTCCTGCTGGTTTGTTCACGTAATAAATAGCAGCCATATTGTCCGTTGCCACCTGGACCAGGCTCCTTTGTATATCAGGTAGGAACGAACTGAGAGCTAAATGGATGGCTCTTAATTCCAATGCATTGATGTGTAAACTCTTTTCTTGGAAAGCCCAATGACCCCTGAATGTAACTTGATCCAAATGGGCACCCCATCCAGTGTTGGAAGTGTCTGACATTATCACTGATGGAGGGTGTGGGGGAGGGAGGGATTGAACAGAACACCTCGAAGAACATTTGATCTCTTTGTCCACCCATCTGGTGAATCCAAAATGTCTTGTTGCACTGTGGCGAACAAATGAAGACTGCAAAGAGTCCTGTGGCACCTTATAAACTAACAGATAAATGAAGACTGTCGTGATTGGATGTATAAACTCACAGCATCCAATGCTGTACGTCCACATAATAAGACGAGCAAAAGGGAATATTTAAGTGGTAGCTGCCATCAACCCCATGAGACCCCAGAAGAGAATGATTTTCTAGCATTGACAGGCCTGAATTTGCAAAAACACTTGTTTTATTTTTAGAAACCTGTCTTCCAGAAGAAAAGTTCTTCCTGCTACTGAGTCCATAGAACCTATAAAGGAAATCCTTTGAGTTGAGCAGAGATTTGACTTTTTGATATTGAGAAGCAACCCCAGATCTGAGAAGAGATTGTGATGCAACAGAACATCGCATGTAGCAGCTTTCAGCAGCCAATCATCCAAAGGTGGGTTAACCAAAATACCTTGCTTTTTCAGCTGTGGCACTTTGAAAAAACTCTTGGAGCTGTTGACAAAACAAATGGGAACTGCTTGTATTGTAAATGGTGCCCTGCTACCATGAATTTCAGGTATTTTTGATGACTGCCAGATATCGAAATGAAAATATGCATCCTTTAAATCAATAGTGGTGAACCAATCCATAACTATGAGTGAGGAAATTATGGAGGCCAGAGTTAACATTTGAAATCTAAATTTTTGGATGTAGCTGTTTAAATTCCTGAAGTCTAAAATCGGATGTAACCTCCCACCTTTTTTCTGTTTCAGAACATAACTTTACTAGAATCCCTGCCTCCCAAAGATGTTCAGGTACCTCCTCAACAGCTACCATCTGGAGCAGCTTGTGAACTTCCTTAAGTAAAATCACCTTGTGAGAAGGGTTCCTGAAATGAGAAGAGTAGGGGAAGTTGAAAGGGGGCAGGTTTTGAATTGAATGGTATAACCCCTTTTGATAATTTCCAGTATTCATGTGCCTGATATAATTTGGCTCCATTGGTTGATATATTGGATGAGCCTGTCTCTGAATAACATAAGAGATTGCACATCGCTGATTGGTCCACTCTCCATCATCACATCAAATCTATTGTCTGGTGTTTGCTGAAGATGAGGGAGCTGGTTGCTTCATCCTAGGCCTACACCTGAAAGACTTATTCTGCTGAGATGGAAATGAAGTCTGCGGTTGCTGATACTGTTGCAGATGCCTCTGGCTACAGGAAAAACAAGAAGGTGACTTACCACAACTGCCATTAATACTGTCTTTGGTATCTAAAGGAAGGAATAGAAGGCCTCTTCCTGGTCGACAAATACGGATCTAGAGAGTGAGCAGTAGATCTAGTCTCAATGAATTTTTCCAAGAACTCATCTGTCTTGGAACTGAAAAGATCATCCCCTTCAAAGGGGAGGTCCTGGGCAGCGGACACAGAAGTTAAGGTGGAGAAAGATGACCAGAGCCAACCATGTCTTCTGAAGATGATTGCAGACGCTAAAGCTCTGGCAGAAAAGCCCAAGGCAGTGAATGCTGACCTGAGGGCATACTTTGCCACATTGTGTCATTCAGTGAGAAGATCATTAGTTAATCTTCATTTGTCCTCTGGCAAGTGTTGCACGAATTTCCCTCAGGTGGAAATGATAACAGGCCATTACTGCATGATGATTAACCACCCTAATGCCCAGCACATCAGTCTTCCTCCCCTTTCTATCTGCTGGGGTAGACTGAGCCTGGACAGATATAAACTTGTTATAAGCCGTAGCTACCACCAGCAAATCTGGGACAGGATGGGTGTAAAAATATGTAAACCCGTTTTTGGGACACCAGATAAAGTTTGTCTGCCTTCTTCGATACAGGCTGACAGAAAGCAGTAGTTGACAAAATAGCATTAGCGGGCTACAAAAGTCTATTGAAAGTAGGAAGTATTTTACAACCCAGTTTCTCAGGCGGGAAAAACTTTGCTTTCATTTTTGCTTCCAACTGCAAAGGGTGAGAAGTTTTCCCTTGACGCAGTAAGAGCAGGGAGTTGCATAAAAATCTATTTTTCTCCTAGAGATGATGGGGCTGCAAAAGTTTGTCAAATTCAAAATCACAACAGTTGTCTATAGTGTTCCTGCAAGGCTTCTCCTTTATTCTATGCTTCCTGCTGCTGCCCTGTCATACAGCAGCAACAGCACAAAACAAAAATGAAAGGAAGAGCCACAAACACACACTTGGACTGTGTTTCCCTCATGGAGCAGCAGGGGTCAAAATGATAGGATACTATGTTCCACTTGCTCTTAGGCAAAACGTTAATAAATGGAGGAAACAGCCTTATGTTTCCCTCTCCCACTGGAAGAAGAGTCTCTGAGCTTGCGAAATTGAGATTCAACATCCCTGACAAAAATTCTTCAGTAGCTTATAAACCTATGTTATTGTGTGGGGTTGTCAAAATAGCAATGTGATAACTAAAGGCTCCATTTTGCCCATGAAAATAAGTGCACATGGTTTCAAAAGGTGGCACCAATTGTGTTTTTCAGGTGATCCAAACCAGGCAATTCTGGAAGGAACCCAATTGTGGAGTTTCACATTTTGCCCTTTTTACCAGTTTGCATTTGAATGTGTTTTCCTGGAAAAGCCATGTCGCTGACCCTGCCTCACATCGTAGTAAACAACATTCTTCATTTCACAACAGGAAACCTTTGCCAAACATAGCACCTGTCCTGCAGAGTCCTAAGACAAAGCTGGAATGGAGACTGAATAATCTCTTCCTAAAAAGGAATTCCTCTGCCATGAGAGAATTGGAATGAATGGCAGTGTGGAAACAGAGGGGCATAATCACTGCTATCCATCCTGAATCTATTGATATGAAGAATATTCAGCATCTATTCCTACACCACTCCCTGAGGCTTCACAAGCGCTCCTAATTACAGATATAAAAGACGAATCTTTGGCAATTTTAACTTAGGTTCAATGCAGTTCATATGATTTTTTAATTTTCTCTGCATGGCTCTGGGGCTAAGAAACTTCACTTCTCACACCTACTTTACAGCACTATTCCAACCTCAATACACCATACATAATTCCCATCAGTACATAAGAACATAAGAATGACCGTACCGGGTCAGACCAAAGGTCCATCTAGCCCAGTGTCCTGTCTACCGACAGTGGCCAATGCCAGGTGCCCCCGAGGGAGTGGACCAACAGGCAACGATCAAGTGATCTCTCTCCTGCCATCCATCTCCATCCTCTGACAAGCAGAGGCTAGGGACACCATTCCTTCCCCATCCTGGCTAATAGCCATTAATGGACTTAACCACCATGAATTTATCCAGTTCTCTTTTAAACGCTGTTATAGTCCTAGCCTTCACAACCTCCTCAGGTAAGGAGTTCCACAAGTTGACTGTGCGCTGCGTGAAGAAGAACTTCCTTATATTTGTTTTAAACCTGCTGCCTATTAATTTCATTTGGTGACCCCTAGTTCTTGTATTATGGGAATAAGTAAATAACTTTTCCTTATCCACTTTCTCCACATCACTCATGATTTTATATACCTCTATCATATCCCCCCTTAGTCTCCTCTTTTCCAAGCTGAAGAGTCCTAGCCTCTTTAATCTCTCCTCATAGTACCAACTGAAATTATGAATGCTTATTGATGAGATAATAGACCCTTTAATATTTAGCCTCAGCAAGAAAAATACATGACATCAGGTCCAGCAAGACATGTTAAAAGTTCATAAAATGTTTGATTTATGACAAACTGGTATACTTTTTACTCTTCTGCTTTTTATTTTGTAACCCTTTGATAAACAGAAACTTGTAGCTGTAGTAACCACGAAAACCATTTTCTGGTTTGCAGGAGACAACTGATACAGAGCAGATGCTTTTGAGATATCTAACAGCAGATTTGGAGATTGGAGCAATACTTTAAAAACAATGTGATACTAAGCGTTACACCTCATATATAGGGCAGATTAGACTGCAGAGCCAGGGGGAGTAGCATTATAACTAAATGAACCAGCAGACTAATTACATGACATTTCTGAATAGAGAGGAACATACAGAAGAATGTGTAAGGATACAAACCCCAAATCATCAGAATACAAATATACTTGAGGAGTTATACTGTTATACTGTTAGATTCTGGTAATGAAAATGGATATTGGCTGAGATTTTAAAACTCTACTAGGAGACTTAGTCACACAACTCCCACTGAAATTAATGAGAGTTGTGTGGCTAAATCCCCCTACTCGTGTTTAAAGATCAGTCATTAAGTGCACAGTATTGAGGGTGATCAAAGAGGCAAGATAACTCTGACCCATTATTATTGTTTTATTAAGCTACCCACTTATAAACTGGTTAACTGTCAAAAGTTTAGAGAAGCGATTTCAGCATCTCAACTTATGTCTTCTTGAAACACCCACTTCTATAGTATAAAAGAGGAGAAGCTGTTCTCTAATTAGTCCTAATTAACATTCAGGAACTGGTGTAAGAAGCAGGGCCGGCTCTAGCTTTTTTGCCGCCCCAGGCAAAAAAAAAGGCGGCCAGACTGCCAAAGCAAAAAAAACCCACAAAAAAACGGCAGCCGCAGGGAGCGTGTGGAGGGCTGGGGTCTCCGACCTCCGCATGGGGCCGGCATTGCAGTGGGGCTCGGCACAGTGCAAACAGCATCGGGATCAGTGGGGCCCACCCCTCCGCTGCCCACCGGGCCGCTGCAGAATCCTCCCTGCCTCCGGTGCCTGCCGGGCTGCCGCAGAACCGTCCCTGCCACTGCTGCCCGCCGGGCCGCCGCAGAACCCTCCCTCCTTCCAGTGCCCGGGGGCTGCAGGAGATGCTGGCTCAGCCGCTCCTTTAAAGGCGGCTTGGCCGGGCCGGGCTCAGAGCAGCGCGGGAGACGGAGGCCGGTGTAGGCGGCGGGGAGTGGCGTGTCCCGGGGAGCCCGGCAGCACGATGAGCAGTGGGGATCACTAGTTTCTGCCCCGCCCCCGCCCCGGTCGGGGTCCGTGCCCCTTCAGGCTGGGCTGGCCACCCCAAGATTGGCCGGAATGCCGCCTCTTACAATGTGCCGCCCCAGGCACGTGCTTTCTCGTCTGGTGCCTGGAGCCGGCCCTGGTAAGAAGTAACTATAGCGTGGCTACTAAGTAATAGCGACACCAATAAAATATGTTCAATGTCCTTGAGGGAGGAAAGGTACCAAAAACTAGTACTGAAAAAAAAACTTTTTTTCAGAGTCATTTAAAAACTTAAGGAATCTTGTCAAAACAATCATAAAATAAAATAAAAATGACTAAACTAAAATCCTTAGCCTCAGCATGAAGACTACTTAAGCATAAAACAACAGTCACGGATACATGCATACTAGAGCTGGTTAAAATGTTATGAACAAAAACATTTTAAACATTCAGTGGAAAAAAAATCTATTGCGGTATTTTTGTTTTCTTCATATTCAAACTTCAATCTCTGACATTGTACCTCTCCCCTTTCTTTAGGGATCATTATGCCTCTTCTCTCCTTTTCGTGTATGAATTTTGTTGTACCTCTCTGCCCCCGCCTCCTGCCTCCCCTTTTTTATTCCTTCATCACACCTCTTTTTCTTTTTATATTTGGTCATTTAACCTGCCTGTGTTTTTGTCTGGTCATCTTGTCATTGTAGCTCTTTTCCTCTTCTCTGTTCAGTTAGTGGTTCTCATAACATTGTGTATGTGTGTGTTTTGTCATCATCTTCAGGTTTTAGGCAGTTTTGTTTGGGATTTTGTGGGTGGCGGTATGAAAGTGGTACTGGGTTCTCTCCACTTCTAATCTTGGATATTCATTTTAGTTCATGGTAGGATTTATATCAAAATCAAAACTTTTCTGAAACAGGAAATGCTTGTTTTAGAAAGTTACCTTTGAAATTGAAAACAAACAGATTTTCCATAAATTCAGGAGAAAGTTTTAAAATAATAATCAGTTCATTTAGAAAATGTACATTACAATAATCAATGTTTTTCCTAATTTTCAACAACCTGTAATGAATATATTGCTTTTTTTGCTTTTCTGGGTCTTTGCTTAAGGCAACTGGTTTGGATAATGGCAGAGTCAAGAGGTCATTCAACAAAATGGGTATCTTTCAGAAAATGGAAATCCAAATCTGTGGAAGTCTATAGAAAAGAGCATACATTATGGCAAGTAACCTGGAAAATAGAAAGATAGGGCCGATGAAGTATCTTTAACAGATTTGGAACAGGAATTTGGAGCAGGGATTTGAATGTGGGTCTTCCACATTGCAGCTGAGTGCCTTCACCACTGGGCTTCACACTGGGGTGAGAATCTCTCCTGTTTGAGCTGTTCCACTTTGTATAACTACTTAAATACGCATTCGGTGAGACACAGAGAGAATTAATCTATAGCAGAGGTCTTCAATATGTGGGGCACACCTTCATAGGCATGAAGTAACATTTGGGGGGAGGTGTAGCTGGGGGGGGAGGGGAAGGCAGTTGAATTCACAAATAGTTTTGCTTGACTCAAAACTGCATTTTTCAGCAGCTAAACTATTTGTCTGAAAAATGTCCCCCAGCTGTACTTAGAGCTTTTCTATTTCTATTTTTCTATTTCTTTTCTTGTTAGCAGATGTCAAGAATCTTTCAGAAAGTTTCTGAGTAAATATTCTGCTTTCTCACTGTAGCAGATGTGGATTGTTAACCCTACCAGGATATAACAAAGGTGGACATGATAGGTCTTGGCAGGGAAAATCCAGGAAGAGCAAAGCTTTATGTTCTGTTAGTGTTGTTTCAGCTACCAATAAAGCCAAACCATAAGTAGGCGATAAATTCAGATTATATATGGCTTGTAAATGCTGTTCAGATGAGCAAGGAAATTTCATCTCCTCACATAATTAATAAAAAATTACATAATTTGTGCAAAACATCCCAATAGGAACACTATACAATTCAATAAAAGCTTTCATCATTATTATGGTACTATCTTCAAAAATCTGATACAGATATTATCTTTGGTTAGGGTGACCAGATGTCCCATTGTTAAAGGGACAGCCCTGTTTTTGGGGACTTTTTCTTATATAGGCGCCTGTTATCCCTGACCCCCTGTCCCATTTTTTCATAGTTGCTATCTAGTCACCCTATCTTTGGTAATATGCCATTTGTCTCCGCTAACCTTTTGCATGTTATTTTTATGAGCATCTGATGCCTAATTTCAACCTTAAAAAAAAAAGTGTTGATGTAATGCTAGGTACTTTCATTTCCACAAGAAATTTTGGCTTTACAGCAATTACAGTCAGCTTTAGCAAGGTTACTTTATATCACTGAAAAACTCTCATATGATGCTTCACTTTTTCTCACTCCTATCTCAAGAGATACAAAGTGAAAGCCTTGTAGGGAACTGGCAGACATTGGCTGATTATGAGTAGGGTTACCATATTTTGTGCCTCCAAATGGAGGACACTCCACGGGGCCCCGGCCCTGCCCCCAGCCCCGCCCACGCCCCCGCCCCAACTCCGCCCCCTCCCCAAAGTCTCCGCCCCCTCCCCCTCCCCTGCTTCCCGCGAACATTTAATTCGCGGGAAGCCTGAAGCAGGTAAGGGAGGGGGTGGGGGGAGGAGGTGCGGCCCAGGCTGGCCCCCCCGGCGGCTCCAGCCTGGGTCGGCTCGGGCCCTGGGGTGCCGGCCCTGGCCGACCACCCCCGGCCCGCCCAGCACTGCCGGCCGGCGGCCCGGCGCACCCCCCGGCCCCGCGACCCCGGACCGGCTCCCGGACCGGACCGGCGCACCCCCGCGGCCCGGCGCACCCCCCCAGCCCCGCGGCCCTGGACCGGCTCCTGGACCAGCCTCCCGGCTCAGCGCACCCCGCGGCTCCCGGCCCAGCGCACCCCCCGGCCCCGCGACCCTGGACCGGCTCCCGGACCGGCCCGGCGCACCCCCGCGGCCCGGCGCACCCCCCCCGGCCCCGCGGCCCCGGACCGGCTCCCGGACCAGCCCCCCGGCTCAGCGCACCCCGCGGCTCCCGGCCCGGCGCACCCCCGCGGCCCGGCCCCGCGGACCCCACAGCGGCCCGGCCCCGCGGCCCGGCGCGACCCCGGACCGGCCCGGCGCGACCCCGGACCGGCCCCGCCGCCCGGCGCGACCCCCGGCGGCCCGGCCCCGCGGGCCCGGAGCGGCTCCCGGCACCGCGCCCCCTGCTCCCCGCCTGGCCCCGCGGGCCCGGACCGGCTCCTGGCACCGCGCCCCCTGCTCCCCACCCGGCCCCGCGCCCAGCCCGGCCCGGCACTGCGACCCCGGCCCGGCACCATGCCCCCGGCCCCGCGACCCCGGCCCGGCCCCGCACCGGCCCCGGCCAAAGAGGCCCCAGCCGAGCACTCCCTCCCTCCCGATTTTCCCGGACGTGCCCGGCTTTTGGGGATTTCCCCCCGGACGGGGATTTGAGCCCCCAAAAGCCGGACATGTCCGGGAAAATCCAGACGTATGGTAACCCTAATTATGAGAGTTTGACTGAAACAATCAGTGGATCCAGCTGATAAGTGACTATTCAAAATTCATATATGTACAGTGGTCAGGATCTAAATTTTGAACAGTTCATGTGAGGCTGATTTGTGTACAGACTACATTTGATTAGGATGCCATTTGCATTCTTGTTTTAAAATAAATGTTTACTTAATGGCAGGTGTATGAAACTCAGGCCTCACATCAGCACAGAGATGTGCTGGTCTCTGAGACAGAGCTAAAGCTCACATAATTGAAATCACGTTTCCCCAACAAGAAGTGGAGTAACTGCAAATCCACATTCGGAAAGAGATGCTCTTAACTCTGTAGTATAAAGGGGAAGGGCCTAAGCTGAGAGGAGGTATGTCCAATCACTAAACCCTCCACTTCATATTATACACTATGATGGTGGTTTAAGGAGTGGAGGCTCTGAACCAGAAAAGTTATTTCAGCCATCAACCTGTAGTAAAAGGGACTGAGAAGATTATTATTGTGTCCCATAGTCCCCAGTGGTAGCCTGTATACCACAATGGTGGGGGGGGAAACAGTTTGATGTGTATAATAACTGCATTCAGCTGCCAATATAGCTTACTTTACACTATTAACTTCTGTTGTACTCCAGTGAATTGTGTGCAAGTGGTGCTTCATCAGCTGTTATTTGTCAGCCTGTGAAACACATGCAGTAGGAATTAATAACTTGCACTAGCAGGAGTCCTCTCCCACAGACAGCTCAAATCCCTGCTCCTCCTCCTTGTTGCTCAGCTGCTTAGCTTATCTGTCCTTTGATACTGAATACAGAGTATTAATTCCCCCAGCTACATTGCACAGCTGGAAAACTGGGCTGAAGACTTAGTTCTAACTCTCAGCAGATGTACCAAACATAGCCACAAATTTTGATTATGAAATTTTATAATCAATTATTTTGCACAGAGAAAGGGAGACAGAAGTGCTGGTTTGAGGTATTTTATTTATCCTTGTACTCCAGCCAAGAAGAGGAGCCGATAAAAGACTAGTTAGAACACTAGCAATCATATTTTGAATTTTTTATCTCCATAGTTCATAATGGAGGTGAGTAAAATGATAAGAATGAGCTGCTGTAACTATGAATTTAATTTCTATTTATCCATCTCTTTTCAGTGTCATAGCATCAACTTCAGGCTATGATTACCCAAATCAAAATTTTTCCCTTAAGATACTTAAGCACTTTGTTGCTCATAGTAATTACGTACAAGATCATTTGTTTTTAGAGTGCATACTGCATGACCAATATAATAAAGGTAAGAAATGGAGTAAAAGAAGTTAGAATCATAAATACAAGACTTTCTGATGCTAAATTACTTGATTATTGAAGAAAAATTCAAAGTGTAAAGGAGGGAAATGAGATAGAAAGCATCAAATATGCCTCATAAAGATGAGGATTTGGACAAAGTAGCACAGCTTTCTTTGAAGGGCAACGGTTGCTCGATAAGCTGAAGAAGACAAGTGCCATTCCAAAATGAGTAAGCAGAAATGGGTTGAGCTGAATGCAGCCTGAGGGGGGAAGCAGTTCTTGGATTCTTTTGCTGAGCGATTGTAGATGCATGACTAGGAAAACCCAAGGAACATTTGGTTTCCCTGGCAGCAAAGTTCCTGCACATGTTGTTCATATAATTATAGGCGGGACTGGTAGTGCTACCTGTTATTAAGGTTCCTGACACTTCCCATTATAAGATGTTGTTTTCAGAAGCTTGTAACATTGCCAAACTTTAACTCTTTAGGCTGACTTTTTACATAGCAGGTGTCTGTCTCAAGTGGAATTTTTGGGGAGGAATTTTCAGCCAAATTGGTTCAGCTATTCCCAAGAACAATTCCGGTGACCTCTTTCAAAAAGCTCCAATACCCCTATATTTTGGAGAAGGGTCTTAAAATTTGGCCGGAGGTGGCCTTTGTGTCAGGGACATGTTTATTACCATCCCTTTGAAAATCTGCCCAAATTTGGCCAAGTTTTAAGCCTTTGACAAAATCACAGTTTGCACATGCTCAGTAGAGACTTATTTGATTTTAGCAGTTAAAAATCTCCAAAGCTTCTGTCCTCTGAGCAGGCTCAACCCTGTAACAGTCCCTAGTGCTGAGCAGACTGCATATGCACCATCCCTACAGAGCAAATGAGTATTCTTCTGCCCAGGGTTATGGGAGTGAAACCAAACTTCCCATGCAACAGCTGCTCTGAGCTGAGGTGGGGCTGGGCACCTGAATTGAGAGCTGGGACCCTGTCTTCCTTGTGCTCTCGATCACCCCCTGCTGGCACCCAGACAGTGTAGAGGAGGATATCATCTGATTCAAGTGCAGAAGGAACAAAAGCTGGATGGAGGAGGAAAAAGAATAGATTGGGACAAAGAGAACTGGCAGGCTCCCAGCTCCACAGCAAGGACCCCGGAAGCATTGGTGTTTACCGCCTCAGGACAGTCCACATAACAGGAGCCACAGATCCAAGAAGCCCGAGCTCTCCAGCAGTCCGCCAGGTGAGTGGCAGGAAACCAGGCAGGATTCCAACAGAATCTGCGTGTGTTTCAGCAAAACTTTGTTGTAACTGAACCATTTCCACAAAACATTTTAGTTTTAACAAAAAACAGTCTTTTTCAACAGTTTTGTCTGAAAATTCCTGACCAGCTCTAATATGATGCAGAGCAGAAGGAAGCTGAACTAAGATTGCACAAGCAACCTTAATTCTGGCCTTTTCCAGCTTTTGAGTGCTTGACTTTTCTCCTTTCATACCATTCTTTTCATATAGTGTTTGTGTATGTTTAATAAGAACAATTATAATTATTATGCCAAAAGCTTTGGGGTTGACTGGATGAAGAGTGTCTAAAGAATAACAGTGACTTACTTACCGCACTCACAACCCCTAAACCCATAAGCATCATCTCTAGCATTACACATGAGTGAATTAAAGAGAATACCATAATACTGAATGATGGAAAAGTGCTTGTGCCATTCTAATCTAGGAGCACATGCCCAATATGCCTGAAATGGTAATAATGCTGGGACCTGGTGCACCCAAGTGGAATAAGCAAGGAATTATCTGAAAGAGAGGCACATTTCTTTCATTTATATAGCTAATAGTGTATTAACAGTGGGATAGAAACAGTAGTGGAACTGGAATACTTACAGTGGGCATACTTAAAAACGTAACTGCAGGTTAGATAATCTATGCCATGTGTTTTTCACTTTAATAAAATATAATCTTCAGTTTACTAGATGACATTATTTGTTAAAATGTTAAAAATTTATTTCCACATCTTGGCATCTATTCCAATGGAGAATTAAAATAACTAATATCTACTGAAAAGGAGAATGCCCTCTTTTGGACAAAAGAAAAAACAGCAAATAATTCAAGATCAGAAAATCATTAGGCAAAAAAAATAAAAACATCTCTGTGTTTTGAAGGGGGCAAATCTCACTGGGAAATATGTTAAGATTGCTTCCACTTGCCAATGAAGAAGAATTAAAATACAACAGCCAGTTTCAAAAAAATTAAATTCTAACAAGACTCACTCATCAGTAAGGGGAAAAAATATAAATGAAGGAATTCTGGTTTATTTTAGAAACTCACCCACTTTGTCTTTCTAAACGATCTGAAACTTCATTCAATAAACCATGACTGCCAGAGTAATAAACCTAAATGTCCAGAACATTTTGTGCACATAACATTTTCAGTTGCACAAACCCAATAACACACTGAAGAATTTATTATTCCCCACAATGTATATTAAGGGGAAAATGTACATTTTACACTAAAAATGTCTAAAATATTTACAATAGATGAAGCTGTAATGATAAAGTAATACACAAAACACACAATAAAAACATATAGATCCATCCAGAAAGTTTGGGTCAGATCTGCGGCCTTGTTCCAGTTGTTCTGCACCACTGCAATAGCAGAGACAGCCAGAAAATCAACAGATCCAGCTCCTAGCGAGGATTGTTCCATTATTGTCACAGAGGCACTAATTTTACACCATCCTTCCCGCAGCTCCCATTGGCTGGAAACAGTGAACCAAAGCCACTGGGCACTGTGGGGGGGCCGTGCCTCTGGACAGTCAATGTAAACAAAATGTCTTGCAGCCCGCCAGCAGATTACCCTGATGGGGCGCGTGCTGGAGGTTGCCAACCCCTGGTATAGACACTCACTTTTGTTTCCTAAACTTCATTGTGACGCTGTAGTTATTAAAAGCCATAGCATATAATTATCTCTAAATTAACAGAGAATAATGCTGTATAGGACTGAGTAGAAATTTTAATTGACTGTATTTTCAATTCCCAATTTTTAGAAATATTTAAGCCAAAAATTTCAAATTTGGATACCTAAAATTAATAGACTCATAGACTTTAAGGTCAGAAAGGACCATCATGATCATCTAGTCTGACCTGCACATTCCAGGCCACAGAACCTCACCTACCCACTGCAATAGTAGGCCCCTAACCCCTGGTTGAGTTACTGAAGTTCACAAATTATGGTTTAAAGATTTTGAGTTAAAGAGAATCCACCATTTACACTAGTTTAAAACTGCAAGTGACCTGTGCCCCATGCTGCAGAGGAAGGTGAAAAAACCCAGGGTCTCTGCCAGTCTGACCCAGGGGAAAAATTCCTTCCAGACCCCAAATATGGTGATCCATTAGACCCTGAGCATGTGAACAAGACCCACCGGGCAGATACCTGGGAAAGAATTCCCTGTAGTAACTCAGAGCCCTCCTCATCTAGTGTCCCATCTCCAGCCGTTGGATATTTTTTGCTACTGGCAGTCACCGATGGGCCACATGCCATGGTTAGCAGTCTCATCATACCAACCCCCCATAAACTTATCAAGCTTAGTCTTGAAGCCAGTTAGGTTTTTTGCCTCTGCTGCTCCCCTGGGAAGGCTGTTCCAGAACTTCAGTCCTCTGATGGTAAGAAACCTTCATCTAATTTCAAGCCTAAATTTGTTGACCGTTAGTTTATGTCCATTTATTCTTTTATCCACACTGGTGCTTAACTTAAATAGCTCCTGGTATTTATCCTTCTGATGTATTTAAAGGAAGCCATCATATCCCCCCTCAGCCTTCTTTTGGTTAGATTAAACTAGCCAAACTCTTTGAATCGCCTCTCGTAAGGTAGGTTTTCTATTCCTAGTATCATCCTAGTAGACGTTTTCTGCACCTGTTCCAGTTTGAATTCATCTGTCTTAAACATGGGAGACCAGAATTGCTCACACAGTATTCCAGATGAGGTCTCACCAGTGCTTTGTATAATGATACTAACACTTCCCTGTCTCTGCTGGAAATACCTCGCCTGATGCATCCTAAACTGCATTAGCCGTTTTCACGATGGCGTAACATTTGCAGTTCAGTGTCATTCTGTGATCAACCAGTACACCCAGGTCTTTCTCTTCCTCTGTCACTTCCAACTGATAAGTCCGCTGCTTATAGCAAAAATTCTTGTTGTTAGCCCCTAAACATATACACTTTGCACTATTAAATTTTATCCCATTTCTATTACTCCAGTTTATAAGGTCATCCAGTTCTTCTTGTACGATATTCCAGTCCTCCTCAATATTGGCAATACCTCCCAACTTCGTGTCATCTGCAAATTTTATTAGTACGCTCCCACTTTTTGTGCCAAGGTCATTAATAAAAATGTTATATGATCGATCCCAAGACCAATCCCTGAGGAACTCCACTAGTCACCTCCCTGCAGCCTGACAATTCTCCTTTCAAGTTGGGTATTGGTCCTGCTTTGAGCAGGGGGTTGGACTAGATGACCTCCTGAGGTCCCTTCCAACCCTGATATTCTATGATTCTTTGATAACCCATTGCAGTTTCCCCTTTAACCAGTTCCTTATCCACCTTTCAACTGTCATATTA
This sequence comes from Chrysemys picta bellii, assembly GCF_011386835.1. Lineage (NCBI taxonomy): Eukaryota > Metazoa > Chordata > Testudines > Emydidae > Chrysemys > Chrysemys picta. The sequence goes on along the minus strand of NC_088791.1, from coordinate 167,647,809 downwards.
ATCCCCGTCTTCTCCAATTTAACTAATAATTTCCCATGTAGAAATGCCTTACGGAAATCCAGATCTACTGCATTTCCTTTGTTAAAAAAAAATCAGTTATCTTCTCAAATAAGAAGATCAGGTTGGTCTGGCATGATCTACCTTTTGTAAAACCAATTACACTGGTCTACAATTTTTGAGAAGTCGTCTGCTTCAGAGATAAAATGTGCTATTTATTATGTATTTTGATGTGCTTAATTCAAGTATGACAATTAAAACAACTGATTGGCTACTGTTTCTAAGATATTTAAGTTTTTACATTTTATGTCTATGTATATGTGTAGATAGTAGAGTTTTAATCATAAATTGTAAACCTAGGTCTTTTCATGTGTTTATGGTTGCTTTACATGATAATATTTCACCTGTCCTGTTTATGTAACACTTTAAAAATCAGCAAAAGGGTTATATAAATAAAATGTATTATGAAACAAAAGGCAAAAAACTATTATGTACATAGTTGAGTCCTATTCAGTGCCTACTCGGCGCTTCTTGGCTTGTCTCTGGTATTCATTAAATGGAGCATCTCTTGTCACTGTCCAGCAATAGTCTGCAAGCATTGATGGGCTCCATTTGCCCTGATAGTGTTTCTCCATTGTTGCAATGTCCTGGTGAAATCATGCTTGTCGCTCACTGCTCCGCAGTTCGGTGGAAAGAAATCTAGATGAGAGTGCAAAAAATGTATCTTTAGTGACATGTTGCAACCAAGGCTTTTGTATGCCTTGAGGAGGTTTTCCACCAACAACCTGTAGTTGTCTGCCTTTTTGTTTCTGAGAAAATGTATTGCCACTAACTGGAAGGCTTTAAATGCCGTCTTTTCCTTGCCACGCAGTGCATGGTCAAATGCATCATCTTGAAGAAGTTCACGAATCTGAGGACCAACAAAGACCCCTTCCTTTATCTTAGCTTCACTTAACCTTGGAAATTTTCCACGGACGTACTTGAAAGCTGCTTGTGTTTTGTCAATGGCCTTGACAAAGTTCTTCATCAGACCCAGCTTGATGTGTAAGGGTGGTAACAAAATCTTCCTTGATTCAACAAGTGGTGGTTGCTGAACACTTTTCCTCCCAGGCTCCAAAGACTGTCAGAGTGGCCAATCTTTCTTGATGTAGTGGGAATCTCTTGCACAACTAGCCCATTCGCAGAGAAAACAGCAGTACTTTGTGTATTCAGTCTGCAGACCAAGCAAGAGAGCAACAACCTTCAAATCGCCACAAAGCTGCCACTGATGTTGGTCATAGTTTATGCACCTCAAAAGTTGTTTCATGTTGTCATAGGTTTCCTTCATATGGACTGCGTGACCAACTGGAATTGATAGCAAAACATTGCCATTATGCAGTAAAACAGCTTTAAGACTCGTCTTCGATGAATCAATGAACAGTCTCCACTCATCTGGATCGTGAACGATGTTGAGGGCTGCCATCACACCATCAATGTTGTTGCAGGCTATAATATTACCTTCCATGAAGAAGAATGGGACAAGATCCTTTTGATGGTCACGGAACATGGAAACCCTAACATCACCTGTCAGGAGATTCCACTGCTGTAGTCTGGAGCCCAACAGCTCTGCCTTACTCTTGGGTAGTTCCAAATCCTTGACAAGATCATTCAGTTCACCTTGTGTTATGAGGTGTGGTTTAGAGGAGGAGGATGGGAGAAAATGTGGGTCCTGTGACATTGATGGTTCAGGACCAGAAGTTTCATCCTCTTCCTCTTCCTTGTCTGACTCAAGTGAGAATGATTCTGGTGCATCAGGAACCGGCAGTCCTTTTCTGTGGGGTACTGGGCGTATAGCTGATGGAATGTTTGGATAATGCACAGTCCACTTTTTCTTCTTTGACACACCTTTCCCAACTGGAGGCACCATGCCGAAGTAACAATTGCTGGTATGATCTGTTGGCTCTCTCCAAATCATTGGCACTGCAAAAGGCATAGATTTCCTTTTCCTGTTCAACCACAGGCGAAGATTTGTTGCACAAGTGTTGCAGCATATGTGTGGGGCCCACCTCTTGTCCTGATCTCCAATTTTGCAGCCAAAATAAAGGTGATAGGCTTTCTTAACCATAGTGGTTATACTGTGCTTTTGTGATGCAAAAGTCACTTCACCACAAACATAGCAGAAGTTATCTGCACTGACCACACAAGTACGAGGCATCTCTGCTCACTTTGGCTAAACAGAAATGTTTCCCTTTGCAAAATCAAACACTGACAAATAAGAGAGCACGACACTGTATGATTTCTAGAGCTGATATAGGGCAATTTGTTCAGCAGAGTGATGTAAGCTTCGTTATGATTGCATCATCCATGACTTCTAGGAATAACATGATGCAATTCATATTATGTATGACGTAATACCAGCTTCAGATTGCATCATTCATTGTTTTGCCTAAAAAGCAAGTACTGTCCAAACCCAGTCATAGATTTATTCGTAGATCCAGTCAAAGATGTATTTTAGTCATTTCTGGTTTAAATTGAGATTCCTTCCCTTTATAACTCACTTATCCTCCGCCATTCCCAAGTCAAGGGTCGTATATACTGAGCCAATAGCATATCTTGAAAACTAGAGCCAATCAACAATTTTAAGCATCATTTTTGTTCTCAGTGACCCAGAATTAGTAAAGTTTGACTACATTTATTTCAGAAGCATTTTGGCTGTAGAGCAGTGTTACCATTCACCTCTATGTCCTTAACTATTTTCTCTTTCAAAATTTGTTCCAGGCCCTTGCATATAATTGGAAGTCAAACTAACAGGCCTGTTGTTTCTTGAATCACGTTTTTTCCTTTTCTTAAAAAAAAGGAACTATATTAGCAATTCTCCAGTCATGGGGTGTGACCACCAAGTTTACAGATTCAATAAAAATTCTTGCTATTGACTTGCAATTTCATGTGCCAGCTCCTTTAATATTCTTGGATGAGGATTATCCCCCACCCGCCCCCCGATTTAGTCCAATTAAGCTTTTTGAGTTGGACTTCCACCTTGGATGTGCTAATTTTTACCTCCATATCCTTGTTGCTATTAGCTATCCTGCCACTACCCCTAAGCTCCTCATTAAAAACTAAGGCAAATATTTGTTTAGGTGTTGGACCGGGCCTAGATTATCTTTAACCTCCATCCCTTCCTCAGTGCTTCGTGGTTCCACTTCTTTCCCCCTTGTTTTATTTTTATTTTTTTATTGTTTTATTGTTTTATTTAACCTTTTACTATTAGTTTTAATTCCCTTTTCAAGGTTCAACTCTGCTTGACTTTTGGCAGTTCTCACTTTATTCCTCCTCTTTCTAACCTCCAAGAGATAGCTTTCCTTGCTGATCCTTCCCATCTTCCACTCCTTACAGGCTTTCTGCTTTCTCTTAATCACCTGTTGAGATGCTTGCTCATCCATCTTGGTTCAGCAACTATTTGGTGAAAAAATCAGTCTATCCATCACATCCAGGGAAATCTGGGCCCTACTATTACTAGTGGCACTTGTCCTCCAATCTATATTTGGGAAGTTAAAGTCTCCCATAATCACACAATTCCAAGCAGTATGTATTTCATTAAAAACATGAAAGAGATCTCTATCCATATCCAAATCGGATTCTGGTGGTCTGTAGGAAACTCTAAGCACTATATGAAGGGAATGTTTAGTAGCTTTCTTCAAAGAGATTTTGGACTAAACAGACTCCATCTTATCCATTCGATTTCTTCTAATTTCTTTAGAAGTCTACCTCATAGTTAATATACGCTACTCCACCACCTTTGCTTTTATTTCTGTCTTTTCTGAACAGCACATACCTTTCAATATCTGTACTCCAGTCATGACTACTATTCCACCATGTTTCTGTTATCCATGTAATATCTGGTTTCACTTCCTGCACCAGTAGTTCTAGTTACTTAGGCTCCTTGCATTGGTGTACAAATATCTTAATAGTTCCTGCTTGGCTTCACCCACATTCCTCGCTCGTGCAGTCATTCTACTGCCAGTATTGCCTATATGACTCATATCAGCACTATCCTTCCTCTTAGCCCTCGTCTACACTACGAGTTTAGGTCGAATTTAGCATTAGATCGATTGAACCCTGCACCCGTCCACACGATGAAGCCATTTTTGTTGACTTAGAGGGCTCTTAAAATCGATTTCTATACTCCTCCCCGACGAGAGGATTAGCTCTGAAATCGACCTTGCTGGGTCGAATTTGGGGTAGTGTGGACGCAATTTGACGGTATTGGCCTCTGGGAGCTATCCCAGAGTGCTCCATTGTGACCACTCTGGACAGCACTCTCAACTCAGATGCACTGGCCAGGTAGACAGGAAAAGCCCCGCGAACTTTTGAATTTCATTTCCTATTTGGTCAGCGTGGCGAGCTCAGAGGTGACCATGCAGATCTCATCAGCAGAGATGACCATGGAGTCCCAGAATTGCAAAAGAGCTCCAGCATGGACTGAATGGGAGGTACTGGATCTGATTGCTGTATGGGGAGAGGAATCCGTGCTATCAGAACTCCACTCCACCCCAGAGGACTGCCCAAGCAACAGAAAGCTGGCATTCAATAAGTTTTGAAGTGCAGTGTGGCCTCATCCTTCCCTCCTCCACCACCCCACCCGGTGCTTTCCTCCTCCCCCACCCCTCCTGGGCTACCTTGGCAGTTATCCCCCCATTTGTGTGACAAATTAATAAAGAATGCATCAATTTGAAACAACAATGACTTTATTGCTTCTGCAAGCGGTGATCAAAGGGGGGTGGGGAGGGTGGTTGGCTTACAGGGAAGTAGAGTGAACCAAGGGGGCGGGTTTTCATCAAGGAGAAACAAACAGAACTTTCACACCGTAGCCTGGCCAGTCATGAAACTGGATTTCAAAGTTTCTCTGATGCGCAGCGCACCCTGCTGTGTTCTTCTAACTGCCCTGGTGTCTGGCTGTATGTAATCAGTGGCTAGGCGATTTGCCTCAACCTCCCACCCCGCCATAAATGTCTGCCCCTTGCTCTCACAGATATTGTGAAGCACACAGTAAGTAGTAATAACAATGGGAATACTGGTTTCGCTGAGGTCTAACCGAGTCAGTAAACTGCGCCAGTGAGCTTTTAAATGTCCAAATGCACATTCTACCACCATTCTGCACTTGCTCAGCCTATAGTTGAACTGCTCCTTACTGCTGTCCAGGCTTCATGAGCCATGGGAGCAAGGGATAGGCTGGGGTAGGTGCGACCGTGCGGTGCTGCCGGCTGGGAGAGCAGCCTGAGGCGGAAGCCTTCTGCTCGCATGATATTCCAGGCAGGACTGAATCTCCATGAGATGAAATTTAAAGACGAGAATGACCTGGAGTTTATGTCCAGGCACCCCTGACCAACCTCATTGAGGTCTGCCAGGAGCACCCATGTCTGCCCAGGCACCCCTGACCAACCTCACAGAGGTTGGCCAGGAGCACCCAGGAGATGACGATGACAGCTAGCAATTGTACTGCACCATCTGCTGCCGTGAAGGCAAGGAGCTGCTGCTGTGTAGCACTGCAGTACTGCGTCTGCCAGCAGCACCCAGGAGACGTATGGTGACGGTGAGCTGAGCGGGCTCCATGCTTTCCATGGTATGTCATCTGCATGGGTAACCCAGGAAAAAAGGTGAGAAATGATTGTTTGCCATTGCTTTCATGGAGGGAGGGTGGGGGGCCTGATGAAATGTACCCCAAACCACCTGTGACAATGTTTTTGCCCCATCAGGCATTGGGAGCTCAACCCAGAATTCCAATGGGCGGCGGAGACTGCGGGAACTGTGGGATAGCTACCCACCGTGCAACACTCTGAAAGTCAACGCTAGCCTCGGTACTGTGGATGCACTCTGCTGACTTAATGCACTTAGTGGGGACACACACAATCGACTGTATAAAATCAACTGTATAAAATCGACCTAATTTCGTAGTGTAGACATACCCATATTATCCATTCTCCTACCCTCTGCTTTTCCTTTCCCCATTGCTGTATCCATTCTTACTTGATTTTTCTCTCTCTCAATGTTAAAATCAGCTGTGGAAATCACATGAGCATCTCCCAACTGTGTCCCCCAAGATTCTAGTGTAAAGCTCTTTTAATGAGTTGTGCCAACCGCCATCCCAGAAGTCTATTTCCCTCCCTACTCAGGTGGAGTCCATCCCACAACAACTGTCCTCTATCCATGAATGCCTCCCAGTGGTCAAACATCCCACAAACATCCCACATCCCTCCTTATAGCACCACTGCCTCTGCCATCTGTTGATCATCATAAACTTTTTGTTGAGGGCTTAAGCTACACAAAAGAGGTATATGCTGCCCCCTCTCCCCCTTGCTCTAACTACTGGGATTTATGGCTATTGGGTAAAAGTGAACCACCACCATTTTGTGAATCTAGCTTGAAAAACTGCCATGTTTTAGAAATATTAAAATGACCATTCTGACATTTCCCCCCCCAAAAATATTCCTCCCCCATATCCGACTGAAACAATTTGCCAAAATCAACCTGAATTTAAGAAATGTTTTGGCCAACTTAAATCTGGATTTTGGGGCAAAGAAAAGTTGGAGCCAAAAAAATTTGCCCTGCTCTATTGTTCACCGTGCCTCAAAAAAGGTTGTTGTAGATGTAGAGTGAGTTCAGAGAAAAGTGACAAGAATGATCAAGGGCATGAAAACACTCTGACATGGAAAGAGATTGAAAAGATGGGATTGTTTATTTTAGAAAGGAGATGAAAAAGAGACATGATAAAATGGTCTAGAGAAGGGAGATCTAAAACTTCAATTCTTCCTGTCTGATAACATAAGAACATACAATGAATGTGGGACATTTAATTAAATTTAAAAAGTGGGAAATTCAAAACTAGTAACAGGAAATACTTTTTTCACAACATGTGATAAAACTGTGGAGTTTGTTGCCAGCAGAAGTCATGGAGGCCAAGAATTTAGCAAAATTCAAAAAGGGGTTGGATCTTTATATGGATATCAAGAATAGTCAGTTATAATTAATGATAAAATTTTTGGAAGTGATATGAAACCTTATACTTCACAGTGTAAACCAATCTCCAACTATTAGAGATAAGGATGAGACTAGTGCTGGGGGGTTAGGGGTGGGGCAGATCAACCCACACCTGCCTCCTGCAGGATTCTTGCACCTACACTACAGCATCTCCTACTAGCCACTATTAGAAACAGGATACTAGACTAGGTGGACCTCGTGTCTGACCCATTATGGCAATTCCCATTCTCCTATTTAAATGAGTCAGTTTGAACCCAGCCATTAAGAGTCATGTTGCTCTTAAAACTTGTGTTGCAACATACCAAAAAAGTTGGGGTTTTCATACTTTAGAGTTTTGTAAACCCAAATAAAAATAAGCAAGCTACTAATAAGCTAATGGAAGAAAAAATATAATGGGTTTCGTTCTGCTAATCTCCTAAATCAGGGGTTCTCAAACTGGGGGTCAGGACCTCTCAGGGGGTTGTGGGGTTATTACATGGGGGGTCACGACCTGCCAGCTTCCATCCCAAACCCTGCTTTGCCTCCAGCATTTATAATGGTGTTAAATATATAAAAAAGTGTTTTTAATTTATAAGGGGGGGTCGCACTCAGAGGCTTGCTATGTGAAAGGGGTCACCAGTAAAAAAGTTTGAGAGCCACTGTCCTAAATATTAGTTAAATATAATTTTCACAAGAAAATGAGCAGAGAAATAAAAATAAACAGCATCTATACATTAAATGAAGATCAATTTCTTAAAAGATGCTCAGAAATATCATCACTATTTTTGCAGGGCAGCCTAAATCAGCAATCAGATTTTTTAAAAAAATCTAAATTACAGTGATATAAATCTGAGGAGGCTGAATTCTAAAAGAATTTTCTGCCAAGAACTAATTAACCATACGCTTTTGAGAAGATACTTTGGCCTTCCTCTTTTCCCAACAGTCAGTGACATCTATTGCAGGGTCATACCTATCATGTATGGACTAAAGAAGACATTAATTAAAACACACTTCATGGCATTTATTTTCACAGTAACTGAATTAAGTTGAATTCTGTTTTGTGGATTTCTAAAAGACCTCTTCTTAGTTTCCTGGAGAAGTGGGGAAAAATCCTCTCATTTTATACTGATATCTCTTCTGCTTTATAAAAAATTCTATCATGTTTTACTAAGCACAATGTGTGTGCACGTGGACATACTTATTTATTCTCCTCCTCTCTAAAATAACCAATTTAATGTATTATTCTATAAATGATTAATAAGAATAACTATTTAACTAAGGTATTATTAGATGATGTTAAATGGCCAGAGATTTTTGGGCCTGGGGCAAGTGGACACATATATAGGTACAATGAGTGCAGCTGTGGATATATAGTTATCAGGGAAGGTGAGCTGAGAAGGTATACTGCAATGGTGCTCATGAAGAGTGACTTAGTAATTCCCTAAAGTCTTCGGGGAGACTGAAGTATAGTGTGCTACTCCGATTTCACAGTTTCAAATGAGGTCATTTGTTAAGATTATTCTCCATGCTCATTTGACTATTTTCTTTTTACAAATATATAGCTTTTTTTAAAGTTTTCACAGTCTATAGGCAAGTACTGACTTTATGCAAAATACAATAAATTAACAATCTACATTTTTTCATTATAAATATGAAGATTAATTTAAGATTGTGGTTAGAAAATGCTACAGTTTATAAATCCTAAAAGTTAAGCATCCCTAAAGCTGTCAGTTCTAAAACGTGGAGGAGAGCTGCGTGTTGGACTTCTTGTGTAACATTGTTAGAAAACCTCTAAGCATTCTAACAATTTAAGGAGTGAGCTAAACGGATCTTTCACACATGTTGAAATGTTCCACTGACTTCTTTGGTCATGAATGTTAATCTCATTGTCAAATGCAGCGATTATCCATGGAATATAAATTGTAATTACTTCTTAGCACCACACAAACAGAGGCTGCTAAATCAAGTTTTCAAGAAAAAGATTACTAATAATCAAAATCAATTTTATTAACTGAACTCCCCCTACCCTCCAGCCCCAAACTTAGGAAATATTGCTTTCTTTATATTTTATATGCTGTGGAATATAGGTCCCAAAATTACTGGGGCTCCAGTTTTCTACCTGACTTTTCTTTAGTAACAATTCCACAGCAAAAAGAACAGGAGTACTCGTGGCACCTTAGAGACTAGCACAAGTACTCCTGTTCTTTTTGCGGATACAGACTAACACGGCTGCTACTCTAAATTCTACAGCAGAAAATCTCACACTTCAAAAGGTGGATGGATCTTTTTAGTGTAGGACTTCTAGTTTGATTCCACACTTTACCACCCATCTGAAAACAAAACAAAATATATAATGGGTCTCATCCTTTACTTCAACAGGAGCGGCTTAGGATTTGGGCCATTTACTCTTTGAATTTAAAAAGTAAATTTTAACCTCTGATCCATGGCTAGAAATGATTTGATAAATATGATGGGCTTAATCTCGCAACCATTAACTTCAGTGAGAGCAGCAAAAAACCCAAACCCAGTACAAATATGCTGTTGCTGGTGTGCAATATGCCAGACACATACATTTGAAAAACAGTAACACTGTTTACAAACACATATTTGACTCTCAAATCATCTCTCTTCCATGATTACATATGATTCATGGCTATAAAGTACAGATATCTTATCTGACTACCAAGCTGAAAAGAGCAAGCCAACCTTTTAACAATGGACTGAAACGCTGTTACCTAGCAAGAGCCACCAAACAAGAGCTGGCCAAGGAAGGTAATTCTGTTTTGTGGGGGATTTTGATATTTCAAAATCTGGGTTTGTTCTAAATTGGAACAAACTGCCAACATTTGAAAATTCTTCCCAAAAAGAAATTGAGCCCTGCTAGGCAGACTGCCACAGAACCACCGTCCCTGGAAGCCCTGGTCTCCCAGCTCAGAGGCAGCCTACGTTCTGTCACATCATCATCAATATCAAACTATCTCTGTAAAATGTTTTGATTTTGGTGACTCTATACATTCCAATGAAAAAATGTTTTTCCAGAATTTTTCCAACCACAGACGCTCTACACCAGACTTTTGGTTTCAAACAAGACAAACATTTGGTGAGGGTTTTTTTTTTTTTTTGGACAGACATACTGAAGTTGTCTTTCAAGATGAGAAGAAATTCAGATGACACACTACATTTTAGGCTGCACTACATAGTGAAAAATCTGAAAGAAGATCAGAGGGGAAAAATGTGTTTATTTATTCACAAGTATAAAATTGTAAACATTAAGCTGTATTATAATGCAGATATTACAACCCAAACTAATTTTGTGAATGTGAATAATAATAGCAACAGAAGGATGGAAGCCTATATAGGAAAAAACACTAGTAAATTTGCTTTCTAAGAGCTTTAGTTTTAAAGGTTTAGTAAAATATTTTAAATGCCATTTGCATTGTTTTTGTGCCTATTAACCATAAATGATTGTTTACTAAGACACTGTGTGATACTCTCTTTCTGAAGCTGACTGGAAGTTGTTACTAAACAACTACATTCACAGTTTTGAATACAATTGTCCTGGCATTTGACTCTGTGTAACGCTTTCCAAATAGTTCTGAAAAGACAAAGCTAAAATGAAAGAGAGGAAAGGAAAGTGTAATAGTAGTTGTATATAACTGATCCCATCACAGTTGGTATATTTGCTTCACCCACTCACATAGAAGAAGAGGCCTAGTTGTTCGTTTTTTTAAATGAAATACAGATTTTTAAAAATAATTGAATGTCTGCCATTTTTATTTCTTAAATTTCAGATTCTCTCTCTAGCTCCTCTTTTTGCCCTCATATAGTTGTAAAAGCAGTCATTCTTCTTATCCATTTTGGTAGCACCAACTCATTTTGCTTTTTGCTGCCCTTAACTCTTCCCTGCAAACTTTATTTAAATTTTATTTAATTTTTGTGTGTGTTTGTCACCCTGTGATAGCCGGTGCAGACCCAAAAGGAGACATCCACAGCACAGCTTCCATACTGCAGGGAAGCTAGTATATGAGTGTACCAGGACAAGGCCCCCCTCTTGGGTTTTAAGGGGCCTGTACCACTCACCACCGTTCACTCTTTTATAGTTACAGTATAAGCTTTGTTTAGTTTCAGATACTTCTTTTACCTTGTATCCTTGTTCTTAAAAGAACCATGATATCTATTCAAGTAAGCTTAAACTGGCAAGCGAGAGATCATTCCAGTTCTATTAGGTACTACAAATATTGCACCCCAACCAGAATATGAAGTTAGGGACATTATGACAAAAGAACAACTTTACCTGGCTGATCATACTCTAAAAATATGCTGTTTTCTGAAGCTAAGCACTTTCATGGATGTCACATACACCTCGAATATTCATCTGCAAGGTAGAGTTCCACTGGGTTAATGAACAAATTTTAATTAAGGTAATATGAGATGGTGACCCTGATTGAGTAGCAAAGTCACTACAGATAAGTAGAAAGGAATATATGTAAGAAGGTATGGAGTCTGAGGAACAGAGAGAGAAACGTAAGCCCTATCTTTTATGCAGCAGCGACATTATACACTGTAATTTTGGAAAATCAGTTTCCACACCAATAGCAAGGCCATCAAGAAACCTCTTACCATTGTTTTTGTAATTAATAAATGGGAACTGATAAGTGAGGAAATGAAAAGAGTTGAAATTCTAATTAAAACTATTTTATTTTAAATATGAAACAAACATTAATAATTTAAATAACGTTTTATTGCTGATACATTACACTGAAATAGATTAAAAAAAAAAAACAACTATTGACATTCCAAGAGCCAATGACTGCATATGCTTACCATATAATGTCAAGAGCATTGTATTTCCATGAGTAAAACCAGACCTATTTTAAACAAGATGCATGGTGCTAAGATATTTAGTAGCTTCAAATTTAGCAGCAGTCCCTAAAAGAACAGTAATCGCATATTTAAAGTGTCTAATGTTTGTTATGGTTCTTCAAGATTCTTTTTTATTGTTGTAAAATCCCAATTTACCATAATGATGCAGTCAAATACTGCATGGGCAATATTTGTGAAGACAAAAGCCTGAGGTTTGCATGCAAGAAGATGCGTGCACATTTGCATGTCTAGATTTGCTTGTGCATGTCAAGCTTTTATACATGCAGACCAGGCATTTGCAAAAAGGCATGTAGCAGTTTGAAACTGCACTCACTGCAAATGAAAATGTTGCTCCCAAATGTGTACACATTTCAGCATGCCAGTCTTGATCTTCTACCTTTAAATCAGCCCCATGAGTTTTATATGGAGTGTATACATTTTCTCCATGACTACTAAGAGTATCTGTCAGATATCCTGCTTATCCCTGTAAAATGCAACCGTCCCTTTTCATCATTTCCAATCACAAAATAGAAATGACCAGCATTTAGGGTTACCATACGTCCGGATTTTCCCGGACATGTCCGGCTTTTTGGGCTCCAAATCCCCATCCAGGGGGAAATCCCAAAAAGCCGGACATGTCCGGGAAAATCGGGACATGCGGGGCCGGCGGGGCCGAGCCAGGGGCTCGGGGGCTGGTGGTGCCGAGCCGGGGGCTCGGGGGCTGGGCCGGCGGTGCGGTGCCGGGCCGGGGGCTCGGGGGCCGGGCCGGCGGTGTGGTGCCGGGCCGGGGGCTCGGGGGCCGGGCCGGACCGGCAGTGTGGTGCCAGGGTCCGGCAGTGCTGGGCAGGCCGGGGGTGCTCGGCCGGGGGCCGGGCCCTGGGCCAGCACCCCAGGGCCCAAGCCGACCAAGGCTGGAGATGCCGGGGGGGCCAGACTGTTCCGCGCCTCCTCCCCCCACACCCCCCTTACCTGCTTCAGGCTTCCCGCGAATCAAATGTTCGCGGGAAGCAGGGGAGGGGGCGGAGTTGGGGCGGGGACTTTGGGGAAGGGGCGGAGTTGGAGCGGGGGCGGGGCTGGGGGCTGGGCCAGGGCCCCATGGAGTGTCCTCCTTTTGGAGGCTCAAAATATGTTAACCCTACCAGCAGTTCAATATAAATATTTCAAGACATGTAGCATACAGACAAATTTGTCCTATAACGGGAAAGTTAGATGAAAAATATCAATTTACCAGTTCCTTTTGGCCTTATTTAAAACAACTCTGCAAAACTACATTGAGTATTGAGTATTTCCATTCTAAGACGACAGAATGCCACAAATCTATGCAGCAGCTGAAATTAGATTTCAGTTTTTCCATCCAAAACTACAAGTACATTTAGAATATATGTTTGCAACAGCATCTTAAAACAAAGAATGTGTGCGCACGCACACACAGGAACTATACAACTCCCCCCCCCCATGTTATCATATTTTAGGATTTGCTTCTTTGGATTTTTTAAAATTTATTTTTGTAGTTGTAAGAACAGGAATGTCTTGACTTTATTAAACATTCTATAGTTGAAACTGTAAATACAAAGGCAAAAAACCCCAAACAACCAGTAACAAGTATATGTGTGTGTGTTTTGAAGCTGTTTCCTCAGACTAATGGAAGATAATTTAGCATGCTGTTGGTGATGTACATTTATCCATTATCCAGACGTAATAGCCCAGGAGATACATATTTACCAATGAGTGCTGCTACAAATTATTTCCTGTTGTGTCTCATTACGATAGCATTTGCAGGATTTTTTCCCCCCTGATGGTGAATAGTCATTTTTCTTAGCAGATTGCAGGAATACATGAGACCTTTCTTCCTTTTATATTTTATTTTTGCTGGTGGTTGGATCACTGTAATAGGGTATAAAAACTAGCAAAGCTGAGTGGTTTGTTCGGGAGCTGTTGATTCGTCCTCATTCCCGACAATGCCTAGTGCTGCCACTACTCTCTCAATAAAGTCAAACCACGAAGATGCCAAAAGTCTTTTGGAACACACTAAGCCTTCAGATGAGCTAAGGTTTAGTTCAACGCGCAGTTGCCCTGGGGTCTCCCATGCAGTGCAAGCTGGCACAAGCTGCTGTTCTGCTTTTCCCTTCTGTTCTGTCGGGGAAACTAGCTAACAGACAGCGAACTATGGGAGACTGTGAACCTTCAGATAACTAGGCATTTAAAATATGCTCATTTTCCAGGGAGAAGGCAACAGTAAGACAGGGATGCGATCAAAGCCCTTCCCCTTTTTGAGATCTTTTCCATCAACTGGATTGACATGACAGATTGGGAGAGTGAAAAATAACTCAGATTTTTTTAAAAGATGTATCCATGCAAGGGTGAATTTCCTATGTTTTTACATAGGCTAGCAACAGCCTTACAATTTAGTCTTAGACAGCATGGTAACAGGCTTGCAAAGCCAGTGGAAGCTGGTTGTGTTTCTGTGTAAGATACAGTATGGTGATTGTGACTTCTATGGAAAAGGAAAGGGATAAAATAGAAGTGGCAGACCAGAGAAACAAGGTAGTTGAGTACTAGTTTGAGATTTGTGGGTAACTAGAAAATAATTGCTCTGAAGAAGAAAAGCTCATGCTCCAGTGATGGGCACCTTTGTTTATGGTTGGTGTAGATTCCATTTGTTTGATTCATTAATTCCATTTAGGATTCAAAAGCCAATAAAATTATTGGAAAAAATACCCCTAACTTTATTCTACTAAATCTTCAGTTGTTACCTTGTAATACATTATTTCATGTCATAGGGGCATATATAAGTAGCAAACTAAAACGTTCAGTGCTCAATTGCCAGCAGCTGCAATCTGGCATCGTTTCATTGATTTCAGTAGAACTAGGTTGATTTACGCGAACAGACAATCTGGACCTAAATGTCTATTTGAATCAACTTTATGATCTAATACAAGTGTGTCTTTTCCATCTCTACCATTATCCTAAAGGAAGATGCTTCATATAATATGTACTTCATATTAAAAAATTGCACAGTTTATGTTTAGGTTTTGCTTATGCAAAGTTCCTAACAATTATTATATAGAAAGGAAGACTTTAAAGTACCTTTAAAGGTATTAATCCTGCATTCATTGTGCTGCCAAAACTCACTTAACTTCAGCGAAAGGTTGGCTGTGCAAAGGAGGGCAGAATAAGGTTCCAAAGTTAGTATCCTGCAAGCTAATCATTGCTGGGCTAGTTCACTGCTGGAGTGACACCTATGGGAAAAACACAGATGTGATACTAGTGTTTCAATAAGTGACACTCTGCCCTGGGCCAGTACTGAACTAATGCTCCATCATGGGGTCAGGGGCTCTTCTAGAGGTTCAATCTTTTAGTTACTCTTTTATAACGACAGAGTAGATGACAGTAGAATTTATTTTCTCTAATTAAATATTAGAGAGAAAGTGTGACAAATCTACAATAAAGGGAATGCAGCAGAATTGAGGCAATAAAGGTTATGAGATGCAGTAAGTATACATATTATTACAAAAGTTATATCAATAATTTCCTTTCCCTATCAATTCATCCTTCTTGATTCACCTTTATGCAAATAATTCAGTTGTTAATCCAGTACAGGCAGAATATCCTGGGTGAAACAAGGAATGCCAGTGCATTTCATGTAAGGGATATTTTTAAAAGGTCAGTTAAATCTTATTGCTATGTCCTGGTTAACAGAGCATTGAAACAAAGATATCTAGACTTAATTCATTTTCCATTTCAGTTTTGCTGTTCACCTTTAAGAGATGACAATTCTGCACAATTAGGCGCCAATCCTGCAAGCACTAGTGCATATGCTAAATTTTACAGCTGGACTTCTGCACTCTCAACTCACTGCAGTCAAAGTAGCTCCACATGGGCACATGGTTCATCCTGCATGGATCCCGCTAAAGGTTCAGATCCTTTAGGGGGGACGGATAGCTCAGTGGTTTGAGCATTAGCCTGCTAAACACAGGGTTATGAATTCAATCTTTGAGAGGCCCACTTAGGGATCTGGGGCAAAATCAGTACTTGGTCCTGCTAGTGAAGGCAGGGGGCTGGACTCAATAACCTTTCAAGGTCCCTTCCAGTTCTAGGAGATAGGATATCTCCATAAATTTACAAGCACAATTATTCAAACATCACAGCTTTCTAATACCTGGAACATGGACAGTACAAGAAAAATCAAGAGACTAGTAAAAAGTTGCTTCTTGAGTGATTTTACAGTCTTATATTCAGCAACAATTTTAAAAATTGTCATTTACACATTTTTACAATTACATTAAATATGTTATAAAATAAAATAAACTGCAATATTCTTTCAATAAAAATATTAAGTATTTTGGCATATATCTCTGGAAGTGCTTTTAATATATGAATTAGGGCTGTCGATTCATCACATTTAACTCACGCAATTAACTCAAACAAATTAATCGCAATTAATCACTGTTTTAATTGCACTGTTAAACAACAAAATACCAATTGAAATGTATTAAATATTTTGGGTGTTTTTCTACATTTTCATATATATTGTATTCTGTGTTGTAATTGAAATCAAAAGTGTATATTATTTTTTATTACAAATATTTGCACTGTAAAAATGATAAAAAAATAGTATTTTTCAATTCACCTCACACAAGTACTGTAGTGCAATCTCTTTGTCATGCACTCAAAAACAAAACAATGTAAAACTTCAGAGCCTACAAGTCCACTCTGTCCTACTTCTTATTCAGCCAATTGCTAAGACAAACAAGTTTGTTTACATTTACAGGAGATAATGCTGCTGCCTTCTTATTTACAATGTCATCAGAAAGTGAGAACAGGCATTTCTATGGTACTTTTGTAGCCAGCATTGCAATGTATTTACATGCCTGATGTGCTAAACATTCGTATGCCCCTTCATGCTTTGGCCATCATTCCAGAGGACATGCTTCCATGCTGATGACACTCGTTAAAAAAATAATGTGTTAATTAAACTTAAGACTCAACTCCCTGGGAGAGAATTGTATGTCTCCTGCTCTGTTTTACCCACATTCTGCATATATTTCATGTTATAGCAGTCTCAGATGATGACCCAGCACATGTTGTTCATTTTAAGAACACTTTCACTGCAGATTTCACAAAAAGCAAAGAACGTACCAATGTGAGATTTCTAAAGATAGCTACAGTATTCGAACCAAGGTTTAAGAATCTGAAGTGCCTTCCAAAATCTGAGAGGGATGAGGTGTAGAGTATGCTTTCAGAAATCTTAAAAGAGCAACACTCCAATGTGGAAACTACAGAACCCGAACCACCAAAAAAGAAAATGTACTGGTGGCATCTGACTCAGATAATGAAAATGAACGTGCATCGGTCTGCACTGCTTTGGATTCTTATCAAGCAGAACCTGTCATCAGCATGAACGCACGTCCCCTGGAATAGTGGTTGAAGCATGAAGGAACATATGAATCTTTAGCGCATCTAGCACGTAACTATCTTGTGATTCCGGCTACAACAGTGCCATGAGAACGCCTGTTCTCACTTTCAGGTGACATTGTAAACAAGAACTGGTTAGTAGTATCTCCTGCAAATGTAAACAAACTTGTTTGTTGAGAGATTGGCTTAACAAGAAATAGGACTAAGTGGACTTGCAGGCTCCAAAATTTTATATTGTTTTATTTTTGAATGCGTTTTTTTTTACATAATTATACATTTGTTAGTTCAACTTTCATGATAAAGAGATTGCACTACAGTACTTGTATTAGGTGAACTGAAAAATACTATTTCTTTTGTTTTTTTACAGTGCAAATTCTTGTAATCAAAATTAAATATATAGTGAGCACTGTGCACTTTGTATTCTGTGTTGTAACTGAAATCAATATATTTGAAAATGTAGAAAACATCCAAAAATATTTAAATAAATGGTATTCGATTACTGTTTAACAGTGCAATTAATCGCATGATTAATTTTTTTAATCATGCGATTAATCACGATTAATTTTTTAATCGCTTGACAGCCCTAATATGAATTCATATGGCAAAGTATACTTGTGCAGCAGGGTAGAAAACGGACTGTCCTTGTTACTATGATTTAAGTCATTTAGTGAAAAATATTTTTTGTATATTCTGCTTCTTTTGGGAGTAAGGTCTCAAATTGTGAGACATTGTTTATGGGCTGTGAAAAGGAACACATTGCCATTTTGACAATTTAACGAAGCACGGATGAAAAACTACACTGAATCCCTGGAATGTTTTGTTTGTATTTCGAACTCTGAAAAAATGTAAGACTTTTTGTTGCTTTAAGGTTTCACTTGTGGAAGTTTTTTCTTCTAAAAAGACATACAAAAAAGGCTTGGAATGGATCATGACTTAGAATACCCATTCGAATAATAACTATGAAAGCAAATAGAGAAAGTATAAAAAACCTCTACACTTTTATGTTAAGAAATGGAAAGATACCAGGTATCTGCATGCAACAGACTGCTTCTTACTTTGGCAGATTGCACAGCATTATGAAAAAGTAATTCCATCACTATTTAAAAAGAAGAGGGTCTTTTATTTTGCACTAGAATTGTGTTTGTTTGTTTACTCATCATATAATGGCAATCATGAAATATGAAGCAAAAACATGAGCACATACAGAAGGAACTAAATGTTGGAAAGAAAGAGAGGCATGGGGAAATGTGTGTTCAGTGTTACATAGTGAGGGAAACACAGATAACGGAGTATGAGAATAAACCCGAAATGAAGAACATCTTGAAAACTGATGTAATGAAGCAGCAAAGGGCTGACTGTGCCACAAGAAGAAAAGATAAAAGCTGGACTTCCCACAAAAAGGATGACACACCAATTTATGGAGGCAGGTGTAGCAAGGACACCGGTGACAAAGACAGAGAAGATGAATTGGCAAGATCTATGCAGCCAAGTCTGGCAACACATGAGTGAATGAGAACCACCTATCAGTCGACTCTATGAAAGACTAAGGAATACAGAGAAGCAGAAAAGTGAACAGAGAAGAGTAGATGACTCCTGTTTGTGAAGAAGATTAATTCAAAGCTGTAATGTGTAAAAGAAACCAATAGAACATGGATTTGATAGGCACCTATAAAAGGGATCAGAACTATAGTGAGGGATGGTTGTGAGAATAGAATTCGACAAGCGCTAATGAGAGAACTCACATCCTAACCATAAAAAGCATATAGAAGTCTGTCTATAAAATAATATAACATTTAATATAAAGCCTTCATTTATATTCATGTTAATTCCATGACAACACCTCCCCTTTTTGCTCCCCTCTTTACAATGGCCAGTGGTGAGAGCAGCTGTATAACTCCCATTATGGATAAACCATATCATCCTCATCCCCCTCTCATAGTCTTGGAAACCTCTGGCCAAGGTTTCCACCCAAGGCCTCTTCTTTGTGTGCTGGAGACCATGCCCCCAACCACAACTGCCTTTTCTATTGGCAGGAGACACCCTTCCCGACCTCTATCTTCCTCTCAAATCAAGGACTTATAAAAAGTGTTTCTCAAAAATGATTAATAAGTCAGGCAGTTGGCTGGCACAGTAAATACTTTGTGACTATTTATCATTGTAGGGTGTCAAAATAGGGTCACTCTGTATTGTAGATTACTACATTCTGTTTTACAGGTCTACGTATAACCATCCAATATATAAACCCACATGTTCTATGTATCTATGTATTCACATAGACAGTCAGGCTGTATTTTCTCTATGCACACATAATTACAGTCATTCTTAACAGGATGCCTAAGAAAGCTGGATCAGAAGGTAATGTCAGTCTCAAAGATTAGGCTCTGCATTGCAGAAGCAAATAGTAATTAAATAAATAGATATATAAATAGGTTCTATAAATTCATTAGGCGCAAGAGAAAGATAAAGGAAAGCGTAGGTCCTAATAAAGGACAACATCAAGAAGACTGAGGTGTTTAATACCTACTTTCTTTCAGTTTTCACTGAAAAGGTTAACTGTGCCCAGTTGCTTAACACAGCTAATGTTAAAAACAAGGGGGAAGGAACACACACCAGAATAGAGAAAGAACAGGTTAAAGAACATTTAGATAGGTTAGATTCTTTCAAGTAGTCAAGGCCTGATGAAAACTGCCCTACAATACTTAAGGAACTAGCTGAAGCATTCTCGTAACCATTAGTAATTATTTTTGAGACCTCATGGAAGGCAGGTGAGGTACCAGAGAAAAGGAAAAGTGCAAATGTAGTACCCTACAAGGGGGAACAAAGGGGGCCCAGGGAGTTATAGACCAGTCAGCCTAATTTTGCTATCTGGAAAGATCCTGAAAAAATTATTAAACAATCAATCTGTAAGCACCTAATGGAAAGAGAGTGATGAGTAATAGCCAGCATGTATTTGTCAAGACAAATCATGCTAACTAATGTAATTTTCTTCTTTGACAGGTTTACTGGCTTAGTGGATATTGAGGAAGCAATAGACACGATGTATCTTGATTTTAGTAAGGTTTTTGATGCAATCCCACATGACATTCTCATAAGTAAACTAGGGGAATGTGGACTACTTTAAATTACTATGGGTGCATAACTGGTTGAAAAAATGTGCTCAAAGAGTAGTTTTGAAATGGTTTGCTGTCAGACTGGAAGGACGTATCTAGTGGGGTCCAGAGGAGTTTGTCTTGGTTCCAGTACTCTTCAGTATTTTCATTAACAACTTGAATAATGGAGTGGAGAATATGCTTATAAAATTTGCAGATGACACTGCAAGCATTTTTGTTGCAAGCATTTTTGAGGGCAGGATTGGAATTTAAAATGACATTGATAAATTGGACAATTGTTCTGAAATTAAGATGATGAAATTCAATAAAGACAAGTGCAAAATGCTACTCTTAGGAAAGAAAAATCAAATACACAACTACAGAATGGAAAATAATTGGCTAGTCAGTAGTACTGCAGATAAGGATCTGGGGGTTATAGTGGATCACAAATTGGATATGAGTCAACTATGTGATGCAGTTGCCAAACAGGCAAATTTCATTCTGGTGTATATTAACAGGAGAGTCATATGCGGGATATGGTGGGGAGGGTAATTATTTTGCTTTACTTGGCACTGGTGAGGCCTCAGCTGGATTAATGTATACAGTTTTGGCAGCCACAATTTAAGAAAGATGTGGACAAGTTTGAGTGAATCCAGAGGAGAGCAAAAATAAAATAAAATAAAATAAAATAAAATAAAATAAAAGATAAATTTAGCAAACCTGACCTCTGAGGGCAGATTAAAAAAATTGGGCATGTTTAGTCTTGAGAAAAGAAGACTGAGGGGGAACCTGATAACAATATTCAAATATATTAAAAGTTATTATAAAGAGGATGGTGATCAATATGTCCTCTGAAGGTAGGAAAAGAGAAGTAATTGGCTTTGCAGCAAGGGAGATTAAGGTTAGACACTAGGAAAAACTTTCTAACTGTAAGGATAGTTAAGCACTGAAACAGATTACCAAGAGAGGTAATTTGTGGAATACACATCATTGGAAGTTTTTAAGAACAGGTTAGACAAATATATATCAGGGAATTTCTAGGTGTGGTTGGTCCTGCCTCAGCCTGGGGGAGTTGGACTAGATGACCTCATGAGGTCTGTTCTAGCTCTACATTTCTATGATTTACTTAGCACCAATGACAGTTAACCTACTTCTTTTATAAGACATGTAAATATATTTTTGGTAGCTCAGTGCATTAAAATAGCACTGATATTAATTAAGGAAATTGATGGTTTTCTCAAAATGGTTTGCATTCTTTCCCTTGATAATTATTTCAATGTCCTTCAGCTTTGACCTTTTAAATGTTGAGTGTAGTTAGAGAACATGATCTTGTCTTTCTTAGACAGCCAAGGGCAAAGTGCAAATATTGCTAGCTGCTACTATAGAGAGAAATTTACACTTTTCAATTGGATGATGTTGTTTTGAATCCACTTGCAATAGCAAAAGCAAAAGAGCTTAATATTTGTCCACAACGCACACCCAAGCCAGGTTACAGTACTGCGATCTAGAAAATAACCTTTTTTTTTTAAACAGTTGTTTTCTGATGACGGCATGATAATCTGCTATGATGCCCACTCCTGGAGTAGATTTACTGCTAATTGATAAATTTTTCTTTGAGTAAAAATTAATTCAAATAGTGGAATGGGGGTAATGGTAAAATACTGTGGTTAATAATCAAAGCTTTCAAAAATAAATCAAAAACATGGTTCTATTTATTCATATTCATGCATATTCATAGCTCATATTTTACTTTAAGCAGATTTTAATTTACAAGAATTCAAATTATTGTGCTTGACATTTTCCTGATTTTTTTTTAAAGAATAGCTTGTCAGGATAACCTACAAACTTCCATATATCAGCATATTTGCTAACCATCCTGATTGAATCAGAACAATCAGTTAAGACAGGAGGTGTCTCAATTTTGAAAGGACCCCACTACAATTGCTTCTTCACCTGCAGACAATTGTAATCTTTTTGTACTATCAAAAAGCATCTAAAAAGAATTTGTTCTGACATCTGAAACATGATTGAGCATATAACAATTTATATATATATATATATATATATATATATATATATATATATATACACACACACACACACCCCCCTCTACCCCAATATAACGCAACCTGATATAACACGAATTTGGATATAATGCGGTAAAGCAGTGCTCGGGGGGGGGGCGGGGCTGCGCACTCCGGTGAATCAAACCAAGTTCTACATAACGCGGTTTCACCTATAACGCGGTAAGATTTTTTGGCTCCCGAGGACTGCGTTATATCGAGGTAGAGGTGTATATATATATACATATTTTCATATTTCAAGGCACAACATGTTACAAAATATATTTATTAAGTAAGTCATTCTAATATACAAGATAAGAACATGCACATCCTTCGTTTTCCTTTTGCATAAAATATCCTAAATAAAAATGGAAATTGCCAAGGATAGCAATAAGCAGCTATTTTTTAATGTAACTTGGGTTTTCTCATCCTCAAGAAAACATATTTATAATAACATTCTGTGAAAGGATTTGTTTACAGCAATCTGCCTGTAAGTATAGAACATACTATTGCACCTTGTGCAGTATACACGTAGTGTAGATATGATGTAAGTATAAATATCATGGAAGTTATTAATAGCCTATTTAGCGTGATGCTTGCTGCATAGCATGAAAGAAGAAAATGGATTTTGGAAAAGCACCCAAAAATTCAGCTTGAAAATAAAACAGACACAGGGACCAAGACTTTTTTTAATGGATGCCTGACATTAGACTTCTATGTAAGTGGCCTGATTTTCAATAGTGCACCAAGCAGCTCCTGCTAAATGTAATGGGAGTAGGTGGGTGCTCAGCACTGTTGAAAATCAGACCCGATATTTAGGAGCCCAAATATGGATTTAAGAGCCTAACTCTAGGCACCCAATCATGACCTGCCTTCTTTACTTTACTGCATTCGTTCAAGTTTTGAAAAACTTACAT
The DNA here is from genome assembly GCF_011386835.1 of Chrysemys picta bellii. NCBI lineage: Eukaryota > Metazoa > Chordata > Testudines > Emydidae > Chrysemys > Chrysemys picta. Next base: position 167,624,472 of record NC_088791.1, on the reverse strand, counting down.
TGGACAAAATCCTGTTTACTTTCCTCTTCCTATTAATTCTATTCAGGGGGATGCTCACCTCTGCTCTGACCCCTTTATTCCACACAATGCCACATAAAAGGGCCAAAATGTTGCAAAGAGGTTTGTAAAAGCCCCAGACCAGAGGAGGATTCTCCCTCTGCAGACATTGCATAAAACAGCCATATGGCTGCCTTCCAACCATACGACTCCCTTGCAAACCCAAGCATAGGCGGCATAGGGGATACGAGAGGTAGTGTCAGGGGTACAGCTACCGCCAGCAGCACTGCAGAGATTCTGAGAAGTACTGTAGCTCATAGACAGTCCAGGGAAGATACCATAAATTATACAGGGCCCTACGGTTGTCTAAGGGCATGTCTACATGGGGACGCTGAGGAAAGTTAATTAGAATTGACTAAAAGTGTAAATGTCAAGAGGGTTAGTTAAACAGCATTAAACCTCTGTGTGGACATGCTCACCGAGAATTAAAGTGGCTAAACCAAATTAAGGACATTGATTCTGAATGAGTGTCCCTGCACAGGGGTTTAATGCAGTTTAAGTAAATCACTTTAAATTCACACCTTTATTTTAATTCTGATTAACTTTCCTCAGCGTCCCCATGTAGACAAGCCCTAAATTATGCTAGGAGCCTCTCCAGGCCCTGCAATAACCCAGGATTGGAAGGGAACGAAGGTGGATTAAAGATACCTGACCTACACCTCCCCCATGAGCTGCAAGCTCTGTATTGCATCTCACAGGCCTTGTCTACACTACAGAGTTTTGTCGACTCAAGTTACGCCGACACACAGCCACCACTGTAATTAATCCGCTGTTGCATGTCCACACTATGCTCTTTGTGTCGGTGGAGCGCATCCCCAATAGCAGCTCTTGCATCGACACAGAGAGCAGTGCACTGTGGTATAGGGTTGCCAACATTCTAATCCCTGAAAACCAAAGAGCCCTTCCCCGCCCTTTCCCCAGAGGAACCGCCCTGTCCCACACCTTGGAGGCCTCACTCCTGCCCCCATCTCCGTCACTTGCTCTCCCATCCACTGGGACTCACGTGCTGCCTGCAGAGCTGGGCTCGGAGGAGCTGACGCAGAGTCTGTCTGCCTGCCCAATCAGGGCACAGCAAGGCACAGAAGGGGTCAGTCCCCAGAGCAAGAGACTTGGGTGGGGAAATACAGGCACAGTGGGGGGGGGGAGTCGGTCCCTGGAGCGAGGGGCTGGGGAAATCGGGGCCCAGCAAGGCTGGGGGGGGGGAGACAGGTTACATCCTTCCCTCCCCCCCGGACAGTGCCAGTACCTACTTTGGAACCCAGTCCAGGAGCAGATAGTTCTCTCTGTCAGGCCGTAGGACAGGAAGAGCAGCAGCTGCTTAGCAGAGCCATTCCTCCAAGTTCCAGCAGCAGCTGCTGCTTTTTCCACACCTCACTTGCAGAGGCTGGTTACTGCAGGTGACCGGATGCTGCCAGTTTCTCTTTTCAACGGGAAGTTCCAGTCAAAAACCGGACACCTGGTAACCCTGGTGCAACTGACCGCAGGGAGCTTTGGGAAGGATTTGCAATGCCTCACGGGGGCAGGTATAGCATCACATGATGAAGGTTTCTCAACCCAGCCATTTTTGTCAGAAAGCATAGATCCTGCACTGCTCTTCGGTATTGTGCTGTGCGTTATGAATACAAGGAGCCCAACATGGTGCTATTCAGCAAGGGGATGCCTTGAAGGAGCACATTAACACTGAGTCACAGTAATATGTGTTGCTGTAGTGTGCTGAGCCTGGTATTGTTTGTTTGCATCGTGCTATGAACCCTGTAATAATTGCTATGTGTGCCTGATAAGTAACAAATTCTAAATTTTAAAGTAGCACTCAGTAATCTGACCAAACTGACATTGCTGAACACTAACACAAGAAGCCCACAGAAGTGTGTGTGTGGGGGTGGGGTGGGGTCGGGAAGGAGGGTGGGGCGGGGAGTGTGTGACAGGGTATGTGCGTGCATGTGTGAGAGAGAGACAGAGGCAGAGTGTGCGTTGGGGGAGTTTGTGAGACAGTGTGTGTGGGGGAAGTGTGTATGTGTGAGAGACAGACTGTGTATTGGGGAAGTGTGCGTGTTGGGGGAGAGTGAATATGTCAGCACACTGTCTCTCTAAGGTCTGACAACAGCTAGAAGCAACCAATCTTGAGGCAGAAACTGGTGCACAGAAAGCTGCTGTCCCTGGTTCCCCCACCTCAGCTCAGGGGAGACCGGTACACTGGCAGGAGGAGGGACACCCCGACATCAGCCCTGCCTCCCTCCCTGGTTCTGCACAACACATCCGGACTTTCTTCCTCTCTTCCCACCTCCAGCAGCAGCCCACCCTGCCTGCCTGCTGCTGCATTCCTAATGCCGGGGACAGCACAATTCTGCGTTAATGTTTAGATTCCGTGATTCTCTCTGAGTTCTCCCACAGCCTCCTCTCTTCACAGACCAAGGGGATCCACCCTCTCCCCTGTAATCCAGGCAGGAGTGCATTTACTGCCCTCATGCTCAGCTGGGCAGTAGCTATGTGAGCTCTCCAGGATGAGCAGTTTCAAAACTTCCTGGGGCTTTGAAAGGGGAGGGGCAAATGCGTGTGTAGCTGGATTAGGGTTGCCAGGTGTCCGGTTTTCAACTGGAACACCCGGTCAAACAGGGACCCTGGTGGCTCTGGTCAGCACTGCCATTAAAAATCCAGCTGGCGGCGCTGCTGGTGCAGTGGGGTGGCAGGCTCCTAGATGGAGGGACAGCCATGGGGGCTCCACACGTTGCCACTGCCCCACGTGCCAGTTCCGCTGCACCCATTGTCCAGGAACTGCGGCCAATGGGAGCTGCGGGGATGGCGCCTGCAGGTGGGTGCAGTGCACGCAGAGCCCCATGGCTGTCCCTCCTCCTAGAAGCTGCAGGGACATGCTGGCCACTCCTGAGAGCTGCACGAGGTAAGCGCTACCTGGAGCCTGCACCCCAACCCCCTCCCGTGTCCCAACACCCTGCCCCGGCCCTGAACCCCCTCCCACACCCAAACTCCCTCCCTCAGCCCACACCCTTCACTCCACACTCCAACCCCCTGCCCTAACTCAGAGCCCCCTCCCGCACTCCAGACCCCTTGGCCCCAGCCTGGAGCCCCCTCCTGCATCCCAAACCCATCATCCCCAGCCCCACTCCAGAGCCCGCACCTCCAACTGGAGCCCTCACCCTCCTGCACTCCAACCCCCTGCCCCAGTCCGGAGCCCTCTCCCATACTCTGAACCCTCATTTCTGGCCCCACCTGAAGCCTACACCCCCAGCCCAGAGTCCGTAACCCCTCCCACACCCCAACCCCCTGCCCCAGTACCGAGCCCTTTCCCACACTCCAAACCCCACACCTCCAGCTGGAGCCCTCACCCCTCCCACACCCCACTCTCTGCCCCAGATCAATGAAAATGAGTGAGTGAGCAAGGGTGAGGGAGAGCGAGTGACAGAGTGGTGGTGGTGGAGTGAGTGGGGTCGGGGCCTCGGAGAAGGAGCTGGGAAGGGGCAGAGCCTCGGGGAATGGGCGGGGCAGGGATGTTCAGTTTTCTGCGATTAGAAAGTTGGTAACCCTAAGCTGGATGCAGGGCAGCGGAGTTCAAAATGGTGAGCAGAGTGGTCATGGTAGGCATTGTGGAATACCGTCTGGAGGCCAGTTACAGTGACGTAATGAACAGTGTCTACGCTGATGCTTTGTTGATCTAACTTTGTCGCAAAAAGCTCTACGCCTCTCATCAAAGTGGTGTTATTTTGTTGGCAAAGCAGGACAGTGTTGTCGGCATGAGGAACATAGTAGTGTGTACACCTCTCTGTTTTGTCGACAAAAGCTGGCTTTTGCTGACAAAACTTTGTAGTGTAGAAAAGGCCTCAGAGGCACAACACAGTCTTACCCATCATATCCAATGAGACTACTCAGAAGTGTAAGGCAAGCTGGACTTGGTCCTTAGAAACAAGTCTGCACTTATGTATATATTCTTCTCTCTTTCTCCCCCTCTGCCTTTATTTTGTTATTTGTTTTAATTTTTTTTAATTATTAAGCATGTTTGCATGAAAAACAGGATTTTTTTAAAGTAAGAGTTCACATGATCATGCTTCTTGTTCCCCAACTGAACTGAATCTTCTGGTTTTGGACATTATTATGATATTCAAAGCAAAACCCTTTGATCTAAAAACTAGAAAATTATGAGTTAAGCAGCAAAATAAGTGTCAGGAGCAGCTATATTAAGAAATGAAGACCTTGTTTCTTTGCAGAGATTCTTACTAATAAAAAAAGAGAGAATAGTAATACAGAAAATACATGATATAGCAGAACTGTTTCTAAATATAATATTTTCCCCAAGGCACCAGAAGGTCTTTAAAAGCTCTCTCCACAGCAAGGAAGTCTGTGCAAATCTTCAGGAACCATGGAAATTGGCTTTAAGTTAAGCCTCCTGCTTCAGCAAGACATCCAGCAGGCTCCAAGAAAATGTATTTTCAGTTTCTTTTTTGTTTCATTGCCAAGCTATGGAAAGAGGCAGGACAGGGCAGGAGGTGAAATCTCAATCATAAGCCCTTCCGTCCTGATTGTTCCCAATGTTTGGTGCACCGAAAACTTTTTAAAATATCACATCCACTGTTTGCTGAATTTCTGCAGTGAAAAGAAGAACAGGAGTACTTGTGGCACCTTAGACGCTAACAAATTTATTAGAGCATAAGCTTTCGTGGACTACAGCCCACTTCTTCGGATGCATATAGAATGGAACATATATTGAGGAGATATATATACACACATACAGAGAGCATAAACAGGTGGGAGTTGTCTTACCAACTCTGAGAGGCCAATTAATTAAGAGAAAAAAAAACTTTTGAAGTGATAATCAAGTTAGCCTAGTACAGACAGTTTGATAATAAGTGTGAGAGTACTTACAAGGGGAGATAGAGTCAATGTTTGTAATGGCTCAGCCATTCCCAGTCCTTATTCAAACCGGAGTTGATTGTGTCTAGTTTGCATATCAATTCTAGCTCAGCAGTCTCTCTTTGGAGTCTGTTTTTGAAGTTTTTCTGTTGTAATATAGCCACCCGCAGGTCTGTCACTGAATGACCAGACAGGTTAAAGTGTTCTCCCACTGGTTTTTGAGTATTTTGATTCCTGATGTCAGATTTGTGTCTGAAGAATTAATGGCAACCAAGAAAGCTACTTTCATAGACATGGGTAGCATGGAGGAGATAGCCAGTTGCTCGAAGGGAAGTTTCATAAGACCCCAGAGAACTAGGTTCAGATTCCAGGTAGCTGCTGGTGGGTGAATCTCAAGATAAGGGTTTTGAAGGCCAGCGAGGAAGCATTTTATGGTGGGGTGGGCAAAAAGTGAAAACCTGTTCAACGTGTCATGGAAAGTGGTAACCGCTGCAAGGTGTACTCTGATAGAGCTGAGCGATAGTCTGTCTTTTTTTAGTTGTAAAAGGTAGTCCAGGATATCAGAGAAGGGCGCCATCTGGGGTGGCAAGTGTCTGTGGGAGCACCATATGGCCACTTTTGCAGGTAAATCTTATGGGTGGAGTCTCGTCTACTGTGTCGGAGGACGTGTTGGACCTGCTCCGAACAAGCTAGTTCGTGGGTTTGGAACGATAAAGGAACCATGCCATCAGATGGAGTTTCTGTAGTTACGGATGGAGAATCCGACCGTTGGCCTGGGAGAGCAGATCTGGCCTGTTGGGAAGAGTTCTTGGACGGCGGATGGACATGCGCAGCGGGTAAGGATACCATGTCTGTCTGGGCCAAGCTGGGACAATAAGTATGACTCTGGCTTTGTCCTCTCTGATCTTGTGTAGGACCCTGTGTATCAGTGGGACCAGCGGAAAAGTGTCTTGCTCCATGGAATGAGGAATGTATCTCCTAAGGACGCGGTCCTGAGTCCCGCTCTGGAGCAGAATAGACGGCATTTGTGGTTTTGTGTTGTGGCAAACAGGTCTACTGATGGTGTGCCACAGTTGGAAAAGAGCTGTCGTAGTATTGTGGGATGCAATTCCCATTCGTGTTCTTGAGAGAAGTGTCTGCTGAGCATGTGACACCCAGGCAGGTAGGAAGCAGTGATCTCTATGTGATGTTGTATGCACCAATTCCATAGTTGGAGGCTTTTGTGCATAGGGAGTGTGATCGCGCCCCCCCACCTGTTGATGTAGAACATGCATGCTATATTGTCTATTAAGACCCAAATAGATTTGTTCCTTATGACGGGGAGAAAGTGAAGGCAGGCGTATCTGACTGCTCTGAGCTCTAGAAGATTTATGTGAAGACGGATCTCTGATAGGGATCAGCGGCCCTGTGTCGTGTGATCTCCTAGGTGTGCTCCCCAATCTATCAGGGAAGTGTCCATCGTGAGCATGAGCATCGGGGAATTTTGATGGAAGGGGACGCCCGTGTGTAAGTTTTCTGTTTTTGTCCACCATTGTATGGAGGCCAATACCTTTGCTGGAAGAATTAGTGTCAGGTGGAAGCAGTGTCTGCTGGGTTTGTAGTTGGAGCTGAGCCAACCCTGAAGGCATCTCATATGTAGCCTGGCGTATTTGGCTGCCATGTGGCCAAGAAGCTGCAGGCATGCTCGTGCCTCTATTCTGGGTGGACGGAGAGTGTGCATATGAGGTTCATAATGGCAAGGAATCTGGTGTGTGGGAGTGAGGCTCTGGTCAGAATTGAGTCCAGGTGAGCTCTGATGAATTCGATTTGCTGTGTGAGTATCAAGGTGGATTTTTGGAAGTTTACTTGTAGGTCTAGACTGTGGAAGAGGGAGATGGTAAAACGAGTGGCCTCGAATGTCTTGTCGTGTGAATCGCCCTTGATAAGACAGTTGTCTAGGTAGGGGAAAAGTACAATTCCGTGTTTGCGTAGCTGGGCCATCACTACTGCTAGAGTCTTGGAGAACATTCTCGGTGTTGTGGAGAGTCTGAATGGTAGCATTCTGTATTGAAAGTGGTCGTGTCCGAGTGTGAATCGCAGGAAGCGTCTGTGTGCTGGGTGAATGGAGATGTGAAAATAGGTATCTTGTAGGTAGAGGGCTGTGAACCAGTCCCCTTGTTCCAGAGCAGGTATTATTGTGCCCAATGTGACCATCTTGAATTTCTGTACACATACGAATTTGTTCACTCTGCATAGGTCTAGTTTTGGTCTCCATCCTCTGCCTTTCTTCTGGGTCAGGAAATTCTGAGACTAAAACCCCTTTCCCTGTTGTTGTGCTGGTACAGGTTCCACTGCACCTAGCTGTAGAAGTTGAGTCTCTTCTGCTCAAGTAGGTGTTCATGAGAGGGATCCCTGGAGAGGGATGGGGAAGGGTGGGCAGGAATGATATAAAAGGGATGGAGTAGCCTGATTGTACTATTTCCAGGACCCAGACATGGTGGAAAAACTGGAGGCGGTGGCCAAATGGGCAAATAGGTGGTGGTGCCAAGGGATGGTCACGCAGACCCCTGACCAATGCTTCAAAATTGTTGTTTCCCAACGTGCGGGATGTAGTTGGTTGCACATGATTTTTTCTGTACCTGAGAGGTCTGTTGCGGTTCCTCCCAATATCATACAGTCTGGACTGGGGGCGGTGATATTGTTGTGCGTGGGGCCTCTGATAAGGTTGATACCATTGTCTCCTGGGGAGAGACGGGTATATCCCTAGTATGCGCAGAGTGGCCCTAGAGTCTTTTGTGGTGTGAGGACTTCATCTGTTTTTTGGGGAAAAGTTTATCTTTGTCAAAGGGAAGGTCTTCCACTTTGGTCTGCAGATCTTTAGGGATACCAGATGCAGACAGGAAGACCTGCACATCACCACTGCGGTGGCGGTAGTGCGGGCTGCTGTGTCCGCCATATCCAGGGACGCTTGTAGCGCCATCCTACACACCAGCTGACCTTCCACAAGGACTGATTTAAAGTTCACTCTTCTGTCCTCCGGGATATGGGAAGTAAAATCAAATAGCTTGTTCTAAGTGTCATAGTCGTAGCTTGCGAGGAGGGTGGAGTAATTTGCAATTCTGAATTGCAGAGTGGAGGAGGTATAAACCTTGAGGCCAAGGAGATCAAGCTGTTTGAGGTCCTTGTCTTGCGGAGTGGGCTGGCATTGTGGCTGTTTTGTTCAGTGTGTTGCTGCATCCACCACAAGAGAGTTGGGTTGTGGGTGGGAAAATAAGAAATCTACGTCCTTAGCAGGTACATAATATTTATGTTCAGCCTTTTGACATGTTGGTGGGATACAGGCAGCAGTCAGTGGGTTCCAGGAGGGCTTTGTTTATGGGTAGTGTGATCTTTGAGGGCGCAGAGGGTTGGAGGATTTTGAGGAGTCTGTGTTGTGTCTCCTGCACTTCCTCTACTGGAATGTCCTCGCTGAGTGCCACCCTCTTGAAAAGTTCCTGGAACGGCTTTAAATCCTCCACATTCTGTGGAGGTGGTGACATTAGAGCTTCATCTGCAGCTGATGGGGAGTTAGGAGCAGGTGATTCAGGTTCATAGCCCACATCTTCAAAGGGGGGGGTTCAGGAGCTCTCGATGTAGATGGAGCTGGAGATAGAGGTGCAAAGTGGACCTGCAGTCTGGTGGAGGGTCCGTGAGGAGGAGTGGCAGCAGGGGCCAACCGAGGGTACAACTGGGGCCAGTGCATAGGAAAAGTGGCGCCCCACCATTGGGGGACAAAGTAGGGAAACTGAGGTTGGTTCTTGTGAGGTGCCATGCCTTGAAATGGGTATGGCTCTGGTGGGGGAGGAGAGTCAGGCGGGGAAAACTCTGCCTGCTGGTGCATGTCATTCTCACTGTCAGTGAGGGCGGCCAGGTTGGGTGGCGAGAGCGGCTGTTCAAAGAGTGAGTGCTCGGTGCCTAGGAGAGGAGCGTCAGGCTCTGGGGCCATGAAGATGTCAGCTTCATTTAAAAACTGTTGCTGCTCCGTGGGCTGCAGTGCTGTGGGTCGTGGAGTATGAGCCGATGTCCGCAGCGATTTTTGCTTAGTCTTAGGCGGCACTGATGGCCGTTTAGAGGCTCCCTGCGGGGGTTCCGCGTCTGCTGCAGGGGTCATTGTCAGGCTCGGTGCCAACGTTCTTGTCGGCACCGAGGTGGAACGCACCGCCAGTATTGCGTCCATCTTCGGTGCTGGCGGGACCGGTGCCAACAAGAGTTGCTCGCTGTAGGAGGTCGGATCCCTGCTTCTGCGCCCCGTGTCTGAGGTGCTGGGGTGGTCAGTGGTGGCGGTTTTTGGCGCTGTCAGCACCTGGGGGAGAGATTTCGCTGGAGACCTTTTACACTTCTGCAGGTCTCTGTGCAGAGAGGTTGGGGCTTCCTGCCTCTTTGCTTGAGAGGGTGAGGCTATGCTCCTGGTCAGTTCCGACCTAGCAGGGGAGCATGAGGGAGAGGGTTTACTTGTGCCCGTCTCCGCTGGCGGCTGCAGAGATTTCTCCATAAGGAGCATTTTCAGCCGCAGGTCTCTGTCATGGCGAACCCTGGTTTTCAGACTGTTACAGTGTACACACTTAGCAGGGATGTGTGTCTCGCCGAGACACTTCACACATAGTGAGTGTCCGTCAGACCGCGGCATAGGCTCATGGCGGGACCCACATTTCTTGAATCCAGGGGACCCCGGCATCATGGAGCTATGATTGCCTGGGGGGGGAGAGTCTCAACGGGAGACGAACATGAGAGAATTTATTATTTTTTTAAACTAACGAACTATACTAAAGGGAGGGAAAGAATTGGGATATCTCTATCTAACTATTCTATTTATTTCTACTTATTTCCTTCAGTGACCAGGGAAGAGGTTCAGCACTGCCCCGAGTCCCGTCTTCAGCTGAGGACGGTTGAGAAGGAACTGAGAGGGGGTGCAGGACGCACCCTAATGACAGGCACCCTAACGATGCCGTGAGACAACAGCTGGGCGCGTGCGTCCCAACTAGGCACTGCTACCGAAGATCTCCAATCAACGGCGCCAGGACGCACCGTCACCTGGAGTGGAGCACCCACAGGGACAGCACTCGAAGAAGAACTAATCTTAGTGAAAAAATGTTTTGGTTGAATTTAGTCCATTATTTTCTATTTATCAGTTTTCTATCAACATTTTTTCATTGTTCAACATTTTCCAATACATTTTATGACAGTGTCTTTCATCCAATTAATTTATGTTTTCATATGGTTGGTTTGAAATGTGAGCTGTTTTAATTGTGCACAAAGGTCACATAGCATATTTCTATTTCCTGCAGGAATGAATAAGAAAACTGACAATTATAAATATAATTTTTTCTTCCATAACTAGAGTCTGCAATAGTCACTTAAAATTCGCTGTTCCACCAAATATTCCTGCTAATAAACTTCTCCACTAGAATATTCACAGAAAGCAAACAAAAGGAGCAAATTGAAGAAATTACACAAATATTTACAAATAATCTCTGCACTTTTCATACAGTTCAGTAATGGATAAACATATAGCACCCCTTTGCTGATTGACCTTCTTGCTGAGGTTAGCAAAGTAAGAAAACTGTTTTGGAATTACATCTGAGACTGATTTGAAATAGGAACCGTTTGAAGGGCTGTGGGTTGCTAATACTATAGACAAATGGTGCTTACCTTACTTATGCATTTAGTCCCACTGTAGTTGATTTGATTAATCAGATGAACAGGATTTAACCTAATTTTTTTTCCTCCCTCTTCTCCTATATGTATCTGAACTTGGAATACCATAGGATTTACTTGATATGTTGAGGATTGGAGTGGTTTGAGGGACATTACACTTACCTACTATTGAGTTCCCATAACTATGCATCCGAAGAAGTGAGGTTTTTACTCACGAAAGCTTATGCCCAAATAAATCTGTTAGTCTTTAAGGTGCCACCAGACTCCTTGTTGTTTTTATACTAGAATATGTATTTTGAACTTGGTTTGAACTCCAGCTGTATTAGATCTTTTAAAATATTGTTTATAAAAGCAAACTGCACAGATTATATACAAAATAATGATTTTCTCTAAAAAATGGATATCTAAAACTAGGTTTCTGGATGTTTATTTAGGTGGCTAGGTAATCTGGCTTTCATGGATGCTCTGAACACAGTAGCTCCATCTGACTTCGATGGGAGTTGATGGGTGTTCACTAACTTATGAAAACTTATGAACCATTGAATTAGTATAACTAAATGTGGATTTAACTGTCTAACTTTAGACACTCATACCCAAGCATAAGTTTTGGCTAGTTTCAGCTAAAATCCAGTTCTGAACTACTGAATTAGTTACTTCATACAACTCATGGATTATAAAGCATGTAAATATGTTTAATAGTAAGCTTGTGAGGGCAGGAAAGGGTTTTCATACTTATATGAAAATACAGAAAGGTTAACAGGAAGAATGATCTATCTATGTTTTTTTTCCCAATCCAGCTCTGTCTTTTAATTGGACTTTTATCAAGAAGCTTCATGGTCTGTATGTGAAGCGGAACACTGATGTTTTAAGTATGGCGAATCATAGAAACATAGAATATCAGGGTTGGAAGGGACCTCAGGAGGTCATCTAGTCCAACTCCCTGCTCAAAGCAGGACCAATTCCCAACTAAACCATCCCAGCCAGGGCTTTGTCAAGCCTGACCTTAAAAACCTCTAAGGAAGGAGATTCCACCATCTCCCTAGGTAACCCATTCCAATGCTTCACCACCCTCCTAGTGAAAACGTTTTTCCTAATATCCAACCTAAACCTCCCACACTGCAACTTGAGACCATTACTCCTTGTTCTGTTATCTGCCAGCACTGAGAACAGTCTAGATCCATCCTCTTTGGAACCACCTTTCAGGTAGTTGAAAGCAGCTATCAAATCCCCCCTCATTCTTCTCTTCTGCAGACTAAACAATCATAGTTCCCTCAGCCTCTCCTCATAAGTCATGTGCTCCAGCCCCCTAATCATTTTTGTTGTTCTCCGCTGGACTCTTTCCAATTTTTCCACATCCTTCTTGTAGTGTAGGGCCCAAAACTGGACACAGTACTCTAGATGAGGCCTCACCAATGTCGAATAGAGGGAAATGATCACGTCCCTCAATCTGCTGGCAATGCCCCTACTTATATAGGCCAAAATGTCGTTAGCCTTCTTGGCAACAAGGGCACACTGTTGACTCATATCCAGCTTCTTGTCCACTGTAACCCCTAGGTCCTTTTCTGCAGAACTGCTGCCTAGCCATTCAGTCCCCAGTCTGTAACAGTGCATGGGATTCTTCCGTCCTAAGTGCAGGACTCTGCCCTTGTCCTTGTTGAACCTCATCAGGTTTCTTTTGGCCCAATCCTCTAATTTGTCTAGGTCCCTCTGTATCCTATCCCTACCCTCCAGCGTATCTACCACTCCTCCCAGTTTAGTGTCATCTGCAGACTTGCTGAGAGTGCAGTCCACGTCATCCTCCAGATCATTAACGAAGATATTGAACAAAACCGGCCCCAGGACCGACCCCTGGGGCACTCCACTTGAAACCGGCTGCCAACTAGACATGGAGCCGTTGATCACTACCCGTAGAGCCCGACGATCTAGCCAGCTTTCTATCCACCTTATAGTCCATTCATCCAGCCCATACTTCTTTAACTTGCCGACAAGAATACTGTGGGAGACCATATCAAAAGCTTTGCTAAAGTCAAGGAATAACATATCCACTGCTTTCCCCTCATCCACAGAGTCAGTTATCTCCTCATAGAAGGCAATTAGGTTAGTCAGGCATGATTTGCCCTTGGTGAATCCATGCTGACTGTTCCTGATCACTTTCCTGTCCTCTAAGTGCTTCAGAATTGATTCCTTGAGGACCTGCTCCATGATTTTTCTAGGGACTGAGGTGAGGCTGACTGGCCTGTAGTTCCCTGGATTCCCCTTCTTCCCTTTTTTAAAGATGGGCACTACATTAGCCTTTTTCCAGTCATCCGGGACCTCCCCCGATCGCCATGAGTTTTCAAAGATAATGGCCAATGGCTCTGCAATCACATCCGCTAACTCCTTTAGCATCCTCGGATGCAGCACATCCAGCCCCATGGACTTGTGGTCGTCCAGTTTTTCTAAACTTCTTTCTCCACAGAGGGCTGGTCACCTTCTCCCCATACTGTGCTGCCCAGTGCAGCAGTCTGGGAGCTGACCTTGTTCGTGAAGACAGAGGCAAAAAAGTCATTCAGTACATTAGCTTTTTCCACATCCTCTGTTACTAGGTTGCTTGCAAGTCATAGGTACAATTAATATAGCCAAAACAAAATTTACCCCCAAGAATTAGCTGGCAAATGCCCTGATACATTTTCCTGCTTGTTCTCTTTGTGAACAGAATAATGTCTTATTAATCCATGACCAACCAATTCCTACAGAAGTTACATTTCAAATGACTAAACTCACACTTATAATAGTAAATGCATCATGGATTTATAACTTGGATATTAAAATTCACTCTGGGCTGAAATTCACCATTTGAAATATCAACATGTTAGATTTTGTCCTTTGCCGTTTTGAAGATTGTATTTAATGATGTGCATATATTTAAAATAATAGCATGTTTAAACACAGACACCACTCACACACAAGCAAGATTTAAAAGATGCAATGTTGCAAATGATCGGCTCATAATGTAACTTAGTTCCACTTGAGATTTTCAGTTATGACCCCTTCTTCAGTTTCCATCTCTGCTCCCCAACATTCTCCTGATCCCTCTGCTATACACACAAACACTTCTCTTGTCCCCTCACTGTTTCTTACCTGGACCTCTCATTGTGAATGCAGCACCCTCTTGGCTGAGAGACCCTGGCCTCAACTGCATTGGAAACAATGGTAAATGGTAGTTATTTTTATTTGATTTTTTTTTTCTGTGCTACAGTAAGAGAGAGAGACCTTCTATTCCTCCGGGAGCCCTAGATAGACTTCTAAAAAGTCACTCATAAAGAAAGCCACCAATTGCCCCATATCAAATGAACCAGTTAACTCCACAGTATAAATACTGTATACCAAAATTTAACTAATCTCCTCACACGATTCCTACATCACTGCTACCTAGCCTGCCTACCTACCTACCCATTACCCATCTTCTCGCAAGCAAAGAAGAAAAGAATAAATGAGCAGTATGACATCAAGTTTACAAAGCTGGGCTGTCACAGACCAGTGGGAAACAAACTCCAATAGTTCCCTTTGCTAACATCTGCTTGCACACTAAATGCACTAAAATCCCCCAAACCACAGGGACCATAAAAATAAACAATGGGAACAGAGAGGATAGACTGGAAAAATGTACTTTAAATATAGCTAAATGAAAAAGAACATTTACTAATTTGCTCTGCCTATATAGAAATATCTCTCTGTTTACTTACCCTACACACATTCAACAACATGGTCAGAAATATTTTTAAAAACAAAGCATTTCTAGGACATATTTGTTGGAAACGTTTGCATATTTTAATTACTTTCTTACGCATGCACCTATTCATTGCCAGTAGGTTTTGTTTACCTAGACAGTTTTACACAATGACTGATTTACTTAGGGTTCAGTTTTAAGATGAAAACATTACGGTCTCATTTTGTAATAAGTTTTATATTAGAAGCCTAATAGGAAAAGCAATTATGATGACTCTAACAAATAATTTAAATGATAGTGACCTGTACATCCATGAGCTGTTTTTTTCCTCTTTCCTCCTTGTAATTTATCAGTAGTTTAAAATATGTCTTGTGCATTGCCTCCCAGCTGTCACTCTCTGCCTGGCATGAAAATTGAAACTATGATAGTTCATATTACTTATTATGCTAAATGCTGAAAACAAGATCTCAAACAGAAATACAGCAACATCTCTCTCTCTGGATTAAAAAAAACAACTAATAAAGAATATTGGAATGGTGCTGTTTAAAAATAAAAAAAATGCTATTCTGCATCAAATTTAAATGAAAATATGTTATAATTTGCATATGAATATTTATTCCTCTCTCTCACACACATACATACATTCATGACTTAACATATGCAACATAAAATCCCTCTTCAATCATTTGCCTACAACTGTCTCTCATGTACACATGACATAACATTTTCACATTTAAGAAATACAACTTTAGAGAGCTGAGTTTCTTGTTTCTGTTTTAGACAAGCTGACCTTTCGAGAAATGAGAGATTTACAATAATGTGGATATGACGTCCTGCAATTCATAGCCACCTCATTCTCAGGAGCACTGAAATGGTACTTCTTACCGTGGGGGTACATCTATTCCCCGGGCTGCAATGGGAATGAGAGAACCACACAGATGCTTCAGCATCAGTTGCTTGGGCTGATTGAGCCATTTTTGCACTGTTTTAAAATTGACAGCAATTGCCCACTCTTGTTTTAATTATTGATAGTAGCTAGCGCATTGTTTTCATGTATTCCCAATCTCACTGTTCACTCTACTATAGATGTTGCTGACTCTTGCACCTCTTTCAGTTTTGTGGTGTTTAACTGCTGAAAATACAATTTAGTATACAATCCAGTTATTGTGCATATAAGAAAGACACTGTATTAAAAGGTAAGGAAAGCTACAAGCTAATGTAATATAGTCAAAGTTACCTTGATATTAGAATGGCATGCTATCAATGCCAAATTGAGGAAGGGTATTTTCAGAGACTGGAAAGATATCCAAATGGGCTAAAGATAAGTCATCTTACTCTAAAATTCTTAGTACACTGGAAAAATAAACAGGGTTGACAATTGTTAGCAACCACAGGTCCCCTGGAACATCCCTCCAATAGGTGCTGAAAATAGTTTGACTGCTAGCCAAAACAAGCTCAAACTTTTTTTCAACAGCGATTAGGTTACAGGAAGCATGGTAGAATACTCATTCCACCAGGGGTCTAGCCCTCTTTTTGCATCAAGTGTTAAAAATGGTTGATCCTGTATATGCCAGTGACTCAGTATTTTTCAACTCCAATTCAGAAAGGCAGCCATGGGGAACAGATTTTTGATAATGGTTGTCAATCACTATTTTTTCCTGTGGTGCAGACAGAGACGTAAAATAGCTCAAGCTATTCTCTAGTAAGATATAGGTGTTTTGTACGGTATAGTCACCACTGGGTTTTTTTTAATCCTAAAAAAAAGTGCAGTTCTCAAAGTATACAAATAAAACAATTTTATTAAATAACAAGGTTTCTGATCTCAACTCACAGGCAGTATAAGTGTCCAGAAGATTGGAATTAATAAATAAGAGGGGGAGTTATGTCCTAAATGGGAGACATTAGAAATGTGCAAAATTCTGATCACAAAATGGATTATCAACAAAATATGCCAATATTTGAGTTTATGAAATTTCTGTTGAATTGCAACAATTTTGCTAAAAATGTTCTGCGTGCATTGTTACGGTGGTACTACTTTGTGATATAGTTTTAAATCGGTCAGTATGGTTCACACTCTCCTCTGAACTTTAGACAGATGACACCTTTAATAATGCATGTCTGTATTTGAGTTCTGCAAAGGATTTCTTCTGTGACTTGTCAAGAAGACTTTAAGGTCAGAAGGGACCACCACAATCATCCAGTCTGACCACCTGCACATTGCAGGCCATAGAACCTCACTCACCCACTCCAGAAATAGACCTCTAACCTCTGGTTGAGTTACTGAAGTCCTCAAATCATGGTTTAAAGACTTCAAGTTACAGAAAATTCACCATTTACACTAGTTTAAACCTGTAAGTGACCTATGCCCCATCATACCATCCAATTTATCAAGCTCAGTCTTGAAGCCAGTTAGGTTTTTTGCCCCCACTGCTCCCTTTGGAAGGCTGTTCCAGAGCTTTACTCCTCTGATGGTAAGAAACCTTCATCTAATTTAAAGCCTAAACTTGTTGATGGCCAGTTTATGTTCATTTGTTCTTTTATCCACATTGCTGCTTATCTTAAATAGCTCCTCTCCATCCCTAGTGTTTATCCCGCTGATGTATTTATAGAAAGCCATTGTATCTCCCCTCAGCCTTCTTTGGGTTAGGCTAAACAAGCTAAGTTCTTTGATCAGGGGGTAGCCATGTTAGTCTGTATCTACAAAAACAACAAGGAGTCTGGTGGCACCTTAAAGACTAACAGATTTATTTGGGCATAAGCTTTCGTGAGTAAAAACATGCATCCGAAGAAGTGAGGTTTTTACTCACGAAAGCTTATGCCCAAATAAATCTGTTAGTCTTTAAGGTGCCACCAGACTCCTTGTTGTTTAAGTTCTTTGAGTTGCCTCTCATAAGGTAGGTTTACCATTCCTCTGATCATCCCAGTAGCCCTTCTGTGCACCTGTTCCAGTTTGAATTCATCTTTCTTAAACATGGGAGACCATTGTTGCACACACAGTATTCCAGATGAGATCTCACTAGTGCCTTGTATAATGGTACCAACACTTCCCTATCTCTACTGGAAATACCTCACCTGATGCACCCTAGGACGGCATTAGCCTTTTCTTCCATGATGGCATAACATTGACAGCTCACAATCATCCTGTGATCAACCAATACACCCAGGTCTTTCTCCTCTTCTGTCGCTTCCAACTTTGCACTATTAAATTTCATCCCATTTCTATTACTCCAGCTACAAGGTCATCCAGATCTTCTTGTATGATATTCCGGTCCTCAGTATTGTCTATACCAGGGGTCGGCAACGTTCGGCATGCGGCTCACCAGGGTAAGCACCCTAGCGGGCCGTGCCAGTTTATTTACCTGCTGACATGGCAGGTTTGGCCGATCGCGGCCCCCACTCGCTGTGGTTCGCCGTCCTGGGCCAATGGGAGTGGTGGGAAGCAGCGCGGGCCGAGGGATGTGCTGGCCGCGGCTTCCCGCTGCCCCCATTGGCCTGGGATGGCAAACCGCGGCCAGTGGGTGCCGCGATCGGCCGAATCTGCCGCATCAGCAGGTAAATAAACTGGCCCGGCCCACTAGGGTGCTTACCCTGGCGAGCTGCGTGCCGAACGTTGCCGACCCCTGGTCTATACATACCAACTGTGTCATCTGCAAATTTCATTAGCACACTCTTACTTTTTGTGCCAGTAATCAAAATGTTAAATAAGATTGGTCCCAAGACAGATTCCTGAGGAACTCCACTAGTAACCTTCCTCCAGCCTGACAGTTCACCTTTCAGTATGATCCGTTGAAGTCTCCCCTTTAACCAGTTTCTTATCCACCTTTCAGTTCTCATATTAATCCCCATCTTCTCCATTTTAACTAATGATTTCCCATGTGGAGCTGTATCAAGTGCCTTCCTTAAATCCAGGTAGATTAGATCTACTGCATTTCCTTTGTCTAAAAAATCAGTTATCTTCTCAAAGAAGGAGAACAAATTGGTCTGGCATGTTTTTGTAAAACCACGTTATATTTTATCCTAATTACCATTCCCTTCTATGTCTTTTTCAAAATTTGTTCCAAGACCTTCCATACAATTGAGATCAAACTAACAGGCCTGTCATTTCCAGGATCACTTTTTACCCTTTCTTAAAGATAATAACTATATTAACAATTCTCCAGTCATGGAGTATGACCCCTGAGTTTACAGATTCATTAAAAATCCTTGCTATTGGGCTTGCAATTTCATGTGCCAGTTCCATTAATATTCTTCAATGGAGATTATCCTTCCTCCATCCCCAATTTAGTACCATTAAGCTTTTTGAGTTTGACTCTCACCTTGGATGTGATAAGTTCTGCCTCCATATCCTTGTTGCAATTAGCCACCCTGAGCTCTTTATTAGCCTCATTGAAAACTGAGGCAAAGTATTTGTTTAGGTGTTGGGCCAGGTTAGATAATCTTAAATCTCCACCACATCCTCAGTGTTTAGCGGTCCCACTTCTTTCCCCCTTGTTTTATTCTTATTTATATGGCTATAGAACCTTTTACTATTGGTTTTAATTCCCTTTGCAAGGTCCAACTCTGCTTGGCTTTGGGCAGTTCTCACTTTTTCTCTACACTTTCTGAACTCCAAGAGGTTGCTTTCCTTTCTGATCTTTCCCAACTTCCATTTCTTATAGGCCTTCTGCTTTCTCTTAATCACCAGTTTGAGATGCTTGCTCATCCAGCTTGGTCTGCAACCCTTCCTTATGATTTTTCCCCCCATTGCTTGGGATGCAGGCTTCAGATAGCTTCTGCAACTATGACTTAAAGTAATTACAAGCCTCCTCCACATTCAGTCCAGTCCACTTCCCTAACTAATTCCCTTAATTTTTTTAAGTTAGCTCTTTTAAAATCAAGGACCCTTGTTGCACATGTATTTTTGTTTATCCTTCCATTTAATTTAAACTGAATTAACTCATGATCACTCAAACCAAGGTTGTACAACGAGTTCTTCTATGAGGTCCTCACTATTCACGAATACCAAATTTAAAATGGCATCACCTCTTGTTCGTTCAGCAACTACTTGGTGAAGAAAACTGCCTGCTATCACATCCAGGAAAATCTGGGCCCTACTATTATTAGTAGCACTTGTCCTCCAATCTATATATGGCAAGTTAAAGTCTCCCATAATCACACAATCTCTAGTAATATATATTTCATTAAAAATATGAAAGAGGTCTCTATCCATATCCAAATTGGATCCTTGTCCTCCCTTGACAGGAATTTCGGTGGGAAGGCTATGACAGATGCAGAGTCAGCTGTGGTAGTGATCCAAGCCATGGAAGAGACAATGAAGATGACGAGATGTGGAAGCTGCGGAATGTACATGACTTTAGAACGGGTACCTGAAAAGAGCTTCAATTGTGTGAAATGCCGCTTGACAGAGATGATGGAAGAGATGATCCGATGCTTGGAGACGCAGGTGGAAACTATGGCTGAAGGTTTTGAAGGAGCTTTGAGCAAATGATGGAGCAAAGGCAAGAGGAGGCTAAAGGGAAAAAACCCAAACACCCAAACACCAAAAGAAATCCGGAACCATCCACTCCACCCTCAAACTCCCCTTACAAACTCACCTATTTATTGCTCGTATGCTGCTGCACCTGGGCCACTGGTTGACAGTTTGGCTGCCTTTCTAGGCCCCCTGATCAGGGTTCTGCTTCTCTCAAAACTCACTCACTGCCTCTAAGGAGCAGGGACTTGCTCCTCCCTTCTCCCCCAACAGAACTCCCACTCCAACTCCCCTGTTTACAGCTCTGTTTGCTGATCCTGTACCACTGGACCTGTTGTTTTTTTTAAACATAAAGGTGTTGTCTTTCTGAAGTTTTGAAGTCATATATCTGAAACACAGAAATGTGACCTCTCTTGCAGTAGGATATATCCCATTATACATCTGTCTGCTTGGCCCTTCTTAGTAAAATAATGCAGCTAGTGATGGACCTGCCAATTACATTTGAAATTTTTCTCTTTTAAATACCAGGCAATTTTATATCCTACTTAAATTACTCTCATAATAATCTCCAAGTGAAAAATCTTTCTGCTACTCTCCTCCACTGACAGAGAAAATGTTGTTTGATAAGCAATGTGTTCCTCACCTTTCTGCATTTCAGATTTAAGCCTGTCTCAGCAATCCGCTCATTTTTTCTCTTAACGAATAAACACCTCACCCCAGCATATACAGAACAAAAGCAATATGAGAAAGTTTAGAAAATTACTCCTACCTCCCACAAAAAATTCTATAGAACACTATACCAGGGAAAGTCTCTACAGGGAATAATAATAAAAAACACCCATAGATTTATGGTTTTATACAGCTCTTTTTATAGATGTTTGAAAGTACTTCACACAGCAAGATATAGAAGTTGCAGTGACTATAGGTTCACATATAGGCTTTTTCATTAGAAACAATTTTTAGTGAGAAAGTGAATGTTACTCAAGACAATGGCACTATTTTGTATTAATAGGGAATGGAATACTTCACTTTCATGCTGGACAGTGGGTGCTGTCCCAAAATTAGCCACTGGGAAAGAGGGGGTTCAAGAGAAAAACTTAGATTTGGGGAGGATCCCCAAATTAAACTAGTCCTCAGATTTTGCCATTTGTGCTTTTTCCAAAAGGTCTCCAGAGATCTTTAATCTCCATTTAGATGGCCATCCGAAACAGGTAGAAGGTGTGATACTAGACTTTCGAGCTGTATTCTGATTTACAAACACAGTGCAAATATGGTATGTGGTTCTGTCTCTCTGCTCTGAAAGTCTGTTTCAAAGTAAGAGATAGTCTCCTTACTGAAATGTATCAAATCTGCCCTCCAACCAAGCAGCTTGGAAAGCAGAATGGTTGCCAATTTTAATAACCTGCCTACTCACAGGAATGGAACAGATAGCTTAAGAAAAAGGGCAGCATATCGTGCCCTCACAACCATCAAAACATAAGCAGGACCTAGACATGGTGCTTTCCAAACACCTACAGAGGAACCATTCGAAATCCAACAATGTTATACTACTTTAATTAGATCAAACTTATAGATTTGGAGAGTGAAAGGGCTAAATACTTCTCATTGATCAGCAAGGTGGAAGGCATGCTCTCCATGCCAACATGCTAAACTCATGTGTGGAACCTAGCTTCTAATTTGAGCATCTGAGAGAAAATTTTTCCCAAAGCACTGCATTGTATATATAGTATTTTACGGTATCTTGAATTGTTGATTGATAAACATTCATTTCTGGCCAGAACATTGTAATTTTTAATCAGAATTTGGTTTCAACAATATTATTTTTTTCGTCAGGAAAACTTTCTGCACATAAAAAATTTCCAGTCGCTCTATTAACAGTGTTTCCCTTTAGAAAATTAACAGAAACTTTCAGAATTCTGAGTGGAATTGCTAAAGTAAATCTTGACAGTCTTTACTGTGATGAACTAAGTATAATCATATTTAGAAATGTGTTTAGTATTGTTCACATTGCAAAAAGGCTTAATTGGACAACACCCATTAACATTAACAGAGAAGCAGGGCTAAATTTATAGAAGCTGAAAAGATTATTTCTGTGAGACATTTCTATAGAACTTTAATAGAGTGTCAAAGGATGCTATATTGTTATCACACATTATACTACTATAGTTAAGCAGTTATTCTACACTGCCAATATTATAAACTCTTTCTCAGAGACTTACATTTGTTATCTTTATGTTAGCAGGGATGACCTTCTTGAATTGTCACCATCAGACTATATGGACCAAAGCAAGGAGCCATACCCAAATGCTGGGAGTTTAGATAAAACGGGACCTAGATTGAAAACACCAATTCTGCCCAAGTCCAATTTCTAGTTTATATTATTTTGGGTCTCTTTAAAATGTAAGCCACGTGGTAGTACTGCAAAAAATAGACTAGGTACTCATTTTACCGTAACTCACCTGTGTAGTATTCAGTTAGCTGGAACCTTGCAAGCGAATCTCAAGTCTGTTGTTGGAGAAAGGTTTTTCTGTGGAATATTTGCTTTAAAAAACTATAAAATAAATCTCTTTGGCCATTTTAAAGTTATTAGTGCAAAATGATATTTTGGAAGCATATCTGAATTCTTATTTAAGACTACTGTTTGGAGCCATCTGATATATGAAATCTTGTTTATAATGAACTTGTCTATAGGGTGGAATAAGGAGTATTTAGGTTTCCCCCCCAACAAATTATAATTCCAAAAAATTACGCATATATAGTCGTCAATGAGAACTATATCCATGTTAAGTTGAAAACTTCAGCTGAGTTTGCCATAGCCCTCTTCAAAAGAGTGTGTTTTTATTGTTTAAGACTAGAAAAACCGTGTATTTTTCTCCACTTCACTGTACCATAAAAATTACTGAAGATGTTTTGCTCTAACTCACCAAAACATTGCATCTTGAGGCAGAGACAAAGAAGGGCTAATATCTGCTCATGAAACCCTCCCCCCATAATCATCAAAATAGGGGGTAATAACAGTGATTTACAACTTCTCTCTCTCTCTCTCTCTCTCTCTCTCTCTCTCTCTCACACACACACACACACACACACACGCAAAAGAGAGAGGGGCACACACAGAGGTATATACACAGTAAACCATTTAATATTCTCACATTGGAATTAAATAGGAAGGTAGGTAACATATTTGCTGCTGAGAGGGTGCCAGTCCACAAAAGCCTCACTAGCGCATCAGGGGGTGCTTCCTGAACAAACACTAGTTATAGGAAAAAAACACCATTTAAAAAAAAAGTTTTGAGCTATAAGAATGTGTATAAAGGGACACAAAAATCCAAATAGGAAACCACAGACTGGGTATACTGTTACTCCTTCTGCAAAAGTTCTGCCTGAAAGTTTATTTTCTGCTACTGAATTGATATCACCTCAGTGACCCTAACTTAATCTAATTTAACATGATATTACCAAACGAAGTAAGCATACAAAGTACATATTAACAGAGAAAAAAGGGCTCCTGTAAGTCAATAAGAAATATTTTGGATGTTTAACAGTGTGAAAGCTTAATGTTCACAAATTACAGTAGTTATAGTGACTTTTTTTTCATTCAAGTGCACTTAGAAGCTACTAAACAAAATAAAACCAAGCTGCCAGAATTATAGTAAATTAATCAGATAAAGACATTCATCTACTAATAATTTTGAGAGAGTTTTCATTGGGAAGAAATTTTAATGTTATTTATAGAAAAATGTGCAAATGGAGTGTGATGCAAGACGTAACATCAAATATATCTTAGTTATTCACTAGTGGGAGCCAAGAGAATTACAGAAGCCCTGGCCTCTGCCCTCATCAGCATTCCCATGTTGTGCAGGGGAATCTGATAGAACAGCTGGGAGCAGGTGGCATGAGAACAGGCTTAAAATGACTTGAAGGATTCATTAGGCAAGAGGCTCAGTAATTGAGAGTCATGGTAGTGACTTTGTCCATGTTAGAAAAAGAGCACCACAATTACTATCTCTAAATCACTAAACTTGATGGAAAAATCCAGGTTACCACAATAATGATACCAAACAGTAGAACTTTATGCTTTTCATAAATCTGTACAGTCTTACAGTATTTATCCTGAGAAGATATAAAAATAATTCTTTTGAAGTTACTCTACACTGAGGAAATAAAGACCATTTCCTCAAATGGGGAAAATCATTCAAATTTAACAAGCATAGCAATTAATGAAGCTCTGCATTAGGGTATGTATGATTTTTGTGATGTGCATGCATGCTGAACTTGATGCAAATTTAATATTCTGTTAGGATTTAAATTTTCCACGGACTAAGTAGAAACAGTTATGATGAAACAACTTTATACCTTTTTGCTTTTTATACCTGAGATTTGATTATACCAACATCTACCTAAGGCTTCAAGAGCAAAATTAAAGGAATCTGAAATAACTTTAGACAACCCCTGAAATTTCAGAGGGATCATTTTTAACTTATTTGAACTCCTGCACTGCTGAACAGGATTTTTTGTAAACATTTCAGACAATTCAATATGTACCACAGGAGTGCACAGTATGATTTTTGTGATAATACATATCTGTTTAAATTCATAACAAACACATTTAAATCACACTTTAACTGGAAAACTAAGCACAACCTTATTAATAACCTTTCATTAACAATGAGACTGGCTAAAGACAGATAGTAAATAAAAAAGCAAACATTGATGTCGAAGAATGTAATATATATTGCTGCAAAATGGCAGTCATTTTATACAAAATATGTATGAGTAACGATAACTTGTTAAAATATTAAAATAATTTTTACTTACAGTAATTCTAAAATATTATGAATTATCCTGATTTTTATCTTAACTTAAAAAATTATATAGTACACTGATATTATAACTGTAAGACATAATATTGTGTGCAATATGGCATTGGAGTGAAAACACACCATACATAATAATATATATCTGCAAAATGGAAAGCGTCAAAAATTATTACAAACATTTCCTGCTTGGGACTCCTAAAGTTAATATTGGATGTGCTCAAATTTTATGGTTGGCAAAGCACAATGGGAAGGTGGTAGAGCTATTTTCTGAAAATAGATATCCCAACTGTGATTAACAATGAGGAAGCGTATATTGAATTAATGAATATACATGTTGACTTTAAGCTTCAGTTCACTGAAATAATTACTTCACATTAACATATCAACAAGCCAGCAATCAACAATCTGACCTCTCCAGTCACTGAGTACTTTCACAAAGGTGTATTTTGGGGTTTATTTCCTCCACAGTTAGACAGACTTAATGCAAGATTTCTAATCTTCCTGTCACATGCCTAACTACACATTATTTCAGTGTGAAAGGAATGAAATATATTTATATGCATTAAATATTAAATTAAATGTATACATGGTATTAATAGAGATATGCTAGGTAGAGGATCTCAAAAGCAATGCTGACATGAAACATACTATAAACCTGGCAAACACCAATAATAAATCAGAGTCATCAGTGAGAGCAGAAGACATTACATAACGTTGTACAGTTTCAGATAGATTTGATTTGTCACGTTCCATCCATTTTAGGGTGTCTTTTTATTGTGGTCTTTCTTTCTCTCCTTGACTATTTTGAGTTAGCTATTTGGTAAAGATCTGGTGCAGAAAGTGGATATGGGTTCAGGGTATGGCAGTAAATGGCTTTCACCTATAGGCCAACTGTTCAAATCTGACTCATATGGTAATAAGCATGAGTTTTCAGCATCTGATTGGTTTTTGGTAGCCCATATAGCTGATCTCAGTCCATGTTTCAGTGGTCAAGTGTTCACTGCACATAAATCATTATGGCACAAGTTAAGCCTTGCTGTCAGGCTCAAAAGGCCAAGGAGTGAATGGATACAGAGCAAACTATCTTCTTCCCCCTAGAAGTGTTCAAATAGATATTGAAAACTTGCTTTACTGTAAGAGACAGTACTGATTGCCCATAACCTGTACTATTCTTGAAAACTGCCATGAAAACTCGGGGCTAGCCAATACTGTATGGCACTCATTCAGGACTTGAACCCGTGCAATGGCCTTTCATCCCTGAGGCTGGAGTGCTACTGAGTCTTACTGTGAACTGACTTGATCTATTGTGAAGCCATTTTAATATGTTTGGGTGTGAATTGGTAATATATTTTAAAACAGGGGATAATACCGAGTGGCAACTTTTCCATTCCACTTTGAGCATAGTATTCATATGTTGTTGTTGTTGTTGTTACTATGTAGATATACTGACTCAGTCTGCCATGTTTTCCATCGCTGCTTCTTTCAGTTCCATTTCCTCCATGAAGCTATGGAAGAACAAAAATAAATCCCCTGATACTAACATGACATATTCTAAATATCTCCACTTGATGATGTGCCTTTTGTTGGACCCCAGCACTTATCCTTTGCATATCTGTTATCTATTCAGATTGTCAGCCCCTAAGAGTTGCCAATTTTGAGACTAGAGTTGGCAATTTTGGTTGGATGTATTCCTGGAGACTCCAGGATAATCCTGAAGGGTTGGTAACCCTAGCAGAAATATAGGGCCTACTCCTTCTGATACCAATGACAAAACTTTCATTGCCCCCAGTGGAAGAAGAGCCAGGCCCATTGTCTTTATACTTATTTGTGAAGTGCTGAGCTCAGTTTGGTGCTATAATAATAAATGATAGTAATTAAGCATTCTGACTGGTGTATGCTGTGATGTGTACCAAAAGCAATATTAATTAAACAACACTTTTTGATTTACCATTGAAATAAAACAACAAATATGAATGATTTACCATTATTATGCTGTATTCCCTGGTTAATTTAATTAGTTCCATTAGCTAATGACAGCTCTTTTTTTTTTCTCTTTTGGCAGACTTTCTTTGCCAGCCAAGTGTCCAATATATTTATTCTCTCTCTCTCATTCTCTCTCTCAGACACACATTGCAGTGACTCATTGTATTTTATCTATAAATTTGTGGCTTCCTGAATTAATTTTGCAGAACATGCTGCTGATCTTTTAAGTTATAATTCATGTTCATGCTTAAAATGATTGAGGCACATTGTAAGGTAAACTCATGTTAATATACGTATATAATTTTCTATTTTCTTCCATAATGGTAATACAGCTTCTGTTAACTCTAACAATATTTATTACAAAAGGTTGGCTTTAATTTTCATGTTAATGTTTCATGCCATCTTTGCCTCCTGGAGAGGAGAGAAGTGTTTTCCTTAGTGGCCAAGACCACATTGGAATAATTGCTCTGACATTTAAACAGTTATTTCACTTTCACATTGCCGATGCCCTTTAAACAAAACAGCTGATTATGAATATCAATGTTTTCCATCAGTCAAGCTCTGTGATATATAGCCCTAAGTTGCAAATCTGTAGTCAATTCACTGAAACAGATCCCACTATGCTTAATGTACCCTAACAGATTTTTTTCTCTGGCAAAGCAAGTTCTTATTGCTTTAAGATTATCTTTTACTAAATCCTCTACTAATGGCTTTCAGGGAGCACAATGTCAGCAAACCCCTCATGAATATTAGTTGGCAGAGACTGCAAAGGGCTTACAACTCAACTTGACAGCATTTCTCAGTCTTCTACCTATAACATGATTATTTTTGAATGCTGCATCTGAACAATTCCAAAATTTCAGGGAATGGTCTAGGCGGCAGTGGCCAGTGGTCCTATTGATTTTGAGGAAAATCAGAAAACCAAAAGATGAAAAATGCGGGGCACATGGAGCCCCTGCCAGCTCTTTAGCATAGACAAAGTTTCAAGCATCTCTGCAGTTGGCCACGTGCGAAACAACCAGTTAAAAATCATCTAGTATAACAATACCTCAAGCTCATTTTCCAAGCTCATTGGCCACAAGTTGCACTGTGACAGATTTAGCTCCCAGAGAAAATAATAATGGTGGGGAAGAGGAAATTGGGGGCATGGTGGGAAGAGGGGAATGGACATGAACACAGAGCCTCTGGCATAGGGGAGAGAATTGTTGACCCTGGTATGGAGCAGGAGGCATACATGGCTCTGGCCGCCGGGGACAGCAGAGCCGCGGCGGGCTCGCCGCCCTCCACCCGGCGCTCTGGCCACCACTGCGCCCTCCCCCCGGCGCTCTGGCCACGGGGAGAGCGGAGCCGTGGCGGGCTTTCCGCCCTCCTCCCAGCGCTCTGGCCGCCGGGGAGAGCGGAGCCACGGCGGGCTCGCCGCCCTCCCTCCGGCACTCTGGCTGCCGGGGAGAGTGGAGCCGCGGCGGGCTCTCCACCCTCCACCCGGCGCTCTGGCCGCCACGCCGCCCCTCCCCCGGGTGCTCTGGCCACGGGGGAGAGCGGAGCCGCGGCGGGCTCTCCGCCCTCCTCCCGGCGCTCTGGCCGCCGGGGAGAGCGGAGCCCCGGCCGGGCTCTCCGCCCTCCTTCCGGGGCTCCAGCCGCCAGCGGAGCCGCGGCAGGCTCACCGCCCTCCCCCGGGCACTCTGGCCGGTCGGGGAGAGCGGCCTGCGGCCGGGCTTGGTGCCCTCCCCTGCTGTGCTGGGGGCGGGGGGCGGGGGGCGGGGGGCGGCGGGCGGCGGGAGGCTTTTTTGCCTGGGGCGGCAAAAAAGCCAGAGCCGGCCCTGCTGCCAACCCTCCCAGAGCCTGCACCCCGGACCCTATCCAGCACCCCAATCCTCTGCCGCAGCCCAGAGCCCGCACCCAAACTCCCTCCCAGAGCCCAACCCCTCACCCAAACTCCCTACCAGAACCTGCACCCCGCACCTCCTCCTGTACCCCAATCCCCTGCCCCAGCCTGGTGAAAGTGAGTGACGGTAGGGGAGAGCGAGCAATGGAGGGAGGGGGGGTGGAGTGAGCAGGGCCTCGTAAAAGGGGGGCAGGGGTGTGTCCTCGGGGAAGGGGAGGGGCAGGGGATGGAGCAAGGGTCTTTGGGTTTGCACAATTAGACAATTGGCAACCCTACACAGTTCTGATGTCCACATTTTAAGAAGGATGTTAATAATTGGAGAGGGTGCAGAAAAGAGCCACAAAAATGATTCAGGGTCTGGAAAAAAAAAGCCTTGCAGTGAGAGACTTAAAGAGATCAATACATTTAGCTTATCAAAAAGAAGACTGAGAAGTGACTTGATTACTGTCTATAACCTTCACAAGGAGGAAACACTGGGTACTAAAGGAGTCTTTAATCTAGGGAAGGAAGGCATAACAAGAAGTTGAAGCCACACAAAATTAAATTAGAAATTAGTCATAATTTGTTAATAGCGAGGACATCAAGACTGGATGCCCTTCTGGAAGATATATTTTAATCACACACAAGTTATTGGGCTAACTGGTTGAAATCTGATGGCTTTTCAGACTGGATGATCTAATGGTCCCTTCTGGCCTTAAATTGTATGAAATCTATGAAACTTTGGCAGTGGGCTATTGTTTAGGGTTACCATTCGTCCGGATTCCCCCGGACATGTCCGGATTTTTGAACTAAAAATAGCGTCCGGGGGGAATCTGTTAATGTCCGGACTTCCCTCTCTCCCCCCCCCCCATGCAGAGCGCGCGCGGCTAACAGGGCAGCCGGATGGTGCTACTTACATGGGGCTCCGACAGCGAGAGAGAGTCCCTCCTCCCCCTGCAGCATAGCTCACTCACTCCCTGCATTCACCTCCGGCAGTCTGGAGCTCCTCCCCTGCTGCTGTTCCTGAGCAAGCTCACAGGGAGACCTTAGGCGAACCGAAGGCCAACGACAAGGGAGCCAGGGGGTCGGAGAAGGGGCAGGGAGGTTCTGGAGGGGGCAGTCAAGAGACGGGGGGGGTTGGGAGTTCGGGGGGGGGCTTTCTGGGAGGTGTGTGGATAAGGTTTTGGGCAGTCAGGGTACAGGTAGGGGGTAGGGTCCTGGGAGGCAGTTTAGGGGGGGTCTTAGGAGGGGGCAGTTAGGGGATAAGGAACAGGCGGCTCTCTTAATGGCTCTCCATGCGTCTCTGGACCCTCTCAGCTGTCGGGCTTGGACGGAAACATTGCCTGAGGGTAGTGAGAGAATGGGTTATTGGTGAGGTGGGGGTGGGCGTGAGCCCGGTCAATAGGGGCAACCCCTACCAAGATCTGAGCCTTTTCTCACACGCCCGTTAGAGTTCGACATTATGCTGTTTGGGACCCCTCTTTGAGGAAAGCCTCTGGATTGCAAGTCCAACCGCTACCTCCTCGTGGTTAGAGTCGGTAACTGGCTTGGATAGCCAGGCGGATTGCGGAGGACGAACCCACATCCCACATTCAGTGGGGTGTGGGACGGGGTTGGGCAGCCCCATATGGTGCCACATGGATGCCCCCCTGGTAAGGGTAGCCTCCCCCAGGTACGGGTTGACTCCCCCTGGTAAGGGTTAGATTCCCCCTGGTAAGGGTAGCCTCCCCCAGGCACGGGTTAGTTTCCCCCTGGAAAGGGTAAGTTTCCCCCAGCTACGGGTTAGTTTCCCCCTGGAAAGGGTTAGTTTCCCCCTGAGAAGGGTAAATCTTTTAGCTATGGAAAAAAGTAATTTATATTTTTATACCGGATTGGCGCTGGACCGGGTTAATAACGCCCCCGCTGTTGGCTTTGATGCCCCGGCTGACAGTGTTAAATATATTAGGGGTGTGATCAGGGTCGCTGGACCAATGGATAAAATGGTGTGGACTATAATGAAGTCTCATGAGAATGAGAGTGAGAATCAAGTCCTCCCAGTGGAGCATGGAGAGGAGGTAGAGGAGAATGTTTGTGATGATCGTGGTGAGGAGATTTTATCTATCTTACCGATGGTTTTTACAAGGGACACTTTTAATGATTTAACTATGGACAGTTTTAATCCAGATTTTAAGTATTTAAGTACATTTGATGATCCATATGTTAGGGAATCGGGATATCTTAATGCTCATTTAGTTAATGGGTCTAGTTTATTAAATAGTTTTAGACCAAGTACTGATTTTAATAGGGATCGTAATAAGGATCTTAACAGTACTGGTAGTAATATAAATATATTAGAAAGTAGTTCGTGGAAGGATGGGGTTTTTTATTTAGAGTATCCCGTTGATAGTTTTAATTGTCCAATATGTCCCCAGATATTACCAACATTTGGTAAATGGGCCAAACACATTAATGTGGTTCATAAAAGTAAAGCCATACGAGTTGTATGTAGTAAATGTGGAAAATCTTCTCAATATCGTAATATAGCTTGCCACTACCCCAAGTGCATACCCAAGAAGGCGGATACCCCAATGAAGAGCCATACGTGCTCGGTCTGTGGGCTTGGTTTTCATACTAGATCTGGATTGAGCCAACACTGTAGACATAGACACCCTGCTGTGAGGAATGAGCAAAGAAAAGAAGATATGGCTGCTAAAAGTAAGATCAAAGAGGGATCGATTAGATCTCGTATATGGACCAAAGATGAGGTTGCGCAGCTTATACAGTTGGAAAGGAAATATATTGGGAAAAGGAATATAAATAAATGTATTGAGAGCGAGATGAGGACCAAAACGAACAAACAAATATCAGATAAAAGACGAGAATTAGCAAAGAAGAAGTTAGTGGTAACAGGAGATAGGGAGGAAGTGACTGAGGTAGAGGACATTAGAGTAAATATATTAGAAATTCCGCCCCCAAGAGAGAGGATTTTCCCACTAAAAGAACATCCAGAAGTGGATTTAGTGGAGAAAATATGTAAACGGGGAAAACAAAGTAGGGAGGGAAGAGAAATAATAAATAGTTTAGGGGAAATTGAAGGATTATTAAAGGAGGATTTAACAAAAGCTCTCGGATGGGCAATGTTGGAAAAATTATGTTATTCATTAGTAGAGGGAAAGGACCCTAGAAATGAAAGTCAAATAGAGTTGAGGAATAAAGGAAAAGGGAAGATGAGAAAGGAGGGGAGAAGGAAGCAATTTAATGCAAGTAGGAGATATGCTACAAAGAAAGCTAAGTATAAATTCTATCAACAATTATTTGATAAGGATAGAAGAAGATTGACTCGCATTATAATGGGAGAGCCAGATAAGGCTAAGTGTGCTATCCCTATGAAAGAAATTGAGGAATACTATGTAAATATTTTGGGAACAATTGGACATGGTAATATGATAGGGTGGCCATCATCCACAGAGAATGCGGATAATGATATATTAATGAGTCCGATCTCTGTGGATGAGATTAGAATAGCTTTAAGAGAAATAAGAAAAGATAGTGCTCCTGGCCCAGATAAAGTAAAAGTGAGCAATTTGTGGGATATTTTTAATTTAGACTCCTTAATACTTACAAAAATTTTTAATATATGGTTTCTAAATAGACAGGTACCAGATGAATTTAAGAAAAATAGAACGATTTTAATACCAAAGACACAAGATGAGGAGGAAATGAAGAAGTTAACATCTTGGAGACCATTGACAATTGGGTCAGTTTGGATTAGAATCTATACCAAAATATTAGCAAAAAGACTGGTGGAAACAGTTAAGATATGTAGTAGACAAAAAGGGTTTATATCCGCCCCTGGGTGTGAGGAAAATATTGCTATATTAGATAATTTGATTAAAGGGGCTAAACGAAATGGGAATGAAATTGCAATAGTGTTTGTAGATCTGGCTAAAGCATTTGATTCTGTGGGACACGGACATATAATAGCCGGGTTGAGAAGATTTGGTATAGATGAACATTTTATAGATATTATTAGGGACCTTTATGATAATTGCACAACTAGTGTATGGGTGGGTGATGAAGCTACTGAGTCTATTTTAATTAGGAGGGGGGTCAAGCAGGGTGACCCGTTGTCCCCAATTTTGTTTAATTTTGCTATGGATCCCCTTTTAACTAGATTAGAAGTAGAAGGAAGTGGTTTTTATGTTAAGGGTAATAGTGTCACGTCATTGGCTTTTGCCGATGATGTGGCAATTTTAAGTAGCTCATATAAAGGAATGATCAAAAATTTGGGTATCTTAGAGGAGTTTTGTAAAAATACTAATCTCTCTGTTAATGTGAAGAAAACGAAAGGCTTTCATATTTTAACTAAACATAAAACCTATGTAGTTAATCCTAAGGATAATTGGCAGATAGGGTCAGAGGAGATTGAATATGTTCAACCAGGGGATTTTGAAAAATATTTAGGAGCTAGAATAGATCCCTGGATAGGTGTAGGGGGACCGGTACTTAAAGAAAAATTGAAAGATTGGAGTGAGAATTTAATTAAGGCCCCATTAAAACCGGCCCAAAAAATATTAATTTTACAGACATACATCTTACCGAAGCTATTTTATAATCTTCTTTTAATAGAACCCCCTTTTAATCTTTTAGATGATCTTGATGTGTTAGTTAGAAAAATAGTTAAAGAGATTTTACATTTACCTCAGTGTACCACAGATGGGATATTTTATTCTAGAGGTAGGGATGGTGGTTTAGCTCTCACTAAGTTTAGTGTGCAAATCCCAAATATGTTAATTCGTAAATGGAGGACACATATTGTCTCGAGAGATGATTGGATGGACCTATCTTATCTATATGCAGGAGAAAATCTTGTGGATAAAATATTGTTATTTAGTGCAGTAACATCTCATCCCAAGAAATGGAGGGAAGAGGAATTTTTAAGATGGTCGGAACTGAGATGTCAGGGAGTAGGGATAAAATATTTTAAAAATGATTTAATTAGTAATTCGATTTTTAGAAACTCTAGTAAAGTTAAATCGTCAGCGTATATCGCAGCATTGCAGCTTAGGGCAAATATTTATCCTACTAGGGAGACATTAGCAAGAGGAAGAGGAGGTGTGAATGCTCTTTGTAGATGGTGCGGTAAAGTGCGGGAGACTGTTCCCCATATCTCAGGACAATGTTATAAGACTAAGAATGCTAGGATAAAAAGGCATAATAGAGTAGTGTCTGCAGTTGTAGATAAGGTTGGTAAATTAGGGTGGAAGGCAATAATAGAGCCCCATTTGAGAAATAGTAAGGGTGAGTTAAGAAAGCCGGATATTATATTTATAAAAGGAGATACAGCAGTGGTGGTTGATGTTACAGTGCGATGGGAGGATAATGCCGGAAGTTTGGAACAAGCCCACAGTGAGAAGGTGGCTTATTATATTGAGTTAGAGGAAGAAATTAAAAACTTAACGGGAGGTAAAAATATCCACTTCTTTGGTTTTGTGCTTGGGGCGCGTGGCAAGTGGAGTGAAGGGAATAATGATTTGTTACAATTATTGGGAATGGACAGAAGTAAAAATTTTAAGGAGAGTATATGTAGACTTGTTTTATATTCCACTATTGGTATGATGGCTATATTCAGTGACAGGTAAAGATCCCGGAGTTTCCATTCCGTGTATCTTGCCAAAACTAAATTTTAGCTATTTTGGTTTCCATGCTCTAAATTTTCAAATTTTTAATATTGTTTTGAACATTAACATATTTAGTGTTATTTAATATCTGTCCTTCAATAGAATGGTTTTAATTATATAATAAATACTTATTAATGGATGAAATTCCAATTTAAATTATTAGTTTTTTTTTTTTTTAACTACTGGATGTGGATGCGGACTGGCCGCGTATAGTAACCAGGAAAGGGCAGGTAGTCACACCTGTACATAAATAGGGGGTGAAGTCTTGGGGGGGCAGTTAGGGGCAGGGGTCCCAGGAGGGGGAAGTCAGGGGACAAGGAGCAGGGGGGGAGGGTTGGGGGTTCTGAGGGGGGCGGGAAGTGGGGGGGCAGGGGCGGGGCTAGGGCAGGGCAGGGGCGGGGCTAGGGCGGGGCTCCTCCTGTCCTCTTTTTTGCTTGCTGAAATATGGTAACCCTACTATTGTTACAAGTTTAAAGGTGCTTCCTCAGCCAATCCAAATCAGGAACCATATTAAATAGGAAAATGTAACGATTTACTAAGCGCTTGAAACAATCATTAACAAGTAAATTTTCACAACATAAAATTCAGTAATTTACAAAAAATCTGTTACTGAAATCTAAAAAAGAAATTATAAAACCCAAATTTATAACGATGTAGACATCCCTTAGAAAATATCTATTAAACTAATAAAACGAATTAAATAGACAACAGAACAATTGAGAAATATGTCAGGCTTCGTTTACATTGAATACATTTTCAACAGTGTAACTACAGAGTAGATATATAAACAAACTGCAGTAGTGTAAAGTGACGCTTACACCCATGCAGCTTAATCCAGTAACGTACAAAGGTAAACTGCAAGGAGATAAACTCCACTTGCACTGGTGAAGAACATCTAGATTAGGGATTTATATCTGTACAGATTTCCTTAATGCTGAGAGGGCCTAAAGTTGACACACAATGTTTGGGAGTTGTAAGGGTTAATAAATACACTTCGCAACAAGGTGAATTCACCAGACAAACACTCCTCTTAATTAACAGATTTATAAATATTCATATATTCAATTTGGTCTCTAATTAATCCTGGAGACTTAGAAAAGCCTTAACCTTTTACTAAGGACTTAACCTTTTTTTTATTTTTTAATCCAGTAGCTCTTTGACCAAACATTAAATCTGGCACTTGGAGAATTCTGCAGTGTTAAAGCATGAAATGCTTCTTAGGATTTGAAGAGTTTCTTTCAAGGAAAAGTTGATTTAATTAGTTTTAAACAAAATGCATGCAAAGCACAATAAATAGCAAAACATAAGTTAAACAGGAAAGTTGTATGAATAATGGATTTTTTGGTTTTCTGGAAAGTTAAAAACTAGGAAAAAAAAACCCTTTTAGGTTTAACCATATTTTTTCCCGAAATTTTTGGTAAATCAAAAAGTAAAAAAGTTATAGTTTAAGCAAACCATTTCATTTTAATTTTAAGCATTTAAAACCCTTGTTAATTTTTAAAGAATAAAATTAAAAGAAATTTCAAAACAAAAAGTCTTGTCAAAGTGAAAATTCTAAACATTTCATTTTTTGGAAATATCAAAATGAAACATTTTGATTTTTTTTCAGATTTTTCTTTTTTCGTTTTTTCTTTTCAACTTAAGCAGTTCAGCAAAATTGGCATGCATTTGTGACAGTTTTCAGTGTTGCCAAATCTGCAAAAAAAGTTTCAGTTGAAAAATTGTCGCTGAGCCTGAAGAAACAGCGGGAGAAGCAGCATCGAAGGATTATAATTCCAGGGGGTATGTACAAAAATTTTTATAATCAGCTTCTGTGTGGCAGAAGACCTGCATTCCATGTGCTACAAGGCTATCAGGACACCCTGGTAGATGTACTGCAGTCTCCAGGGACTGGGGCAACTTCACTCAGAGTCCCCTGATGGCAGCAGGTACTGAAACCTGGACTACATCAACCATACAAAACAGTGCAGGTGACAGTTATGGGATTATTAGTGATGGGGCTTAGGGCCTAATGACCAGTCACCCTTGGACACCAGTAAGAGACAAAGGGAGAAAAAGGTGGGCAAGCAATAGGTGGAAACAATGCAGAACTGTGCAGGACATTCAAAAGAATGAGTTTGAAATTAGGGTGAAAACAGACAAGAACTAATTAGTCAGAGGATTTAAGAAGGGAGGACAACATAGTCAGAACTGTTGGGATAGAGGAAGATTACGTTAGATTTAACATGTTGAATAGACCATAAAGAGAAGGAAGAAATGACAATCAGGGAGGCCTGAAAAAAGGGCATTACAGTCAACCAAGTGAAAGAAAATCATGGCACGAACCAGAGTCTTAGCAATGGAAACCCGAGGAAGGGCAAATTTCAGAAGTGTTATATATCTTGTACTGCCTTTTAATTAAATGCTTCTCTAAACTCTAAGATTATAGCACAGAGGTTCTCAGGCAGAATCAGAATTTGTCAGGAGCTTGATTGGGAGATGAGGACACAGGATGGTATGACAATAAGAAACAGGTAAATCTCTATATCTTCCATCTTTTCATTAGTAGAACAGCAAAAGAGAACTGGGGATATTAGGAGTCAGCTATCCATATTATATGCAGTCAGAGAGATTACACCTCATTTGCATATCTTTAATTCTTATAATATTCTTGTCATTCACTCGCCTCCTCTTGTTTGTCTCTCTCCTTTCCCTTTTTTTAAAAAAAACACCATTTCTTACCCTGTCATTCTTTTTCTCTCTTATTCACACCCATTTTTCTGCCCACCATAACACCCATTATATGATGTTATGGTGTCTCTTGTCATTTGCTCACTTTCTTCTGTTCTCTCTATACCCTGTCCTTCCTGTTTTACATCTCTAGACTCTTCCCCTCTGTATTTTAATATGTTCTGGGTGTTCTACAACAGGGTATATTTCAGGATTAAATTTTTACCCTTAGCCTGAAGGGTTAATTTTAGGAAACAAGATTTTTTAGTAATTATACATCAATTAATAAGGAGATATCTTTATTATACTTGGTTATCAGATAAAACATAACTGTAAATTGATTAAGTTAAATATTCTCTAAATTTAAACTTCATAATGTTCCAGAAATAAACTCTCAACTCTATTACTGTGAACTAAAATGAAAAATCCTTAATGATGTGAAACTACTATGGAATAAATGACATGCATTTTCTTCTGCATTTTAGAAAACAATAAAACCGTTGTTTTTAAAACCATTGTTTAAAGACTAAGTCAATGGTATTTCCCCCCACAGAAATAAGTTGTCAAGCTAGTCACACTAACATTTTCTGGTATTCTGATATCATCTCAGTCCCAGGTGTTTAGAAATATAAGGACTGCATGTATCCGGATGTATGATAACAATTTAAATTGAGTAACATTAGTGTATTCTTTTTAAGCTGGAGATAAAGATATTTGGGTAAAATTTTCAAAATTAGCTCAGTGACTTAGGAGCTGGCTCCCATTGAAAGTTGACAACGTCAAAACTTTTGTAAGTTAAAAATGTTTAGAAATAAGTTTTCCTACAGGATACAAATATAATTTTAAAATATTTAGTATGCCAGACAGCAATGAAAATTGACATATTTTAACAAATGTTTTCATCATCAAAACCTATTG
This sequence comes from Chrysemys picta bellii, assembly GCF_011386835.1. Taxonomy (NCBI): domain Eukaryota; kingdom Metazoa; phylum Chordata; order Testudines; family Emydidae; genus Chrysemys; species Chrysemys picta. Next base: position 167,586,749 of record NC_088791.1, on the reverse strand, counting down.
ATTTTAAATTATGCTTTGTTCCATTTGTGACTGAAAATGTGCTACACATTTCATGATCACAAAAGTATATTAGACAAATTATTGTAATTATCATCTTTGTATGAATATCAATATTTTATGGCAATAAAAGTACCCTGGTAAAATAAAATAAGCTACCAGAGCAGTCCACTTATTGGAAGAAGATCCTTTTTTCAGGCCTCAAAACCCCCCTATTTTTGTAACAGCTAAAGCCTACATTGGTCTAACCACAGTTGTGAGGGTGAAAGGCACTGGTTAGCAACTATAGCTACAGACATCCAATATGGGGAAATTATCCCTGCAAAAGGAAGATCTGCATAATATCATGACCAGTATTCCCTCTAATTTTTTACGTCCATTTTTTACGTGTGACACATCACCTTTATATTGGTGCACATAACAAAATTCATGTGGTGGGGGGGGCCGAGGGGCTTGGAGTGTAGGAGAGGGCTCAGGGCTGGGGCAGAGGGTTGGGGTGCGGGGGCGGGGGTGAGGGCTCTGGCTGGGGGTGCGGGCTCTGTGGTGGGGCTGGGGATGAGGGGATCAGGGTGCGGGATGGGGCTGAGGCCTGGGACAGAGGGTTGGGTGCAGAGGGGTGAGGGCTCCGGCTAGGTGTGAAGGCTCTGGTTTGGGGCCAGGGATAAAGAGTTTGGGGTGCAGGAGGGGGCTCAGGGCTGGGACAGAGGGTTGGAGTGCAGGCTCCAGGGTGGGGCCAGGAATGAAGGGTTTGGGGGTGCAGGCTGCCCCGGGGCTGCGGTTGGGAGAGAGGACTCTCTGCAGCCCTCTCTCACTGCAGCAGCTCAGGGCAGAGGGAGAGGTGCCTCTCCCCGGCTGCGGCAGCTCTGGTGGGCCTGGGCTGGGCCGAGGGAGGGGCTCCTGTCCCACGGCAGCAGACAGTCTGGGGCAGGTCCGTGCTGGGGCCAGTGGAGGGGGCTTCTCTCCTCGCTGCAGCCATGAACCCCTGCACGAGGCTTAATAGGCAGCTGCACAGCTTAAAGGGAACTTAGATCATGACTGCCTTATTAAAATACATAAATTGTTATCTTGATTACTGTTTGTAAATATACACACAATTATACATTACTAAATATAAATAATTACATCTGTAGACAGGTAAAAATTCACATTTCAAAAAATGAGTTTCAGTCAGACAAACAAAATTCCAATTTTAGAGGAAGTGTCTGAATTTTGAATAATCAAATTTTCAGAAAAATTAGAATTCACTTGTATGCTTTTTTGTGCATCCTATATGTGGAGATGATAAACTGCAGAAACTTATGTTAAATAAATGTATCATGAATATCTGACCACTTCACTTGCTGCTAACTAATTCATCTCTGCCAATACTTATTCTAACATTCCAGCCCCTTGATGTCTCCCTCCCAGATTCACAAGCAAACAAAGCTTGGACCCAGGTTCAGTTTGAGCAGTTCCAAAGTTCACTACGAACATTTGTATAACACTATATATTGTTTTAATTGAACAAACAGAGTTTAAGCATATGACACAATTTACAGTGCAACTGGCCTGATCAGCAGCTATAGCTGAGATGTTTTCGCTTCGATAGAAGAAATGTGCAAAGAAGAAATAGTGAATATATTCTGCGACAAAAGGTTAGATACTGCAATATCATACATCAAGAAAGCTCTATACAATAGCAATGACTGATAACGGTACTATACAATTGTGGCATACAAGCAAAGAGCGAAGAAAAGATAGATGATATGATCATGAGCAATATAGGCCAAGAAAATATGGTAACATGGAAAGTATATCAATAAGGTTTAGTACAGCAACAGAATAAATTATTAGATAGAGAAAGGAACAGTGACAGGATCAATGCTATAATCTGAATCATTACCGCATTCTTGACAAAAGCTGCTGAAACTACTTAGTCAAATATTAAAAAATAAATTTTACAAGAAACCAAAGTTTATATATTAGCTATTGTAGATAAAAATTAAGTAGTATATTTTGGAGATTTTCAGAAAAGTGTAACAATATTTTATCTGAAGCCTGAAATAAAGCACTGCAAGATAAAAGGCATAATATATGAGTTTTAAAAGCTAGTTATACTTAAAGTAAAATTAATTAGGATGATCTCAATTAGCTCAAATTAAAGCATGATTTGACAGATGACAATGTTTCTTTTACATTTTCAAAGAATTAAAAAAACAAAAAACAAAGAAGAAACAAAACAAATCTTGTATGGATGACTGTACCTTTAAGGTTTCTTCCTCTCTTGTTGAGCATGTTGAGAGGTGGTATATCTTGACTTCAGTAAGGTCACACAACCTTCTCATAAACAAACTAAGGAAATACAACCTAGATGGAGCTACTATAAGGTAGGTGCATAACTGCTTGGAAATCCATTCCCATGGAGTAGTTATCAGTGGTTCACAGTCAAACTGGAAGGGCATATCGACTGGGGTCCCACAGGAATCAGTTCTGAGTCCAGTTCTGTTCAATATCTTCATCAATGATTTAGATAATGACAGAGCATACACTTATAAAGTTTGCGGATGATACTTAGCTTGGAGGGGTTGCAAGTGCTTTGGAGGATAAGATTAAAATTCAAAATGATCTAGACAAACTGGAGAAATAGTCTGAAGTAAGTAGGATGAAATTCAATAAGGACAAATGCAAAGTACTCTACATAGGAAGAAACAATCAGTTGCACACATCCAAAATGGGAAATAACTGCCTAGGAAGGAGTACTGAGAAGGGTTCCGGGGGTCATGGTGGATCACAAGCTAAATATGACTCAATAGTGTAACACTGTTGCAAAAAAACCAAACATTATTCTGGAATGTATTAGCAGGTGTGTTGTAAGCAAGACACAAGAAGTAATTATTCTGCTGTATTCCACGCTGATTAGGCCTCAGCTGGAGTATTGTGTCGAGTTCTGGGTGCCACAATTCAGGAAAGATGTGGACCAACTGGAGAAAGTCCAGAGGAGAGCAACAGAAATGATTAAAGATTTAGAAAACATGACCTATGAGTGAAGATAGAAAAAAATGGGTTTGTTTAGTCTGGAGAAGAGAAGACTGAGAGGGGACATGATAACAGTTTTCAAGTACATAAAAAATTGATAGAAGGAGGAGGGAGAAAAATGGTCTAGATTAGGGCTGTCAAGCGATTAAAAAATAATCGTGATTAATTGTGTGATTAAAAAAATTAGTGATTAATCACACTGTTAAACAATAATAGAATACCGTTTATTTAAATATTTTGGATGTTTTCTACATTTTCAAATCTATTCATTTCAATTACAACAGAGAATACAAAGTGTACAGTGCTCACTTTATATTTATTTTTATTACAAATATTTGCACTATAAAAATGATAAAAGAAATAGTATTTTTCAATTACCCCATTACAAATACTGTAGTGCAGCCTCTTTATCATGAAAGTTGAACTTACAAATGTAGAATTATGTACAAAAATAACTGCATTCAAAAACAAAACAATGTAAAACTGTAGAGCCTAGAAGTCCACTCAGTGCTACTTCTTGTTCAGCCAATTGCTCAGACAAACAAGTGTGTTCCCATTTGCGGAAGATAATGCTTCCCACTTCTTGTTTACAATGTCACCCGAAAGTCAGAACAGGCATTCACATGGCACTGTTGTAGTCGGCGTTGCAAAATATTTATGTGCCAGATGTGCTAAAGATTCATATGTCCCTTCATGCTTTAACCACCATTCCAGAGGACATGTGTCCATGCTGATGATGGCTTCTGCTCGATAATGATCCAAACCAGTATGCACCGTCACATGTTCATTTTCATCATCTGAGTCAGATGCCACCAGCAGATGGTTGATTTTCTTTTTTGGTGGTTCGGGTTCTGTAGTTTCCGCATCAGAGTGTTGCTGTTTTAAGACTTCAGAAAGCATGTTCCACACCTCGTCCCTCTCAGATTTTGGAAGGCACTTCAGATTCTTAAACCTTGGGTCGAGTGCTGTTGCTACTGTAGGCACCCTTTAGTAGAGGGGCCTCTGAACTTTATTGGGAGTGTTCCAGGGGAAAAGCCTGTGTGCTGCAATCTAGCTGTAGAGACTACAATTCCCATGAAGCCTTGGGGAAAGAAGGAGACACTTCCTCATGCAGGGAGAGCAGGCCATGGACTCCATTTTGGAAAAAGGAGTGAGATTGCTGCCGTGGAGCTAGGTCCATACCAGGAGCTGCTGCTAGGAAGCCAGAAGCTGCTTCTGAGAGCCTGCAGGGGCTTTGATTGAGAAGGGAGCCTCAGAGGCTGTTGGTGGCTTCATTGGAGTTAGAGCAGAGACTATTGCTGTGCTTAGAGCTGACTGAGGTGGGCTGCAGTGAAGGAACTGTGAGTAGACCCCACTCTTGTTTGGGAAAGTATTTGCAAGGGAAGGGGCACAGCAGAGAGACTGAGACTGAGTCTGAGGAGAGGCAGAGTGATCTTCCCATCGAACCAGGACCCAGAGCTGCTGACATTTGGTGGGGCCAGCTCCAATTTCAGAGGGGTTGTGCAGCTTGTTGCCTTGGCTGGACTGATACACAGAACCAACAGAGTGCTGTCTCCAGCTTCAGATCTTCAAGCGCGCCCACACAAGCAAGTGTCTAGGACTCTGAAATCCAGAGGAGTGTACACGCCTGGGTGGGGTAAATGGTGGCAGTGTAAATGCCAGTTAGATAAGTTTCATTTATTACTGTTATTGCTTCAGCTGCTCTGCTCCGGCGGCGCAGGGTCCGGAGGCAAGGGGGCTGCCCGAAGCCGGTAGCGCTCGGGCAGCTTGGTTCTTAAACAGAGCCGAAGAGTCAGGGGAGGAGCAGAGCAGCTGGAGCCCGGGAGGGGAAGTGCCCGGCTGGTATTTTTCCCAGACATGTTCGGCTTTTTGGCAATTCCCCCCGGACAGGGGTTTGATTACCAAAAAGCCGGACATGTCCGGGAAAAAACGGACGTATGGTAACCCTAGACAGAGGGAATGTATGGGGAGGCAGCAAGGGCTGGGGTGCCAAAATACAAGTTTGCGCGGGTGCCATTTTCCTTAAGGCCAGCCCTGGCGGATGCCCAGGGTTCCTTGGATCTCAGGTTGAAAACCACTGTGTTAGATCATCTCACTCCCATCCCTCGAGAACATATGTCGACTTCAGAAAGCTATTGCACAATCCAGTATGGTTGGATTAATTCTTAAGAGAGGCCTAGGACTGAAAGAGGAAGGTTGTTTCAGGACATGACTGAGGTGAATCAAGAGAGCTATACAGGAAATCATCCTCTATGGCTAAACAGCAGTCACAAAATTTTAAATACAGCTTACAGTGTGATTATGTAGAAGACTAGACTCTTCTGCTATAGTTGCTTTCAAAAGCAATGAGGAAGGGTCAGATCACAAATGTCTTGTTTTTATCTTTTAAAGTGATGGACATGCACATCTGTATGGCAGCAAAATCTATAAGTATTGATCAATAGAAAGACAAATATGTGCAGATTTATGCTACTATTATATGCATGTGGAGATTTTCAGACAGTGTTTTATAATGTCAAATATTTTGAGAAAGTGTCCTGACAAATATATAAATGAATACACTGGGCCAAATTCAATGGAGTTCCTCCAGCAGTGAATTTGACCTCGAGTTTTCGCTCGTGCTCTTTCACTTAATGCCAAATATATTTTTCAATTTAGCAAGCTAAACATAGCGATAAATAATTGCTTCATCACAACTACTTTTGGCCGCCCCAAAAATATTCTGGATCCTCAACCATAATTCAGATTGTCTGAATGTCACAAAACATCTGTCCATATCTTGTCAAGCAAATATTCTAAATTTGATTGCTAAGGAGCAGTCAAGGAAGGAGATTGCAAAGAAGCATAGACTAATATATCCATTTCTGTAACTGAGAAGTTACTCATATTCCTGGATAAAAAATATTCACTCTAAACTATAATGAATGAAAACAGATCAGCAAATATATAGAAAACATTTTGTAGACTTTATCAGTCATGGTACAGCTGAATGAACAGAAAACAACTAGTCATGCAGTGATTTCTTACATTTCAAAGGAGTCAGAAACCTAGTCAAGCACAAATAGCAATTCTCTCAAGAGCAAACAAAGGAGCTGTGCTATGTTTTCTGTTGCTGTAGTGTAGTATATTTTTTCCCCTTATTCAATTATGTGGATATCATTCTTTGAAAACCTTTTGAAGATTTACAGACAAATTTTCAGAAGTGGCAACTGATTGAAATTCCCATTTAGTGCAGTAGTTCTCAACTTTTTCCATACCAGAACTCTGATCCCATCTGAATCCCCATGTCTCCTTTAGCAATAGGGCTTAGAACAGGGTGCTTACAAACCTTATACTGAGAACCCATGATATAGGACCTGATTTTCAAAGGTTCTGAGCAGCCAAAGAATCCACTGGTATTAACTGGAATTGTGGGTGCTCAGGATTTTGAAAAATCAGTTAGATACCCAATGGCTCGTTCTATATATTCTTCTCCTTAGTAGTAATTAAAAAAATCTTTTCTTCCTCTGCATATTGCTTGCAACTTGATATAAAGGAAATCAAGGATACCAACCTCATAAATATATTCTACATCACAATAGGTAAAATATAGGAAAACATTACACAACTGCCTTAACCAAAAAGCTTTTATACACAAACTTTTGACTGCACACATTGTGCCTTTGATTTTTAAGCAGAACTGATATTTTCCATTGGGAGTATTGCTTACAAATGAATGACCACATTGTATCACCCTTCAGTTTTGATCACTGCAAATATAACACTATATTAAGGTGGAGGAAGGAGAATGTTCTGGGTAAAACATAAGACTAGAAATGGGAAGATCTTGAGTCTAAACATTATCAATTTCATAAAAGATTTTTTTGCATAATCCTAGGCGTGTTTTAGGCCTCAATCTCTCTATCTGTAAGTGCCTGCACCAGCAAACTGGACTTCGCATGTATGTTCATGAGTTTAAAATTGCGTACACACTTTTGAAGAGTTGACTCTAGGCTATGTCTACACTATGAGCTAGGGGTGGAATCCCATCTCCAGTAGACATAATTGCATTAGTTCACTAAGAATAGTAGTGTAGGCGCAGTTGCATAGGCAGTGGAGAGCGGTGGCATGGGTTAGCTATGCCCAGGATGAACCCATAGGATTCAGGTGGGTGTGTACTTGTTACAGGTAGTCTGTGTTGCTACTTCCCATTGCCTGTGCTACTGCACCTACACTACCATTTTTAGTGGACTAGCTCAATGAGCGCTAAGATGAGCATATCTACTTGAGCTGGGAATTACACCCCTAACTCATGGAGTAGACGTAGCCAATGCATCTTGCTATGATGGATGCTCATTGCAAATTACAGCCTGAAACACATGCAGCTACTAGTACAGTACATTTCAAATAAAATGTGGTAAATCCCCTGTTCACTTTTTTTTGTATGACGGGAATAGAACAGTTTTATAAATATGGACCTTGATGTCTCTCTATTAGGATAAGAGATATGAGTAGCAATTATTATAATTAAATGAAATTATATTAAAATAATTAGCACTTTACCTATCAATTGCTGTGCATTACACAGCAATTAAAACACAGGCCAAATTTCAATACATTTTTTATTACTCTGTTCTTCATTCAAAACATTAAATGGAACAGAATATTTTCTTTTCATGCATGGCATGTTCTCAACTGAATGATCATCATAGTTCTCTCAGTAGAACAAGCATTACCATAGATAACATAACTGTCAAAACATTATAATTTGGACACATTTTTCTAAAAGACAAGGCCTAAGTAACTAACTTTAATATCTATACTTGTGGAAACATGAACAAAAGATGCTTGTCATCTAACTTTATGGTTTAATTGATCCTTTTTTATTAAAGATATTTAAATACAATGATTATTGATAATTGGGTCAAATATAATTGGCCAACATACATTGACCCTGATGCTGCAAACTCAAGTGTTTAACTTTACTTATACAAGCAGCTCTATGAAATCAATGGAACTGCTTGCATGTATAGAGTGACACAGGTGTAAATGTGTCTGCAGAATTGGACCATTTTCTAGTTTAAAAAATAAAACTTGTAAGCTCTGAATAAATTAATTAAATGATTCATTTAAACATGGTATGGTATAGAACATATTTGAGCATTTCATACTAGATATTCCTCAAGGACATGAACTTTGCTTAAAGATCCTCCAAGATGGCATTAACTAAGGGACTCAATTCTTCCAATCATACCCTGGATATTATCTTACTCTAAACAGTCCCAATTACTGTGATTATTTCCTGAGATCCGTGTACGGAGGGAGCTCCCTCCAGGTTTGGGTCTCCCTCAGATCATGCAGAAAGTACAGGGGAACCCTCTGGACCAGGGGCGGCTCCAGGCACCAGTGCAGCAAGCGCATGCCTGGGGCGGCAAGCCGGTTGCTGTGAGGGTGGCAATCAGGCAGCCTTTGGTGGCATGCCTGCGGGAGGTCCACCAGTCCCATGGCTTTGGCGGTAATTCGGCGGCGGGTATCACCCGCAGAAACGCCACCGAATCCACGTGACCAGCGGACCACCCGCAGGCATGCCGCTGAAGGCCGCCTGACTGCCGTGCTTGGGGCGGCAAAAAACATAGAGCCGCCCCTGCTCTGGACCCCTCCAAGGGCACAACAGAGGTATGGTTCCATGTAGGAGAAGTGGGCAGACAGGGGTTCAGGACTATGAATGAACACACATTGTCTAACCCAAGGGTCGGCAACCTGGGCAGGTTTGTTTACCTGCCGCGTCCGCAGATTCGGGCATCCCAGGCCAATGGGGGCAGACTCGACAGGTAAACAAACCAGCCCAACCTGCCAGGGTGCTTACCCCTGCAAGCCGCGTGCCAAAGGTTGCCGACCCCTGGTCTAACTGCTACTGCTACAGTTGCCCTGTGAAAAATACCTGGAAAAAGATATAATGCAGCCTATAATGTCAATCTCAAGTGTTGGGGGGCAGGCTCAGCAGTATATTCTGCAGGAGGAGAAAACACCACTCTCCCAACAGACTGCATGTCAATAAGGGACGAATTATGAGTGAGAATTGCTCTCACAGAAACCTCTCCACAGTATGTTTCTTTAGTAAGGGGAAGACCTGGGCCACTGAAATCAATGGGAGTACTTACGGTGTAAAGTACCACTCGACAAGTAGTAAAAAAGAGGCCCACTACTGCAAACACATAATCCCATGCATATGCTTAACGCCTGTGCATAGCAAGCATATGGATTGGAGCAATAGTCTGCAAAATTGCATATATTATAGCGCAAAGATTCTTCGGAATATTACAATGTGATTCTACTCTGAAATGTGACTGTAAAAATAGCATTTTGGTTTCCCATATTGACTGTCTCTCATTGATTTCCAGGTCGAAAGTGCTCAGTTTACAAAATGATTTTTTCCCCAAAAATATAACTCTGCAAAGTCAAGCTGGATTCTCATATTCAAGCTTCTCAATTCTTTCTTCTCTCTGAGCTACAGCAGTAATAAAGATTCTGCAGGTCAAACTATGCCCTCACAGTTACACCTGTGTGACTGACTGAAGCTTAGTAAATAACCCATTTAATGATGCAAAAGGAGGAATACAATCCAGCTCATATACACTCTTAGCTGTTTAGACTCTGTGGTCCTAACTGGAGTGAAAAGCAGTAAATTTAAATAAATAAACAAACAGCTGGAAAATTTTGTTTTAAGTCTGACTCTTAAAATAACTATGAGTAACAGAGGTAACCAAGGTAAAGTGGGAAGGCATTCCACCACCATGGGGCAAGATATTGAAGTACTATCCCTAAATATTGCACAAAGTACAAATAGCTCAATAAATAAGTAAAGAATCAGACCAGGAGCATAAGGCACAAAGGAACCAGGTAGTAAAGGATTTTAAACACAACGGACCAACATTTAAATGTAATCCATAGATTAACAGGACAGGTAGACAATGGCATTCCCTAAATGAAAGCAATTTGTAGCATCTTTACTTGGTGTTTAATATCAGCATAATATTTTCTATAGGTTTTCATAGTATATCCATTTATCTTTAGTAGATTAAATAGCTGCTGGACAAATATACTAATTACTATATTATCGTAGGGTTACCATATTTCAACAATCAAAAAAGAGGAGGAGGGAAGCCCCGCCCTAGCCGCACCCCAATCCACTCCCTCCCACTTCCCGCCCGCTGACTGCCCCCCTCAGAATCCCCAACTCCCCCTGCTCCTTGTCCCCTGACTGCCCCCTCCTGGGACCCCTGCCCCTAACTGCCCCCCAGGACCCAACCCCCTACCTGTCCCCTGACTGCTCAACCCTTAGCCACACCCCCACCCCCTGACAGACCCCCAGCATTCCCAGGCCTATCCAACTGATCCACGCCCCCTGACAGACCCCCCCCAGAACCCCTGACCCATCCAACCCCCTACCCCCTGTCCCTTGACTGCCCCCTTCAGAACCCTCCTGCCCCTTCTCCAACCCCCTGGCTCCCTTACCGTGCCGCTCAGAATAGCGTGTCAGGTTCCACGTGGAGCCCGACATGTTGCTGCGTTCCCCAGCGGAGCGCACAGCCCGGTCCCCGCTCCCACAGAGTGCTGTGAAGCGGCGAGCAGTGGAGGAGGAGGAGGAGAAGAGAGGAGCTCGAGAGCTGCCGGAGGCCCGATGCGAAAAGCCCGGCCAGTGATCTGAGAATGGAGGGAGGAAGGGGAGGCGCTCTAGAGCTGTTGGAGGCTGCCCGGCTGGCGATCTGAAGCTGCAGGGGAGAGGAGGGGGGAAGCGGAGGAGGGGCTCTGGCTGCTGGAGCCCCATATGAATGGCTCAATCCAGCCAGCCACTCTGTCAGCCGTGCCACGCTCTGCATGGGGGGGGGGGGGCGGCAAATCCCAGACATTTTTAGATATTTACAAATTCCCCCCGATGCTATTTTCAACCCAAAAAGCCGGACATGTCCGGGAGAATCTGGACGAATGGTAACCCTAACTATAGTGCCTATAGTTTCAGCAGTTGCCTGTGTAACCCACATGCTTTATATTGCAACATTCAACTTTGTTCCTTCAGGGAAGGCCGAGAAAAGCAGTCAGGAGCAGACATGGATCTTAGTTGGATACTCTGTCTTTGAACACATACAGAAAGTAGGGCAAGGCAACTCAGCTGGAAGAGCCTAGAAACATCCAGAACATGGATAGGTAGTTACCAGACATGCTCAGTAGGTATTCTAAAGTTGTATAGGAAGTTTTCATTGTGGGCAGCTCACCTGCCAGGTCATACTCTACCTAATCTCTGAGAGCTGAGCCAATCAGAGAGCAAGTGGGTGGGGAGAGGTAAATTATAAATACCAGCAGTTAAAAACAGCCTTGTGGACTCAGTGGCTGATTGACACAAGATCAAGAATTGGGTCTGCTGCGAGGTCTGGGTCCCAATCTCTGCACCACTTTGGATACAGGCTACAGATTTCCATTTCACCAACAACTGAGAGGCCTGTCAGCTATTAACACAAGGGCCGGAATGCCACATCTCCAGTGTTTGAAAGGACTGAGATGCTGCTATTCTCCTCAAGCTCTGAATAGTCCAGGTGCTACACACTACATACAAAGGTCACACTATAAAGACTGAGAAATTATCTCTGAGAGAAGATCAGAGGGAGTGCGTTCAATGTGTGTGCTAAAGAACAGAAAGTGTTATGTTGAAACCTTATATTTAAATATATGTAGCAGAAACAAAAAGGGGAAAGTCTGCATAAGGAACAACAGTAGATTTACTGTCTAATAATTTTTCTTTAAAAGTTATTCATCATATTCCAAATACTATTTACAATGTGTTTTGTATGCATTAAATATTTGTTTTACTAAGAATGTGTAATGTGCTCTGTTTAAAATTGACTGGGAACAGTTAACATCCATGTATCAGGGTTTGACATATAATAGCTCTGTGTAATGTTTTCTAAAAAGTCCTGAAAAGGCAGAACTTTGGCCTGTACTTCAGCACAGAGTTAAGCTGAGTTCCTGGAAGAAGAGGCGTATAACAGATGTATACAGAATTTTGCATGAACATACCTGGTATTAAAGAAAACCGATTATTAAAAGACTGTCTAAATACCTATATCATTTTTGTGTCATACAAAGAACTCTTCTTACAGTTACAGCTCACAAGAATATCCACTTGAGGAAGGTCTTTTGAGGCCAAAACATTAGTTGCTCACATTCTGTGTCTTCTTTAAAATAAATATCAAAACAATATTAAGCATGTGATGGATTCAACCTGATTTACAGCATATATTCCATTTCCACTGGAGTGCTTACAGAGTTGTGGTTTTAAGAGTGTTATATCCTTGGGGGCAACAGTTTTAGGAAGAAATCACTGGAGACACAAAGAGCTGTAAACCTTGAAGCAGCCATTTATTGCCACACTCAGAACTAACCAAACAGCCAGCCAAAACTGGCTGGGCTATCCCCTAATAATCTAACTCAGTTGTCATAGCAACACAAGATTCTATTACCATGACAACCAAATACACAACAAAGAGCCAAAGTACTTTAAGGAAATTTGAAGGAATTGTCAACCTGTATCTACAGTACTCCTATGTATCCACATTCAACTTGTGCCCACTTCTGCCCTTGCCCCCATGGCATTTGTGGCACCAGGGCTTAACCAGGGCCCAGGACCATCCTGGTCTTTCTTATTTCTGACTCCAACCTGCCTCATCTGTACTGTACCTGATCTGTTCAACACTCTGTGTGTCAGGAGATTCTGCCTGGTGGAGTGGTCCCTGCACTGGTGCTATTCATGGGTTAGGGGTCTGACACCTGCATCATAGACGCTTTATATTCAGAACAGTGGAGGCTCTGAAAATAGATGGGGAAACTTCACATGCCTACTCTGCAGGAAAGTTCCCCAAAGAAATATAGGCATTTTTTTAAAGGAAATATTGAACATGGTTCATTTTAAATCTCATTACATTATCCTTACCATTTAATTAATGCTTCTCAGTCCCACTATGGAAGAACTAGGAGTTACTTATCCATGCCCTTACAGATGGCTCCAAATCAATATTGTGGAGCAACTAACCTACTTTGTCTGTTACTGGAAGGAAGTGGTTCAGCTAGTTGCCACTTTAACTGTTCTGAGGGTAAAGAAGACCAGTTACTTTCCACTGGAAGATGCCAGAAGACCATTGGACCTCCTCTCAGAAGAATATTAGAAGTGATGGGGTCTCTTGGGGAATTAGGATCCAGTGGGAAATGTAGGACTGGTTTAAATTCACTGCTCTCCTTACAAAAATAAAAAACAAACCAAAGAACCCCCAACAATGATGTTGCATTAGAATTATTTGAGCTTTGCTTCAAGTTTTAGATTGAGTGGGATCCTAAAACTGAAGTGAAACTGCACAGCATCATGTGCCAGTTTGGAGGAAACCTCACTGAGAAGGTCCACGAATCCCATGCAGATCGAATTAGGTTTGTTCAAGATTACACACACCAGTCACAAATATTCAGGAATAAATTACACCATGCGCTGGATTCCATTTTTCTCCCTGAACAATAGTTTTAAGAAAAAACATTCTCCGTGACCTGAATCCTTTACAAAGCTGCCCCATTATAGGCTAAACAATTCTTAGAATTCCTTCAAAAAACCCTATTTGTCGAAAATTTTAAAACCCAAATGTTTAGAAATCTTTTAAATTTCAGTTTCTCATAATGAAAAATCCTACCTACTGGAATTATGTCTCGAGAAAATCTTTCCTTCATTGGGTAAAGTGCAATACACATTTGTCATTTGTTTTTTTTCCATCATCCTCTGAAACGTCTGGCATAGATCAAGGCTGGAGAGGATATAGACTACAAAGAATGCAATGTGAATGATCTCTGACATATTAAAATATGCTATTTAACCCACTTAATGCCCCAATTATTGTTCTGCCCAAATGGCAGAGGAAGGGTAAACTGTGCATTTAAATAATAGCAAAAAACTATAATATACTTGTAGACAATATACGGTTAAAATGGCAATAAAAATGTTTAAATCATCTGTGTTTAGATTTAAGTAATACAGACTTTAGATGATGGAATACTATGGTGAACTATATTTGATACTACCATATGTTGTGTGGGCTGTCCTCCAAATGCTGGGAAATATAAATGAATATTATTTAGTGCTCTCTAGCCATCACAGCCTTAGTGGTGTCCATGACAGTTACAGAATGCAGTAAATCTAGAAATCACCAGACGCCGCTGCTGCTGAGTGAGCATGTAATTTTCACATATAGCTGCATACATTTGCCAAGTCTTGTCTATGGACAACCAGTAATAGCTTCTGGAACAGAAATGAGTAGTTCTATATTTTTATACTTTTGTTATGGGAAGTGACCATGATGCTTATTTTGACATGGGAAACCCCAATAGCTGCTCCTCCTAAATATAAACAATGCCTATCCATTCCTGGAACTGAAAACATTAAACTTGTCTGACCAATAAGAGCTAACCAACACAGTAAAATTCCATAGGGTATGTCTACACTACGAGAGTAGTTCGATTTTACTTAAATCGAATTAGTGGAAAGTCGAACGTGTGTATCCACACTAAGAACAGTAATTCGACTTTGTGAGTCCACACTAACGGGGCAAGCATCGACATTGGAAGCGGTGCACTGTGGGCAGCTATCCCACAGTTCATGCAGTCCCCGCTGTCCATTGGAATTCTGGGTCGAGCCCCCAATGCCTGCTGGGGAAAAAAATGTGTCGAGGGTGGTTTTGGGTAACTGTCGTCATTCAACCGTCACTCCCGCCCTCCCTCCCTGAAAGCGCCAGCGGGCAATCAGTTCGCGCACTTTTCTGGTGTGTGACAGCGCGGATGCCACAGCACTGCGAGCATGGAGCCCGCTGCAACCATCGCTGCAGTTATGGCCATTGTCAACACCTCGCACCTTATCATCCACCTTTTTCAGAGGCAGATGCTGAGAAATCGGGCGAGGAGGCTACGGCAGCGCGGTGAGGACATTAAGTCTGAGAGTGGCACAGACCTCTCGCAAAGCACAGGACCCCACGCCGTGGACATCATGGTGGCAATGGGTCATGTTGATGCTGTGGAACGGCGACTCTGGGCCCGGGAAACAATCACGGACTGGTGGGACCGCATAGTGCTGCAGGTCTGGGATGAATCACAGTGGCTGCGAAACTTTCGCATGCGTAAGGGAACTTTCCTGGAACTTTGTGAGTTGCTGTCCCCTGCCCTGAAGCACAAGGACACCCGGATGCGAGCAGCCCTGACTGTCCAGAAGCGAGTGGCCATAGCCTTCTGGAAGCTTGCAACGCCAGACAGCTACCGGTCAGTCACGAACCACTTTGGCGTGGGCAAATCTACCGTGGGGGTTGCTGTGATGCAAGTAGCCAACGCAATCGTTGAGCTACTGCTCTCAAAGGTAGTGACCCTGGGAAATGTGCAGGTCATCATAAATGGCTTCACCGCGATGGGATTCCTAAACTGCGGTGGGGCTATAGATGGAACTCACATCCCTATCCTGGGACCGGAGCACCAGGCCAGCCAGTACATTAACAGAAAGGGCTACTTTTCAATCGTGTTGCAAGCACTGGTGGACCATAGGGGACGTTTTACCAACCTCAACGTCGGATGGCCGGGCAAGGTTCATGACGCTCGTGTTTTCAGGAACTCTGGTCTGTTTAGACGGCTGTTAAGGCCCCTGATTCAGGGTCAGGGTTAACGCCTTGGGAGGGTTGGTAAGGAATCTCCGTGAGGGTGATGAAGAGATCCTGGCTGTCGGGGAAATCAGCGTTGTATGCGCTGTCGACTGCCTCGTCCTCCTCATCTCCTTCCTCATCTTCCCCGTCCGCGAACATCTACGAGGAAGCGGCCGTCGACAATTCCCCATCGTCAGAGTCCACGGTCAGTGGCGGGGTAGTGGTGGCGGCCGCACCTAGAATGGAATGCAGTGCCTCGTAGAAACAGCATGTCTGGGGCTGGGATCTGGAGTGTCCGTTTGCCTCTTTGGTCTTCTGGTAGCCTTCTCTCAGGTCCTTGATTTTCACGCGGCACTGCGTTGCATCCCGGCTGTATCCTCTCTCCGTCATGGCTTTGGAGATCTTCTCGTAGATCTTCGCATTCCGTTTTTTCGATCGCAGCTCCGAAAGGACGGACTCATCGCCCCACACAGCAATCAGATCCAAGACTTCCCAATCAGTCCATGCTGGGGCCCTCTTTCTATTCTGTGATTGCATGGTCACCTCTGCTGGAGAGCTCTGCATCGTTGCCAGTGCTGCTGAGCTCGCCACGATGTCCAAACAGGAAATGAGATTCAAACTGGCCGGACAGGAAAAGGAATTCAAATTTTCCCGGGGCTTTTCCTGTGTGGCTGGTCGGAGCATCCGAGCTCGGACTGCTGTCCAGAGCGTCAACAGAGTGGTGCACTGTGGGACAGCTCCCGGAGCTATTAGCGTCGAATTCCATCCACACCTACCCTAATTCGACATGGCCATGTCGAATTTAGCGCTATTCCCCTCGTCGGGGAGGAGAACAGAAATCAATTTAAAGAGACCTCTATGTCGAACTAAATAGCTTCGTTGTGTGGACGGGTGCAGGGTTAATTCGATTTAATGCTGCTAAATTCGACATAACCTCCTAGTGTAGACCAGGCCATAGACTCACAGCAATTGTCTGAGCAATCCAGAAAGGTTTTTTTCCCCCTTTCAATTTTAAAAAAGTACTGAATAAATAATTATAATAAATAAATCACAACCTACTTGTGACATTTCATGAACGTGAAAAGAGGATAAATTCATCAAGTAAATTATTTGTGATGAATTTTTCACTCAGCTCTAGACATGGTCACTAGTCTAAAATGTCATATGACTTAAAAATGAGCTGATGAATTAAAAAATACCAGTCATCTTAACATCATTTCTACATGTGTTTCTGTGGTCATCTAATCAGAGGACTGAAACACAAATTGTAAAACCTACATAACAATTAGCTTCTCAAGCACCACATTTATTTCTTGGGTGAATAAAGCAGAATGTATTTGAAGGCTTTCCCTACACAAGCGCCATCCCAAGTTTGGGAAAGACTGGCCTAGAGAAAAGATAGAGGAATAACAAGATAAATATCTACAAATATATATAAGGACATCTATAAAGAGGAGGGAGACCAATTATTCTCATTTGTCGCTGAGGACAAAAGTAGCAGCAATGGGCTGCAGCTGCATTGTAGGAAATGTAGCTCAGTTATTGGGAAAAACTATATTACTAGAAAAACCATTAAGCAGTGTAGGGGGGAGTTGCCAAGGGAAGTTGGAGATTCACCTAGAGATCTTTAAAGAAAATAAGAATGTCCATACTGGGTCAGATGAATAGTCCATCTAGCCCAGTATCCTGTCTTCAGATGCTTCAGAGGGAATGAACAGCACAGGGCAATTTCAAGTGACCCATCCCCTGTCGCCCAGTGTGGTGGGGCGGCGGCGCCACGCACGGGGAGCGTGGGCTGGGGCAGGCCCGGGTGCCTGCATATCCCGGCAACCAATAAGGGAAAGGCTTGTTGCGAGCCAATCAGAGCCCAGATTGGGGATGGCCAATCAGGGCCAAGCTCAGCCATATAAAAGACTGCTCAGGGAGAGAGCAGTCAGTCTGTCCCAGGTCTTCAGAGGGGAAGGTCGGTCGGTCGGTCGGTCTGTCTGTCTGTCTGTCTGTCTGTCTGTCTCCAGAGCTGGGAGGCCAGCACCACGGACAGCGCAGTGCAGGCCAGCCTTGGAGAGCAGGAGAAGGTCCTACTCCGTAGCCTGCCAGGCGGCAGGCCTGGGAGGAAAAGGCCTAGCGGCGAGAAGGGCCGTTGGGGAAGTGGTCCAGAGGAGCAGTCAGAGGAGGAAGGAGAAGGAGGACAGCAAGGCTGTCGCTAGAGGGCCTCTGGACCGGGACTCAGAGTAGTGGGCGGGCCTGGGTCCCCCGTCCTTCCCCCCCTTTTTTTGTTCCCTTTGGCCATACGCTCAGCCATAGGCCGCAGGGAGCGGCCAGCTGGAACCACGCCTGATCCTGGACTGTAGGGATCGGACTTAAAGGTGTGCGACTGTTGATCATCCAGCCTCCCCCTCCCCCCGGAAGGGGACGTGAATGGACAGAAGGACACTGTCGGAGGACAGTGCCCCAGAAAGGGGACCCTGCGCGTCGGGAGCAACATGGGTCCACCCGCCAACCCAAGGCGGGACGACAGTAGGGAAACCACCAGAAGGAGGCGCTCTACTGGACCGAACCGATTCCCCGAGGCGACCAGTAGGAGGCACCGTGGTGGAGAGTCCCAACTCTGTCACACCCAGTCCCAGCTTCTGGCAGTTGGAGGTCTAGGGACACCTGAGCATAGGGTTGCCTCCCTAACTATCTTGACTAACAGCATTGATGGACCTCCATGAACGTAACTAATTCTTTTTTAAACCAGTTATACTTTGGCTTTCACAACATCCCATGGCAATGAGTTCCACAGGTTGACTGTTTGTTGTGTGAAGTACTTCCTTTTGTTTGTTTTAAACCTACTGCCTATTAATTTCATCAGATGACCCCTGGTTCTCGTGTTATGTGAAGGGGTATATAACACTTCCTTATTTACTTTTTCAACATCATTAATGATTTTATAAATTTCTTTCATAACCCCTATTTTTAGTCATCTCTTTTCTAAACTGAATAGTCCCATTCTTTTAAATCTCTCCTCATAAAGAAGCTGTTCCATACCTGTAATCATTTTTGTTGCCCTTATCTGTACCTTTTCCAATTCTAATATATCTTTCTGAAGATGGGGCAACCAGAACTTTCTGAAATAGGGCAACCAGAACAGTCTTCAAGGTGTGGGCATACCATGGATTTATATAGTGGTATTATGATATTTTCTGTTTTATTATCTATCCCTTTCCT
The DNA here is from genome assembly GCF_011386835.1 of Chrysemys picta bellii. Taxonomy (NCBI): domain Eukaryota; kingdom Metazoa; phylum Chordata; order Testudines; family Emydidae; genus Chrysemys; species Chrysemys picta. The sequence goes on along the minus strand of NC_088791.1, from coordinate 167,567,838 downwards.
AATGGTTCCTAACATTCTGTTAACTTTTTTTAACTGCTGTTCCATGTGGAATGCATGTTTTCAGAGAACTATCCACAATGACTCCAACATCTCTTTCTTGAGGGTAACAGTTAATTTAAAACCCATAATTTTATATGTATAGTTGGGGTTATTTTTTCCAGTGTGCATTACTTTGCACTTATCAACATTGATTGACTAGATTTGAGTGAACTGGTTTGGATAAAAAGAAAAAACTCAAATCTAAACATGTCTCTCAGATTAAACATGAATTGATCTTTAATTTTGAGGTTTGAAAAATTAAATTAAAAGGATTTCACGTGCTTTTAGACTATTTACTTTGCATAAAAACTGTAAAAAAGGACATGGAGTTTCCAGAACATAGAAATCCAAATTAAGCCTCCAAGCATATGGATACTTGTCCAAATTGGTCAAACCTTCTTGAGTCTAGTTGAATGTAATAGGAGAAAAAAATGAAAGTTAAATATTATTTGGGGCTAACATTTCTCATTATTTGTCTAATCCAGAAGCTGAGTTGTATCTGGAGAATTTAAAGGCAAAGTTCTTGACTATTCAGTTTTTCTTATCCTTCCTCAGAAAAATAAACAAACTGATTTTTCAGGCACATATTTTGCACTTGGATAACTTGAAAACTGGATTACTTTTAACAATTTAATTTTAGTGTGGACTGACTCTTTGAGGAAGACTAATGATTTTTACATGTAGGAAAATGTTGGCTGTCAAACAAATTTAAGGACATGTATAACTTCTAAAAACTATTATATTTCAGTAAATATGTGATTATACATTAATTAATTGAAAAGCTGGTCCAATGCATGTCCAATATTATGTTCCAATTTAAAATCTATTATTGAGGCACAATGCCAATTATGTAGCACAGTATTAAGGTAATTTGGCCACTGCATTGCAGTAAAACCTATGCTGGAATTCTTATGGGACCTAGCCAATAAATATATGGGTGCCTAGAGAGTATTTAGCTGTGTAAAGGATTGGTCTGTGGCAAAATAAAAGGAAAACCGCTGGAAAAAATAGCACAGCACTTCATTTCTTAAAGTTATTGTACCCATACTTGGCTTTAAAATGATGTAGTCCTTCAAAATATGAATTTTGGGGTAATTAATTCATCTGAAACTCCTCTAAGTTAACAGTATACATGTTTTTAAGTAAGGGTCAGATCCTGGAATCTCTTTGCATCTGAAACTCCCAATGACTTCAGTGGGATTTCTCATGTGAATAAAGGAAGCAGGATTTGGCATGGATTTTGGAGACTAGTTAATAATTTTATTAAGCAACTGATGTTTTCTGAATAATGAATCCATAGACCTGTTTCTTCCACATAAAAGACAATCAGACCGACATACTTCAGTATACGATTATTTGACTAACAAAAAAACCATACAGATCATACACCAATATACATTTCATTTGAAGGGAATTAATTTAAATTGCCACAAATTCAAATGCAATTATAGTAAGATAATTTTCCAATCAGAATATAGCAGTTCACCTTGTTCAGTTTATGATTGTGCAGAGATGTGTAGATGGGAGGCTCAAGAATTACTGCTTTTCCTCATTCAAAAAAGGTTTTAGTTCTATACAAACTTGCAAGTTCTGTACATATATTTAAATCCAACATAAAATCAACTACATGCCAGACACAATGAAAATAATTCTTAATCTAAATCCAAAAAGTTAAGCATTGTTTTATCAGTTCCTCGAGTGCTTAATGTCTCAGAGGAAATAGAAGAAACTGTAGCTACTAAGATCATCAGATAAAATGGCAAATCAAAATTTAGCAAAGCAGCAAAATGAACTTTTAAACTGGCACAGATCGAGCACACACATTTTGAGTCTTGCATCATCCTTCCCTTAGGTGTCCTACTTGGATTAGTTTGTCAATGAACTTGCATTTTTTCACAAACCAAGACAGTTTCCTTTCCTTTCCTCTCCTCTCTATCTTAAAAAAAAAATGATGTTGTCTTAGGTATTTGGAAGTGAAAATAAACCTTTGACTTTTTGTAAGTTAAGCTGCTGACAAGTTAATGTCATGTTCATCTAATGCAAGTCATTCATCATAAGAACCATTGAATATTCTTCTGCACTCACCAAGCAGCTTGCCTAAAGCAAGGTCATATTAAGCCATTATATCACAGAATCACTGTGCATGAACATGTTAGCTATGTGGTGTGTCACTTTATGTTTATAGCAGCATTACTCTAAGTTTGATGTAAATTTTATGACCCAGAAGGTTATATCATTTAGACAGTTTGTCAAATCTCGTCAACCACATCAATCAAACTATAATTTTTGATGGAAGAAAGCAATATATGCATATAGTAGGAAGACTTTCTGACCCCCATCCCTCAAAAGGATGAGCATCCAAGCTGGTTAAGCTATAGAATCAGTAAAACAATGGATACAGAATCCTACATATGATTTTTCAGGGTTAAGCCATATTTGAAGGGTATCTTAAAGTAGCCATACTCCAAAATAATGTTACATGACAATTCTGAACCATTACTGCCCTGTCTATAAACGACCCTATTGGCAGTGACAGATGAATAATTTCTGTCACCCTATGACAAGATTAAAATGCTGCTTTCCCTGAATGCTTCTTCTAGGGCAGGAAGTTACAACAACAAAATTTGCCCCAAACCTTTGTAGTCTGTACCTAGGACACTAGTGCCAAATTTGGCAAATGGCCAAATGTCAGATATGTAAGCAGAGTCAGGATGAGCTCTACCCTGACATCTGGTGGTGAATTATGGCGAGTGTGGAAAAGAACTCCAGGGGCTGATCTTGTTTGCATAGGCACACCCACTCGCCTGGCATGAAACAACAGCAACTGAAAGTGGTTACTTTGGCTGGTGTGGGATCCCCAGTTTCTCTGTTATTGGGGCAGGAAGAATAAAGTTTTGTTACCCTGATTCTGTGAATCAAGGCCAGTGGAACTGTTGTCTGACAGAAGGACTAAGTGAGTCCTTCACCATTACCTAAGTAGCACCTGCTTGACAAGGGGCATGGGTTACAAAACCCAGTGAATTGAGGTATTTGTACCCGATAGTTTGGCTCCCCTCTGGGGGCCTGAAACACCAATTGCACCATCTCCACTGTTGAATGTCAGAGCTAACTTTGATTCCATTAGGATCTAGTTACAGGCTGCTGAGCTGAATTCACTTTGGGCCAATGGTGCACCAGCACTGGGGCTCCCCTACTGTGAGCTGAAATCACAAAAGAGCTAAAGTTATTAAGAGCTGAGATCACTGAGTGCTGTGTTAATTAGTGGGGGAGCCTGAAGCTATATTGCTAAGAGGCTGGTGGAGCAATTTGTGGTGACGACTGGAGGAGCAGCGAGTGGCGCAGAGCCTTGCGGGGATGGTTGGAGCGGCCCAAGGAACGGCGAGCGGAGCTGTTTGCGGGGACGGCTGGAGCGCCTCACAGGTCGGTGAGCGGAGCGGAGCAGCTCTTAGAGCAGAGCAGTTCGTGGGATGGCAGGAAGTGGACTGACTCGTGGTGAAGGCTGTGGTGGAACCCCACGGAGAGATGCCTGGCCGGCCAGCCTTGGATCACGTAAGGTGCCCCTTAACACCCTGCGTGCCCCCCTTTTACTCTGGGGCTGCACTGACCAGGGACAGAGACTTTGAGTGGGTGTTGGACCCAAGAGACTTTGGGGGTGTTAGACTTTGGAGACTCTGGGTGATTTTTGGGTTGCTGGATTCAAGAGCCAAAGGGAAAGGACACAGCCCAATTTGCTGGGGTGGGTTTTTTGTTCATGGTTTGTGTTATGAATCCTGTTTGTGGTGTTTTTCCAATTTAATGCTGATGTTGTTTACCTCATGTTATTAAACATTTTCTGCTACACTCAGACTCCGTGCTTGCGAGAGGGGAAGTATTGCCTCTTAGAGGCACCCAGGGGGTGGTATGTAATTGTCCCAGGTCACTGGGTGGGGGCTCGAGCTGGTTTTGCATTGCGTTATTGAGACGGAACCCCTAGATACAGAACCTGGCCCTTGTTGCTGCCAACTTAGATGGGCAGAAGGGTTACAGATATATGCAATACTGAATTGGAGACACTGTTCAAATGAAGAGAGAGCCATCCCCTGGGCCATGGTAAAAAACCTGAGTCAAATCAAGAAGAAAATGGAAAAATATTATGAAAGAGATCATCTGTATAATATCCTTTCCCCCTTTCTCTTTCTCGCTAGATGTTACCCAGGCCTATGCCCATTTGGTGCACAGTTTTGTGTATCTTTGACAGCTGGGAGGGTGATTTAGGCCCAGGTCCTGCAAACCTTTACATACACACTTAACTTTAAGCGTTAGAGTAGTTCTAACAACATTAAGCACATGCATTAGTATGTAGAAGATGTGGCCTTAGCACATACGATATCAATGAAATACAAAGGGTTACTATTTTAGTGTAATTTTTCTGTTAAACCATGAAACTATCTAAACATTTGTAAGACAAAGAAAGGCTTGAAGGATGACAAGTATACACACAAACAGTATTTACCCAGACATTCTTTCACAGTGAATTTTTGATATATTTTTCAGGAGTGCACGGCGAACTGCCTTGAAGAGCTGAGTAGTTGATGCTAAATAAAATTAATAGTATGTGGTAGAATTTTAGACATGACATAAAAGAAACAAATGCTGTACTAATGGTAGTAAAGAATGGAGAAAGAAGATGATCTTTTGATGGAAAGGATTTTATTTAAAAGTTCTGCATCCATGACCACCTGTCCTTAGAGTTGACTAGCTGATCCTAAATAAAATTAATAGTAAGCAGTAAAGGAAATTTTGAAGCAAAGCAAAAAAGCAATAAATACCTTACTGATGTTACAATAAATTTTGGAAAAGTAAGACAGATTTTCTTTGTGAAGGAAGTTTTACAGTCACTGTGTTTATGACCAGCCACCCTAGACAGCTTCTGAGAACAAATAAAAGAAAACTGACAAAAAGCAGAAACAATCAACTGTCTGACTAGCTGGCAAAGATCCTTGCACGCACACAACCACATACCCCTAAAAGATCACTGACACATAACGTAAAATATATTTTAATCTATGTTAATCTATTTGGGGCAGAGACTGTCTTTTTCTTCTGTGTTTGTACAGCACCTAGCACAATATGGTCTTGGCCAAAGACTGGAGCTGCTACGTAATATAGTACAGAAGAAGAATAGGCATCCAAAAGTAGTAAGGTTGATGTATGGAAGGAGCTGAGAACTGGGAATAAGGAATTCCTCAGTTATAATGCTGACTTTGACATTAACTCCACCTATAGCTTTAAGAAATTTACTTAACCTCTCTGCAACAAACATTTTGGAGGTACTGAAAATATGTATTTAAAAAAAAAACTTTTGAAAACATATTTTTGATTACTTTGCCTCTCCACTGAGTGGACATTTATTTGGGGGCCTTACAACATGTTAGTTTCTGTTATTGGGGATAAATTGATGTCATATCCTCGTGTCTGGTGTAATTTGTTTATTTATAAGATATGCATATTCTTATCTACACTATGTGCCACTTACTCTTGCACCAAGAGACCCCAGCTGTGCAGTCAAATCGGCAGCCTCCAGTTCTTGTGCTGCCACGAAGGCTAGCTACCCTGATAAGTCTTCCACTGAACCTTCCCTTCCAGTCAGGGCCTGGAAAAGCAGCAGCAGATTCACACTGTCATATGCTTAATACTGCTCAGCAGATTCATTATAATATATATTAATATTTAGTATATTTGGATTTTACTATTCATGGTAGCACAATTAACCACTGCCATTTGCCTTTCTGCATGCAAAGTTGAATGGCTTAACAAGGATAACAAATGTAATTAATTCCGAAGTTTTAATACTAGCTATTTTTCCAGTGATCTGTTTTGTATTTCAGTATGTATTATGCAAGATAGTGTGGAATTTAATCCAGCAAGATATTACATCCAGGGGATTAGTACTATGACTTTGCCTCTCTCTTCATTGTCAGAGCTTATTATACACTGATGTTATTTGTGACTAGAAATGAGGGGAAGGAGGTAGAGCAGAGAAGGGATTCTATAGGTGCTGATAGCCATGGAAAAAATGTTTGTGCTGGGATGCTTCATTTTGCACAGGGAATTTTAAATATACACCCTATGAAGCTGTGGCTTCTCAGATGTCCTAGCATAACCTACATATAATATGGTTTGAACAGATATCACTAAGCCTTGATCCACTGTCAGCATTTTGCTTTTTTACTGCCAAATTCATGTGCCTTTTTTTTTCTCATTTCCACCAGCCTATTTCTTCTCTTTTGAGGACAATAGAGGGTTTGATTATTGATATGCCAAATGTTATTAGAATGAGGTGCATCGTTAAATTAGCTTTGTGTGTTCTTCACCTTTTTCTCTTTTTTAATTTTGTTTAAGATAGCGTGTCTGGGCATATTGAGCCTTTTTTTATTTTTATAACTACATTATTATAAGTTATTTATCCTATGAAGATAAGAGTCTGACTGGAGTACATGACCATACTTTGAGTTCTTTGCTCGCTTGCTGATACTTAGATAGTGTTTCTAATTATCCTCAGTTTGGTGTTGGAGGAACGGTAGGCTAAGATGCAAAAAATGTGTGCGCACAGACATGTACATGTGTTGGTAAATCCCTTCTCTCACTCGCTCACACACACACACACACACACACACACACAAGACTGTCCACAACAGAACACTCTCCTACATATATAACATGTTGGCTGGATATAGAATTTGATCTTTGGTATTTATATACATAGCAACTCTTTGGAATTTGTTCATATGTTTCTGCAGTTTGCTACTGGTGTAAAAATTGTCAGTAGCTATATATTGCTTTGTATTCAACAATTAAAATAATCCATATTGTTATAAAAAATACAAGTTTGTGCTCTGGATCTGATCTACTACCACTGGGTCAAATGCATTCTTGGTGTAAATCCATTAACTTTGACAACAAAGGAATTTGGCACATGGTCAACAAAGATATTACCCTCATTGACAAATGCTGCCTTCACACAATTCAAGTTTTATACAAAACCTGGCATGCCTTCATTTGGAAAAAAAAATTACTATAAGTGATAATACTGTGGAACATGTTATAAACCCAATGGATAGAAAACTCTCTGTACAACAAAACACTCCTCATGGGATTAATTCATGGATTCTAGTAGTAGATGGATCTTTTGTCTGCAATGAAACCATCTCTTCCTTCCTGTTTTACAGTTTAGGGGAGCCCTTAAATTACAAGCAAATATTGTAACTGAGGCAATAAATCTGTCAAATTAAGGAGTTTTTGGTGTTGTTTCCTACTTAAAGGAACTCCTCCCTGATGGAGGCATGTGGGATTCTCCTGATGGCACAAGTTTTTGATCACAGAGTCAGTTATATATCCATCAAAGCTGCTTTAAATGGGATCATGAGCTCTAATCTGGGTTTAAGAGTAACATTAGCATTATTTTGTTCTCTCTGTACGAACTCAATCTCATAGTAAAAAAGAACTGTAAATGTTTAAATGGACAGAAATGTTTCATGTGAAAAGTCTGTGACACCTGGTTCAAAATGGTACATATATTGTTAGAGAGCCCCAAATTGGAACCCCAGATCCAAAAGTTCTCAATTTTTGGGAAAGTTCAGATCCAGGTCCAAGTTCATGGCCTGAGCTTATCTGTATAATGAGCCTGATCTGGAACTCATGATTGGAGCGCTCTCAAATTATGAGAAAGTTTAGATCCAAATCTGAACTTTGCAGATCAGGCTCTATTTCATTACATGACTTGACTCAATTTATTTTACATTATTTGCAGGGCCGGTGCAACCACTTAGGCAAACTAGGCGGCCGCCTAGGGTGCCTAGTGGTTGAGGGTGCCTAAAAGCCTGCTCAGGTGAGGAAGTGGAGTGGAGGTGAGCTGGGGCGGGGGAGGGGGGAGCACCGCTCTAAGTCACCTTCAATCGGCGCCACAAGCCTGGGAGGGGAGGAGAATTAGAGCAGCGCCGGCGTGCTCAGAGGAGGAGAGCTGGGGCGGGCTCCCCGGGTGGGATTAGCTGCCGCGGAGGGGGGCGGTGTTAGCTTCCGCAGGGGGACTCCCCGGGGGGCGGGGTTAGCTTCCACGGGGGGGAGGGGGTTACCTTCTGGGGGAGGGGGGGGGCGGGTTTAGCTTCCGCAGGGCGGGGCTCCCCGGGCCGGGTTAGCTGCTGTGGAGGGGGGGCTTGCAAGCGGGGGTAGCTGCTGCAAGGGGGGGCTCCCCAGGTGGGGGGGTTAGCTGCCGCAAGGGGGGGCTCCCCGGGTGGGGGGGGTTAGCTGCCACAAGGGGGGGCTCCCCGGGTGGGGGGGGTTAGCTGCCGCGGCAGGTGGGGTTAGCTGCTGCGGGGGGGGGGGAGGGGGCTCCTCGGGTGGGAGGGACGGGTGGGAATGGTTAGCTGCCACGGGGGGCAGTGGGCGGGGTTAGCTGCCACGGGGTGGGGGTGAGGCGCAAGGTGGAAGTTGCGCCTAGGGCGCGAAACTTCCTTGCACCGGCCCTGATTATTTGTAATAAAATTTTTATTCACTTATTCATTTCATTTTTTCATTAATTGTTTCCAAACGCTGCTTCCCTCCTTTACAAAGGTGGGAGATAATGCAGTTTAACAAGCAAAACCCCTTCACTAATTACAGGAATTACCATAGATAGGTTTCATTTGTAGTTTTTAACATTTTCATGCTACTATTGTTTTGCTCTCACTTACCTTGGGCCTTATCTTGTTCCCACTGAAGGCAGTGGAAGTTTTGCCATTGAGTTAACAGAAACAAAAAACTGGCTTTTATTTGTGTGTGTATTTTCCTTCAGTTCCTTCAAAATATCTTCCCCCCTACTCTTGTTTCAAGAGCATTTTAGGTATTTTCCTGCAATCATTTTAATCCTCTTTTCTCTAAAGTCTCTGAAAGCTTAAATAATGTTCTTTCATTCATTTGTGCTTCATAATTGTCCTTCCTCCCCTTTCCTGCTATCTATCCTTTCTTCAACTACTCTTTGCAGCAATTTCCCATATTTCTCATTTCTCGGGACAGTATGTTAAAGAGGTTACAAAGAGAAAGGAAAACTTAAATATTTTTTCAGAGTAGCAGCCGTGTTAGTGTTAAATATTTTTCCAACCCTATGTTCACTTCATTTGTCTGTTCTCAAGCAAAGCTATGTGGAGAGTTAAGAAAGATTTTGGTGTTTGGAATCTATTTAAACAAGTTCATATGTAACCCTTCTGCCAGGCCAAGTTGATAGCAGCAAGGGCCGGGTTCAGTACATAGGGGTCCCTTCCCAACAGCGTGACACAGAACCAGCTCGAGCCCCCACCCAGTGACCTGGGAAAATCTTACACACACCCCTAGGCACCTCGAAGAGGCAATATTTCCCCTCTCGCAAGCACAGAGCCTCGGTGTAGCAGAAAATGTTTAATAACATGAGGTAAACGACATAGCATTAAATTGGGAAAACACCACAACTAGAGTTCATAGACCAAACCATGAGCGAAGACCCACCCCAGCAAATTGGGCCGTGTCCTCTCCTGTTGGTTCTTGAAACCAGCGACCCAAGAATCACCAAAGTCCCAAAAGTCCACCAATCCCAAAGTCTCTTGGGTCCAGTAACCCAAGAATCACAAAAGTCCCAAAAGTCCGACAACCCCCCAAAGTCTCTGTCCCTGATCCGTGCAGCCCCAGAGTTCAAGGGGGGGGGTGAGCAGGGTGTTAAGGGGCACCTTACATGATCCGAGGCCAACCGGCTGCTTCTCCGTGGGGTTCCACCGCAGCCTTCACCACGAACTGCTCCACTCCACCCGCAGTCCCACGAACTGCCGTCCCACGAACTGCTCTGGCAGCTGCTCTGCTCCGCTCCGCTCACCGACCTGTGAGCCGCTCCGCTCTGCTCCGCTCCGCTCACCGACCTGTGAGCCGCTCCGCTCTGCTCCGCTCCGCTCACCGACCTGTGAGCCGCTCTGCTCCACTCCAGCCGTCCCTTGGGCCGCTCCCACAAGGCTCTGCTCTGCTAGCTGCTCCTCCAGCCGCTCCGCTCACCGACCTGTGAGCCGCTCCGCTCCGCTCGCCCCGTTAAGCTAAGTTAGCTTAGCAATTAGCTTCAGGCTCCCCCACTAGTTAACACAGCCTCAGTGATCTCAGCTCTTAAATAGCTTTAGCTCTTTTGTGATTTCAGCTCTTAGTGATTTCAGCTAGTAGTAGGGGAACCCCAGTGCTGGTGCACTATTGGCCCAAAGTGAACTCAGCTCAGCAGTCTGTAACTAGACTCCTAAGGGAATCAAAGTTAGCTCTTACATTCAACAGTGGAGAGAGGAGGAGGTACAATTGGTGTTTCAGGCCCACAAAAGGGACCCACACCACCAGGTACCAATACCTGCCCGCAACCTCTCTCAATTCACTGGGTTTTGTAACCCATGCCCCTTGACAAGCAAATGCTACTTAGGTAATGGTGAATGACTCACTCAGTCCTTCTGTCATACAACAGTTCCACTGGCCTTGATTCACAGAATCAGGGTAACAAAACTTTATTCTTCCTGCCCCAATAACAGAGAAACTGGGGATCCCACTCCAGCCAAAGTAACCACTTTGAGTTGTTGTTGTCCCAGGCTAGGCGAGTGGGTGTGCCTATGCAAACAAGATCAGCCCCTGGAGTTCTTTTCCACACTCGCCATAATTCACCACCAGATGTCAGGGTAGAGCTCATCCTGACTCTGCTTACACATACAAAACTTGACTTTGTGAACAGGGGCTGCTAACAGGGAGTTTCGCAAGGGAGTTCTCCAGGTGAAGGAGGAGCAAATACAGAACCCTTGGGGTAAGTGACTGTCTGTAGTGTGTGTTTGTTTGTGTTTGGGGGTTACTTGCTGTGTGCTGAGCTTGTGTTTGTCAGTCTGTTTGTTTGTTTGGTTGTTTGAAGGACCGTGTGCTGTGGCTGGCAGTTGGAAGCTGTGAGCTTCAAAGGAAGGTCTGAGGGCTAGAAGCCTCTGGTAATTGGCTGAGCCTTATTCAGTGGGCGGGGCATTCACCCAGGCCAGGGCTTTATAAAGCAGCGCACAAGCGACAAGGGGCTGCTAACAGGGAGTTTCGCAAGGGAGTTAGGAAGGGAGCGTGGGTCCCTTGCTGGTTCTATCTTATACCCTTTATTCCCCTTAAAACCTATAGCCGAAACTACATTCAAAACTTCTTGCTTTAAACAACCCCTTCATTAACTAGGAGACAATGCAGGCAGAAGCCCAGCTGTAGAGTGGGGGCTATCCAGTTTATTGCACTGAGTGTAGCATGTATGATTACCTGCCCCATGGGCGGGTGGCGCATGTGTGCATTCCGTGCAAGGAGCTCCTGGCCCTCAGAGACCACGTACGGACTCTGGAGGCAAGGATGGCGGAACTGGAGGAGCTAAGGGAGGCAGAGAGGTATGTTGATGAGGCTTTCCGGGACACTGTAGAATTGTCCCACCTCCGGTCAGACAGCCCCTGCGCTGTTGAGGAGGATGAAAGGCCCAGGGAAGCAGAGCAGTCAACGGGAGCAGAGGGAAACCTTCCCATAGTTGGGACCCTCCTTCCAGATGGTGCTGGGGTTGCCTCTCGCACTGAGGTTACCTCTCCGGGGGAGGGAACTCCAGTTGCTAGGAAAAGGCAGGTATTAGTATTGGGAGATTCGATCATTAGAAACGTAGATAGCTGGGTTTGTGATGACTGGGAGAACCGTATGGTAACTTGCCTGCCTGGTGCGAAGATTGCGGATCTCTCGAGGCATCTAGACAGACTTATGTGTAGTGCTGGGGAGGAGCCGGTGGTCGTGTTACATGTAGGTACCAATGACATAGGGAAGGGTAGGAGAGATGTCCTGGAGGCCAAATTTAGGCTGCTAGGGAAGAGACTGAAATCCAGGACCTCTATGGTGGCATTCTCAGAAATGCTCCCAGTTCCACACGCAGGGCCAGGTAGGCAGGCAGAGCTTCAGAGTCTCAATGCGTGGATGAGATGCTGGTATAGAGAGGAGAGGTTTACATTCATTAGGAACTGGGGAAACTTCTGGAATGGGGGGAGCCTATACAGGAAGGATGGGCTCCACCTAAACCAAAGTGGAACCAGACTGCTGGCACTAAACATTAAAAAGATTGTAGAGCAGTTCTTAAACTAGGAAATGGGGGAAAGCCGTCTGCTGCAGAGGAGCATGTGGATCGGACAGAGACTTCTCTTAGGGGAGAGTCTAATGATAGAGAATCTCCAGGTTATAGTCAGAAGCAGAGGATGGAAGAGGATAAAGTAGGGGCCAGATCAGATGATAAACATTCACATAAAAAAGAATCTGATACATCAGAAAAGGGCAGACAAATAAACAGTGACAAGTTTTTAAAGTACTTGTACACAAATGCTAGAAGTCTAAATAATAAGATGGGTGAACTACAGTGCCTTGTGATAAAGGAGGATATTGATATAATAGGCATCACAGAAACCGGGTATGGGAACCCACAAGGGGAGAGGCAACTCTAGATTTAGTCCTGAGTGGAGCGCAGGAGCTGGTCCAAGAGGTAACTATAGCAGGACCACTTGGAAATAGTGACCATAATACAATAGCATACAACATCCCTGTGGTGGGAAGAACATCTCAACAGTCCAACACTGTGGCATTTAATTTCAAAAGGGGGATCTATGCAAAAATGAGGGGGTTAGTTAAACAGAAGTTAAAAGGTACAGTGACTAAAGTGAAATCCCTGCAAGCTTTTTAAAGACACCATAATAGAGGCCCAACTTCTATGTATACCCCAAATTAAGAAACACAGTAAAAGAACTAAAAAAGAGCCGCCGTGGCTTAATAACCATGTAAAAGAAGCAGTGAGAGATAAAAAGACTTCCTTTAAAAAGTGGAAGTCAAATCCTAGTGAGGCAAATAGAAAGGAGCATAAACGCTGCCAAATTAAGTGCAAGAATGTAATAAGAAAAACCAAAGAGAAGTTTGAAGAACGGCTAGCCAAAAACTCCAAAGGTAATAACAAAATGTTTTTTAAGTACATCAGAAGCAGGAAGCCTGCTAAACAACCAGTGGGGCCCCTTGATGATCGAAATACAAAAGGAGCGCTTAAAGACGATAAAGTCATTGTGGAGAAACTAAATGGATTCTTTGCTTCAGTCTTCACAGCTGAGGATGTTAGGGAGATTCCCAAACCTGAGCTGGCTTTTGTAAGTGACAAATCTGAGGAACTGTCACGGATTGAAGTGTCACGAGAGGAGGTTTTGGAATTAATTGATAAACTTAACATTAACAAGTCACCGGGACCAGATGGCATTCACCCAAGAGTTCTGAAAGAACTCAAATGTGAAGTTGCGGAACTGTTAACTAAGGTTTGTAACCTGTCCTTTAAATCGGCTTCTGTACCCAATGACTGGAAGTTAGCTAATGTAACGCCAATATTTAAAAAGGGCTCTAGAGGTGATCCCGGCAATTACAGACCGGTAAGTCTAACGTCTGTACCGGGCAAATTAGTCGAAACAATAGTTAAGAATAAAATTGTCCGACACATAGAAAAACATAAACTGTTGAGCAATAGTCAACATGGTTTCTGTAAAGGGAAATCGTGTCTTACTAATCTATTAGAATTCTTTGAAGGGGTCAACAAACATGTGGACAAGGGGGATCCAGCGGACTCAGGGCAGGTCTTCACTACGGGGGGGTCAATTCAAGATACGCAAATTCAGCTACGCGAATAGCGTAGCTGAATTTGACGTATCGCAGCTGACTTACCCTGCTGTAGGGACGGCGGCAAAATCGCCCTCTGCGGCTTCCCGTCGACGGCGCTTACTCCCACCTCCGCTGATGGAGTAAGAGCGTCAATTCGGGGATTGATTGTCGCGTCCCGACGGAACACAATAAATCGATCCCCGAGAGGTCGATTTCTACCCGCCGATTCAGGCAGGTAGTGTAGACTTAGCCATAGAGTAAAAACATGTGGAGAAAGGGGATCCAGTGGACATAGTGTACTTAGATTTCCAGAAAGCCTTTGACAAGGTCCCTCACCAAAGGCTCTTATGTAAATTAAGCTGCCATGGAATAAAAGGGAAGGTCCTTTCATGGACTGAGAACTGGTTAAAAGACAGGGAACAAAGGGTAGGAATTAATGGTAAATTCTCAGAATGGAGAGGGGTAACTAGTGGTGTTCCCCAAGGGTCAGTCCTCGGACCGATCCTATTCAACTTATTCATAAATGATCTGGAGAAAGGGGTAAACAGTGAGGTGGCAAAGTTTGCAGATGATACTAAACTGCTAAAGATAGTTAAGTCCAAAGCAGACTGTGAAGAATTTCAAAAAGATCTCACAAAACTAAGTGATTGGGCAACAAAATGGCAAATGAAATTTCATGTGGATAAATGTAAAGTAATGCACATTGGAAAAAATAACCCCAACTATACATACAATATGATGGGGGCTAATTTAGCTACAACAAGTCAGGAAAAGATCTTGGAGTCATCGTGGATAGTTCTCTGAAAATGTCCACGCAGTGTGCAGAGGCGGTCAAAAAAGCAAACAGGATGTTAGGAATCATTAAAAAGGGGATAGAGGATAAGACTGAGAATATATTATTGCCCTTATATAAATCGATGGTACGCCCTCATCTCGAATACTGCGTACAGATGTGGTCTCCTCATCTCAAAAAAGATATACTGGCACTAGAAAAGATTAAGAAAAGGGCAACTAAAATGATTAAGGGTTTTGAACTGGTACCATATGAGGAGAGATTAGAGGCTAGGACTCTTCAGCTTGGAAAAGAGGAGACTAAGGGGGGATATGATAGAGGTATATAAAATCATGAGTGATGTGGAGAAAGTGGATAAGGAAAAGTTATTTACTTATTCCCATAATACAAGAACTAGGGGTCATCAAATGAAATTAATAGGCAGCAGGTTTAAAACAAATAAAAGGAAGTTCTTCTTCATGCAGCGCACAGTCAACCTGTGGCACTCCCTGCCTGAGGAGGTTGTGAAGGCTAGGACTATAACAGAGTTTAAAAGAGAACTGGATAAATTCATGGTGGTTAAATCCATTAATGGCTATTAGCCAGGACGGGTAAGGAATGGTGTCCCTAGCCTCTGTCTGTCAGAGGGTGGAGATGGATGGCAGGAGAGAGATCACTTGATCATTGCCTGTTAGGTTCACTCCCTCTGGGGCACCTGGCATTGGCCACTGTCGGTAGACAGGATACTGGGCTAGATGGAGCTTTGGTCTGACCCGGTACGGCCTTTCTTATGTTCTTATGTTGACTTAATCAACTTGTTGTACAACTTCCTTTTGTTACCCTTCCCCCGCTTTTTTGCCTTTCTCACTTAACCTTGTACCCCTCTCTCATGACCTTCCCTCACAAGCAAACATTACAAAGAATGTTGATAAAGCCAATATATTTTCTTCGGAAATAATCCATCTGAGTACAGGTTTCAGAGTAGCAGCCGTGTTAGTCTGTATCCGCAAAAAGAACAGGAGTACTTGTGGCACCTTAGAGACTAACAAATTTATTTGAGCATAAGCTTTCATGGGCTACAGCCCACTTCTTTGGATGCATCTGAGTACAGGAAATTATACTGATAACTTTAATTCTGTGCAGGCCTGGATCAGGAACTTTGGCAAAACATGTTCTTTCAGAGGAGCTGACCTCTTTCTGGAGTTGTCTCCACGAAGTGCCACATCTTCAGGCTGACCTTCATTTATTTCCTTGTTAATGAGGTGGTTTAGTTGGATTTAATTCAACTGTGATTATTCATAAGTACCTCTACTAACCACAGTGCTGAATTGCTGGCAATTTTTTTTCATTTACTAGTCAAAACAGAAACAAATATGGATCAGATTCTGCAGCTTATAGAAGTTCTACATGCAAAACTGCTGTAAGAATTAGACCAAGAAAAGCATGCTTAAAATGCATGTTTTTGTTGAATAGTAAATTCCTTCACAATTTTATGCTTGAGCTCCTGTCAAGATCACAGGTTCAAGTTCAAATGATTCTTGAGAGACACTATACAGTCACTACATTGTAAAAATATTGGGAGTTTTCTTGATTAGGCTTCCACCACTTCTCTTGGGAGACTATTAATTACACTGGCTAATAGATCTCACTGCCAGGAAAATTTTCCATGATATTTAGCTTAACATGTCCCCTTTCTTAATTTCATCCTATTACTCCTACTTATACCTTCCAACCAGTAAATAGTTTATCTCCATTCTGATTGTTTACAGCCTTCAAGTATTTGTGAATAGTTATGTCCCAACAATTTACCCTCTGTCCTTTTCTCCTCCCTATCCCCAGTTTTCTGCTATGTCACCCTCAAGCTGACTGCACCTGTTCACCCTCCAAAATACTTTTGGAAACCCTCTTGTAGAGGAGGCCTGGCCTTTATCACCCTTTCCTTCAAATCATTTTCAAGGGAGATTGTAAGGGAGCATCTTTCTACCATGGTCTGGAGCCTACTGCTCTCCAGCCCTCCAAATCTCCACAGCATACTAGGATCTATCAGGAAAGTACAACTAGTCAGAAAACATCCCATGGAAAATTCTGCTATGATGTTTGTTCTAATCCCTGAAGCGGCCACATTCAAAAGACCACAAACAAAAATATTCTGAAAAATTTGATTTTGAAACAAAATTCTTCAACCACTTTGTTTCAAAATGTAAAGTTGAAATGAAACATTTTAAGCAGAAACACGAATTCAAAATGATTTTTTGTTTGTTTAGGTTTTCCATTAGAAAATCACTTTTTTTTGGCCAAAATGGGCATTTTTTCCAATGGAAAAATTTGATGGAAACTACATTTTGTCAGCCAATCCTGGGAAAAAGCTACTGCCCTTTCACCTCCCAGGATAAGGACCAACATGCATGCTAAAGCTGGCCTTTTACAGTCAGAGCTACTGGGACTCAGGCTGCAGGGTGTCCTATGTTCAGAGAAATATAACTAGTGCTTTCCCTCAACAAAGGAAAACTTCTCCTAATGGAAGCTGTACTTCCAAAGGCCCTGCCTATAAAAGGCAGAGCCTATCATTAAGCTCACCATTCCCTCCAGCTCCCTCTAACAACTGCTATGATGCAGTTGGGCACTGTCAATAAAAAAAAATCTATGGCATACTGAAATTTGAAGCTGTGGAAACACTACAAATAAACTGAATTTAATACTGAAATAAATAGCACAGGGGCTATTGAACTGATTTTATTATTCATTTTCATACTTAAGTCAATAAAAACCTACAGTCTAATTCATCTGAATCTGTAGCAGAATTCTACCAGGATGTGTCAGAATCCAGGGAGATTGCCACTGAGTTTAGGACCAAATCACCTCAGAGTGCTGGGGCCTTGGTGACAGGGCTGCTTGGTAAATAAGTGTTCCCTGGCTGGTTCCACCCTAGCAAAATGCCAAAATATTGGCATTTATATTTAGAAGAATAGCAATTAAAAATGTATTGGCAAACTAGAGGATTATTTTTAAAAGGCATACCTAGAATCCAAATTACAGCAGTTTAAATAGAAGTCACATTTTATGTTTAAACTACTTTAATGAGAAAAATGTATCACATTAGACTAGTATTATTGTTTCATTCTTCAAAGAACAGAAAGCAAAGGAAATTGTTTTAGGTTTAGTTAATGTAATCTGAAGGATATTATCATCTGTTTCACAATTTTTGTTAATAGTTACCTAAAAAGTTGAATTGTCAAGCCTAAAAATGCAATCTAAAACAGCAAATTCCCAGAGGAGAATTTTCCTTTGATGAAACCCTCAATCACAAAAAGGAAAACTCAATAATAATAGTCTATCTCTAGTCTTATGCAAGACAGCTAGAATAATGGGCAGAGGCTAGTTGCTTCCTAACCAATCTGTCTGGCCATTTCCCCCTCATGTCTTACCCTCTTCCTCACATCTTCTAAAAGCTGTGAGATAAATAACATTTTTTTATTCCTCAGAGCCAAAAATACAATCTGATTGGGCACTGTCTTCCATGCCTGTCTAGTTCATGTTTCCCTTACTCTGAACTTTTCCCCTTCTTCCCTTTGTCATTCCTTTTTTACTTATTTTGACCGCTCACTGTCATTTCCATTAATTGTTTTCCTTTCCTCTTCATTGCATTTTTATATACCAAATAAATTAATTATTGGGAGAACATGTGTTTATGGCAGATCTTTACTACTTCATGATGATGACTTTGAGACTTCTGGATTATTGAAAGTAATGCATTAAAAAGAAAGTGAGCAAACACGATTAAAAGTAAATACATTCCCTCACAACACATACTTTGTTCATTTGAAAAGTGCCAGTTTGTTTTATTTATTTTTTGTTTCAATTTACTCTTCATAAAAGTTACAATATCGGACAGGGACTAAAATTTGTATAGATTTCTAATCTTGCATATTTTATAAAAATAATGAACTTTTACTCAGATAATATTTCATTATAGCGTGTGGCTGTTCTATTTTAGCCATACAGGCTGGCGTTGAGACCTTTTGTGAGAGGTACAGCATTAAATTTGTGGTTTAGCGACACAAAAATGAGAATTAATGAACTACTGTGTATATATCGCCAAAGGGTTAAATTATTTCAACAGTTAATTTCATGTCAAAACTTTAGGTGGGCTCTTGTCTCAGCATAAAGGTTTAAACCAGGAGTGATTCCCACTGAAGTAAGTAGGACTACCTAAGTGCAAACTCATGACAGATCAGAATCAGGACTGTTATTTTTAATGCAAGTTCTTATCACAGTTTGGAGCAGTCATTTTCTTAATGTAACTTTTCGGCTATACACTGTAAAAGCCTCAAGGACAATTTCTTCATTGCTATGGCACTTCAACCAACAACCCCATCTTCATATCTTTACTTCATAGTGCCATACTTAAGTATTCCACTGTTCATTTAAGTGTCAGTGAGCAGCCCCCTGTGCTTTACCAGTGGCATCAAATTCCTGGAAGATTACAAACGTTTCTAAAAGCAAATGACCCCGACAAAGGTTTTTCTATAAACAAGACACTTCAGCTTGTGAATTTTAATTAGTGGAGACTGTCAAGCTAAGATTTCCTAGATTTATTAGTTGATATAAAAAGATTCACAGGAGTCCCGAGAGCTTTTCCTAAGTGCATTATCTATTCTTCTATATGCAGAAGTAATATCTGCCAATATCTCTATAAAGGTTTGCCTCATCAGCTGTAGCAGAAAATCACAATAACTGTCGGCTTCTAGCAAAAAGGAATGGAAAAGCATTTCACAGCAATTTGGAGTTTGTACCAATAGATGAAAAGAATATGTTTTTCTTATTTCAAAGCCTAATAAAATAAAATAAATAAATAAGAATAATCATAATATGGCCTGGGCTCAAATTCAAAAAATGTGGTCCTGATTCTCCTCTCACTAACATTGGTGTAAATCAGAAATAACTCCATCGAAATCAGTAGAGATGTACTAATTTACCCCAGTGTCGGAGATGAATAAAGCCCTTTGGCTAGCTCTAAATTACTTCGGTGATCTCATAATGGTGTTTGTTACATTATACAGACCTGGAGCCTAAAAGTTTCACTTATCCTCTAAGGAATGAGTATTGTTTCACTTGTTTTATTCCAAAGACTCAGTGGAAACCATTCTACAGTGAAGGACTATATTTGTGCCCCACACTCCACGTATAAACCCTAATTTTCAGATATTTCTATGTAGAATTGGAATGGACCAGCTGCTTTAGTTTCCTGTAGTTTCAGCAAACAAAACGGGAAACTTAATTTTGCCCTTGTGGTTTATTTGGAACTTCATATGAATCCCCAAAGTCCAAGAGAACCCAAACAAAATTCAGATTTCCTATCAAATCCATCTCATTTCTTTATTTTGCATGCCCTCCATAGGACGTCACCTTCCCTTTCTTTCCCTTCATCTGATGTCTGTTGAGAAAATGCCCTCAACTCCCCTCCCTGCACCACTGCCTTTTATTTCTTCCAAAAAGCTTTGGGAATGGTTGTTTTGTCTCACTCTCATTTCTGGGCTCTTTAGATGGTGCCAGTTAACTTGCTTCCCTATCCTACAGTTGGCAGTGCGTAGGCTGTGATATATAGCTTTGAAGGGCACTGTACATATACTTATGTTGAAAACATGGCTGCAAATGACTACAAGACTTCACCACCGTACATTTTGGTAAGCGAGACAGAGAGCAAAGAGGGAGCAGGAAGTAGAGAATACACAGGCCTCTATCACAGACCATCTTTGCTGTCCATTCTACCTCCCAAGTTTATTTCTTTTTATTTAGCTTCCTCAAATCACTATGTGATTAGGAACTTAAGTCATCATCAGTGAGGCAACCCAAGTGACTTTTTATGTTTATCTTCAAAATGAGTTTCCCTAGAAATCCACATTTCAATCCTGTATTTTGGAGGAACAAATCGGACTGGAAATGGGTATTGCCACAAAATGTATTGACAGCTCTTAAGTTATAAAATAATTATCAGCATTCTTTTCAGACAGTTGGAATAACTTTTACAGTTTTATTATTTTAAAATCTAAGCTTTCCCTCCACACTCAACTGCAGACTAGGGTTACCATTCGTCCGGATTTTCCTGGACATGTCCTCCTTTTTGTGCTAAAAATAGCGTCCGGGGGGAATTTGTAAAGCACTCACAATGTCCGGGATTTCCCCCCTCCCCCGGCAGAGCAGAGCGAGCGGCTGGGAGGGCTGCAGGGAAGTCCCGGGCTGGACTCAGGAGCAGCTGTAGAGGAGCCGGATCCGCCCTGCATTCTGAGCCAGCAGCTCCCTTGCAGCCCAGTCCGGCAGCACTGTGCAGGGCCAGGGACCGGGTTTTGTTGTGCAGGGCCAGGGACCGGGTTTTGTTGTGCTGGGGAGCTCAGCCACGTGTCCGGCTCGCACAGAGCCCAACACCCTGTTCTGAGCAGCAGGGTAAGGAGGTCAGGGGGCAGGAAGGTTCTGGAGGTGGCAGTCAAGAAGCGGGGGGGGGGGGGCTTTTTGGGGGGAGTGGAGAAAGTTTTGGGCAGTCAGGGTACAGGTAGGGGGTAGGGTCCTGGGGGGCAGTTGGGGGGGGGTCTTAGGAGGGGGCAGTTAGGGGACAAGGAACAGGGAGTCTTAGGTAGGGGGTGGGGTTCTGGAGGGCAGTTAGGAGCAGGGGTCCCAGGAGGGGGCAGTCAGGGGACAAGGAGCGAGGGGGGGGTTGAGAGTTCTGGGGGGGAGCTGTCAGGGGGCAGGAGTGGGGAGAGGGATCGGAGCAGTCAGGGGACAGGGAGCAGAGGGGTTTAGATGGGTTGGGAGTTCTGGGGGGGGGCTGTCAGGTGGCAGGGGTGGGGAGATGGATCGGAGCAGTCAGGGGACAGGGAGCAGAGGGGTTTAGATGGTTTGGGAGTTCTGGGGGGGGGCTGTCAGGGGGTGGGGAGTGGTTGGATGGGGCGTGGGAGTCCCAGGGGTCTGTCTGGGGGTGGGGGTGTGGATAAGGGTTGGGGCAGTCAGGGGACAAGAGGCAGGGAGGCTTAGATAGGGAGTGGAGTCCTGGGGGGCAGTTAGGGGCAGGGGTCCCAGGAGGGGGCAGTCAGGGGACAAGGAACGGGGGGAGGGTTGGGGGTTCTGGGGGGGCGGGAAGTGGGAGGGGCAGGGGCGGGGCTAGGGCGGGGCTCCTCCCGTCCTCTTTTTTTCTTGCTGAAATATGGTAACCCTACTGCAGACCTCTGCCCCGACCATCTAATTATGTCCCGGGCCGCCAAGAGCGGATTCGAGCCCCGGTGAAAAAAAATTTTCAGGCCCCCCAGCAAGGGCGGACCAGCTAAACAGGGCTGATGGGGGGGGAGGAAGCTGGGGAAGCCGGGCCCGGAATTTTTTTGGGCCCCCCAGCAAGGGCATACCGGCTAAACAGGGCCGATGAGGGGGGGGGAGCCGGGCCCCCTTCTGGACCACCGAGCCCCGGTAATTTGTACTGGCTTCCCCCCACTCTCGTCGGCCCTGATTATATCTCCTCAGCCTACCTCAAATTTGTTTTTTATTTTAGAAACTTGCTTATTTCCATTTCTAGCTCTCCTCATTGGCTTCCTGGTTTGAAGGGGCTTTTCTGATGATGCATAGCCAGTACCTTCCTCCAGTGCTCACCCCTGCCCCATAATTCTCCGAGTCCAGGAACTTTGGTTCATTTAAGTGCTATGACTATTATCCTGGGGTGCTTCTGACCCCTGACTACTCCTGCTAGTACATCTCAGTTGGAAACTAACAACTCACTTCTAAGGATGAACTAGATCTTTCTTAAAAATAACTTTTGTCTTCCCATAATGACCTGTAGCTGCAAGTATTGGTTTGACTTAAAACTCTATAGCAGCTTAGAGCCATTTGCCTTAGCCATGCAAAGAATTCTGGGTTGTACTTAAGCCAGACAGGTAGCAGGCACCTCATTAGGGAAAATTAAACTGGCCTGGATAAGGCAGGTAAACAGAGGAAGTTAAGGAAGGCATCATTGAGATTGTGCTTTAAAAATGTGGAAGGAGATAAATGTGATTAAGATAGCTAAGTAAAGAAAAAAAAAGAAGAGAGAAGCAAGTAGCAAAGAAAGGCTATTGTGGAGAGAACTCCCCTTCTTCCACTCCATTTTTGTTTAAATTAGTAAAACCCATAACCTAAAAATCTATACATTAAACTCCCAAAAGAACATTATTAAGGTTGCAAAGTCAAACACTCAAATTATTAATTTCCTCATGGGCTTTTATATGGTACTCATCACTACAGTATCTGAGTGCCTCACAAACACGAAGGAATTTATTTTCACATCACACCTGGAAGCAGGCAGTCTCCACTCACCAGCCTGCATGGACTTAAACACTCACCAGCTTTATTTCAGTCCCCTTTCTTCAGTGTGGGTTTTTTGTTCCCCAATTAAAATAGTTTAACTTACAACCAACAGGTAAACCAGGTCCTTTTCCTTGGGTCATGTGTAGGAGCTGGTCTACTCCCTAAAAGTTTTGCTGATCTCTAAAGCTCACAGTCCCCCATCACGTGGGCTTAGGTCCCTCCTGTTTCCAGGTTTCCTTCCTTTATAGTCTATAGCAGGCAGTCCCCACTACTCAGTCACCAGGCTCCCATTCCCAGCTGGGCCTGGTGATCCTCTCCTCAGACTATCAGTACAAAGCACCTGCTCTTTAACGGTCCATTGCCTTGGAATAGGGCTGGCTGGCCCCAGCCCCTACTGTCCCTAAGGTGGCAGACCTCTCTGCTACAGCCTCTGTGAGGTGAGGGGGTTATACTATCCTCATTTTACAGATAGGGAACAGGAGCACAGCAAAATTAGGGTCAAAAGTATCCAAGAATTTTAAGTGCCCAGTTTAAGGCACCCACGGACTGATTTTTCAAGTACTAAGCGTTGTGCAGCATTTTAAACATTTAAAGCACAACTCCCATTGACTTCAGTTGCAGATATGATTGCTCAGCACTTCTGTGATTCACACCTCCAGGTCTCAAGTTGGACAACCAGAAAATGAGGAACACACAATTAATGACCACCTATGAAAAGTTTGCTTTAAGTGACTTGCCCAATATCACCTAGGAACTCTTTGGCAGAGGCAGGGATATAAAGAAATATTCCACTGTGGCATTCAATTGCCTTAACCATCAGACCTGACTTTCTCTTCCTGCAGACTCCTGCCTCATTCACTACACACCTTCCAACTTCTGCCTTGTCTCAGCATAGGGGACCAACATCTGCCAGGAGAGCACCTTTGCTTCATTCCTACTGAGAACAGAGGGAGGTGGTAGCCATTTTGAAAGATGACACCAGAACCAAGCGCAGCCTATGGCTTCAGTCCCATTGAGAAAATGAAGGCCTTTCTGAAACAGGGCAATTTTTTATGAGTTTCTCTGAAGGATGAGATTTTATGCATCAGCATCTGGTAACAGATAAACTTTCAGTTATAAAAAAATAATGGCAAAACATTACCATTAATCTTAAAAAAAAATATTTTTCAAAAGCTACAAGATCTACCACATCTGTTCAGGAAGATGGGGAAAACTGTGTCTGTATGTGTAGAAAGAGAGTGGAGGACACCAGGGAGGAATGATTGAGAGGAAGGATTGCAGAGGAATGTAGAGTGGTGTCTGCTTTGTGATTCTCCAGAGTAGTATAAAGCAACCAAGGTGAGTACTGGTACTGGTGAGTATGGCCATAAAAATTAAAGAGGTTACTTCATATCATCAAATCATTAGAAATATCTCATGGTAATATTATATTTTAGCATCTCCGTTAGTGTTTGTGTATGACATTTTTAGTTACAAAAACACAAGGAAATTCCCAGAAAAAAAATACATTAATATTAAAGTCAAGGTTAAGAGCATGTATCAGTAAGTAGGGTAAAATATGTATTACTAGGATGTTGCAATTATCCTAAAACCAAGTGTAATGAATTCAGGAAATAAAGAGTTAAGATTAATCTTAAAATAAATCAAAATATGTTGAAATATGGAAATATACAATCAGAGCATCCAAATTAAGTCTGCCACGTAATGAAGCCATAAAATGGGGGGGGGGGGGAGAGGGGAGAGGAGGAGGGAACTAAAGTATCTTTAAAAATCAGTTTAATTTAATCTTGGACCACAAACACTAAACTGTGTGAATCACAATTATGTGGTTCTGGGGGTCACTACAGGGAAGAAGAAAAGGCTGCTGCTGTTCAGCATTGGGTGGCTAAGGATGGGTCCTCTCTGGTCACTAATGGTTCATGCCATACCAAACCCCATGAGCAAAGAAGTCCTATGGAGGCCTGCCGACCCCTCCCCTGGAGAAATGGTCCCTGTTTTTGAACTGTCTGCTGCTCCCAGCAACAGAACTTTGTGTATTGGGTCCCTATTATTCCAGGGGTGGGTTTTGCTGGGGTGGCCGCAATTAGGCATTCTCCATAGCGAGCCTTCTGCTGGGATGGTAGGGGGATGGAAGGAGGGCCGCATATTCACAGACTTCCTGCTGGGTTAGCAAGAGAGGATCCCCTCCACACACAAACACACACAGTTCTTTTGTCATAGGATTGGGCTAAAGCCTCCCTCCCTCATGCTGCTCAAAGACAAGGAGCAGTGAGTCTGGTAGGAGTTAAATCCTAGCTGTTCTTGGGGTGGGCCCTGCTGTCCTCTACTATAAAAAAAACATAAACTAAGTATTTGTTTGGGCCTTTCTCTCAAACTATAAGCTTTAGCTGACACTTCTCTGGGATGCAACGCTCCCCTTCTTAACAACCAAAGTTCAAGCAGTACCCAGATCTGGATAGCCAAAGAATATCAGCATAATTTAATCAGAAAATATTAGCAGAAAACAGAAGATGTGAGAACAAGTTTTTTTCTTTTTAAAAGAAAGAAAACTTTTCTTGACTGCTTAGCAAGCAGCAGCTGTATTTTGTTCAGTTGTGTTATATTTATATTGCAGCTGACACACTAGAAATTGGTTTGAAACATGGGTTTTGGAAGTGTAGGAAAATAGGATACAATTGGAATTTGCGTCTTTATGTTACTGGCATTTTATCATAACTGTGGTGGATCAGTACAAGTTTAAGCCCTGTGGGACAAGGCCTTTTCTGCTAATTATACAAAAATAGCTGGCAAAAACTCATATTGTGATGTACTGTATTTGTTTTACAATAAATGTAAAACCTATCAACTGGCAAAGCACACAACAACTAAATCAGACGAAGGCTAGCATTATCAAAAGAAGAGGTCATGTAATTTAAAAAGCCCTTTAGTAGTTTCAGTTATATTAAAGACCTCAGTGTTACAGTCCAAAGGAATCCAGGAGTTCAGAATTAATCAAGAGGCTTTATAATGTATATATTTACAAATAAATCAATGAAAAGCATTTAATGTCAACTTCATAGAAATTAAATATGCAAAAGACTTTCAGAATATGCTGTTCTCCTGCCAATGCAGTATTATTGCTTACAGTACAAAAAAAGCTATCTCAGTCCTTGTACAAAGTCAGTCATATTTCATGTATAAGTATTTTGATCTCTATCCAAAGGCGGGTCTACACTATAAAATTAGATTGACCCAGCTACGTCACTCAGAGTGTGAAAAATCCACAGCCCAGTGCGACATAGTTAAGCCAATCTAAGTCTTTGTATAGACAGCGCTAGGTTGACAGAAGAATTCTTCTATCAGATTTGCCACTATCTCTTGGGGCGGTGTATAACCTACACCACCGATGGGAGAACCCCTCCCATTGGGGTAGATATGGCTAACACTGAAGCATTATAGCAGCACAGCAGCCACACTGCAGCTGTATCACTGTAGTCTTTCACATGTAGGCAAGCCCTCAGTATACCGTCCCATACAGGACATGCACCTGTATGTAGGCAATTCAGAGTACACATAAAAATAGGTACTGGTGCGCTGTGGTATACAGGTTATTTTTACACACATTTGGGATGTCCACATTATATATGGATGTAAGCAGAGTCAGAATGAGCTCTCCCCTGATATCTGGTGGTGAGCTGTGGAAAAGGACTTCAGGGGTTGATCTTGTTTGCATGGGCACACCCACCCTGCCTAGCATGTGGGACTACTTGTCCAAATGGTCACTTTGGCTGCTGTGGGATCCCCAGTCTCTTTGTTATTAGGGCAAGAGTAATAAAGGGTTGTTATCCTGGTTATGTGAATCAAGGACAGTAGAACCGTACTTGGCATTTTATGACTGAGGGACTCACCCTCAACTAAGCAGCACTCACTAGGAAAGGGACATGGGTTCCAAAGCCCAGTGAATTGAGAGAGGTTGGGGATAGGTATTTGTACCTATGAAATCACTGAGAGCTGAAATCGGCTGGTGGAGAGGCATGGCTAGTGAAACAGCTGGTGGAGAGGACTGGAACAATACCCCACAGAGAGGCATGGCAATCGGCCGTCAAGGGCCTGAGCAGCAGAGAGTGTAAGGTTCCTCTATGCCTCCCCCCTGCCCTTCCACCCAAGCTGGGAGATTAACTCTGCAGAGGAGCTTCTGAATTCTGGGGCTGCACTGACCAAGGACAGGAACTGTGAGCTGGGTGACTTGTGGGTTGCTGGACTTAAGACAGTAAGGGAAAAAGGACACTGCCCAACTTACATGGGGGTGGGTCTTTTGCTCATGTTTTGTGTTATGAAGCCTGTTTGTGGTGTTTCCCCAACATAATGCTGCATTGTTTCCCGCCTTTATTACAAGGCTTTTGCTACACTCAGACTCTGTGCTTGTGAGAGGGGAAGTATTGCCTCTTAGAGGCACCCGGGGGGAGGTATGTAATTGTCCCAGGTCACTAGGTGGGGGCTTGAGCCAGTTTTGCATTGTGTTATTGAAAAGGAACCCCTAGATACTGAACCCTGCCCTTGTTGCTGCCAACTCTGGCAGAAGGGTTACATGAGTAATGAAGCTCTCCCAAACATGTACAAAGGGAATCTTTAAACACACCATTATATATGAGAGTATATATGTAAGGGGGGGTTTCTGGGTCACCATACCCCTAAAGGCAGCTAATCATCAACAGGAGCCCTTACCTTGTTACTCTCTGTTTTTGCTGCAGTGGGTTTCAATGGCTTGAGTTCTTAGCCACTATGGGTGGTGCTTCCACCCAACTATTTATGGTAGCCAGGAACCCTACCTTTCCTACCTATAAGGTTTTGATAATCCCTGAAGGGTACTCATCCCTATGACTAGCCTGGTACTTCATATCTATACTCTTCTGACACTTCCATAATGGATGAACCATCAATCAAGGTACCCTTTATTTGTAAAGGGAAATATAGAGGACACATTAAAAGGAAGAAGAAGATGGATTTGGAGTGGAAACAGCAGTAACACCATACAACCCACAAATAACACAACCCTCCGGGTGGATTTCTCTGGATTCACAAGTCCAGTTTATTCCATACTAGTGGATTCCTGTAATGTGGAGGAACCCACATATCTTGATGAGGCATTGAAGGCCAGAAGGTGCTTGAGTGCAAGAAAGTGATGAGAGTATTGACTAGGGTTGCCAATTTTGGTTGGACATATTCCAGGAGGTTTCATCACATGACATAATCTTCAATTAAAAATTAAATCTTTAATTCCTGGATACTCCAGGACAATCCTGTAGTATTGGCAATCCTGGTGTTGATTCTCCCAGGGGGCTAACCTCTCTGCATCAGCAAAAGGTGTTACTAACAGTGGAAAAAGTCCCCACAACATAAAAATAGTGAGGGGGCCCCCTAAGTCCTATTGCGTTCCCCCAAAGTAGTTTGGCAAACCCCATTCAGGGCAAAATAGACAATGCCTCAGGCAGAGAGAGGCAATCAGGAGATCTCCCCTGCTGTCTCAGACAGAACTGTCCTCCTCTCATCCCCCATTAAATTTTCTTAGTCAGCCTTCTATACCCTAGAGTTTACAATCAGAAGGCTCCACTTTGGTGAGGTGTGCATACTGTAGTCTTCCCCATCTCTCATTTACCCAGAAACAAGCTTGGCTCCCTTTTTCGTCAGACCCATTAACCTGAGTTACATGTACATACTTAGCAAAATACCTATCCTAACACTGTTTGAGCAGGTTTTTAAAATTTATGATTAATTTTGTAGCCTTCATTCTGTAAAACCTGAGTTGCCACAAATCCAACTGCACAGGCTTCAGATAAGAGGCAAATTATAATTAATCCAGTTGAAAATCTTCTAAAAATGACTAAGTAGCTTTTCTATTAATCAGAAATAGCATATTAAGGTCCAATATCTCAGGCCTTTGCAGGATTAGAAGCTAGTGCTTACATATTGTAATAGAAACTGAGATGACCAGTCCAATGATATGACGCTCCTATTCCTAGCCCCAAATACTCTGAGTTATCGGATCTTAAATCTGGTTCAGGACTGATTATTGTCCATCCAGAGTCATTAGCCTTGTAATTTTTTTTGCAGGGAGATACAGGAGTTATGATTGAGGATTTCTATACACTTTGGGCAAAGAAATAAATTTTATCTGGCAGGATATTTTGTTTAATTGTAGCCATTTTGAATGTTAGTAGTAGGCATCTCAGAGGAGATGGATTAGCTGACGAGTGCAGGATAAACTGTCAAAAATCGACAATAAATATAGTTTATCACATAGCTCCGCAATTTATCACAAGGTTATCACCACTGTATATGTAAGAATATATAGATATGTACATGCCCATTTATACACAAATATATGTAAAGATGCATACATTACATATTACCTGGCAAAACCTATGTTAAGGTGGAGTGAAGGTTCACAGTATATATTAGCAATTTAAAGATGAGAAACATAACATAGAGCGGGTGGGGATAAGTACTTGTATCTGGTGGTTTGGGCCTTATTTAAGATCCCACCTCAAAAATAAATAAATAAATAAATAACAGGTATGTTGTAATTATTTCCCAAACCATACTTGCTTTGGAAATTCATGCAATAATCACACACATTAAATTAATGTTTGAAATGTTGTTGTAGCTGTGTTCGCCCTTGGATATTGGAGAAACAAGTGCGGTGAGGTAAAATCTTTTATTGGACCAACTTCTGTTGGTGAAAGAAACATTCTTTCAAACTACACAGATCTGAAGAAGAGCTCTGTGTATTTCAAATCGTGTCTTTTTCACCAACAGAAGTTGGTCCAATAAAAGATATTAATACACTCTGCTTGTCACATTATATTAAGTCATTTTAATGATTTTGGTCCCAGATTGGAAGAAACTGATGTTCAAATGTTAGATTTCCCCGCCCCTTTTTTACCCCTCCTCATGGGATCACTACAGGGCAGAGTTAAGGTCGTTTGGGTGTCTTAACTCTGTATTTCTTATTTTAAGAAGTTTGAATTTCTTTTAACTGTAACCTTATCTCTAAATTGCCTGGGTATGTAATGCTTGGATTTTGAATAATTACAACATTTCTGTAAAGCTTTTCACCATTAAAGTACTTATGTGTACTCTCAACGCTAATTCCATTTTTTTTGTCTGGGAATTTTCTTAGTTTTTTTCTAAATTAAAGATTCCATAGATGAACAAGAAACGCACAAGAATGTAACCATACAAAATTTCTAATTAATTGAAGGTACAAAGTGTTAGCCTTAAATAATTTTTTTAAATTATCTTTTAAGGTCAGAATCACTGATATGCTAAAGCAGTACAAACCAGCCAGAGTACAATAGTCAGTTAAACTGGGTTTACAGCTATTTTGCATTGTCAGAGTAGTGCAAAGCAGCTGAAGCATACTGGTTAATCTGGCCTTAATTTACATTGACTTATTGGTTCAGAAACTGTTTCTGAGACTGGTGCTTTGTAAAGAAGGGGCAGGCAAAGATAGCCTAGTCCCCAACTCCCAGTAACTCTGTGTTTTATGGGCTCCCCTTTTGCTCCTACCTTCGTTTCACCAGGAGTGATGCTTCAAGTCATTCTTCCGCTCTACTCTGCTCTGGTTAGGCCTCAGCTGGAGTATTGTGTCCAGTTCTGGGCACCGTATTTTAAAAAAGATGTGGAGAAATTGGAAAGGGTCCAGAGAAGAGCAACAAGAATGATTAAAGGTCTTGAGAACATGACCTATGAAGGAAGGCTGAAAGAATTGGATTTGTTTAGTTTGGAAAAGAGAAGACTGAGGCCTGGTCTACACTAGGCGTTTATGTCGAAGTTAGCGCCGTTAAATCGAATTAACCCTGCACCCGTCCACACTGCGATGCTATTTAGTTCGACATAGAGGTCTCTTTAATTCGACTTCTGTACTCCTCCCCGACGAGGGGAGTAGCGCTAAATTCGACATGGCCATGTCGAATTAGGCTAGGTGTGGATGGAAATCGACGCTAATAGCTCCGGGAGCTATCCCACAGTGCACCACTCTGTTGACGCTCTGGACAGCAGTGCGAGCTCGGATGCTCTGACCAGCCACACAGGAAAAGCCCCGGGAAAATTTGAATTTGAATTCCTTTTCCTGTCTGGCCAGTTTGAATCTCATTTCCTGTCTGGACATCGTGGCGAGCACAGCAGCACTGGCAACGATGCAGAGCTCTCCAGCAGTGATGGCCGTGCAGTCTGGGAATAGAAAGAGAGCCCCAGCATGGACTGATCGTGAAGTCTTGGATCTCATCGCTGTGTGGGGCGATGAGTCCGTGCTTTCCGAGCTGCGATCCAAAAGAAGGAATGTAAAGATCTACGAGAAGATCTCTAAAGACATGGCAGAGAGAGGATACAGCCGGGATGCAACGCAGTGCCGCGTGAAAATCAAGGAGCTGAGACAAGGCTACCAGAAGACCAAAGAGGCAAACGGACGCTCCGGATCCCATCCCCAGACATCCCGTTTCTACGAGGCACTGCATTCCATCCTCGGTGCTGCCGCCACCACTACCCCACCAGTGACCGTGGACTCTGAGGATGGGATACTGTCCACGGCCGGTTCCTCAGACATGTTAGGGGACGGGGAAGATGAGGAAGGAGATGAGGAGGGCGAGGCAGTTGGCAGCTCTCACAACGCTGATTTCCCCGACAGCCAGGATCTCTTCATCACCCTTACAGAGATCCCCTACGAAGCGTCCCCAGCCATTACCCCGGACACAGAATCTGGTGAAGGATCAGCCAGTAAGTGTTGTAAACATCTAAACATTTATTTTTAACAAAACAGGAATATTAACAATTAAAAGAATGGGTTGTTCATGATTAGTGTGCCCTAGGCGCTTAACGGTTTAGTAAGGGGCAGTGCAAGTTTTGAAAAGAAATCTAGCAATGTCCGGTTTTCAGTGATTGTCCTGCACAAGCCGCTCTACTGTGTATTCCCTGCTACTGCAGCTACAGTAAAATGCGGTCTATATGTGCGGGGATAGAGCAGTAATCCTCCTGGGACATCTCGATGAAGCTCTCCTGGAGGTAACTTGAAAGCCGTTGCATGAGGTTCTTGGGGAGAGCGGCCTTATTGGGTCCTCCGAAGTACGACACGTTGCCGCGCCACGAGATTATCAGGTACTCGGGGATCATTGCTCTGCACAGCAGGGCGGCATACGGCCCTGGTCTTTGGAGGCTTTCCCGGAGCATTCTCTCTTTGTCGCTCTCGGAGATCCTCATCAGGGTGATGTCGGCCATGGTGACCTGCTTTTAATTAGGTAGGGGAATGTTAGTGTTGGGACTGCTTTCCCGTTCCTTTACAGAACTGTCACCGCTGGTTTGCAGCCACGCGGTGGAGGCGGGAGAGGGGCAGCCGAAAGGGATCATTCCCGGGGACAGCCGCGAGGGGGTGGGACAGGGGCAGAGTTCCCGCTTGCCGGATTGCTGGCAGCAGGGACTGACATTGATTTAAATGTGAAATGAGGCCAGTGGTAATATAAAAGTTTTAAACTGCCACAAGTGTACGGCTTACCATGTCTGCCTGCAACAGAAATTCCGTTGTGCTGCCTCGCTTCTCAAATGTGCTGTTCAAGACCCCAGGCACAGAATGCGAAGGCCGAGAATTCGACCTTGTGCTGAGTGCGCATGTGAAAGGTGCTGTGCATGGTCTTGTTCACAGAGAAAGACTATGTTCTTTGTTCACAACTACATTTATCTTTCAGAGGAATTCACTCCCTTTTTCCCATTTCCACAGCCCCGTCTGCGACTGTCTCACAACCTAGCCTGGAATCACACTCCCAGAGGCTAGCGCGGATTAGGCGTAGGAAGAAGAGGACACGGGAGGACATGTTCTCTGAGCTTATGGCCTCTTCCCAAGCCCAGGCAGCACAGCAGACCCAGTGGCGGGAGAACTTGACCCGAATGCACCAAGCCAACATGGATCGGGAGGAGAGGTGGCGGCAGGAAGACCAGCAGGCGACTCAAACGCTGCTTGGACTACTGAGGGAGCAAACGGACACGCTCCGGCGCCTTGTGGATGTTCTGCAGGAACGGAGGCAGGAGGACAGAGCCCCGCTGCAGTCCATCTCTAACCGCCCTCCCCCGCCACCAAGTCCCATACCCACCTCACCCAAAGTGCAAAGAAGGAGAGGCGGCAGAGTCCCTGCTAACTCTCACTCCACCCCTGCAGAGAGCTCTAGTAGCAGAAGGCTCTCATTTCCCAAAATTTGAAAAGTTCTTTCCTTCCCGCCTGACACAAGCCCACGTCCAAGTTTCACCTCCCAATGCCATGTGTAGTTGATAATAAAAAATTCGTTTCTGTTAACTACTGTTTCAATCATGTTCTTTTGGAGGAGGAGGGGAAAGGGGGTTGGAAATTGGACAGGACAGTCTCCTTTGGCAGGGTACATAGTCGGGGGCAGGCACAGCAGCAGGGCACATACACAGTGCAGTGATGCAGTGACTAGTTGCCCCGGTTAGTCTGGGAGGTTGTTTTGATGTAATGTTGGGGGGGGTGGGTTGCTCTGTGACTTTGTGGCGGGGGAGGGCAGTTACAGATCTTAAGCGCCGGTCCTTAGACAGGATCACAGAGCCACACAGCATGGGATCTGTAACCGTCCTCCCCCTGCCACAAAGTCAAATAGACCTCCCATACACACAGTCCCGATCAGGAGGGGTGACAGGCTCCGTTGAAACAAGCATCCCACCGCAGCGGAGCCTGTCAATCCTTGAGTTTAGAAGCTGCATTCGCATCACAACACTAGACCCGCCCCGCACCACAGTCTGCGTCCCAGTTTTAAAAAATTCCCGCTAAAACAGTATTAAAGAAAACGGTGTGCTTTAACAAAGTAGAACTATTTTTATTTCGACACGTGTGTTGGAGGGGGGGTGAAGGGGGTATGTAACTGGATAGGATAGTCAACATTACCTGGGTAAAGAAACGGGGGCAGGTTTAGCTTCTCAGTACACAAACTATAAAATCACAGGTTACCCTGCTCACTCAGGAACTTTGCTTTCAAAGCCTCCCGGATGCACAGCGCTTCCCGCTGGTCTCTTCTAATCGCCCGGCTGTCTGGCTGTGAGTAATCACCAGCCAGGCTATTTTCCTCAACCTCCCACCCCGCCATAAAGGTCTCCCCCTTGCTCTCACAGAGATTGTGGAGCACACAGCAAGCTGCTATAACAATGGGGATATTGGTTTCGCTGAGATCACAGCGAGTCAGTAAGCTTCTCCATCTCCCCTTGAGACGGCCAAAAGCACACTCCACCACCATTCTGCACTTGCTCAGCCGGTAGTTGAAGAGTTCTTTTTCAGTGTCCAGGGCGCCAGTATAGGGCTTCATGAGCCAGGGCATTAGCGGGTAGGCTGGGTCCCCGAGGATGACTATAGGCATCTCCACATCCCCAACAGTTATTTTGTGGTCCGGGAAGTAAATACCTTGTTGCAGCCGTCTAAACAGACCAGAGTTCCTGAAAACACGAGCGTCATGAACCTTGCCCGGCCATCCCACGTAGATGTTGGTAAAACGTCCCCTGTGGTCCACCAGTGCTTGCAGCACCATGGAAAAGTATCCCTTTCGGTTAATGTACTGGGTGGCCTGGTGGTCCGGTGCCAGGATAGGGATGTGAGTTCCATCTATGGCCCCACCGCAGTTTGGGAATCCCATCGCTGCGAAGCCATCTATGATCGCCTCCACGTTTCCCAGGGTCACTACCTTTGGCAGCAGTACATCAACGATTGCCTTCGCTACTTGCATCACAACAACCCCCACGGTAGATTTGCCCACCCCAAACTGGTTCGCGACTGACCGGTAGCTGTCTGGCGTTGCAAGCTTCCACAGGGCTATGGCCACTCGCTTCTGTACACTCAGTGCAGCTCGCAACCGGGTGTCACTGCGCTTCAGGGCAGGGGACAGCAACTCACAAAGTTCCAGGAAAGTTCCCTTCCGCATGCGAAAGTTTCGCAGCCACTGGGATTCATCCCAGACCTGCAGCACTATGCGGTCCCACCACTCAGTGCTTGTCTCCCGTGCCCAGAATCGCCGTTCCACGGCATCAACATGACCCATTGCCACTGTGATGTCCTCGGCGCTGGGTCGCCTGCTTTCTGACAGGTCTGTGCTACTCTCAGACTTCAGGACATCACCGCGGTGCCGTAGCCTCCTTGCCTGACTTTTCTGCATCTGCCTCAGGGAAACCTTTATGATAAGCTGCGAGACGTTGAGAGCGGCCACAACTGCAGCGATGGTCGCAGCGGGCTCCATGCTCGGAGTACAGTGGCGTCCGCGCTGTCAATGACTGGAAAAGCGCGCGAACTGTTTTCCCGCCGGCGCTTTCAGGGAGGGAGGGCGGGAGTGATGGACGGATGATGACAGTTTCCCAAAAGCACCCTCGACTCATTTTGTTACCCAGAAGGCATTGCCGGCTACACCCAGAATTCCAATGGGCAGAGGGGACTGCGGGAACTGTGGGATAGCTGACCACAGTGCACCGCTTCGAATGTCGACGCTATCACCGTTAGTGTGGACGCACAAAGTCGAATTACTGTCCTTAGTGTGGACACACACGTTCGACTTTGCAATATCGATTACAAAAATTCGATGCAAGTAAAATCGAACTACTCTCGTAGTGTAGACAAGGCCTGAGAGGGGACATGATAGTAGTTTTCAGGTATTTAAAAGGGTGTCATAAGGAGGAGGGAGAAAACTTGTTCACCTTAGCCTCTAAGGATAGAACCAGAAGCAATGGGTTTAAACTGCAGCAAGGGAGGTCTAGGTTGGACATTAGGAAAAAGTTCCTAACTGTCAGGGTGGTTAAACACTGGAATAAATTGCCTAGGGAGGTTGTGGAATCTCCATCTCTGGAGATATTTAAGAGTAGGTTAGATAAATGTCTATCAGGGATGGTCTAGACGGTATTTGGTCCTGCCATGCGGGCAGGGGACTGGACTCGATGACCTCTCGAGGTCCCTTCCAGTCCTAGAATCTATGAATCTATGAATGTGAAATGGAGCATGGGGCGCCCAACAGAAACTGGTGTCCAAGCTAAGAGGCAGACAAAATCTTTAAAGGGCAATGAAAGTTGAGCCACACAATCCACTTTGAAATCTCTCAATACATGTCTAATCTCCATCATATCATTGACTCATTACATCCAAAAGAAATGTATGGAAATTAACTGTAGAAGAAGGGTGGTGATTGGTTGAGTATCTCTGTCACATAGGGTCCACTTAAGAGTTAGTTGAGCCTGTCTGTAGCCAAAACAATCATAGTAATTAAACTAAATTATTAAAAATGTATCTATTTACAAGATTTTTTTTTCAAATATCAGCTATGTGATTTCAGTTAATTTTAACTATAAAGAATGTGTTAAGTGTCTGCGTTATTGCATTGTTAAGATAATTCAGGACAAAAAGAGTGACATAGATCCTAAATTTTTAAAATGACCCAGTTTGTAATTAATTTTAACTCAAACTATTTTAGAAGATTTACTTGTTGTGATGGTTCTCAGGTACCTAGGACTGAGAGTCACTTTTTGTTACCCCCTGCCTCCAATGAGGGGGAGTCTTTCTTGTGGTAGCAAGGCATCAGCTCGCTGGCCCGCCAGCCTTTTAGCCCTCTCCTCTGGGCTATGCCAGCCCTAACTTCAGCTTGCAGGTTAACAACTGGTGCACCCCAATCCCTTTGAATCATTTCCCTGTGATATTCAGCCTCTGACATTGCCTACTCACAGAATTTCCAGAGCCTCTGCTTCATGAAATGCAGGGTAACCCTCTGAACTTGTGAGCCCTTATAATAAATTAAAAAATTGGTTTAAGAAAGAATACAGATTTAACTAGAAACAAGAGAAAGTGATGGAAACAATTGGTTACAACACAAAACCAAACCATAAAAACTCAAACCTGGATCCATACTTATCAATGGTTACCTTTCCTATCTAGTAAAGTAGATTTCTCCCTCTCCCCCCCCCCCCCCCCCAAAAAAGTTCAGTCTTTTGAAGAGCTGTCTGGTTTCACACCAAACAAGTGTTCATGAATGCTCTCCTTAAGGGGTTCCTCAGTGAAGGGATGCAGAGTTTACTTCTCTCTCTGTTATACTCAAAACAGTCTTTAGTTTCTATTCATAGGTAGGGCTAACCTCTGTTTTGTAAAGTTTTCCCCCGTTTTTTTTTTTAACCTTGAAGTGGTTTTGACTGTGTGTCCTTGCCTCTGGTGGTTTCTCATTTAAAGCCTGAGTCCTGCACAAGGCTAAACAATTGTACCTTGCATTGTATCACTGGCCAGACAGGCTG
This sequence comes from Chrysemys picta bellii, assembly GCF_011386835.1. Classification (NCBI taxonomy): domain Eukaryota; kingdom Metazoa; phylum Chordata; order Testudines; family Emydidae; genus Chrysemys; species Chrysemys picta. Next base: position 167,530,751 of record NC_088791.1, on the reverse strand, counting down.
GGGTGACAACTCCCCCTTGCCTGAGTGGGCCATTATGGAGACATCCTGGTGACTATTTTTTACTTTAAGTCCCTTAAGCATATGTAACCCACACAACACACCTCCTGGGTGTGGTGTTCTGTCCCATCGGAGACCACTTAGAGAAAAAGATAAAATGAGTCTGCTCTACAGCCTTAGCTAACAGGCAGTTGGCTTTTAGCTCAGGCGGTAGAGGCTCACACACTAAGCTCCTGAAGTCCCAGGTTCAATCCCAACAACTGTGGTCTGTCCGTGTTACACATACATGCAATATAAATACTTTATTCCTTAAATATTACCCATGCATACCTCTCACAATGATTATGAATCTTGACAAGTTACAAGCTTTCTGTGGTTACCTTACACATTACTCTTTTTGGATAAATATCCTGCAAGACACATATTTGGTGTAATGAATTTGTCAGGCCTGAGGTGAGAGTTGTTTGTAAACTACAGGGGATCCTTTGACAAAGGGATCTCTTTGTCACACTTGGAAATATTCAAAAAATTCTTACAGTGCTAAAAGAATAAAAGTGAGAGTTCTGCCAGCTTAAGACTGCAAGCTTAATGCTGTGTCAGTGTTGTGCAATTTTATAAAATAATGATAATTGATGTGAAGAAGGCCAGGCATACTGTTCTCCAAGAGCCCTATTGTCCCATCCAAGGATATTTTACAATGGGAGAGTGAAAGCCCAGGGAAAAGGACATAATTGCTGCAAAAGTGAACTCTGATAGCTGTAGTATCCCTTTAAATAGTTTGTGAGGCTTCTAGTGGTGCTCTCTGTGTTCAGAAACCTGCAGCATTGTGTACAAGTTACTAGAACTTGCATGTTATGTACAGCTAGAAAACATGGGTATTTGAACCCCACTATGCCCTTGTCGTGTCTTCATATTATATTTGTTGTGTAAAGAGCAAAATCTGCAACAATAGGTGAGGAAGAGGAACAGGCAACATCAACTCCTTGAAGGAAAAATTTGTCAGTAAGATGAAATTGTATAGTTTAAGGATTTTATTTATTTATTTATTTATTTTTTGAGGAGAGAGGGGGGAGATCAGGCCTTCCCAGCAAAAGAATATATGTATTTTTTCAGCTCTGCATAAAGTAAATGAAACCAATAAACAGAATTATAAAAGACTGACAAATTGTAAATCTGAGTGCATCTGTCTGGTTAGCAGGAGTTTTATTTGTTGTTTTCCTGTTTTAACCCTAATCACCCCTCATTTAATCTAATGGAATGCAGAAAGCAATGACTGAGAGTGTAACACTAGCGAAAGAAAAAACATTTGCAAGATGTTCAACAGCAGTTAATTAAATTACTCTATTGTTCTCCATGGTAAACAATTACATCACTCTTCTAGCATTAAGTGAAAACAAATATAATATTGTCACTGCAGGATTTGACATACCCAATTGGAATTAAATTATTTTCATTCAGGTGACAGCTCAAGAGAGAAAACTGTACACTTGTACCACCACAGACAGGTTAAAATCAATTAGAATTGATCAGACAGAGGTTATTTTCAAAAGTACCAAAAGAAAAACTGCAGATTTTACAGGGTTCCGGCACTTAAAATATTTTCTCTAGCTACACTGGCCTTAAAAAGAAGCAAAATGAGGGACAAGCTCTGAAGTATTAGTTCACTCTTTCATGTCAATGTATCGATTTACATATTTCAAATCATGTAGTACTGAAGATGCCATATATCATGCCTGATATTGTTAAAAATATTGCTCAAATTAAGTTTCAAATTTTGTATGGATTTTATCCTCAGTTTGAAACATTATCAGCATTCCACTGGTGCTCTGCAGACGGTTGTTACCCATCGAAGTCTGAGTGTTTTGGAGAAAGAACCCCAACGAGACCCTCCCATTTGGGCCACGTTAGAGTCGGTGCAGAGCCACATTGCCACAAGGGAGCTTTGGGAAACACATTTTCCAGAGTTCAGAGAGAATATATATTCAACTCTGTCCCTTGAAATGATGGAGCCTACCACTCCTTATCTCCCCAACATGTCATGTTACACCTCTTTGGGGTGAGCTGTGTCCCTGGGAATACTAGAAAGGAGCAGCCATTGTGCACCTCCAAGCACAAGGATCGCTATTTTGTCTGGGATGTGACTTCTTGCCTCCCCACCTTATGCACCAATGCTAGGGTTAAATATAAACTGCCTCTTTAGCTTTGATTTACCTAACCTCAAAGTCCCTGTATCTATGTATATTATAAGTGCAAGAAGGGCTGGATTGAGCTTTCTACAAAATCCATCAACTAATCTTCCCAATAGCCAAAGGAGTGGATAATAGAGAGAAAACTCGAGAGCTCTCTCCTATCAAGAGCTGAGTTTTCCTTTTCCATAGTGCTCCTATTCTTCTTGTGTTGAACCATCTTTGAATATTTTATTTCACAGCATTACACTGAAGATATTACTGGTTCCATTTTTCTTGGCTTGACTAAATTCATAGGAGATTGTTTCCAACAGGACTATATGCAAAATAGCTAAAACAAAGCAAGATAAATGCATCTTTACACTGCAATAAAGCAAAAGAAATGGAACTACAAAAAGTTCAAAAACTTTTCAACACATGTGTAGTATGAAAATGTTTGTGTGCCAAATTATTTATAAAATTAAGAGAAGACAATTCAATTATTTCATCACAGTCAGTGACACATATTTTAAGGTGATCAGATTCTAATTGCATTGTAAAATGCCAGTACAGTTATTACATATAAATAGGTCCATCACTAGAAAAAAAAATTATCAATATTATGTGGAAAGGTAAGTAGGCAGCCACAAAGGCCAAAGTATTTGAATTTGTACAACTATAAATCCATGATTTCTGTGTGCACCTACAACTGAAATTGTGTGCAGACATTGGGTATTGTCTGTGTGCTGGTTGGGTACATATTTAAGAGCATGCACATGCTGGAAAAAATATGAGTCTGATTTATATACGAAATATAGTCATGACCTCAATTAAAAAGCTCCATTATTTAAAAATATGCACCTTTTATTCACTTTTTATTTATAATTTATTAACTCATTTCTCTCTTAATGCTGTGTCAGACTTACAAGTCCTTTGGTACACCTTTCAATGTTAAACTAGATGACTGAAAAACTGGTGGCATATACGGTAGTGGGTGAAGACTGCAATGTAAGTTAAGTCACTCATCATCCATCAGTGGTGAAGCTAGACTTTGCCTGGTTAAAACAAAACTAGGTGACAGGTAGGGTTAACATACGTCCGGATTTTCCCGGACATGTCCGGCTTTTTGGGCTCCAAATCCCCGTCCGGGGGGAAAGCCCAAAAAGCTGGACATGTCCGGGAAAATCGGGACATGCCGGGCCGGCCGTGCGGGTGCTCGGGGGCCGGGCCGGGGGCTCGGGGGCCGGGCCGGCGGAGCGGGGCCGGGCTGGGGGCTTGGGGGCCGGTGGAGCGGGGCTGGGCCGGGCCGGGGGCTCCGGGGCTGGGCCGGCGGTGCGGTGCCGGGCCGGGGGCTCCAGGGCCGGGCCCTCGACTCGGGGGCCGGGCCGGCGGCGGCGGCTCGGGGGCTGGGCCGGCGGTGCCAGGCCGGGCCGGGGGCCGGGCCGGCGGTGCCGGGGGCCGGGCTGGGGACCGGTGGTGCGGTGCCGGGGGTGCTCGGCTGGGGGCCCGGGAGCCGGGCCGGGGACCGCAGTGCTGGGTGAGCCGGGGGTGGTCGGCCGGGGGCCGGGCCCGGGGGTGGTCGGCCGGGGGCCGGGGCCAGCCTGGGCCGCGCCTCCTCCCCCCACACTCCCCCTTACCTGCTTCAGGCTTCCCGCGAATCAAATGTTCGCGGGAAGCAGGGGAGGGGGCGGAGCCTTTGAGGGAAGGGGCGGGGCCGGGGCCCCGTGGAGTGTCCTCCTTTGGGAGGCACAAAATATGGTAACCCTAGTGACAGGTCATGCTGACATATGGGTGTACGTTGTAAAGTCTGACAAAAATGGCTCCAGGGCCGGGCCGGCGGGGCCGGGCCGGGGGCTCGGGGGCTCCGGTGGGGCCGGGCTGGGGACTTGGGGGCCGGGCCGGCGCCAGCAGCTTGGGGGCCGGGCCAGCGGTGCCAGGCCGGGCCGGGGGCTCGGGGAACGGGCCGGCAGTGCCGGGGGTGCTCAGCCGGGGGCCCGGGGGACGGGCCGGGGACCGCAGTGCTGGGCGGGCCGGGGGTGGTCGGCCAGGGGCTTGGCCCGGGGCCGGCACCCCAGGGCCGGGGCCAGCCTGGGCCGCGCCTCCTCCCCCCACACTCCCCCTTACCTGCTTCAGGCTTCCCGCGAATCAAAAGTTCGCAGGAAGCAGGGGAGGGGGCGGAGACTTTGGGGGAAGGGGCGGAGTTGGGGCGGGGGCGGGGCTGGGGGCGTGGCCGGGGCCCCGTGGAGTGTCCTCCTTTGGGAGGCACAAAATATGGTAACCCTAGTGACAGGTCATGCTGACATATGGGTGTACGTTGTAAAGTCTGACAAAAATGGCTGAGAACTTAAAAACTGGATGGTAACTGACTGTGAATCCCATGATGATTGATCCCAGCAACATTCTAAAGAAAAAGATCAAGCTTGTAGCTTTTTCCATTGCTTCACACTGACTCAACAGATATCCTAGGCTTCAGAGTTACACACAGACGAATGGCAATCCTGGAATCTTATTATATAGATAATCTTATATAGATATTCTAGACTGGCACTGAAGAACTAGCCCAAACTCTGATTATGAAGTGACAAAGTTAGGAGTGGGGAAAGAAACTAATAATTAGTCTATGATTTAGTTTTGTATTTGCATTAAAAAAGTGTATTTTGTAATTCCGTACTGTAGAAGTAACATATCTTAATGGGTGAAAAAAACCTATTAATTACAATAAATATTCCCTAATCTTAGCTGAAGTTTAGCACAGTAAAGTTACTCAAGAATATGCCTCTTGTAGGTGAAATAATGCTTGCACCTATTCACAGTTAGTATAAAAATAAATTGTGTGTGTCCATCAGTCCATTTGGTCCATGAACATTATGGGTATGCATAAAGATTGAGGGGTAAATCCAATTCTCACTTTTCAGGGGTACCCAAAAGGTGCAGTTATGAGCCAGGTACTCTCTTGTCTGTATCTAAAGCTTGGATTTTAGGGTCAAGAGCATGCTGCAGGTGTACCCCACCACTGCAGCATGTAGCTCCAGAGGATTTCCCCTGGATAGCAGAACTAGAATATCCGCTGCTGCACAGATCCTCTGGTTCCTTACACTACCCACCGGTAAACACACACAGGTTTGGTGCTGCATTCCTGGATTTGATTCTGGGTGAACAGCGCCAAAATGAAAGCCTAATTGGCACTTTATAAAATTGGGGAAATCTAAAAAAGGTTCAAGTCAAATTTCATATATTCCTTGCCTATTTTAAGACTGGTTGAGAATAGGAGGAGTTCGAAGGTTTTCCAAAGTATGTCCTCAAGATTGCTTCCACAATTGGGAGATTGTGGACTTGTAAGAGGAAAAGATTTTAAGGAATCATGTCCATTAACGGAAATAATATTTCCTTTACTTAACCAAAGGCTTGCAACAGTTACCTGACAGCTTGAATAGTGATCTTGCATTTTCTCCCCTATAGTTGAACCAAATCTTTTTAAACTGAATCCACTGAACTTGGGTGCCTGATTGGCCTCACGGACATGCTGGTGAAATGAAGTAGGCCATAAGGGTTGCCAACGCTCCAGAATTATCCAGGAGTCTCCAGGAATTAAAGGTTAATCTTTAAGTAAAGATTCTGTCATGTGATGACACCACCAGGAATATGTCAAACCAACATTGGCAACCTTGGAGGCCAATGAAAGGAAACAGATCAATGATGACAAAAGAGGGAAAGGAATAAGATACAGGAAAAGTGAACGGCCTCAAAAGGTATAAAACATTGCCAGATACTGCCACATGAGCTGTATATTTTGAGCAAGATTGTGGCTTTTACTCGTGGCTCACCTTGTGAGGATGGGGAAGCGAAGAGCTGTGTTGCAGTGGAAGCCAGAGCCGAAATTTTGGCTGACTCAGCCAGAGCTCTGTTGGGTGTTCTAAAGAAATTTAAAGTGGAGTGGCTGTTCTGCCATCCTTAGGGAGGCTGCAACATGCATGTCCCGCTTCATATATTGGTTTAGTTTGATAGCCAGTACAAAACGGAGGGACACATGGCCCCATGCTTATTCTCCACCATCCATGTCTCTTTTCTGTTAGTACCACTAAACACACTAGCTTGGAGCAGTTGTCATGCCGAGGGGGAACAAAGACTGAATTGTGCCCGACTCTGATGCAGGGCTAGGAAGGAAAGGCTGTTTGTGCCCTTTTCGCCCTTGAATACCTGTGCTGTCCTAATCTGATGCGCAGCTTTTAGACAATTAAATAATTTCCATCAAGCTTTAATTTTAGGTGTGCTCTTTATGCATGGATCCAACAGGCTTTTATTTAGTTGTCCATGAAGTCACTAGTTGCTTTTCTATTGCTACTCATTTGAAGTGGAAGGTGCTCAGATACTATGTTGATGGGCAGCAGTATTAAACCCTATGGCAGTCAGACAGACAAACAGTTCTTATTTATCAATCCAGTGGTTATGTACAGCACCAGTCACCATAGAATATGGACACCTAAGGTCTTCATAACTGTAGTGGGCTGGACATCCGCTCCTGCCCTGAGGGATTTGGAAGAGCCCTGGGAGAAGGCTGGGGCAGGGAAGCAGCTACTGGGCTGATTGGGGAAGTAGCTGCACTGGGCCATGCCCCAATCTGAGCCCAGCTGGCCTGTATAAAGAGGATGGGAGCCAGGAGCTCAGAGTCTCTCTCTGCACTTAGAGAGAGAAGGGCCTGGCTGCAGGGAGCTAGAGACAGGGTACTTGAGCGGAGCAGGGCTGGGGAAAGGCTGAGGGACTGGGGATCTCCAGCCTGGAAAGCCCCAGGCTGCGGCCTAGCATTGGGCCAAGGAGTACTGGGGGTGCAGAGGGCAGCCCAGAGGTAGGCCAAGTCAGCAGGTCCAAACCCAACCCTGTCAGTGATGAGTGGCTGATACTGCAGTCTGCCCAGGGTGTGGGGCTAGATGGTGACTGGCAGTAGCCTTATTCTGAGATGAGGTGGGGTTAGTGGGTGGGGGTTCCCCTGGGAGGGGAGACCCAATGTGTGTGGGTACTGCCAGGGGGCAGCACCCAGAGCAAGGGGCACCGGAGTCCTGGGAGGGACACGGGTGCCAGTAGGGAACAAGGTGGATCACCGGCCTGCAGAGGGCACTCTGGAGGCTGGATGGAGCTGATTCCCCAGACGACCAGCAGGAGGCGCCGCAGGGGTGAGTCTGACCCCTTACAATAACTAACTGGGATTTTTCTTTCACATATTTGTCACCTTTTACATTTTTAATCTTTGGTAAATGTTGATGCTTGTGAAAATGTATATTCTATTTAGGCACGACATGAGTAGGAACTATGCCAGCTTCTTACATAGCTCGGCCAATGCCCTTCCAATTGGCCAGTCCATAAAAGGATACCATTCTTAGAGAAAGCCATAAGAAAAACTAATGAGAGCTTATACAAATCCTCGGTTAAAAACTCAACTGTACGCTATGTTAGGAGGTCAATCCATCTCCCACTGATGCCAGTGGAAGGACTCCCTTTGACTTCAATAGGAATGAGGTTGGGCCCTAGGAAATGGCATATTGTTACCCAGTCTGAGAATATATCAAGTGGTTTCCATTTCAGTGCAGATCACTGCAGTACAGAGGAAACATGAAAAATTAATGCCTTGGGTCAGGAAAGCAAATTTTATCACAGAAGCTAGCAATCCAGGAGATACTCTCTTAAAAACACACAGCTTTAAACAATGACAAAAACAAGAAGACTTTCCTGGAAAATATGGCTAGAAATACATCACAAATCAGAATCATATCTAAGAGTCTGAAGCCTATATCTGGGGAAATTTATTATTCAAAACAAGATTAATTGTTATTGTGATAGGTTATCCCCCCTTCCTGGAATACCACTGGGGTTGTGATGTGTTATTTCCCGCCCTCCTCCCCCCTTACTGGGGTACCACTGAACTCGCCTGTTCCACCAGCCTGGGCTCCCTCACCCTGCCCTGCTGAGCCAGGCCCTCAAACCTCCTCCAGCACACGCACAGGTAGGGCCACACCCAGCTGCAGAAAGACACTAACATGGAAATCAGCTCTGCATGGGAAGGCTTCAGCTAGAGAGTTGCCCAGCACTCAAGTGCACACACCCCTCTGGAGTGTAAACCCAAAATTGTATCATCTAGTGCTGCACAGAGAACTGTGCAGCATAAGCTCATGAAATCTACCCCCTCCCTCTATGTGGAGGAAGATATGCACAGCTTTTTGCCCCAGATATGAATTCCACAAACTGGTTTTAGAGAAAAAAAAAAAGTGTATTAGCTACAAAAGACAGATTTTAAGTGATTATAGAAAATGGCAAACAGATCAAAGCAGATTATCTAGGAAATGAAACAAACATGCAAACTAAACTTAATATACTAAAGAAACTGGTTATAACTAACAATTTCTCACCCTAAATGTTGTTTTAGGCAAAATGCAGAAGTTCTTGAAGGCAAGCTGCTCTTACTTGCAGCTTAAAACTCCAGGTATTTCTTTCACAAGTCAGACACCCTCTCACCTGGGTTCAGTCTTTTCTCCCCCTTTGTCTTTGTTTCTTAGATGTTTTCAGCAGTCATCCTGGGGATTGGGGATTCAGTGAAGAACAAACCCTGATTACATCACTCCCCTGCCTTAAATAGGTTTTACATATGGTGGGAACCCTTTGTTTTCCAGTGTGGTTCTTCCCCGCGCCCCCTCCCCCTCCAACCCAGTGGAAAAATACTGGTACTCTATCATGGAGTCCAGTACCAAGTGACATGATCACACGACCCTGAAAATGTCAAAGCAGCCATGAGTCAAAGGCCATTTGTAGCATCCCAGGAAGTTGGGAGATTAGCATCTTCAAAAACCTGTTGTTCTTCCTAATGGTCCATTGACTTGTTCACAGCTAACCAGCCAGACTGGTTGCATTCTGTCTGGTGGGCGTTCCCCAGGTGCAAACAGTTTTGTAGTACAGATGTATAGTCAATATTCCTAACTTTAGATACAGAAATGATACACCTAGGATAATCATTTTCAGCAAATCATAACCTTTCCAATGATATCTCAAATGCCTTATCTTATATTATATTATATTATAACAATATTTCTGTGAAGAATATGGGGAATCATGTCAGTTACATTATAAGAATTCGCTGGGAAATGGTTTGCAGTGTTGTAGCCATGATGGTCCCAGGATACCAGAGACACAAAGTGGGTGATGTAATATTTTTTTATTGGACCAATTTTGGTTGGCGAAAGAGAAATTTGAGCTTATAAAGAGCTCATCTTCAGGTTGTACAGGTCCTGAAGAAGAATTCTGTGTAAGCTCAAAAGCTTCTCTTTCACCAACAGAGATTGGTCCACCAGAAAATACTTTTCTTTAGCCCTTAGGTCTTTATTACAAGGAGATGTTCATGGGCATTACACTTCAAACCAAATCTGATTTGCACAAGAACAGACACTGGCAATATTTACCACTAAAGAACTAAAACAGATCTTTGGAAAAGAAAATTTTAAGACAAACATTGGTGGAATTTTAATCAAAATAGTCACGTAAACACCACACCACATAAGCAGGAATCTAAAATACCCTCATTTTCTGGAAACAGTTTTTGTGTTAGTCTGGATCTGTAAAAGCAGCAAAGAGTCCTGTGGCACCTTATAGGCTAACAGACTTATTGGAGCATGAGCTTTCGTGGGTGAATACCCACTTCTCATTCATCCGACGAAGTGGGTATTCACCCACGAAAGCTCATGCTCCAATACGTCTGTTAGTCTATAAGGTGCCACGGGACTCTTTGCTGCCTCATTTTCTGTTAGACAATGTGACAAGAGCTTCCATTATTTAAAATTATATCAGGGAGATTGGAACTTTTATGTACAGAAAGTGACCAGTTACACTGAAGTAAGAATTACAAAAGATGCTGCTGCTAGTTTGATGGAGTTTAAAATATTCCATAAACTTTGTTGGACCCCTGACAAAACAAACAGACTGGGCTTAAGAGACAACAACAAATGCTGGACGTATTTGGAACACATTGGGGATTACAGGCATATGTTCTGAGAGTGCTAAACAATAAAACCATTTGGGCGAAAGTTTCACAAATGCATAAAAATATAATTATACAAAAATTAAACCATACTTACAACACGATGAGTCTTACTAGATCTGTCTAAAATACATGGAATCTCATGAGAAATGGAACTTGATCTTTTAGTCTGATTACTATGATAATTATTCTCAGGTACAGGAAGAATAAGAATGGCCCATCTGTGAAATAATTTATTGCTGTATCATATGAAAGTCACTTTGGAAAAGAGGATATACTGGATACCATGGGGGAAAAGGTGGGAAGCATTTTTTAAATTTGCAGACAAAACAAATACTTCCAAACAAGAGGGAAAAATAAATTATAACCCTAAAAGAGGGATGCTGCATGTTGTTGTAAGTGTAAATTCGGGAATAAAATAGTAACACAATAGTAAAAGAGGAAGATGGAATAGTAATAGACAACAGAGAGGAGACATGGAAGCTCATCCTATTCAGTAGCCATTTTCAGACATATTAAAATGTACTCATTGACTTACTATATTTTGGGGGTTATACATTTTCTTATTAACAGGGTTGCTAACTGTAACATAATGTAACTGAAGATTTCTTTTTACTGTCTTACTTTATAAAAGAACTGTGCAGGAAAAAAACCTCTTATTTTAGAAGAAGCTGGTTGAGAACACATTGGTAACTAGGCCTGGCAATTCTTTGAGCACTTTTCTTTCCCCATGTCCAAAATGACCTTGGCCAGCTTGCTTGACTTAGTTTTTTAGAAGGATTTTTTTGCACTTCCTATTGCTGTAGATCAAATAACCAAGGCCATTACCTGATCCCTGCTTTTTCCTTACACTGATCTGAGAACTTAGTTTTCTTTTACAGAGCCCCTTCCTATCTATCCACATAGTTAAAACTCTCATCCGGTCTCTCATCTCATGTCTTGATAACTGCAATAGCCTTTTCCCTGGCCTTGACAAGTGCAATCATGCTCTGTTCATTTCCATTCAGAATGTTGCTGCAATCATTTTCCTAGCCCAGCATTTTGACCATGTCAGTCCTCTCTTCGCATCCCACTTCTCTATTGCTTCAAATATGAGCTTGTCTTCACTTTCATGGCCTATCCCCACCTTACCTATCATCTCTCATTCCTCCTTTAAAACTCCCCTTTTCCATGATGTCTACAAAGAACTTGACAATGATTAGATTGCTGATGTGCTAAAACCTTTACTTATCTTGATGACCAATAGTGTCTCATCTGTCCGTCTGTATCCATCTGTTGTTTCTTGTTTTACACTGGACTATAAGCTCTTTTGGGGAAAGGAACCCATCTATTAGTTCTGTGCTTGTACCGCACCTAGCACAACGGGGTCCTAGTCCTAGGTTCTAGGTGCTGCAGTAATGCAAATAATAAATAAATCAGTTGCCAGAATGCCAGTCACAGCATATGGACATGGGTCTTATTTCCCTTCTAATCAATCAGCTAATGAACTGTATTTCTTTATCCAGTTTTCCTTAAAGTTTCTTGATCTTGACAGATCCTTAAAATATCCACATCAGTCTATATGTTGAGCCACTGAAACACAGTGTATATCAGGTGTATCCCTTTTGTTCTGATGACTTTCCAATGCCACAGAAGCTGATTTCTCTAGTAACAATCAGTTTGTATTATTTGTCTTTCTTCTCAAACCTCCTGTTAAATTACAAATTCTCAATCCTTTTTTTTTTTTTCTTCAGCTGCTGGCTAAATCAATACTGTAATAGATGTACTCTCAGTAGAATGCCTTCCCTCTTTTGACACTACAGTCAGCGACACAAATTCAAACAGCTCAGGTCTCCCTCTTGTTAAGCCAGATTGCAGAACACTGTTGACCATCTGAAACCCCAAATTCCTGGAGTTATTATATGCTCTTCCTGAATTAACCTCAGGCGAACAACTTATGTTGAGATAAACTCAGCCATGACTGGTAGAGCATATTGGAACTATTTCATTGCTTGACTACTATAAGAGACAGTCTTTTTTGTACTTATCCTCTTTCTCTTCCACTCTTTGGAGGGCTAAACATACTTTGCCTGGATATATATATATATATTTTTTTTAAGTTTAAAGCAGTTGCAATACTAGATTCTTAATTAAGACTCCAATCTTGCAAAGGACTCAATGGGATTTCATGCAGGTAGAAGGGTTGGCCTATGCAAAGCTCTTTGCAAGATCAGGCCTTAAAGCACAATACTAGAAAATCTTTATGATTATAAAGATAATTTGTAAAAGGTTGGGGAGAAAAAGTGTTATTGCTTCTTTATGATGTATAAAAGTAACTTGATTTTTTTCAAGTGTTTCTTTTAATGTTTATTGCTCGCTTTCTACTTTAGAAGTATCAGATATATGAAGTCTGATCTTCTCTGGTTTTATTGGAGAACCTCTTGGAGATCTTAGGAATGCTTTTCATTTAAGAATGTCTGTAATTTTATGACTAGAATTAATTAACAAATGTAGCAAAGAAGCATCTGTTCTAAAACTGTTCAAAGCAGTTCTAAAATGGACTGTCAATCACGTAATCACAATATTAATTTGTCATAATGTTACTGTATCTAGTCAGATGGCATTTTCAATGAGTTTTCAAACATTCTTTTAATATGCTAGAACTTATTTTGCAAAATGTCTAAATGAGTATTTATAGTAAAGATTGATAACTAAAGGACCTACAGTAGTTGCTATTATTTAAGACTGTACTTCTCCAGCAGCAGAGACATATGAATGATGTTGGCATCTGGAAAATCTTATTGCATAATGTTTCTTGGCTTTGCTGCCACCTACAGTTAACACAGGATAAAAGACAGGTGCAGAGTAACTTTGTTCTGGTCTACTTTGCCATTCTAGTTCTGGCCACCATATTCAACCATTCATCCTTTACTACCAAAGGCTTTCTGAAGATACTTATTTTAAAAATGTGTGAGTGAAGAACAGAGTTGGAAGGTTTCTAAACTACTTTAGACTTTTCCAACCATTCAAATGTTTTGCAAAACAAGTTCTAGCACATCGAAGACTGTTTATTTCATAGTTTTTGACTGAATAGATTAGGTTACTTTAAATCATGTTGAATTAAAAAGTATACTCTGTGTTAGCAAGATCTATCAAAGCCTCGTCTAGTCTCCAAAGCCTTGTGGTAAAAGGAAGCCTTTTCCTTCCATGGAAACAAATGTTTTGACTCGTGTGCTTTTACTATCAGGAACTCTCATTGTTTTGGGATAACATATAGTAATGACAGCTTAACATCTTTAAATAAATATTTGATTAAGAAAAATGCAAACTAAATTGCAATAAAAATGTAAATATTAATCAAGAGATATTTTTGTTGAAAATATAAGCAAATTACATTTTAAAAAGGTTTGGAAATAAAGTAGTAGTACACCAATGCCACAAATAGAGTGCAAATACTGTTTTAAATGCCTATATGTATAAACTATTGTAAAATCATAGAACTTCAGTATAATTTTTTTCCCCAAAATAGTTTCTGTTAAAACTTGGGATGCACATACACACTGCTTTCTAATTTAAATTCACTGGAAATCTATGGGTTAGAAAGCTGAGTTGAACTTAAATTTACTTTAAACTTGGGAGAGACGTTAAAAAAAGAGCATTGAGAGGGAAAAGAAATCTACTGAAAAAAATAACCTGTCTTTTTCATACTTAAGGCAGTCACTGCTTGTTAATCTAGTTTTGGGGACAAGTTTTCTATCCTTGACACATAGCACTGTCTCCCCTTTTAGCTAATTTTAATTAAATTATCCCAGAAAATAACATTTTTTCCTCAAATCTAAATATTTATTTTGAACTAATTTTGCAAACCTCAAACAGTTTGTGAAGTTCCCCCAACCTCTAAATCACAGATAATTAGAGGTGTTCAAATTTAATCCTCTGCTTTCATACATTACTGACTTCTTGAGGAGGAAAAACAATGGACTGAGCTGTAACTTTCTATGCTCAGTTTTATTCCAAAGCTAAACCAAAGGTGATTCTTCCTCAGAGGTAGACCTGTGGAATATTTGAGGAAATTTTGTTCAGTCACTGAGGTTAGCAAGGATGAGGAAAAAATTACTTCTCATTTGAAAAAACAAAAAAAATCAAGTTATACTTTTTAGAAACTGCTACAACTATAGCAACTGAAACTTTGAATATATACAGTCCTTAATCAGGAGTAGCGGCTCCCTCAGCAGTGGAAGAAATTTTTAAAAAATCACTTCTGAGACTGATCACTGGATATCTACCTTTTTTTTTTTTTTAGTGCCTAATTAAGCTCAAGCTTCTTTGTGGAATGCCCTTTGTCCAGCCAGACAGGTACAGGGTCTATGCCGGGATAATCTGCTGACAAACACATAGGGAAAATCTTGAAACAAAAAAATACTTTATCTTTAGACACAAGGAAAAATAATATGTGCTCGCAACCTCAACAGAGAGTGGCGGGAAAACAGGAAACTATGGTTTTAGGCTCTTTCCACAATCATTTCATTAAAAAAATGAACATAAGAACCAACATACTGGGTCAGACCCAAGGTTCATCTAGCCCAGTATCCTGTCTTCTAACAGTGGCCAATGCCAGGTGCTTCAGAGGGAGTGAACAGAACAGGTAATCGTCCAGTCCATCCCCTGTTGCCCATCCTGGCTAATAGTCATTGATGGACGTTTCCTCCATGAAGTTATCTAATTCTTTTTTGAACCCTGTCATACTCTTGGTCTTCACAACATCCTCTGGCAAAGAGTTCCACAGGTTGACTGTGCAATGTGTGAAGAAATCATTCCTTTTGTTTGTTTTAAACCTGCTGCCTATTTATTTCATTTGGTGACCCCCTAGTTCTTGTGTTATGAGAAGAAGTAAATAACACTTCCTTAATTATTTTTCTCCACACTAGAAACAAATGAAATTGTTTCTACATTAGAGAGTACATCTACATTGCAAATTAAGGTGTGATTGTATTGCAGGCTGGCATATGCACACAGCTTTAATTTAATTCATGGAGGTAACAATAGTAGTGAAGAGGTGGCACAGAATTCATTACCTGCTTGCTGCCCCAGTAGAAGCCAATTGATGACCCCAGGTATGCACACGTGTTGCTAGCTCATGTTCCCGTGTCTACATTGCTATTATCCGTCATAGCTAGAATTAAGTTAATGCAGATATGCCTACCCATGCTACAATCACACCTTAATTTGTAGTGCAGAGGTATTGTTACTGTTCTTGAGACACAGTCAGTCATGCAGTACAGTGATATACTGCTAACCCTGTCTTACAGAAAATGGGCATTATAGTACAAGCAATACAAATCAATCAATAAAGATAGTAGCAAATGTGGGAACTCACCCCATCAATCTCAGTGAAATGTGATCAAAACTTAATATTTAAACAACCTTATTAAAGCAGAGACACTTTAGCTATCCCTCCCCTCACACTTGTATTTTTAAAAAGCTAGAAATTAAATGCATAAACAATGTTAAATATTAACGGTTACACAATTTAGGGATTTTTTTTTTTTGGTTTTGCTTTTATTTTAAGTCAGGGGATTCAAAACTTAAGGATTTTATAACAATGTTAATTTAGGCACTGCAAATCCTCCTCTGCAAAGGAAGAGAAAATAAGTCATATATGCAAAGTGGGCCCAATTCAAAGTTCTTTCAGGAACTACACCTGACATTTTATTATCATTGTATAACATAATTGTTGTATCGCTTTGATTTCTGAATCTAAACTATGGGTTACTCCAAAGTGTATATGTAAAAAATGGCACTTTATCATACAACTAATTTGATCTGGACAAAGATGAGATGCTCCCCTCCTTACCAACAGGGTAGTGAGCAACCAAAGCTGGCCTGCCCCCAGAGACTCCTGAACTCCCTAGGTTTCCAATTTACCCTAGGATAGCAAGCCACGCAAATACAAGGGAATGGTGTCAATGAGTTAGTACAACAATACAATCACCTGTTGCCTACTGTCATCAGTGCTTTGACCCCAAACAGTCCACCCCTTCACACTGACCAAGAAGATCACTAGGGTTCACGGATCATTTGCAGCGGACAAAGAGCATAGGCAGAAAATAAGAATTCTAGTGGTGTAAAAAGTATTCTGAGTACCTCCAGCAGTGGCACAAAGAATACATACAGCATTATGCCATGAGCCTTCTACTCCTCTTCTGCTGTCTATTCTGCAATCAGTATGGCAGAATCCCAACCAGCAGAGCTATTTCACATAGTGAACCAGCTATCAACCTAGACTGCATAGCCCAGACATCAAATCTAAACACTGCCTGCTGTGAAGAACTGTCAGAATACTTCGCTGATAAGATCAACTTAGTATACATGAAGCTAATTGGGAAAGAAAATTCAGCCCGATCAGATGCATCATGTGCCCCACTATCCCTGTCAAATTTGACTGAAGCTCAAGAAGCTCTGAAAAATACTACAGCCATAACCTGTGAAATGAATCCATACCCCTTCTGGCTAGTTAAAGCCAATGAAGAGCAACTATGCCCGCTAGCAATGAAAATAGTATATGCCTCCTCCAGAGAAGTACCCACCTACTAAACTCCTTGAAAAATGCACCAGTTTGTCCATTCCTTAAGAAACCAACATTTGACCCTGACAATCTGACCCACTACTGTCCCGTTTCCACCTCCTGTTCCTGGGTACAATAATTGAGAAAGTAGTAATCACCAAGCTCCAATGGCATATAACATTAGCCTGGATGCCTCACAATCAGGGTTCAGTCTGGAGTACAGCTCTAAGTGGCATTTAAAAATGATCTAATGGCTATGGATGTTGGTAAGATCTCCATTCTCACACTGCTCTACCTCTCCAAGCGTATCAAGAGTCTGACCATCTTTAGGAAACATTGCCAGGCCTTCCTCTTTGAGAAAGCCTTTCTGCCGTAAGTGACGCTCACAGTTAGAACATCCTTTTTATTTCTGAGCCCCATCAGATGCCAAGTCCCCTTACAACAAACGAACCAAACCAAACAAGCAAGCTACCCCCAGCAGAGTTTCGACCCTGAAAAGGGAGAAGTAATAGGGACTACATGAAATCCACTAGCAACTTGGCTGTTGCTATTGATTTTATGTTGAAAGCACTCCGATAGTAGGGTGATCGGAGCAGTATAAAACATTAAAAAATATATATATCTGTTCCCTGCCTGTGTGCATTCTGCTGTCTTTAATGAAACAAATGTGTTATTCCTGTTAGCATTGCAGAGCCAAAATGGTTAGGGGGGAGTTTGCTGGATTCTATTCTTCCTGTGTGATAAAGAAAATTAAGTTCCAGTGAGTTACACTTGTATAAATTGACAGCAGGCCATGGAGTGGCACAATGGTTCATGAACACATAATTTATCCTGCAGAACCTTTATTAAAGGGAGAAGGAAAGAACCCAGTTTAATTCTCAGATCTTGCACTGGTGGGTAGAAAAAAATGTATATTGTTACAAGTAAACTGAGCACAAGAGGTCATGGTGATATTTTGTTGAAAAAATCTTCCTTCAGACTAATCTCTGTGGAAGAGACAGCTTGTACTAGGCTTTTTTGGACTTCTGAGTAGATAGCTGAGAAGTTATTTAATATTTATATTGCAATAGTGCCCAAAGGCCCCCAAACAGGATTGAGACCTATTGTGCTAGGAGGCGTAACACATAAATGAAAATATATGATCCATGCTCCAAAGAGTTTGTAATCTAAAACACATGGCAGATGAAGGATTTTATTTATAAATTTTCTTTAAATTATAAATAAAATGTAGCCATCTTTAATTGACTGATTTCCCATAGGCACTGCAACAGAGGCTGTATCTTTCCTGAGATAAAGCAGAGAATTTGTTTAAAAGGAAAATCAGATTATTGAATTTATGCACACAGGAGGAGGCCTGTATGACACCTCACAATATAGTAAAACTTCTTTGTTTGGGGCTTTGTGACAAATCAAACACTGACTAAGGTTCATGCAATCCACTGAATTTTCTGAAAGAAAACTGGCGTAAGTGGGGGGGAAAAAACAAAACAAACCCTAATCTCTTTGCAAGACTGTTGAAATTCACCAGAGAAGAGGAGTTGTGGATTAGGGCCCTAGGTGCATGAAATTTGTTAAAATGTATCTTCTTAATATTAAGAACTGGGTGATCACTTGCCATTTCAGTGGCAGTTAGTCTCCATCCCCTTTTATGCATTTCAGCAGTAATATTTTTTTATTACTAATGATTAAGCTAGGGTTACCATTCGTCCAGATTCTGCCGGACATGTCCGGCTTTTTTGGGTTAAAAATAGCGTCCGGGGGGAATTTGTAAATGTCTGGATTTCCCCCCCCATACAGAGCGTGCGCGGCTGACAGGGCAGCCGGCCGGATCGTGCCACTCGCACGGGGCTCTGACAGCCAGAGCCCCTCCTCCGCTTCCCCTCCTCTCCCCTGCAACTTGAGATCACTCTCCTCCTCTCTCTCCCTCCCTCCTCCTCCCTGCATTCGCAGATCGCCAGCCGGCCATTCACATCAGGCCTCCGGCAATCTGGAGCTCGCTGCCGAGCGCGTTGCTCTGCAGCACTCTATTCTGAGCGGCAGGGTAAGGGGGCCAGGGGGTCAGAGAAGGGGCAGGGAGGTTCTGGAGGGGGCAGTCAAGAAACAGGGAGCAAGGTTGGCTGGATCGGAAGTTCGGGGGGGCTGTCTGGGGTTGGGGGTGTAAGGTTTTGGGCAGTCAGGGTACAGGTAGGGGGTAGGGTTCTAGGGGGGCAGTTAGGGTGGGGGGGTCTCAGGAGGGGGTAGTCGGGACAAGGATGGGGGGGAGGGTTGGAGGTTCTGAGGGGGGCGGGAAGTGGGAGGGAGTGGAAGGGGCAGGGGCGGGGCTAGGGCAGGACGGGGGCAGGGCTCCTCCCGTCCTCTTTTTTGATTGATTGAAATATGGTAACCCTAATTAAGCTCCCTCCCTTGCTCTTCTGTATCTCATCCTTTTTGTCACAGATAATATAATCTCTTACTTTGCCTTTGCTTCTTTTTAGCAGAGAATCCCGATTCAGTACTGAAAGGAAAAGAGAGCCTGTTGATCTTGTGGCTGGCATCACACAACAAAGTCTGTAGCCAACAGCTGACCTAATTATTACAGAACTGTAGAAACAATGGGGGCCCAGGGAGGAAGAGGAAAAGAGGGTAGAGCTAGGCATGGATTGTTTCTCTTGAATCTGCAAGTGGCTCTCTCTCCCTGATGCAGCTGAATGGAGAAGTGATGCCTCCATGGCACCATCTTTTAGGCGGGAAGTGGTAGAGCAGAAGACTGGGTGCATTCCAGAGTACTGTCCCATACTAACCCTGAAGGTACCCCAGAAAACATCTGAGTAGAAGTTAATACCTTAAATACATTAAATGCCTTGGGGTCCAATCTGTAGCTGCCACTCAGCAGCCAAGGCAATGTAGCCAACAACAGCATGTCTGCTGTTGGAACTGTGCTGCTAGAGAGTATGGTAAGGTGTTGGATCCCAGGATCCAGGGAAAAAGTTTCCTGAAGTTTGGAGAGCCATTAGAAAGAATGCTTGTTCCAGAACTCTGAGAACCCTATGACCCTCCACTGTTGGTTTCTCTACAGGAGGATGTGGTCTGGCTTTAATTTTAATTATATATTTACATTTAATTGTGTGTGTGAAAGAGAGAATAGATATAAATAAATAATTCATAGTGAATACATTATTCTGTTTCTGTTCATGAATCATCTGCATGCACTTCATAATTTTCTCTAGTTTAGTTATTCACAGACTATCTCCTATGAAAAATCCTAAACCTGTAGATCATGGGCATTTCATCCATGTAAATTAAATATCTGGAACTTGAGTGGACACAAGCCACATGGTATTGTTTCTGATCCATGAATGGATGAATTTAACTATGAAGGTCAGGATTCCTATACAAATATTCACACTTACAAAATAAAAGTTCATTTTGTGTTAGTCTAATAGTTAATTAAAATTCACAGTTTCATGAATCAGGGTGCTTTGATTTAAATCAAAGTGATTTAAATAACTGATTTTAATCATTATTTAAATCAAGGTTTCCTGTTGGCTGATTTCAATAATCAATGTTAATCATGTTTTGCATTTATTATTTTTCTGAATAAAGATTAATTCTCACTGGTTGGTACCTATTAAAACATGTTGCTTGCCATCTAAATATAGCCTTTACGGTAAATTTGGGTTCTCTCTTTGCTAACTAGGAGGGTATGTCTCTGAATATTTATTTAAGAATTTACATTGCATAATTTACCTTTATTCAGATTCTCAATTTTTACACTTTTTATGTTAGAAAATGTTGAATGAGGCATTTCTTATTTACCAGATTAATTTTTTACTTGATTTGTGTCAATCTCTATTTGGATAGAAATTCAAATAAATTAAAATGCACAGAAAGAGCATTCTTTAAAAAAAAAAATTACCTTAAATATGCTGGACACATCAGAAAAAAAAAGATTAATCAAAAATATTTTGCCTTGAAGAATTGGTTTATCAAACAAAGTATTAGCGGTGGTTAATGAATTGAATGGATTTTTTCGGTCACCAAGTTCTTCCAGGGATTAGAACTATTAGATCTCATCCTCTCACTTGTTTCTTATTCAAATAGTGGGAAAGGAAAACAAGTTTTTCTCCTTTTCAACTCCCAATTGGCTTCTTAACTTTGAATTAACTAATCACTGAACTGCTTAAATAAACTAAAATGAAGAAAATATTCCCTCTGCATCTGCAGAAGAGGCTACTGCTGTAAAATCTGCAGGAGTAGCATTTCAACAAACTCTGGTTCCAGGTGATTAGTCAGTGATTTCCACCAGTTCAGTGGTCTGACTTTCTTGAAAATGTGGCAGCAAACATGTATTTCTTAAATTTTGTACTTAATGTAAATGATTTTATTAGATTATAAGCTTAGCCCTTAACATTCATAGTTAATTTCAAATTTTTATTTTAAGTGGGTCTATTTTAAAAAAAAAAACACCCAGTGTTTAATTTAATCATATAATTTAAATAAAAAAAACCTATTTTTATCCACTCTGTAGATGGTTCCTGACAGTAAGCACCATCACTAGGATGGAGTCAAAAGGCATTAGAAATGGAAAACCAAAGCTAATCCAACTTTCATTTGAGCAAACATTTATAGAAAATGTTCTTTTAAGTATTTGTCCCACTCTAAAAACAAAATAGGGTTTGGTAATACTGAACATGTGAGAAGGTAAACAGGTTAGAGATAAACTCTATTAATGAAGTAAAACTAGAGTTGAGAAATTCTGAAGTGACTTAAAAAAATATTGTATAATGT